>NC_091283.1:70493743-71118743 GCF_032444005.1 Ranitomeya imitator | reverse complement strand
CTCGGCACTGCCTGAGGAGCTGACTAGCCTGAAGATAGAAATACAAGCCTGACTTACCTCAGAGAAATACCCCAAAGGAATAGGCAGCCCCCCACATATAATGACTGTTAGCAAGATGAAAAGACAAACGTAGGAATGAAATAGATTCAGCAAAGTGAGGCCCGATATTCTAGACAGAGCGAGGATAGCAAAGAGAACTATGCAGTCTACAAAAAACCCTAAAACGAAAACCACGCAAAGGGGCAAAAAGACCCACCGTGCCGAACTAACAGCACGGCGGTGCACCCCTTTGCTTCTCAGAGCTTCCAGCAAAAGTTAATAGCAAGCTGGACAGAAAAAACAGAAAACAAACTAGAAGCACTTATCTAGCAGAGCAGCAGGCCCAAGGAAAGATGCAGTAGCTCAGATCCAACACTGGAACATTGACAAGGAGCAAGGAAGACAGACTCAGGTGGAGCTAAATAGCAAGGCAGCCAACGAGCTCACCAAAACACCTGAGGGAGGAAGCCCAGAGACTGCAATACCACTTGTGACCACAGAAGTGAACTCAGCCACAGAATTCACAACAGTACCCCCCCCTTGAGGAGGGGTCACCGAACCCTCACCAGAACCCCCAGGCCGACCAGGATGAGCCACATGAAAGGCACGAACAAGATCTGGGGCATGGACATCAGAGGCAAAAACCCAGGAATTATCTTCCTGAGCATAACCCTTCCATTTGACCAGATACTGGAGTTTCCGTCTAGAGACACGAGAATCCAAAATCTTCTCCACAATATACTCCAATTCCCCCTCCACCAAAACAGGGGCAGGAGGCTCCACAGATGGAACCATAGGTGCCACGTATCTCCTCAACAACGACCTATGGAATACATTATGTATGGAAAAGGAGTCTGGGAGGGTCAGACGAAAAGACACCGGATTGAGAATCTCAGAAATCCTATACGGACCAATAAAACGAGGTTTAAATTTAGGAGAGGAAACCTTCATAGGAATATGACGAGAAGATAACCAAACCAGATCCCCAACACGAAGTCGGGGTCCCACACGGCGTCTGCGATTAGCGAAAAGCTGAGCCTTCTCCTGGGACAAGGTCAAATTGTCCACTACCTGAGTCCAGATCTGCTGCAACCTGTCCACCACAGAATCCACACCAGGACAGTCCGAAGACTCAACCTGTCCTGAAGAGAAACGAGGATGGAACCCAGAATTGCAGAAAAATGGAGAGACCAAGGTAGCCGAGCTGGCCCGATTATTAAGGGCGAACTCAGCCAACGGCAAAAATGACACCCAATCATCCTGGTCAGCGGAAACAAAACATCTCAGATATGTTTCCAAGGTCTGATTGGTTCGTTCGGTCTGGCCATTAGTCTGAGGATGGAAGGCCGAGGAGAAAGATAGGTCAATGCCCATCCTACCACAAAAGGCTCGCCAGAACCTCGAGACAAACTGGGAACCTCTGTCAGAAACAATATTCTCAGGAATGCCATGTAAACGAACCACATGCTGGAAGAACAAAGGCACCAAATCAGAGGAGGAAGGCAATTTAACCAAGGGCACCAGATGGACCATTTTAGAAAAGCGATCACAGACCACCCAAATGACCGACATTTTTTGAGAAACGGGAAGGTCGGAAATGAAATCCATCGAAATATGTGTCCAAGGCCTCTTCGGGACCGGCAAGGGCAAAAGCAACCCACTGGCACGTGAACAGCAGGGCTTAGCCCTAGCACAAATTCCACAGGACTGCACAAAAGCACGCACATCCCGTGACAGAGATGGCCACCAGAAGGATCTAGCAACCAACTCCCTGGTACCAAAGATTCCTGGATGACCGGCCAGCACCGAACAATGAAGTTCAGAGATAACTTTACTAGTCCACCTATCAGGGACGAACAGTTTCTCGGCCGGACAACGATCAGGTTTATTAGCCTGAAATTTCTGCAACACTCTCCGCAAATCAGGGGAGATGGCAGACACAATGACTCCTTCCTTGAGGATACTCGCCGGCTCAGATAACCCCGGAGAGTCGGGCACAAAACTCCTAGACAGAGCATCCGCCTTCACATTTTTAGAGCCCGGAAGGTATGAAATCACAAAATCAAAACGAGCAAAAAATAACGACCAACGGGCCTGTCTAGGATTCAAGCGCTTGGCAGACTCAAGATAAGTAAGGTTCTTATGATCAGTCAAAACCACCACGCGATGCTTAGCACCCTCAAGCCAATGACGCCACTCCTCGAATGCCCACTTCATGGCCAGCAACTCTCGGTTGCCCACATCATAATTACGCTCAGCAGCAGAAAATTTCCTGGAAAAGAAAGCACATGGTTTGAACACTGAGCAACCAGAACCTCTCTGTGACAAAACCGCCCCTGCACCAATCTCAGAAGCATCAACCTCGACCTGGAACGGAAGAGAAACATCAGGTTGACACAACACAGGGGCACAGCAAAAACAACGCTTCAACTCCTGAAAAGCTTCCACGGCAGCAGAAGACCAATTAACCAAATCAGCACCCTTCTTGGTCAAATCGGTCAATGGTCTGGCAATGCTAGAAAAATTACAGATGAAGCGACGATAAAAATTAGCAAAGCCCAGGAATTTCTGCAGACTTTTTAGAGATGTCGGCTGAGTCCAATCCTGGATGGCCTGAACCTTAACCGGATCCATCTCGATAGTAGAAGGGGAAAAGATAAACCCCAAAAATGAAACTTTCTGCACACCGAAGAGACACTTTGATCCCTTCACGAACAAGGAATTAGCACGCAGTACCTGGAAAACCATTCTGACTTGCTTCACATGAGACTCCCAATCATCTGAGAAGATCAAAATGTCATCCAAGTAAACAATCAAGAATTTATCCAGATACTCACGGAAAATGTCATGCATAAAAGACTGAAAAACAGATGGAGCATTGGCAAGTCCGAACGGCATCACCAGATACTCACAATGACCCTCGGGCGTATTAAATGCCGTTTTCCATTCATCTCCCTGCCTGATTCTCACCAGATTATACGCACCACGAAGATCAATCTTAGTAAACCAACTAGCCCCCTTAATCCGAGCAAACAAGTCAGAAATCAATGGCAAGGGATACTGAAACTTAACAGTGATCTTATTAAGAAGGCGGTAATCAATACACGGTCTTAGCGAACCATCCTTCTTGGCTACAAAAAAGAACCCTGCTCCCAATGGTGACGATGATGGGCGAATATGTCCCTTCTCCAGGGACTCCTTCACATAACTGCGCATAGCGGTGTGTTCAGGTACGGACAAATTAAATAAACGACCCTTAGGGAATTTACTACCAGGAATCAAATCGATAGCACAATCACAATTCCTATGCGGAGGTAGGGCATCAGACTTGGACTCTTCAAATACATCCTGAAAGTCCGACAAGAACTCTGGGATGTCAGAAGGAATGGATGACGAAATAGACAAAAATGGAACATCACCATGTACTCCCTGACAACCCCAGCTGGTTACCGACATAGAGTTCCAATCCAATACTGGATTATGGGTTTGTAGCCATGGCAACCCCAACACGACCACATCATGCAAATTATGCAGTACCAGAAAGCGAATAACTTCCTGATGTGCAGGAGCCATGCACATGGTCAGCTGGGCCCAGTACTGAGGCTTATTCTTGGCTAAAGGTGTAGCATCAATTCCTCTCAACGGAATAGGACACCGCAAAGGCTCCAAGAAAAATCCACAACGTTTAGCATAATCCAAATCCATCAGATTCAGGGCAGCGCCTGAATCCACAAACGCCATGACAGAATACGATGACAAAGAGCACATTAAGGTAATGGACAAAAGGAATTTGGACTGTACAGTACCAATAACGGCAGAGCTATCGAACCGCCTAGTGCGTTTAGGACAATTAGAAATAGCATGAGTAGAATCACCACAATAGAAACACAGTCTGTTCAGACGTCTGTGTTCTTGCCGTTCTACTTTAGTCATAGTCCTGTCGCACTGCATAGGCTAAGGTTTACTCTCAGACAATACCGCCAGATGGTGCACAGATTTACGCTCGCGCAAGCGACGACCGATCTGAATGGCCAAGGACATAGACTCATTCAAACCAGCAGGCATAGGAAATCCCACCATTACATCCTTAAGAGCTTCAGCGAGACCCTTTCTGAACAAAGCCGCTAGTGCAGATTCATTCCACAGAGTGAGTACTGACCACTTCCTAAATTTCTGACAATATACTTCTACATCATCCTGACCCTGGCATAAAGCCAGCAGATTTTTCTCAGCCAGATCCACTGAATTAGGCTCATCGTAAAGCAATCCCAGCGCCTGGAAAAATGCATCAACATTACTCAATGCAGAATCTCCTGGTGCAAGAGAAAACGCCCAGTCCTGTGGGTCGCCGCGCAAAAAAGAAATAATAATCAAAACCTGTTGAATAGGATTACCAGAAGAATGAGGTTTCAAGGCCAAAAATAGCTTACAATTATTTCTGAAGCTCAGGAACTTAGTTCTGTCACCAAAAAACAAATCAGGAATCGGAATTCTTGGTTCTAGCATCGATTTCTGATCAATAGTATCTTGAATCTTTTGTACATTTACAATGAGATTATCCATTGAGGAGCACAGAGCCTGAATATCCATGTCCACAGCTGTGTCCTGAAGCACTCTAATGTCTAGGGGAAAAAAAAGACTGAAGACAGAGCTAAGAAAAAAAAATGATGTCAGGATTTCTTTTTTCCCTCTATTGGAAATCATTGGTGTGGGCTCCTTGTACTGATATGGCTGGCAATCAGGCAACACAGCGTGCAGTAATCAGCGCACATACAGAGATCTGGCAATAACCAAAAACAATAGGACGAGCTCTGAGACGTGGAATCTCTGTAGACTGCAGTACCTGATCTATCCTCACACAACTATAAGCAGCAGTGGATTGCGCCCATCACTACCTATGCAACTCGGCACTGCCTGAGGAGCTGACTAGCCTGAAGATAGAAATACAAGCCTGACTTACCTCAGAGAAATACCCCAAAGGAATAGGCAGCCCCCCACATATAATGACTGTTAGCAAGATGAAAAGACAAACGTAGGAATGAAATAGATTCAGCAAAGTGAGGCCCGATATTCTAGACAGAGCAAGGATAGCAAAGAGAACTATGCAGTCTACAAAAAACCCTAAAACGAAAACCACGCAAAGGGGCAAAAAGACCCACCGTGCCGAACTAACAGCACGGCGGTGCACCCCTTTGCTTCTCAGAGCTTCCAGCAAAAGTTAATAGCAAGCTGGACAGAAAAAACAAAAAACAAACTAGAAGCACTTATCTAGCAGAGCAGCAGGCCCAAGGAAAGATGCAGTAGCTCAGATCCAACACTGGAACATTGACAAGGAGCAAGGAAGACAGACTCAGGTGGAGCTAAATAGCAAGGCAGCCAACGAGCTCACCAAAACACCTGAGGGAGGAAGCCCAGAGACTGCAATACCACTTGTGACCACAGAAGTGAACTCAGCCACAGAATTCACAACAGGGACAATACATACCCGGATTATACTTGAGTCAATAAGCTTACCCAGTTTTTCGTGGTAAAATTAGGTGCCTCGGCTTATACTCGGGTTGGCTTATGCTCGAGTATATACGGTATTTCTCCCAGAAAATTATTACAATTACACATGTTCTGTTATACACGTTTATTTTCTTTGTGCACATAGGAACAACATGAAAAAAACTGAAAAAAGGGCAAATTGGACATTTTACACACAACCCCCAAAATAGGTAGGATAAAATTATTGACACTTTCCCAAATTGTGGGTAAACAACTTTTGTGTCAAGTATGTTATGCTCGTTTAAAATCACTGTAGGCAAGTAACAGGTGTGGGCAATATGGAAATCACACCTGAAACTGGATAAATAGGGGAGAATTTGACTCAATCTTTGCATTTTGTGTCTTGTGTGTGCCACACTAAGCATGGAGAATGGAAAGAGGAGAAGAAAACAGTTTTAGGACTTGAGAATCAAAATTGTTGAACAATATCAACAATCTCAAGGTTACAGGTCCATCACCAGAGTTCTTGATGTTCCTTTATCCACAGAGCGCAACATAATCAAGCTTACAAACCATGGCACTGTAGCTATTATCAGAAGGGAATAAGCGCCATATTGGAGTTCAGATTTTGATGGAGTTGTTTGAGGGTGACATTTCACATTGGCAAAGCACCTGAGGTGCCAGAACAGGAGAAACCTCCAATATGTGATCTCATTTTAAAAACTATACCCCCTCAATGAATTAATCTAGGGGTGTAGTGAGTATGTTGACACCTTGTGTGCCTCACATAATTTTATACATTGGGTGGTGAAGAATGAGTAATTAAATTTTTACCACTATAATGTTGTTTTAGCCCCAATTTTTTAATTTTTCTAAGGACTAATAGAAAAAAAATGGACCTCAGTTTGTTGTAAAAATTTCTCCTGAGTGCGCCACTGCCCTACATGTAATCTGGAAATACTTTTCAGGAACAGCGCAAAGCTCAAAAGGAAAAGAGCGCAATATTATTGTGAAGATTTTACGGTTATGTTCTGCGGGTGCCATGACCCACTGGCAGAGCCCCTGAGTTGCCAGAACAGCAGAATTCCTCATAAGTGACCCTATTTTGCAAACTACACTTCTCAATTAATTCATATAGGAGTGCAGTGATCATATTGACATCACGGGTGTGTCACAGAATTTTATGCCATTGGGCAGTGAAGAAATAATAATTACATTTTTACCACCAAAATTTTGTTTTAGCCCTAGATTCTACATTTTCACACTGGGAATTGGGTAAAAATTGCACAAAAATTAGTCCCACAATTTCTGCTGAACATGGAAATATCCCATATGTGGCTGCAAAGTACTGCATAGCCATATGGTGAGACTCTGGAGGGAAGGAGCGCTATTTGCCTGCTGGAGCGCAGATTATCCTACAATAGTTAGCGGACTCTATATACAGAGCCCCTAAGCGCTAGAAAAACAGAATCCACCCTGAAGTGACCCCACTTTGGAAATTACACCCCTTTGGGAATTTATCTACAGGTATAGCGGCAATTTTGACTCCATGGGTGTTTTCCAGAAACAAGCAGCAGTGGATGCTGCGGAGTGAAAATTGCAAACTGCCGTACGTAGGAGGAGAATTGGGAGTAAAGAATTTGCTGAATTTCCTTTGGGGAGTGAGGAGCCATTTATCTTTTCCAGAGCCTTTGCGCTACCAGTAACGTTGAAGCCGCCTATATTTCCATTGACAGGTGACAAACCTGAGTGGGGTCTTCTTGTGGATTGATTTGAAGCTTTTGTTAGGAACATTTTACATAACATTTGAGATGACATTTATCCTGTGCTCGCTCTATGCTGAGCACTTACTTTGGGGTTTCCATCTAAACCTGCTAGTGATGTGATTCAGATGAAACCCCCGAAAGATCCATTCACTATAATGAGGCAGCAGAGTTACTCTGGACACCGTCTGGCCTCTGTTCAGCAGTGTCCTTTTCAGAAGTGCACAAAACTGTGGCCGACGGCACTTTTATTCACACTTAAAAAGACTGACACTGCCAGATCAGACGGCGTCCACAGTGCATCCATCTGCCTAATCTTCTGAATCATGTATTTCAGAGATTTACACAGAAACCCTGATGTAAGCGCTCAGTGCAGAATAGTGTGAGCCAATCCTTACTGCGATTTTTGGGAGACAGAATGAACAAATCAAAAGCAGGTGAAGAATTGGTTTTATTTATTTTTTATGCCGTTCCTCATGCGTTATAAGTGATTAGACGGGTCGGTGCGATAGCAGCAATATCAGATTAATATCGGGATTTGATATTGGACTGCTGTCACATACTTAAAGACGCTTTTTTTTTTTTTGCAAAAACTAGTTTTTGCATAGCCATATTTTGGTAAAGCAGCTTTATTCTTGGGGTCAATACGGTTACAGCGATAACACATATCTTTTCTGATGTTTTGGTGCTTTTGCACAACAAAAACTAATTTATAGAAAAAAAAATAATTGCGTTATTATGGGAGCTATAACTTTTACTTTTCTGCTGATGGAGCGTATAACGACGTTTTCAGCCATACCTCATCCTCCCTTATAACACAAATACATATCACTTAATGTGCTTCATCCAATAAGTATTCAAGTGTATACAGCTTGGCGTTGGAAAATATTTATAAATTGATATGATGAAGATACTTGCTTAATAGTTCTGCACACAGTGCACAGTATGTATTATATATATTTATTAAAATATTAAACAAATTATTAAACAACTTTCTAAATTTGGTTTCACTGTAATAGTGACCTAAAAATCATGATGTCAGGTCATTTTTACCACAATCATAAAAATGTATGTATTTACTATTTCACACACTTTTAATCCCCCCACATACATACACTAACTTTCCAGTACATTTCCATGGTAAAATGAATGGTGTAACTAAAAACTGCAATTTATCTTGCAAAAAAACAATCCCTCATATGGCTAGGTCACTGGAAAAATAAAAAAAAGTTATGGCTCTTGGAAGAAGGGGAGGAAACAAAGCACAGAAACCATAAGTTTTTAAGGGAAGGTAATAAGGAATGATGGTAAATTAGGCTACTTTCACACTAGCGTAGGTACGGGCCCGTCGCAGTGCGTCGAGCCGACGTACCGATGCATGCTGTGAAGTAAAAGCACAATGGGGGCAGCGGATGCAGTTTTTCAACGCATCCGCTGCCTCATTGTAAGGTCTACGGAGGAGGGGATGGAGTTCCGGCCACGCATGCGCGGTCGGAAATGGCAGATACGACGCACAAAAAAACGTTACATGTAGCATTTTTTTGTGCCGACGGTCCGCCAAAACACGACGCATCTGTCGCACGACGGATGCGACGTGTGGCAATCCGTCGCAATGCGTCGCTAATGAAAGTCTATGGCGAAAAACACATCCTGCGGGCAACTTTGCAGGATGCGTTTTTTCTCCAAAACGACGCATTGCAACGGAGGCCAAACGACGCTAGTGTGAAAGTAGCCTAAGATAATTATTATGAAGATTTGAATTTGACTGAAATGCTCAGTGATGATAGATTGTTTGGTTCATCAAGCAGTTTTCTGATCTAAAACTGATTGAAATATGACAACACTTCAGTGCAATTTACAGTTGCAGGAAAATTGTGACTTAATGTTTTTCTGCTAGTTCCAACCAGCTCCACAATTCTTTTTTAAATGGGCTGCGCTTAGTCAGCAAATATATCAAAGTTTAATGTCACAAAAGTGGCATAAATTACAACAGAAATATACTCCAGTCATTGACTGTAGAACATTTTTTTTTGCGTTGGCACATCTTGGCGCATCTTTCTCCAGTGCACTGTCCACAAAGCCAGTCTTAATTCATGAAGGCCTATGGTCCCAATTCATCATTGCCTTTGCTCCTGTTTTTTTTTTTGGTCTATTTTTATGTATGTTTCACCTGATTTTTGCTTCCACCCAAATCATTATTCTATTGGTGCCTTTCTTGAAGTCTTTTATATGTGATTGGCTGTTAGTTTTTTTTTTCTCCACTTTATGGGTGAAAATTAGCAATTCCAGATGTTTTTGCCTGATTCATCAATGGCAACTTTTTAAAGAAAACGTCACAAAACTTGATGCAAATTCACTCCCTCCCCCTCCTTTCTGGGGTGTTTATGAGTACGCCAAAAGGTGGGCACAATTTTTATGTCTTTTAGAGCCAAAATACGAATTTGATATAAAAGAAAAAAAAAAAGTCAAGACAGGAAATAAACACATTTTTGACTTTGCGCCAAATTCATGAATCACGTGTGCAGTTTTGATTCATTTGGAGCAAAAAAGGCAACTAATACACCAAGATAAAAAAGGAGCGAATGAATCTCGGCTTATATGCCTCACTTTGTTGGACAGAAGTATAAACCTTGGCTGAGCAATGAAATCATTATCAACATACTTAAAGATATCTTTTAGCTCCTTTATCTTTTTGGCGGTATACTTGCTAGGCCGACTGTCATCTAGGAAAGCTCTTGCATAGGCTAAAGGTCCCGCGTTTACCTAGAACAAAAAAAATGTTAATTATCATGTGATTATATTTTGGTAGTCATAACTGCATAGAATAATATATTTTAACATAAAAACAACTAGAAAAATACATTATGCCACAAAATATCTGTAAATAGTTGTGGCTGCATCATTTACTAGAGCATTGCACAAACATATTTCCATGCTTCCTCCTCATTTGCTCCCAGTTTTTTTGTTTTGGTTACACAAAATGAAATTTTCCTGCATCATCTTAAAGAACAAATTTATTTCAATGTTTTTTCCTCAACACTTATGAACATGAGAGCCCATATTCCAAGAAATGTATCTATATTGCACAGACACGTGCTTCATTTCCTCTGAATTTATACTTTTAGGCCTTAAAAACATAATGTATTTATTGTATATGATAGTGTAGGACTCCTTCAATGCTTGTGGTCCAAGTTTCCCATATAAGAGGCAACATAAAATATCTGAGAGTTAACACTGTTCTTTGTCTCCTAAAACATTTGTGTTCTAGCTCAACCCTCCATTTTCAGAACTGTAGGTCTTAAATTCTCTATTTAGCCACAACCGTGGCTGCTAAATCTTGTGAACCGATTAACAGTGGCATTGGTATTGATACACACAGATACACAGTGTGTGTGTGTGTGTATCTATGTGTATGCATGTACAGTATGTGTATATAATATGTGTGTATCTGTGATACATTTGTATGTATATATGGTATATATGTATGTTTATGTGCATGTATGTACAGTATATGTATGTGTACGGTATGTGTATACTATGTGTATAACTCTGTGTGTATGTACGGTATGTGTGTATATGTATGTATGATACGAGTATGTGTATCTGTATGTTTGTACGGTATGTGTGTATGCATGTACGGTGTATGTATTTGTATCTGTGTATGTACGGTATGTTTGTATGTACAGTATATGTATGTATGACGGTATATGTATGTGTATCTGTGTGTATGTATAGTATATGTGTGTGTTTGTATATACGGTATATGTGTGTGTATGTTCAGTATATGCATGTGTGTATGTACAGTATGTGTATGTATGTACAGTATGTGTATCTGCGTATGTATGGTATGTGTGTGTTTGCATGTACGGTATATGTATGCGTATCTGTTTATGTATGTACGGTATATGTATGTGTATCTGTGTGTATATATGTACGGTATGTGTGTGTGTATCTGTGTGTATGTATGTGCAGTATGTGTGTTTGCATGTACAGTATATGTATGTGTATCTGTGTGTATGTATGTACAGTATGTGTGTGTTTGCATATATATATGGTTATTACAAACACACAGTATTATATTCTATGGGGGGCTGCATTATATGCTATGGGGGTTGCGTTATACTATATGAGGTCAGAATTATATTCTCAATATAAAAAATGCTAGTAGAGCTTTAACCACTGTGAGTCCTGCAGCAAATAATGGTACAGTACCACCCGACTGTAACAGTGTCACTAAATGTAGTTAAAAAAGAAAAAGATATCTGCGCTGGAATCAAAATTTTAACCCCTTATGAGGACCAAGATTATTAAAAAATATTGTTTGCTAAGAACAACAATGTATAAAAAAGTGAAGATCAAAATACCCACTAGGCATTGCAGTTATATGGTAACCTGGTAATAAGGTAACTGATAACAGACTGAGGACCAAGGAACTGAAAATAGTGCAACCGCCATTTAAAAGTATATATTAAAAAACGGCGGTATCCTTCCACACTATTCCTCTACCACTGTAAAAAAAATAGTCCATAGTCTCACTTTTGGCATTGCTGTGTGAGAAAGTTCCCACGCAGCTTTTGCCATAAAGTCAGACCAGTGAACTAAGGTAACCTCTCAGTGATGCACTGCAGGAGCCATTGTCTCCTGTCAGTGTGTCACTGAAGGTCCTATAGAGCAGTGACATCACCCGATGTCACTGTTCTATAGGGGAGATCGTCGTGGGACACTTGTTATTAATTGGACTGCGTTGGACAGGGAGTATACAGTTTATTATCTTACGTTTTTTGCAGGCGCTGAAGTATGGTAAGTATGGTTAAATTAAGAATATTAAAATACTTTTTTCTGGCTGTGTGTTTTTTTTTTTTTAACTCTTTCACTACTATAGGATTAATAATGGATAGGCGTCCTATTGACGCCTCACCATTATTAACCCGGCTTAATGTCACCTTACAATAGCAAGCAACCTCCTGCAGTGCATCACTGAGAGGTTACTATAGTTCACTGGTCTCACTTTATGGCAAAAGCTGCGTGGGAACTTTCTCACACAGCAATGCCAAAAGTGAGACTATGGACTATTTTTTTTTACAGTGGCGGAGGAATACAGTGCGGAAGGATACCTCCCTCCCGTCATTGTATTCCTGGAGCCCCTAGAAAGCGGTCGCATCAGCTGATACTGCTGTTCTCCACGGGAGATCGTCGTGGGAGATAACACTGGCTTCGGGGAACATAGTGACAAGTGATGGTATGTACTCGATGTTATATGTACTGTATATCTATATGTATGTATTGTATGTAATGTATGAATGTATTGTATGTAATGTATTAATGTATTGTATGTAGTATGTATGTATAGTATGGACCAAAAGTTTGGACACACCTTCTCATTTAAAGATTTTTCTGTATTTTCATGACTATAAAAATTGTAAATTCACACTGAAGGCATCAAAACTATGAATTAACACATGTGGAATTATATACTTAACAATATCCAATATTGCAGTATCGGAATTCTCAACACTAGTAGTAACCCTGCCTTGTTTGTAATGAGTATTGGTAACAGACGTCCTCCTTTATATTTTTGCATAAAGGCTCTTAGTCTGTCTGATGGAATTTCATTGAAGGCTTATCCTATCAGTTTTGTAATTTAGTTTCCCATCCACAAGCTACAAAAAACACACATTCTACTGGCACTGGGAATTGTAAGAAACTCAGTATGTTTGTGATGTGTTAAAATATGATTCTTGTCTAACAAATGAACAATCCTATGTCAACCCTTGAGAAAAGCATTACTACTAAAAAGTGGAGTAACTTGGAAAATATTACGGTATGTTGTGGTTAAATTAAATATGAGCAATTGTAATTGATTTATACTTTTCGAGAGATGCTACCAAGTGTGCGATCAGAGTAGGGCTGGCCATATATTGGGTGATAAGGGCAGGTGTCAAGCTCTTAGTGGGATTATTTATGGGTGGGCAATTTACAAATATTAATGGGGCCAGTCTGGCTGCAACATTATATTTAGTAAAATTAGATACCAATAATCAGCTTTATTTGTAAAAGTGCATAATATTATCAGGATTGCAAGGAATAATGCCAGCTCAGATGAGATGTTAATCCAACCCTGGTACCAAAAGGATAAAGTAGGTCTGGAATAGATACAACAGCTATGGGTTGCCTGCCATTGCTTTAACTTGATTTTACCTGTAAACCCCTTTTGTAATTCTACAGTGTACATTTATAGAAACGGATTGCTCAATGTAGATTAAAAATTACATAGAAGTTGAAGTTTTGTAGAAATTATGAACACTTCACTAGAAATATACTGATAACATTGAGAAAGTTTCTTATTTAAGAATATTTTCGTAATACATGCTACAAATAAAGGACCTTATTCCTCAAAACTGCCTATCAATAAGAAGGTCCTTTCTCCCAACAGTTTCAGAAATGAATGCTGAGCTGTGATTGGCTGCTGTGGGCAACAAAGTCACTCTTATTGTTAGGCAATTTTGGTGAATAAGGCCTAAAGTGTTTCTTAGGCTGGTTCTGGTCTCTGATGATATTACTATAAAAGTTTGACTTCATTTTTATATTTATTTAAAAAAATGTTTATTTCTACATTCACTTTTATTTGAGCTAAGCCCACCAGCATCAGGGGCTTATGTACAGCATTCTGTAATGCTGTAGATAAGCCCCCGATGTAACCTGAAAGATAAAAAAAAGAGGTTAGATTATACTCACCCAGGGGCGGTCCCGCTGCGGTAGGCGTCGCCGTCCGGTCCTGGGCTTCCCATCTTCTTACGATGATGTCCTCTTCTTGTCTTCACGCTGCGACTGCAGTGCGCAGGCACCGGGAAAGGTCAGAGAGACCTGGCGCCTGCGCACTGCAGTACTTTGCTCTGCCCTCAACAGGGCAGACAAAGTATGCCTGCGCCGGAGCGTGAAGACAAGAAGAGGAAGTCATCGTAAGAAGATGGGAGGCCCCAGACCGCGACGCCCATCGGACCGAACCGCAGCGGGAACGCTCCTGGGTGAGTATAATATAACCTCTTTTTCTCATCTTTCAGGTTACATCTGGGGCTTACCTACAGCACTCCAGAATGCTGTAGATAAGCCCCTGATGCTGGTGGTCTTAGCTGATCGTCGATTTTGGGGGTGACAGGTTCCCTTTAATATACATTCAGCCCTGCTGTGACCATTGATAGAAGCAGCCCTACAACAACAACTAAGTGCACATCACTTATCACATTCTTCAGGACCTTGGACAGAAACATTGCTTAAAGTGAGTCTGGAGCCCACAAAATTCCTTATAAACTGGGTTCTATAACAAAAAGCATACTAGCAATGTACCTGTTAGTGGGACAGAGTTTGAGAAAATAACTGTTCATTCGAATGCACATGAGGGGTTTTGGTGCACGCTTGGCTTGGCCAAGAGCTCGGTGAACCTTTACGCCTCCTCATTTTGCATGTTTGGGACTTTCCCTGCTTCTGATTTGACAGTGCTCGCTTCCAAAAGAGATCGCTGCCTGAACTCAGTATGCATTTGTTCACATGTACACTGGCACTGCCTGGGCCTGGCTGCGTGCACAATGTCACTGCAGGAGTGCATAAGGTGGGAGGATGCATTCTCCACCCTGGCTACTCTCTGCGTTAATACAGGTCCTTCTCAAAAAATTAGCATATAGTGTTAAATTTCATTATTTACCATAATGTAATGATTACAATTAAACTTTCATATATTATAGATTCATTATCCACCAACTGAAATTTGTTAGGTCTTTTATTGTTTTAATACTGATGATTTTGGCATACAACTCCTGATAACCCAAAAAACCTGTCTCAATAAATTAGCATATTTCACCCATCCAATCAAATAAAAGTGTTTTTTAATAACAAACAAAAAAAAACATCAAATAATAATGTTCAGTTATGCACTCAATACTTGGTCGGGAATCCTTTGGCAGAAATGACTGCTTCAATGCGGCGTGGCATGGAGGCAATCAGTCTGTGACACTGCTGAGATGTTATGGAGGCCCAGGATGCTTCAATAGCGGCCTTAAGCTCATCCAGAGTGTTGGGTCTTGCGTCTCTCAACTTTCTCTTCACAATATCCCACAGATTCTCTATGGGGTTCAGGTCAGGAGAGTTGGCAGGCCAATTGAGCACAGTAATACCATGGTCAGTAAACCATTTACCAGTGGTTTTGGCACTGTGAGCAGGTGCCAGGTCGTGCTGAAAAAATGAAATCTTCATCACCATAAAGCATTGACCCTGCCCTTGATGAAACACAGTGGACCAACACCAGCAGCTGACATGGCACCCCACACCATCACTGACTGTGGGTACTTGACACTGGACTTCAGGCATTTTGGCATTTCCTTCTCCCCAGTCTTCCTCCAGACTCTGGCACCTTGATTTCCGAATGACATGCAAAATTTGCTTTCATCAGAAAAAAGTACTTGGGACCACTTAGCAACAATCCAGTGCTGCTTCTCTGTAGCCCAGGTCAGGTGCTTCTGCCGCTGTTTATGGTTCAAAAGTGGCTTTACCTGGGGAATGCGGCACCTGTAGCCCATTTCCTGCACACGCCTGTGCACGGTGGCTCTGGATGTTTCCACACCAGACTCAGTCCACTGCTTCCTCAGGTTCCCCAAGGTCTGGAATCGGTCCTTCTCCACAATCTTCCTCAGGGTCCGGTCTCCTCTTCTCGTTGTACAGCGTTTTCTGCCACATTGTTTCCTTCCAACAGACTTACCATTGAGGTGCCTTGATACAGCACTCTGGGAACAGCCTATTTGTTGAGAAATTTCTTTCTGGGTCTTACCCTCTTGCTTGAGGGTGTCAATGATGGCCTTCTTGACATCTGTCAGGTCGCTAGTCTTACCCATGATGGGGGTTTTGAGTAATGAACCAGGCAGGGAGTTTATATAAGCCTCTTGTATCTTTTACATGTGTTTAGAGTTAATTAGTTGATTCAGAAGATTAGGGTAATAGGTCATTTAGAGAACCTTTTCTTGATATGCTAATTTATTGAGACAGGTTTTTTGGGTTATCAGGAGTTGTATGCCAAAATCATCAGTATTAAAACAATAAAAGACCTGACAAATTTCAGTTGGTGGATAATGAATCTATAATATATGAAAGTTTAATTGTAATCATTACATTATGGTAAATAATGAAATTTAACACTATATGCTAATTTTTTGAGAAGGACCTGTATATCCAACCTCTCCTCTTCTGTGAAGCTGGTCTGTAGTGAGCGGTAGCTGCGGAGTGGATCACGCACACTGTCTGCGCCGGCGTGGCCTGGCTAAGGCACAGCAGTCACTCAGGTGCAGGAGAAGTCCCCAACATGCAAAGCGAGAGTGACGTAACAGTGTTCAGTGGTCTTGGCCATGCCAAGAATGCACTAAAGTCTCCTAATTTGCACTGAATTAAGTTTTTTTTCCTCAGGCTCTGTACCCACTAACCGGTATTGTACTGGTATGATTTTTACAAGGGCTAAGCCCCCTTTATCACTGTATAGCTTAACCCTTATACCTTAACTGGAACTCTCTACCACAACATATCAGACTCTCGCCTACCATCGAAACCTTCAAAAAGAACCTGAAGACCCACCTCTTCCGACAAGCCTACAACCTGCAGTAACCACCGATAGACCAAACCGCTGCACGACCAGCTCTACCCTCACCTACTGTATTTTCACCCATCCCTTGTAGTCTGTGAGCCCTCGCGGGCAGGGTCCTCTCTCCTACTGTACCACTCATGACTTGTATTGTTTAAGATTATTATACGTGTATACCCCTCCTCACATGTAAAGTGCCATGGAATAAATGGCGCTATAATAATAAAATGAATTTTGAGGGGTGACCGACTCCCTTTTAACTGAGACATGTTGTTTGGGAACATGTTTTACCTGCACAGACACACATCCTTGTAGTTTTAGCTGTAGCTGGATCATGTCGACATCTGCAGATGAGCAGATCTTCTGCAAATCTGCGGTCTTCTCTTTAATCTCATCAATAGCAACATCAATGGGTTTAAGATCCACTTGGTGCTCATAGATTACAGGTATTCTTTTTTTGACGTATGGGAAAGTGTTTGATGCTGAAAATTAAATATTTATGGTAAGGTACAATTCATGCATAGCAGGTATTAAATAAAAAAGCTAAAGGGACATGGGTCCCGATTAATTAAAACTGCCTTTGTACACTCCAGTCTTAAAGGGACTCTGTCACCTGAATTTGGCGGGACTGGTTTTGGGTCATATGGGCGGAGTTTTCGGGTGTTTGATTCACCCTTTCCTTACCCGCTGGCTGCATGCTGGCTGCAATATTGGATTGAAGTTCATTCTCTGTCCTCCATAGTACACGCCTGTGCAAGGCAATCTTGCCTTGTGCAGACGTGTACTATGGAGGACAGAGAATGAACTTCAATCGAATATTGCAGCCAGCATGCAGCCAGCGGGTAAGGAAAGGGTGAATCAAACACCCGAAAACTCCGCCCATATGACCCAAAACCAGTCCCGCCAAATTCAGGTGACAGGTTCCCTTTAATGAATGTGCTGGAGTAAGATGTGCCTTATTTAGGAGGAGCATGCTACTTAATGAATTACTCACCTCAGGTAGAAATGTACTCCACTAAGCTACCTCAGTACATTCCTGGAGTAAGTGATGCCACTAATGTGGTGCAACTTTTTGACTAGCATCCATGCTCTGCCCCAACAGACATACCTGGCCCAAACTGAGATTAAAATGCCAATATTTTTGTGCAACTTTTGAGTAGTAATTTAGCGACTTACTAAAGTGCTTTTCGCCAGAATTCTGATCTAAACACATTAATTTATTATCTGTATTCTCATTTCTGAGGGACAATATCCTCAGAAATGAGAATACAGATAATAAATGGGAAATGTTTAAGAACATCCTAAATAGGCAGTGTAAGCGGTTTATACCTTGTGGGAATAAAAGGACTAGAAATAGGAAAAACCCAATGTGGCTAAACAAAGAAGTAAGACAGGCAATTAACAGTAAAAAGAAAGCATTTGCACTACTAAAGCAGGATGGCACCATTGAAGCTCTAAAAAACTATAGGGAGAAAAATACTTTATCTAAAAAACTAATTAAAGCTGCCAAAAAGGAAACAGAGAAGCACATTGCTAAGGAGAGTAAAACTAATCCCAAACTGTTCTTCAACTATATCAATAGTAAAAGAATAAAAACTGAAAATGTAGGCCCCTTAAAAAATAGTGAGGAAAGAATGGTTGTAGATGACGAGGAAAAAGCTAACATATTAAACACCTTCTTCTCCACGGTATTCACGGTGGAAAATGAAATGCTAGGTGAAATCCCAAGAAACAATGAAAACCCTATATTAAGAGTCACCAATCTAACCCAAGAAGAGGTGCGAAACCGGCTAAATAAGATTAAAATAGATAAATCTCCGGGTCCGGATGGCATACACCCACGAGTACTAAGAGAACTAAGTAATGTAATAGATAAACCATTATTTCTTATTTTTAGTGACTCTATAGCGACAGGGTCTGTTCCGCAGGACTGGCGCATAGCAAATGTGGTGCCAATATTCAAAAAGGGCTCTAAAAGTGAACCTGGAAATTATAGGCCAGTAAGTCTAACCTCTATTGTTGGTAAAATATTTGAAGGGTTTCTGAGGGATGTTATTCTGGATTATCTCAATGAGAATAACTGTTTAACTCCATATCAGCATGGGTTTATGAGAAATCGCTCCTGTCAAACCAATCTAATCAGTTTTTATGAAGAGGTAAGCTATAGACTGGACCACGGTGAGTCATTGGACGTGGTATATCTCGATTTTTCCAAAGCGTTTGATACCGTGCCGCACAAGAGGTTGGTACACAAAATGAGAATGCTTGGTCTGGGGGAAAATGTGTGTAAATGGGTTAGTAACTGGCTTAGTGATAGAAAGCAGAGGGTGGTTATAAATGGTATAGTCTCTAACTGGGTCGCTGTGACCAGTGGGGTACCGCAGGGGTCAGTATTGGGACCTGTTCTCTTCAACATATTCATTAATGATCTGGTAGAAGGTTTACACAGTAAAATATCGATATTTGCAGATGATACAAAACTATGTAAAGCAGTTAATACAAGAGAAGATAGTATTCTGCTACAGATGGATCTGGATAAGTTGGAAACTTGGGCTGAAAGGTGGCAGATGAGGTTTAACAATGATAAATGTAAGGTTATACACATGGGAAGAGGGAATCAATATCACCATTACACACTGAACGGGAAACCACTGGGTAAATCTGACAGGGAGAAGGACTTGGGGATCCTAGTTAATGATAAACTTACCTGGAGCAGCCAGTGCCAGGCAGCAGCTGCCAAGGCAAACAGGATCATGGGGTGCATTAAAAGAGGTCTGGATACACATGATGAGAGCATTATACTGCCTCTGTACAAATCCCTAGTTAGACCGCACATGGAGTACTGTGTCCAGTTTTGGGCACCGGTGCTCAGGAAGGATATAATGGAACTAGAGAGAGTACAAAGGAGGGCAACAAAATTAATAAAGGGGATGGGAGAACTACAATACCCAGATAGATTAGCGAAATTAGGATTATTTAGTCTAGAAAAAAGACGACTGAGGGGCGATCTAATAACCATGTATAAGTATATAAGGGGACAATACAAATATCTCGCTGAGGATCTGTTTATACCAAGGAAGGTGACGGGCACAAGGGGGCATTCTTTGCGTCTGGAGGAGAGAAGGTTTTTCCACCAACATAGAAGAGGATTCTTTACTGTTAGGGCAGTGAGAATCTGGAATTGCTTGCCTGAGGAGGTGGTGATGGCGAACTCAGTCGAGGGGTTCAAGAGAGGCCTGGATGTCTTCCTGGAGCAGAACAATATTGTATCATACAATTATTAGGTTCTGTAGAAGGACGTAGATCTGGGGATTTATTATGATGGAATATAGGCTGAACTGGATGGACAAATGTCTTTTTTCGGCCTTACTAACTATGTTACTATGTTACTATGTTACTAATGAATAGGCCCCATGATGCTTTTAATAGTGCAGCGGTCTCTTCATTATAACGAATGTTCAATGCTTCAGTTTAGGATTTCTAGGTGACTTACTTGTTAATATGGTTCTTTTCTTACACTGTTCTTCTACACTTCCATGCTTTTTGCCTGACAGTGTGTAAGGAGTTTCGAAAACAAATCGACTGATGTTGTGATTCCTCTCAAAATCTGTTCTTCTATCAGTAAGCTCTTGTTCTTCTAAATAGGACTTGACGTATGTTATCTGAATATGGGCAAACTTCACATCAAGATCTTTTACATTTACCTATTTAAATAGAGACGGTGTTACTGACCACTGATATTTGAGTCTAGGAAACAAACTCCGCAAGTCCACTAGAATGAAATATAGTACAAGATAAAAAAAAGATAATGGCATTCCACAGTTATCTTTCAAATAAATAGGAAAAAATCTATCACTCAAAGTCTTCGTCTCAAATCTGTTGAGTCGTTGATGTGATTAATTCACACTATGCTTAGTTTTTATTTAATGTTTGGTGGTTTTAGGTTTCACCACTCTGGATCCCTCCATACACATTAGCGGTTGTCGGCCCAACAATGGTTACATCGACCAAAAAGACAAAAAATGGCACTGTCTGAACAAAGCCAAGGCCGCTCCACTCCTGGAGCCAGGTGTTAATCAACAGTCATTATACTGCCAGCCACATATGCCCAGATCGGGTGCTCTTCAGAATGAAGCAGACAATTCCAATAGTACAGGCAAGAAAAAAGAAGGCACTCACCGATCTAAAAGTTGGCAATCTTTATTCAATCTTCATATAAAAACTTCATGGCCGGGGGAGTGAGGAAAGGAGCTCATGCGAGCCGGAGCAAACGACGGCCGTTTTGCGCTGACACATGCTGACCCGTAGAAGCGCAAGCACAGCGCGAAACGGCCGTCGTTTGCTCCTGCTCACATGAGCTCCTTTCCTCACTCCTCCGGCCATGAAGTTTTTATATGAAGATTGAATAAAGATTGCCAACTTTTAGATAGGTGAGTGCCTTCTTTTTTCTTGTCTGAACCAACAATGATTACATATGCTGTGGATATGCAGTAGAGAAGCCCCATCAAATCCATAACTTGTGCAGCCGGCTTATCACTTTTTGAGTCAGTACATACACAATCTCCATTATGTGGGTATGCAGAATTTTATTATGTTTTAAAACATTTTTATATGGTTTGTGGCAACCACAAGACTTCCTGTTTGGTAGCCACTATCTGTAGTACGTGTAGTTATGTGCACAGACGTGATGACACAAGATTTTATCTGCTATACATTACACTGCCCCTACATGCTACACGGGGTTTTTGAAAGCTGCACAAGAATTTAATTCAACTTCCTTAAGAAAACTTGTAAGACAGGGTACAGTGGAAGTGTTGTAATTTACCGTACGTGGTATGTGTCTCCTGTTATTTGCCATAGCCCATATCGGTTTGCTGTAAAATATCAAGCATGAAGCCATTCTATATGGCAGCTTGGAATAGATGGAAAGTCTCATGTAATCTACACCGGGTTCCAATTCTCCTTTCCTCATGTCAGAAGTGATTATGTAACTAGTGTCACAGTGTTAGGCTACGTTCACATTAGCGTTCCGCTAATGTGCGTCGCTGTTGCGTCGGCGACGCGCCCCTATGTTTAACATGGGGGACGCGTGCGTTTTTTTTGTTGCGTTTTCCGACACGTGCGTCGTTTTCGACGCTAGCGTCGGACGCAAGAAAATGCAACAAGTTGCATTTTTCGTGCGTCCGATTTTCGTCAAAAAACGACGCACGCGTCGCAAAACGCAGCGTTTTTGCGTGCGTTTTTGGTGCATCGTGCGTTGCGTCGCCGACGCACCGGCGCGCAACGCTAATGTGAACGTAGCCTTACTAGTGTTTTAGAGGACCAAACATGGAAATTTAATGTTTTTTTTTTTTCATACTTCCATTTTAACTTTTTATTCAAATAATGATACTGATGTATTTGTGTTTAGATGTGGAGTATAACATTCAATGCTCCTAAACATCTGCGGCCACAGTGTATTTACAGTTGTTTATATATAAGCCGAACAGTCCTTGGTCGGCTGCCACTAATCATTCTGGTCTGTCTACCGAAAATATCAACAGATATTCTTGTATAACTACTACTGAAAATCTGCAGCAAGTGAAGAGAATTCAGAAATTCATTGCAGTTTTGTGCAAACTTAATTATAATTATATTTAACCCCTTAGCGACCGCCGATACGCCTTTTAACGGCGGCCGCTAAGGGTACTTAAACCACAGCGCCGTTAATTAACGGCGCTGTGGAAAAAGTGTATAGCGCCCCCCACAGGCCGATTTTCTCCGGGGTCTCGGCTGCCGAGGGTAGCTGAGACCCCAGAGAACATGATTCGGGGGGTTTTTAACCCTCCCCGCATTTGCGATCGCCGGTAATTAACCGTTTACCGGCGATCGCAAAAAAAAAAAAAAAAAAAAAAAAAGCGATCTCTTTTTAATTTCTCTGTCCTCCGATGTGATCGCACATCGGAGGACAGAGAAAAGGGGTCCCAGGTGGCCCCCCAATACTCACCTAGCTCCCCCGATGCTCCTCGTGTCTCCCGGTGGGCGCCGCCATCTTCAAAATGGCGGGCGCATGCGCAGTGCGCCCGCCGGCCGGCACCGGGAGAATCTTTGGGGTCTCGGCTGCCTGGGGTAGCCGAGACCCCAAAGAGCATGATCGGGGGTCGGTTTTAGCGACCCCTGTTTTGCGATCGCCGGTAATTAACTGTTTACCGGCGACCGCAAAAAAAAAAAAAAAAAAAAAAAAAAGTAAAGTGTAATTCTCTGTCCTCTGATGTGATCGCACATCAGAGGACAGAGAAATAGGGGGATTCGGGGACCCTAGCATACTCACCTAGGTCCCTGGATCCTCTTGCTGCTCCTCCTGGCCGCCGGCAGAAGAACATGGCGGACGCATGCCCAGTGCGCCCGCCATCTGTCTCCACCTGCCGGCCGGCAGGAGAACAGCAGTTAGGGCTAAAATTAGGGTTAGGGTTAGGGGTAGGGTTAGGGTTAGGTTAGGGGTAGGGTTAGGGGTAGGGTTAGGGGTAGGGTTAGGGGTAGGGTTAGGTTAGGGGTAGGGTTAGGGTTAGGTTAGGGGTAGGGTTAGGGGTAGGGTTAGGGGTAGGGTTAGGGTTAGGTTAGGGGTAGGGGTAGGGTTACGGCTAGGGTTAGGTTAGGGGTAGGGTTAGGTTAGGGTTAGGGGTAGGGTTACGGCTAGGGTTAGGTTAGGGGTAGGGTTAGGGGTAGGGTTGGGGCTAAATTTAGGGTTAGGGTTGGGGCTAAATTTAGGGTTAGGCTTCTTTCACACTTACGTCGGTACGGGGCCGTCGCAATGCGTCGGCCCGACATACCGACGCACGTTGTGAAAATTGTGCACAACGTGGGCAGCAGCTGTAGTTTTTCAACGCATCCGCTGCCCAATCTATGTCCTGGGGAGGAGGGGGCGGAGTTACGGCCACGCATGCGCGGTCAGAAATGGCGGATGCGACGTAAAAAAAAGCGTTTCATTGAACGTTTTTTTGTGCCGACGCTCCGCCAAAACACAACTGATCCAGTGCACGACGGACGCGACGTGTGGCCATCCGTCACGATCCGTCGGCAATACTATGGGCAAAAAACGCATCCTGCGGGCACATTTGCAGGATCCGTTTCTTGTCCAAAACGACGGATTGCGACGGAATGCCAAACAACGCAAGTGTGAAAGTAGCCTTAGGGTTAGGGTTGGGGCTAAAGTTAGGGCTAGGGTTGGGGCTAAAGTTAGGGTTAGAGCTGGGATTAGGTTTAGGGTTTGGATTAGGGTTGGTATTAGGGTTAGGGTTGGCATTAGGGTTACGCTTGGGATTAGGGTTAGGTTTGGGATTAGGGTTAAGGTTAGGGTTGTGATTAGGGGTGTATTGGGATTAGGGTTAGGGTTGAGATTAGGATTAGGGGTGTGTTGGATTTAGGGTTTTGATTAGGGTTATGGTTAGGGTTGACATTAGGGTTGTTTTGGGGTAAGGGTTGTGA
This sequence comes from Ranitomeya imitator, assembly GCF_032444005.1. NCBI lineage: Eukaryota > Metazoa > Chordata > Amphibia > Anura > Dendrobatidae > Ranitomeya > Ranitomeya imitator. Next base: position 71,094,371 of record NC_091283.1, on the reverse strand, counting down.
TTATGGTTAGGGTTAGTGATTAGGATTATGGATCAGGTTGGGATTAGGGTTAGGGGTTGGAGCTAGAATTGGGGGGTTTCCACTGTTTAGGTACATCAGGGGGTCTCCAAACACGACAGCCAATTTTGCGCTCAAAAAGTCAAATGGTGCTCCCTCCCTTCTGAGCTCTGCCGTGCGCCCAAACAGTGGGTTACCCCCACATATGGGGCATCAGCGTACTCGGGATAAATTGGACAACAACTTCTGGGGTCCAATTTCTCTTGTTACCCTTGTGAAAATAAAAACTTGGGGGCTACAAAATCTTTTTTGTGAAAAAAAAAAATATTTTTTATTTTCACGACTCTGCATTCTAAACTTCTGTGAAGCACTTGGGCATTCAAAGTTCTCACCACACATCTAGATAAGTTCCTTGGGGGGTCTAGTTTCCAAAATGGGGTCACTTGTGGGGGGTTACTACAGTTTAGGTATATCAGGGGCTCTGCAATCGCAACATAATGCCCACAGACCATTCTATCAAAGTCTGCATTCCAAAAAGGCGTTCCTTCCCTTCCGAGCTCTGCCGTGCGCCCAAACAGTGGTTTACCCCCACATATGGCACATCAGCGTACTCGGGATAAATTGGACAACAACTATTGCAGTCCAATTTCTCCTGTTACCCTTGTGAAAATAAAAACTTGGGGGCTACAAAATCTTTTTTGTGAAAAAAAAAATATTTTTTATTTTCACGACTCTGCATTCTAAACTTCTGTGAAGCACTTGGGCATTCAAAGTTCTCACCACACATCTAGATAAGTTCCTTGGGGGGTCTAGTTTCCAAAATGGGGTCACTTGTGGAGGGTTTCTACTGGTTAGGTACATCAGGGGCTCTGCAAATGCAACATAATACCCGCAGACCATTCTATCAAAGTCTGCATTCCAAAACGGCGCTCCTTCCTTCCGAGCTCTGCCGTGCGCCCAAACAGTGGTTTACCCCCACATATGGGGTACCAGCATACTCAAGACAAATTGGACAACAACTTTTGGGGTCCAATTTCTCTTGTTACCCTTGTAAAAATAAAAACTTGGGGGCTACAATATCTTTTTTGTGGAAAAAAAAAATATTTTTTATTTTCACGGCTCTGCATTATAAACTTCTGTGAAGCACTTGGGCATTCAAGGTTCTCATCACACATCTAGATAAGTTCCATGGGGGGTCTAGTTTCCAAAATGGGGTCACTTGTGGGGGATTTCTACTGTTTAGGCACATCAGGGGCTCTCCAAACGCGACATGGCGTCCGATCTCAATTCCAGCCAATTCTACATTGAAAAAGTAAAACGGCACTCCTTCTCTTCCAAGCTCTGCGGTGCGCCCTAGCAGTGGTTTACCCCCACATATTGGGTATCAGCGTACTCAGGAGAAATTGCACAACAACTTTTGTGGTCTAATTTCTCCTGTTACCCTTGTGAAAATAAAAATTTGTGGGCAAAAAGATCATTTTTGTAGAAAAAATGCGATTTTTTTTTTTTCACGGCTCTACGTTATAAACTTCTGTGAAGCACATGGGGGTTCAAAGTGCTCGCCACACATCTAGATAAGTTCCTTAAGGGGTCTAGTTTCCAAAATGGTGTCACTTGTGGGGGGTTTCCACTGTTTAGGCACATCAGGGGCTCTCTAAACGTGACATGGCGTCCGATCTCAATTCCAGCCAATTCTGCATTGAAAAAGTCAAACGGCGCTCCTTCACTTCTAAGTTCTGCGGTGCGCCCTAACAGTGGTTTACCCCCACATATGGGGTATTGGCGTATTCAGGAGAAATTGCATAACAAAATTTATGGTTACATTTCTGTTTTTACACTTGTGAAAATAAAAAAAATGGTTCTGAATTAAGATGTTTGCAAAAAAAAGTTAAATGTTCATTTTTTCCTTCCACATTGTTTCAGTTCCTGTGAAGCACGTAAAGGGTTAATAAACTTCTTGAATGTGGTTTTGAGAACCTTGAGGGGTGTAGTTTTTAGAATGGTGTCACACTTCATTATTTTCTATCATATAGACCCCTCAAAATGACTTCAAATGTGATGTGGTCCCTAAAAAAAAATGGTGTTGTAAAAATGAGAAATTGCTGGTCAACTTTTAACCCTTATAACTCCCTAACAAAAAAAAATTTTGTTTCCAAAATTGTGCTGATGTAAAGTAGACATGTGGGAAATGTTATTTATTAACTATTTTTCGTGACATATCTCTCTGATTTAAGGGCATAAAAATACAAAGTTTGAAAATTGCAAAATTTTAAAAATTTTCGCCATATTTCCGTTTTTTTCATAAATAATCGCAAGTAATATCGAAGAAATGTTACCACTTACATGAAGTACAATATGTCACGAAAAAACAATCTCAGAATCAGCGGGATCCGTTGAAGCGTTCCAGAGTTATAACCTCATAAAGTGACAGTGGTCAGAATTGCAAAAATTGGCTCGGTCATTAAGTACCAAATTGGCTCTGTCACTAAGGGGTTAAAGAATTTTTCTCTTTCTCTTAAGAGGACCTGTTTCTGGGTCAAAAGTGGGCAGTTTTTACTGTTGTATTAATCCTGTTGCTTCCCTGAGTTTTTTTTCTTTTAAATCTCGAATATGGCTCCAGGCATATGGACCCTTATATTTAGTGCAACTTTTCATGGTTTTTTCCAAGGGGGCGTTTTTGAGAAGATTCTCTGGGGGCATGTCTTTAGGACGCTCTGGATAATTACCGTACTCAGAGCCATGCTCCTTTGGTGAACACCTGAAAAATTGGCACTAAATATTAAAAAGGCATGTATGATGGAAATGTATGACGGATTTTAAAAAAATGACATACTGAGAGGAAATAAAAACGAAGCAAAAACTGACCACTTTTGATCTGGTGACAGATTATTTTTGACATTTAATTTTCCAAAGTAGCAGAGTTGTATGTGAAATTCACGGCTCAGAGTTTGTTGTCCTGCTGTGACAATAATACACTTTGGAATCAGTTCAAACATGCTGGTGTGAGAATAAGGCATTACATATTATAGATGACGTGAGCTAAGCTCTTCTGCCTTGAAGGAACGTTCTGGTCAAAATACCGTACATATTTCTTTTTCAGTTTTAACAAGAGTAATTTGTTTCATATGACAAGGACAAACTGTGCCTAGAGACACTGAGGAAGGGACTTCTACTAGGAAATACATGCTCTATAAAAATTGGGCAGAATATATCAGTGCTACATAGTTAAACAAATTTCATGTACAGAAATTAATTTTGCTCATATGTTAAACAGGTTTTCCAAGACAAAATGTTACTTTAGCAAAGGTGTGTATGGATATGAAATAATAATTACTGCTTTACTATCTCTCTCCTCATGTTCTCCACAGCTGCTCATTTCTTTCTGACATAACTGCACACATCACCACTGCAGCCAATCACTGAATACTACTGACTTAGATGGCACAAGTCGCTGTGGACAGTGCTCGGCTGCAGCGCAGTTGTGACGTGACTGTTGCAGACTGTAAACAAAGAGCAGATGAGAGCCTGGGAATGGTGAGTACAGATATGTTTGTTATTTTACACCTATACACACCTTTACTCCTATAAAAGTTAATTTTGTTAAGCCTCTTTAATATGTTTATTGAACCAGGGTCTATTATTCATTATTTTAATCTGATTTTTTTTATTCATTAAGTTGCTCACATTTTGCAAAGAATAAATGCAAAATAAAAATCCAGATTGCAGACTGAACATACCTTGTTGGAGTCCTGGATCATTTTCACATTATCTGAGCCAAATTTTTCACCATACAGATTTAGTAGCCGTAAGGATATCTCTGAAAGCCCTGTTAGCTTTGGCTCTTTATAAATATATTCCTTGCCGTCTTCTTCTTCAAAGAAACCCTGAAGAAATACAGAATGATAATACAGGCCATTTTGATATAGAATATATGTAAATCTCTCCATTGTATTTTCACTGTTTTTGTTCCTCTTCTGGCTTATGCCCGTTGCACATTAGATGGCTATCGGCTGGTGACCATCTTGGTCGTTAATCCCATACACAAGATCGGTCATAAGACATATCTGGTTGTTGCTTATCTCCGAGATAACAAAAGGATCTGCAGTCAAAAATTGCACATGCTGGATCCTTAACTCCTCCAACAATATATGGCCCTTATATTCATATACATTTGTCGGCTGAACCTGTGAATATCGGTTGGTTCGGCCAACATTAGTCTAATATGTATGGAGGTCTATGAAATATTGATACCAGGGAATGGCAGGGGAGCTGTTGAGGATACAGGTCTGTGTGTATAGTGTTTGTATCCTGCCTTGCCTTGTCCTCCAGAACTGCAATACAACTACCTCAATAGGTAATCAATCAGAATGATACAACCCTCCAAATTGTTTGTACGGTCATGTTGCTCTATGAAAGATAATGTCATCCACACCTTTACATATGATATCTGTTGCTCCCTGACTGGAAAAAAAAATGTTTTCATTCAAATGAGGTTTAAGTTCTTTGGACGTATCAAAGCACTTCCCAAACCTCTGCCACACCAACTCTATTTCCCACCTAGCACCACCTTACTCTGCTTGACCGTTCAATGGTTTGATTACACAACCAGTCCGACAAGCAGAGTAAGTGGCGAACTGGGCGAATAATAGCACCGAAGCAGAGGCGTCAGCTTTAAGAGGCTGGATAATCCCTTTTAAGTTGTCCACCTTCTAATTAAGTTGTGCAAAGTCATCTCTTTCTATCACAATTTATAAAGTAAAACTGAAAAGTCCGCTGTAGAAGAATTCTTTTCCTATGGTAATAATAACCTTTAATCTATAAGAAGTGTTCTGATCCTGTAGAGAGAAATCAATGAAGACATATGGAAAAGCGTGTCTACATCTCTCACACACAGGAAGGAGGGGAATCTGGGCTAACATGTAAAAACAGGCAGCTGTGATGTAAATGCAATGTGCATGGATCAGTATAAACAGAAACAGCTACGATGCCAGATGAGTGAAAACTCTTTCAAAGAAAAAGCAGGATATGTGTAAGCACACAGAGTACACTAGGATTCTGAGAAATATACAGCAGCGACTGTGATAGAATACTACAAATCACAATATTAAAAGCAGCTGCTCTGCTGACAAAGAACCCAAAAATGAGCATCTATCCTTACACTTTGCTTGTATACCAGCTTATAGTCCAGCTCAGTTTTTTGGTTTTGACATAGGAAGAATATTGCTAACATTAATCTTAATGATCAGCTCCAAGAGGGCGACCACAAGCCTTGTGAATGCAAAATAATTCATTTAGCATAACATCAAGAACAACTGGACACACAGAGTTTGCACGCCAATGTTTGAGTCCATATTTCACATTGTGGCATCATTTACACCAGTACAAATAAACCATCTATTTCTGCTAATTGTGCAGGTCAGCTACTAAATAAAAAAAGAAACAGCATAGAATATCCTGCAGCTAGGACCCCTAGGAATTCCCCTATGCCAGTCTATATTTTAACAACCATTGTGTAAGTGTATGTGCCCACTATATAACATTACATTGATACATAATATTCTGTGTGATATTTAATATGTTTTATTATAAATGGAATATTTAGTTCATTATGAGAGTTTTATTTTATACACTTGCATCTAGTTGTGCAATGTTTAGATTTTTCATTGTTGAAAATCAGTTTATATTTTAGTGGAAGTCTAAAATAACTGAGGGAATAGCTAGGGGTTGTTATATAACCCATGCAGATGAGGAAGGAGCAAAGATAAAACCGCAGTGTCAAAGCACTTTGCAAGTTTCTGCCTCCCCAACTATTCCTCTCCTTGCCCCACCTTCATCTGCTTGATTGACCCAAGTGGTTTCCATCAAAACCAATGGGATATTGCCTTTTTAGAATATATTGGGGTTGTCCAGAACTTAAAATTAATGTCCTATGAATAGGATAGGTCATCAATATGAGATCAGTGTGGGTCTGACACAACACCCAGCAACCCCACTAATGAGTAGAAATATGGTTTGGCAGCAGATGGATATAAGCCATGTATAGGACCGAACACGGCTCATCGACCGCTGCAGTATCTGGCAGAAGCCACTAGATACGCGGCCACTATATTTTCCCTACATCAGAGCAGATTTCAGCTGGTTGGAGGGAACTCTAGCTGTCAGATCCCCACTAATCTCTTGTATTAAAAGCTATGTACACCTTCACACAGGTATTTTACATTTGCTTATTTAATTGCAAAGGAAAACAACTTTATAAATGGCCTTAATTAAAAATGTTTCTGCCCTTTTGTCGCAGAGTATCTGTAACTCCTTTATCTAGTTGACTGCTTTTGCAAAAATGTTACAAATTAGTCAGATGTTCTGGTTCTGACAATTCTCTTTTGCTCTCCTCTCTTTTCTCAGTTTGAGATAGCAGAAGAGGAATGGCCGTATACAAATATTACCATCGTGGAAAGGGGATCTCAGGTTATTGTGGTGCCAGCGCCGATGCATGGTTCCCCTTCCCCCTCCATGTAGGGACACCGACATACTCGCCGCCTCGGCTGGCAAAAAGAGCGCCCCGTCTCTCTACTTCCTGTGCACACCGAAAAGGCTTCCCAGTGGGGCACCTAGTGCGTGAGCGCGCTCCCCTGTTCTTAAAGGGGCAGCAAGCGCACTGTGAAAATGGCCTCAGCCCATAGCTGGGAGGCATCTTGTTAAAAAGGCACCCTCCTCAGTAGGGATGTGCCTGAGAAACCCCGGTAGTTTCCCTATAACTCTTGAACTATATGTTGCCAGGTCCCCTGTCATAATACATTGTAGTTAGCTTGTTATCCTGATTCTGTTCCCGTATTCCTGGATAGTATGTATGTTACCCTGAAGCTGCAGCGGCGGACCCTAAACCTAAAGCCGCTCTGGGCATACCTGAAGCTGCATCTGTTTGAACAGGCTCCGAATGTCTGACTAATCTGTGACTCCAAATCCATTCCGTGTCAGCGTACTTGCCCCTTTGGGGTCAGCAGCTGCAGTACTGAGGACTGCCTAGGAGTAGTACCTGGTGGCTACCTGCAGCTCAAATCGGACTCCACCATCAGGGGCTACAGTGAAAACCAGGTAGCCCACTTAGGTACGCCCCTCCTAGGTAAGCCCGGCACAGTGAGTCCGCGAACCACAGGTGTGACATAAGATTAGTTAAAATCGTTTGGATTATATCTGTAACTAATTTCTATTGCTTTATTTACAATACCTAATACTGGATCACACAGAATATATTTGGAACTTTTTTCTTTTAACTATCATGCTGCTTATGAGAATACCTGTATCATTTGCATTGGCAACTTCGTGTTATATTAGTACATGAAAAGTAAACATGACATCAAAAGGTCTTTATTGCAAAAGAGGAAGGAAATGTAATATACAGTTAGGGCCAGAAATATTTGGACAGTGACACAAGTTTTGTTATTTTAGCTGTTTACAAAAACATGTTCAGAAATACAATTATATATATAATATGGGCTGAAAGTGCACACTCCCAGCTGCAATATGATAGTTTCCACATCCAAATCGGAGAAAGGGTTTAGGAATCATAGCTCTGTAATGCATAGCGTCCTCTTTTTCAAGGGACCAAAAGTAATTGGACAATGGACACTAAGGGCTGCAATTAACTCTGAAGGCGTCTCCCTCGTTAACCTGTAATCAATGAAGTAGTTAAAAGGTCAGGGGTGGATTCCAGGTGTGTGGTTTTGCATTTGGAAGCTGTTGCTGTGAGAAGACAACATGCGGTCAAAGGAACTCTCAATTGAGGTGAAGCAGAACATCCTGAGGCTGAAAAAAAAGAAAAAATCCATCAGAGAGATAGCAGACATGCTTGGAGTAGCAAAATCAACAGTTGGGTACATTCTGAGAAAAAAGGAATTGACTGGTGCTTGGGAACTCAAAAAGGCCTGGGCGTCCACGGATGACAACAGTGGTGGATGATCGCCGCATACTTAATTTGGTGAAGAAGAACCCGTTCACAACATCAACTGAAGTCCAGAACACTCTCAGTGAAGTAGGTGTATCTGTCTCTAAGTCAACAGTAAAGAGAAGACTCCATGACAGTAAATACAAAGGGTTCACATCTAGATGCAAACCATTCATCAATACCAAAAATAGACAGGCCAGAGTTAAATTTGCAGAAAAACACCTCAGGAAGCCAGCTCAGTTCTGGAAAAGTATTCTATGGACAGATGAGACAAAGATCAACCTGTACCAGAATGATGGGAAGAAAAAAGTTTGGAGAAGAAAGGGAACGGCACATGATCCAAGGCACACCACATCCTCTGTAAAACATGGTGGAGGCAACGTGATGGCATGGGCATGCATGGCTTTCAATGGCACTGGGTCACTTGTGTTTATTGATGACATAAGAGCAGACAAGAGTAGCCGGATGAATTCTGAAGTGTACCGGGATATACTTTCAGCCCAGATTCAGCCAAATGCTGCAAAGTTGATTGGACGGCGCTTCATAGTACAGATGGACAATGACCCCAAGCATACAGCCAAAGCTACCCAGGAGTTCATGAGTGCCAAAAAGTGGAACATTCTGCAATGGCCAAGTCAATCTCCAGATCTAAACCCAATTGAGCATGCATTTCACTTGCTCAAATCCAGACTTAAGACGGAAAGACCCACAAACAAGCAAGACCTGAAGGCTGCGGCTGTAAAGGCCTGGCAAAGCATTAAGAAGGAGGAAACCCAGCGTTTGGTGATGTCCATGGGTTCCAGACTTAAGGCAGTGATTGCCTCCAAAGGATTTGCAACAAAATATTGAAAATAAAAATATTTTGTTTGGGTTATGTTTATTTGTCCAATTACTTTTGACCTCCTAAAATGTGGAGTGTTTGTAAAGAAATGTGTACAATTCCTACATTTTCTATCAGATATTTTTGTTCAACCCTTCAAATTAAACGTTACAATCTGCACTTGAATTCTGTTGTAGAGGTTTCATTTCAAATCCAATGTGGTGGCATGCAGAGCCCAACTCGCGAAAATTGTGTCACTGTCCAAATATTTCTGGCCCTAACTGTAGATGCAAGTAAAAGTGAGATTCAAACTAATGGGATTATGAGCTTAGAAAGTAAATATATACGGTAAATTTTGGCTTTAGTATTCCGGTAAAACATCAATTTAGAGCATGGTCTGTCAGAAGCATGGAAGACATTTCAAATGCACACACTGCATCTTTCGAGGTGTTAAGATGTTAAGAGTGTCTAGTGAAGAAGGGCTGAATAAAGGTAAAATATTTGATGCCGAATGATTTGACAACAACTGAAAACATGGTGAGTTATCTAGATCGTATCCTTGATGCCAGATGTAGTGTTCACTGAGGCACTCCTACAACCTAAGTGAGGTTTTCTTGTCTTAAGGTACCGTCACACTAAGCGACGCTGCAGCGATACCGACAACGATCCGGATCGCTACAGCGTCGCTATTTGGTCGCTGGAGAGCTGTCACACAGACCGCTCTCCAGCGACCAACGATGCCGGTAACCAGGGTAAACATCGGGTAACTAAGCGCAGGGCCGCGCTTAGTAACCCGATGTTTACCCTGGTTACCATCCTAAAAGTAAAAAAAAACAAACAGTACATACTTACCTACCGCTGTCTGTCCTCCAGCGCTGTGCTCTGCACTCCTCCTGTACTGTCTGTGTGAGCACAGCGGCCGGAAAGCAGAGCGGTGACGTCACCGCTCTGCTTTCCGGCTGACCGACGCTCACAGCCAATACAGGAGGAGTGCAGAGCACAGCGCCGAGGACAGACAGCGGTAGGTAAGTATGTACTGTTTGTTTTTTTTTACTTTTAGGATGGTAACCAGGGTAAACATCGGGTTACTAAGCGCGGCCCTACGCTTAGTTACCCGATGTTTACCCTGGTTACCAGTGAAGACATCGCTGAATCGGTGTCACACACGCCGATTCAGCGATGTCTGCGGGGAGTCCAACGATGAAATAAAGTTCTGGACTTTCTTCCCCGACCAGCGACAGCACAGCAGGGGCCTGATCGCTGCTGCCTGTCACACTGGACGATATCGCTAGCGAGGACGCTGCAACGTCACGGATCGCTAGCGATATCGTCTAGTGTGACGGTACCTTTAGTATCTAATCTTCAGTGCCATGTACCATATGGAGATAACATTAGGTTATAGCCCATAAAACTGATTACAGATAGCAGACAACCAGATCACTGCTTGCTATGGCAAACTGCTCTATGGGTTGTTGTCTGCACTAGCTTCATGTTACAGGGACCCTGTGCAAGGTAGCTTGGCAGCTCTTGATAGGGCTTCCACAGATAGGTGTGTACTTGTCACTGTCTAAGGCTTCTTTCACACTAGCGTCGGGCCCGGCCCGTCGCAGTGCGTCGGGCCGAGGTTACCAATGCTAGCGTTGCCTCCGCCGCACAACGGGTGCAGCGGATGCTGCTTTTCAGCGCATCCGCTGCCCCATTGTGAGGTGCGGGGAGGTGGGGGAGGAGTTCCGGCCGCGCATGCGCGGTCGGAAAAGACGGTCCGTCGGCTGCAAAAAATGTTACATGGAACGTATTTTGCGGCCGACGGTCGGCCGAAACACGGCGCAACCGTCGCGCGACGGTTGCGACGTATGGCAATCCGTCGCAATGCGTCGCGTAATGTTAGTCAATGGAGAAAAAACGCATCCTGCAAACACTTTTGCAGGATGCGTTTTTTCTGCAAAACGACGCATTGTGACGGATTGCAGTTAACGCTAGTGTGAAAGTAGCCTTACAAATCTTAGAAAGTGCGCTGGTTTTCACCTTTCAACACTTTGCAGGGATCTAGAGTCAGATAAGCGCCCCTGGGTTGGGTCCAAGGAGTGACTGCTGGCCAATGGACCGGGCTGGCAGAGAATGGCCAAGATTAGGAGAGAAACACGTGTGAACCAGAGTAAGGGAACTTTTAACTTGCAACTAAAGGCAGGAAGCTAGGGGTTTAAATAGTCCCGCAAAAGGCTCACAGAATGGTGTTACTTAGTAGACCAAGTTCTTGAATTAAGGATATAGAAATGATGAAAAGGTGGGTCAAAAATGCAACGCTTCCCACCCCTTCCCAACTGGAATAATGGATGAGTACTGTAGTAATTGTCTCTTTGTAGGAGAAATCGCAAAATTACAATATTTGTATGTAAATTTGTCCCTTAAACACGTTGACATTTCAAAAAGAGATAATTTACTACAGAACTCACACATTATTCAGGATAGGGAGAAGCATGCCATATTCTGATCACAATATCCTTGATACAATCTACGAACCAAAGTATATCTGGCAAAAGGGTCGCCAGTGACAGGAGCCCTAACAAATATCCTAAGTGATCAGAGGTGTTGTGTCCATAATGTAAGAAATCAGCACAACAGAAGGGAAATCTATATATATAATTGTCTAAGGGTTTTTCCGTCTGTCTGTCTTTCTGTTTGTCTTTCTGTCTGTCTGTCCTGGAAATCCCGCGCCTCTGATTGGTCGAGGCCGCCAGGCCTCGACCAATCAGCGACGGGCACAGCGACGATGATGTCATAAAGGACGTAGACATCCCGCGTCTCTGATTGGTCGAGGCCGCCAGGTCATAAAGGACATAGAAATCCCACGTTTCTGATTCAGCGACGGGCACAGTATCGACGTAGATGTCATTAATGGTTGCCATGGCGACGATGATGTCATAAAGGTTGCCTCGACCAATCAGCGACGGGCACAGTCTGCCGCGAATTCTGGAATCATCATTGTCCATATACTACGGGGACATGCATATTCTAGAATACCCGATGCGTTAGAATCGGGCCACAATCTAGTATATATATATGCACCGTGTGATAAGATGCGAGTAATCCATAAAGTGACATGGACCTATTATTAAAATAGGTATATGTACGGTACATTGTGAGTCTTAATAAATTGGGCCCACATTCAGATTTGCATTTTTTGTCTTTAGGTTGTCTATTACCCTATCCGGATTTGCATAACTCAGTAAAGGATAACTTTCAAAGACATAAAAATGTGGAAGATAAATGCTATGACCTGTCAATTTATTAATGGTTAAAGTAATATACATTGTCAAAGTAGAGCTTCAAAACCAGGAGTGGTTCCAAAATACAAAACAGGTGGAAATCTTTCCATTATATAGTAACTTGTAATTTTTTTCACTGTAAGCACCATTCCAGATTGTGGCTTAAAAATTCTGGCAAAACACAGACCAAATACAGACATATGAATAAGGACTCGAGCTATGTTCATATTATGCTTTAATTATGTGTTTTTTGCTGTGATTTTCAAAAAGCGCAATAAAAAAGCAGTAATTTTGCAATGTTTCTGGAAACTTGTGGCGAAAAACCACAGCTGTGGCTCAGACTCCGTCCAAATTATTAAAATGTAATCAATGTAGCGGTAGTACGCCAGAGGCCTGATGGGACATGAGGTCAAAAAGTTGCTTTCAAGCTTGACCATGAAAAGATTTGCATACTGTGGGGACATTTTAATTCCCATTGCTGTGCCAGTCTCCTGTATATAGATCTTCTTGTTAAATTCAAAGTACCATATATACTCGAGTTTAAGCCGACCCGAGTATAAGCCGAGACTGGGAAAACTTAATGACTCGAGTATAAGTATAGATAGGGTGGAAAATGCAGCAGCTACCTGTAAATATGCAAAATAAAAATAGATACCAATAAAAGTAAAATTGATTGAGACATCAGTAGGTTAAGTGTTTTTGAATATCCATATTGAATCAGGAGCCCCATATAATGCTCCATACAGTTCATGATGGGCCCCATAAGATGCTCCATATTAAAATACTAGATTGTGGCCCGATTCTAACGCATCGGGTATTCTAGAATATGCATGTCCCCGTAGTATATGGACAATGATGATTCCAGAATTCGCGGCAGACTGTGCCCGTCGCTGATTGGTTGAGGCAACCTTTATGACATCATCGTCGCCATGGCAACCATTATAACATCTACGTAGATACTGTGCCCGTCGCTGAATCAGAAATGTGAGATGTCTATGTTCTTTATGACATCATCGTCGCTGTGCCCATTGCTGATTGGTCGAGGCCTGGCGGCCTCGACCAATCAGAGAGGCGGGATTTCCAGGACAGACAGACAGACAGAAAGACAGACAGAAAGACAGACAGACGGAAAAACCCTTAGAATGTAGCAGGGGATTCCTTGATATTCTGGTGGATCTTGTGATCTGGTTTTCAATTGTTCTTGGATGGTAGCCCTGATTCAAAAAGGTCTTTCTGAGGCGACCAAGGTGTTCATCCCTATCCATTGGGTTGGAACATATACGATTGTATCTGATGGCTTGGCTGTAGATAACGGAATTTTGTATGTGTTTTGGATGGAAACTGTCCCATTTAAGGTATGCTGGATGGTCGATTGGCTTCTGATACAGGGATGTCTCTATTTTATTGTTCTGCAGCTTAATTATGGTGTCCAAAAAGTTAATTTCAGTGCAGTAGTAGTTGAGTGTCAAGTTCATGGTAGGATGAAATTGATTAAACCGTTTCTGATTGGTCGAGGCCTGGCGGCCTCGACCAATCAGAGACACGGATTTCTACGTCGATGCTGTGCCGGTCTCTGATTGGTCGAGGCCTGGCGGCCTCGACCAATCAGAGACGCGGGATTTCCAGGACAGACAGACAGACAGACGGAAAAACCCTTAGACAGGCCTCGACCAATCAGCGACGGGCACAGCGACGATGATGTCATAAAGGACGTAGACATCCCGCGTCTCTGATTCAGCGACGGGCACAGTATCGACGTAGATGTCATAATGGTTGCCATGGCGACGATGATGTCATAAAGGTTGCCTCGACCAATCAGCGACGGGCACAGTCTGCCGCGAATTCTGGAATCATCATTGTCCATATACTACGGGGACATGCATATTCTAGAATACCCGATGCGTTAGAATCGGGCCACAATCTAGTATATATATATATGCACCGTGTGATAAGATGCGAGTAATCCATAAAGTGACATGGACCTATTATTAAAATAGGTATATGTACGGTACATTGTGAGTCTTAATACATTGGGCCCATAGTTTCCAAACAAGCCAGACATATGGAAAATTTTTCTCTTATCCAACTGACACAGTGTATTATGTCATGCCCCTTTTATCACCAGCAGGAAGTTATATGCTGAAGAAAATGTACTGTTGCCTAACAGATTATGTAATAGGTTAAATGCAACATATGGTGGAAAAAAAGAAAATACAATGAAAATTTAACAAAGTGCCATAAATATGTGACAGGTGCCATGGACCCCATACACGAGAAGAAAGGCAGTTATTTATCGGCTTATTGGCTGTTTCTGTAATCACTTGTTGGTGCTGGCTCTAAAGGACTGTATGTCCGTATCGCTAACTACAACACTAACCTGTAATTGTAACCTGTAATGCACTAATTCAGCCCATGCTGATGATCCCTTAGATTTAGGCTCCTTTTTCATTATAATAAAGTATCCTTTCAATAAGAGAATTTACCAAAGAAGAAGTGAATGTAGAAAGCCGTGAACATGAGCAGTTACATTTTCATTTTTTCTTAACCTAACCTCTGGCTGCTGCTACATATAAATTATCAGAAAGGATGCAGGATTCAAGGGACCCCCTTCTGTTATCAAGAATGATATATGGGTCCAGGGACCCCAATTCCCTCTCATGAATGAACCTTTATTATATATTAGCCGCAAGAACAGAATAATACCAACATCAAAGATTGATGTATGCAAAATCATGTTTAGAAGGAATCAGTCACCAGGTTTTTGGCACCTAATCCGAGAGCAGCACGATTTAGGGACAGAGACCCGGATTCTAAAGATGATACTTACTGAGCTGCTTGTGGTTTTGATAAAATGACTAATAATCTCATCAGCTGTTCCTGCTCTCACTGTTATTAGCGGCTGCAGGCGTCGGCTGATGGAAACAGTAGTCCCATCAGCTGACACCAGTGACCGGAGGTAAACTTTATACCTCCGATCACAGCTGTGCGCTCGCGCTATCTTTTGACAGAGTGGGAACTGCGGCTGTCTGACCGGCGGTGATGATTTTACCGCCGATCAGAGGCAGTGTTTCCCACGCTGTCATGCACACATGACAGCGTGGCAAACACTGGATGTTCGGGCCCCCCTATTCAAGTGAGTGGGGTCCGGGTACTGTTCTGGTACCCGAACATCCAGGTGTCCGCCCAGGGGCGGATTATCAGAGGGTCAATCTGGGCGGTAGCCCAGGGCCCAGTGGTGTGGGGGGGCCCTGGGCTTCCGCACAGATTGCCCGCCGGCCGCCGCCATCATCATATACTACACAGTGTGGTATACTGGAGTCTGGCACCCACCAGCCGCCCGCACCGGTCAGACTGGTGGTGCCGGCGCCGCGGCGTTATTATCTCCTGTCCTGATTTATGTGCGGCCGTGGCCCTGCCGTGCCGTGCCATCACTGCCGTGCCGGGAGCCCCCCCCGGACCCGGTGGGCAGAGAGAGGGGGCCCGCATCGGGCCCCGTCTCATCTGCTCACCGAGCCCCTACCGGCGCTGCCTGCGGCGGTTTCCCATTGCCGTGCGGGCGCGCCCGCACGGCAATAGTTAACAGCCTCCAGCCAATTGGAGGCTGGCGGCCGAAGTCGGCCGCAGGCGCCGCGCAGCGCACACGTCGCCGGCGTCTGACGTCATCAGTCGCTGGCGAGTGCGCGCTGCTTGGAGAGAGCTCATCGCCTGGATCGCTGGTAAGGTGAGGAGAATTTTTTTTTTTTTATAACCTAACGGTACCGTGGAGGTGGAGCGGAGGAGTCGGACACTGGGGCAGACTGGGGGGCAGATTGCTGTACACACTGGGGGCAATGCTGGGCCTAGGAGCAGGACACAGTCTCTGGGGGCCTGGGCAGTCTGATTTCTGGACAGTGGACACACTGGGGCAGGGGCAATGATGCTGGAAGAGGACACAGTCTGGGGACTGGGGGGGACTGGGGCAAATGATTGCATTTGCTGGACACACTGGGGCAATGCAGGAGACACTGGGGGGGGGGCAATGCTGGGGGACACAGTCTGTGTACACACTGGGGGCAATGCTGGGCCTGGGAGCAGGACACAGTCTCTGGGGCAGTCTGATTTCTGGACACACTGGGGCAATGATGCTGGAGGAGGACACAGTCTGGGGACTGTCTGGGGCAAATGATTGCATTTGCTGGACACACTGGGGAAATGCAGGAGACACTGGGGGGGGGCAATGCTGGAGGACACAGTCTGGGGACTGGGGCAGATGATTGCTGGACACACTGGGGCAATGCTGGAGGACACAGTCTGGGGCAGATTGCTGGACAAACTGTGGGCAATGCTGGACAATTGGACATACTGGGGCATATTGCTGGACAGGACACACTGGGGGCAATGCCTGGACATACTGGGGCAGATTGCTGGATACACTGTGTGGAGGCAATATGCTGGACACACTGGGGGTAATATGCTGGCCACACTGGGGCAGATTGTTGAACACCCTGTCATGGGACAGGATGGAGACAGATGGGGCAGGATGGGGAAATCATATGGGGTAGAATGGATACTCATGAGGGCAGGATGCGAGAACATATTGCAGGAGCTAGGAATGAGATAAACGGGGGCCAGGATGGGGAATATTATTTCCGTAGGGGCTAATTAAGGGATATTATTACTGCAGTGATTTATTTATTTTATTTTTTGAGTATACTGTTTTAATTGGGGGGGTGGTCCTGTTACTGTGCAGAGTGACACTATATCGTCTTTTTTTCTTCATGTGGTGTAATGTTGAAATTGGGAAAAATTAAGTAATGTGTTCTGCAAGCGGAGCTCGAGATAACTGTGTTATTTCCTGCAGAGACAACAAACAAGCCCTGGCTGGAATAAATGATGGCGGTCTGTGCTTCATGACAGATGAAGGACTTCACCTAGAGACGTCACTGGTGAGTCAGTGTTATCTATACTGACACTATACACTGTAAACCAGGGGTGTCAAACTGCATTCCTTGAGGGCCTCCGCTCAGACCATGAGTGTTTTCAAGATTTCCTTTGTATTACACAAGGTGCTGGAATTATTCTGTGCAGGTGATTAAATTATCACCTGTGCAATACAAGGAAATCCTGAAAACATGACCTGTTTGCAGCCCTCGAGGAATGCAGTTTGACACCCCTGCTGTAAACCATATACAGCGGTCCTGTGTATAATGTCGCCAGTGATCGCTGTATTACCTCTACACAGACACTGCATACCAATTACAGATCTCCTGTGAATACTGGCACTTATGGTGACAGTATTTTGTTGTTTTATTTTTTTATTACTGATCAGTATTGTGGTACTCAGTCACTATGTGGTGGTGGTAAAATGTGGTCTGGAAATGGTGTTGTGGTATTTGTCCCTTGTATGTGCTATTTGGTCACCAAGTGGTTGTAATTTGTGGTCTGGTCATGGTGCGGTGTTCCTTGTATGTGATATTATTTGATCACTGTGGTTGTAATTTGTGGTCTGGTCATGGTGCGGTGGTATTTGTTCCTTGTATGTGATATTATTGGTCAAAATACACCTAAATTGTATTGCAGATTTTAACAAATATTTAATAGGTTACAGTAGAGTAGGGCCCGGCCATTTTTCTGGAGTAATCTGGTTCGGGTATATCATGACCCCCGTCACATGACCCCCGTCACATGACCCCCGTCACATGACCGGGGGGGCCCACAGTGTCTGAACAGCCTGGGGCCCTGGCTACCCTTAATCCACCCCTGTGTCCGCCCATCTCTAGTTAGCGTCTGTTTTTACCATCAGTGCTTCATCTGTGTTATCTCATGATAAAAATAAATAGTTTAACTTCTTCTATCCAGTACATTTTTAGAATCTGACAGCACACAGATGGCAATGTGTACTGTCTGTGATTATTGCAAGGAACCATAGACCCGTATGGCTAATTTTGACCCATGACTCGAATTAAAAAAGAACAAGTGTTTTTTTTTTGTTCGCGAACAGCTCAGATGGACATGTGAAGAGCCACACAGACTATAATAGGTACCTGTTCTATCTGCAAATACAACACATACATGTTACATAGACATCTGAATAAGGCCCTAGTTTTAGGCTGTGATCCTTTAGTTTTATTCTTAGCACTATTCAGGTTGCTTCTGTTAATACGCAGGGAGTGGTGAGCAAACTGCTGCACATTTCCTGGGTTCTTTGTGCAATGATTAAGCTAAATGCAGCCTGGGTGTATACCTTAGTATAAAAGAAAAGTGATGGTATTTGCCCACTTCTATTTTATGACTTAGACACCGAGGCTGAAATTCAATCCATGTCAAACTTGTGCAATTGGGTGGACACAAGGAAAAATAAACGGTGACAAGGAAATAATTGTTGAAGAGTTTACACGGGTGACAGGATTCCCATGAACTGTGTTAGTGTTAATAATGACTGTTCTTCGTATTTGGCACCTACGCACAAAGAAAAGTGCAACAATGAGGAAAGAAGCTGTAACTGTGATGACAATTCACATAATACTCAATACTGCACAGGCAAACAATAAGGAGAAACAAGGTACACAATACCCTAAACAATGAAGTGCTTGGTTTATTTTTCTTTGTAGGGATTAGTAAGCGTGGGTTAAAATATAATCTCAACTATAGGCTCTTTAGTTGCAATTGGTCTCTGATGCTATAAACAAATGAAAACTACCAACGAAAAATGATGGGACTTCAAAATAATTAAATGGTAAAAATAAAAACATGAATACCAACAATTAAGAGTCTACAAGGAGGAATAAAATGCATAGTAACTGAGGTTTTAGATTATATTTTCTAAATAAACATGGAAATAAGCAATTCTATAATATCTTATTAGAGAAATCTACATTTTCTCCTCCTGGTTTGAGCTTTCACTCACAATTCATGGGTAAAATTAATTTACCTGGCTAAAAGATGACAGTTGGTGCTCATAAAGTTCTATGGAGAACTGAAACTGTCGTTTTAGGACAACTTGCAGCAGAATGTTATGTCGGCCTTTGAATAGCATTTTAAAAGCATCAGCTGTCAGGAGATGACACTCAGTGCTTTCAAAAAATGCAAGTCATTCAAACAAATCCATCCAGCTGTTGAGGTCCTCTCCCGATAAAAATAACACTCTCCACGGGAGGTTAGAAGGGCCATATAGGTCATATACAGGGTAAAAGTACAATTTAATTGTGTCTATTTGTTCTGATTAGAGCCGGATGAGCTGATATAAGACTTGACAGACAACAAGGTAAAACCCCTTACCACAAACTAGCAAAAGCTGTGAGTGCTCTCTGTCTGTAAATCTCCCAAAAGGGGGCTAACAAGTTGCAGCATCAAATACATCTTCATTGTGCCTATTTACTTCATTGTGGAAGGGAAGTGCCTCGAAATGTACAATAATAATATTATATATATATATATATATATATATATATATGCAAGACAAAAACCGACACTGCGGACGTAACTAGAAGTGAGAAAATCCCTTCTATAGGAAATGCCCATTGCATACCACCGGGGATTAACAGGGACAAAACTCCCAAATATAATAAACCTACAAATTCCAGGGAGCATAATGCCCCATGAATGAATATAATACACAAAACTACCATAAAAAATCAACCAATTTTATTAATCAAAAATACATAGAACAAACATACAAATATGAGAAAACGGTGTATGATAAAAAAGCAGACCACTCCTATGGGAATGTACACATACATATAGGCACGAAAAGAGGTGCCAAATAGAGTAATATATGCACAGTGCAAATCAAGGGATAGATAGCACACATATGTGTACCTACACTAGACAGTATAATGAGGTAGCAGGGGAACTACACAACCGTAGCCCAGTATGGAGGGGAGGCTCTGCCTACCCATAGTGAAACAGAATGCGTCTAAATACATGTGCTAGACACAAATGCCAGGCGTCGGGATATATGTGACCTAAGTACCCATCGTGGTATAAATACCCTCACCTCAACGGCACCCTTCCGTATACACCTGCCCAAATCAAACAACCACATTACGGATGTACCCGCAATCTATCTAGTGCTTACCCATGTTGTGTAGATACCCAATATGGAGTGTCCTGCTGGAAGCCCCGATGCGCGTTTCGCGTATTTGAATGCTTCCTCGGGGGGCTGTTTGGTCTAACTAACGCTTTTTTTCAGTATTTTTTATTTTAGCATTTAGTGTTTATTGATGTCTCTTACACTGATATGAGTCTGGAGAAAGTGACTGCTGTCCGACTGACCTGCAGATGGGATGCCTGGAAGATTTGGAGTTTATTACATCCATGTAACTTCTCCCGACACGATATGACGTGGACGCTGCTAATACGGCATTTGGAATACTCTATCAAAGTAACGTGATGCAATATTGTAGTATCTTCCAACATGATATGATGTGGATGCTGAAATTAGAGTATTTGGAACACCCCACCTAATTGGAAATGATCATGTTTGGGTGTCAGCGTCTTTTCCATCCGTCTGGGGCTAGGTTATGTCATATGTTACCTGCTATTATAGAACTCGTTGTTTGCAATGATCGTTTGCCAGGAAACTTGCCTATCTTCATAATGGCTACCGCAGCGGTGCGCATGCGCGGTGGAGTTCTGGTGACGCCGCGCTCCTGAAGGCTTCCGTACAGCGACGCCGAGCTGCACTGACGTCACGAGGGATTTCCCTCTATGCTCGGCGCCGGTGGGAAGGCCGGAAGTTGCGCGGCGTTCACTACTCTTGCCGTCCGCATGCGCCGTATGTCGCTGTGGTTAATTAGTTACAGGTGCACAAACAATATAAAAACCGGGAACGTTAGACCACACAGCCCCCCGAGGAAGCATTCAAATACGCGAAACGCGCGTCGGGGCTTCCAGCAGGACACTCCATATTGGGTATCTACACAACATGGGTAAGCACTAGATAGATTGCGGGTACATCCGTAATGTGGTTGTTTGATTTGGGCAGGTGTATACGGAAGGGTGCCGTTGAGGTGAGGGTATTTATACCACGATGGGTACGTAGGTCACATATATCCCGACGCCTGGCATTTGTGTCTAGCACATGTATTTAGACACATTGTTTCACTATGGGTAGGCAGAGCCTCCCCTCCATACTGGGCTACGTGTTGTGAATTCTGTGGCAGAGCTCCCTCCTGTGGTCACAAGTGGTACTTCGGCTGATTCTCTCTGTAAGCTTCCGTTGGTGGAGGGAAGTGGTACTGCGGCTTCTGAGTTTCCTCCCTCAGTTGATGTGGTGAGGTCGTTAGGTGCTGCTCTACTTAACTCCACCTAGTGCTTTGATCCTGGCTTCCTGTCAATGTTCCAGTATTGGACTTGTTTTCCTCCTGGATCGTTCCTGTGGCCTGCTGCTCTGCATAGCTAAGTTTTCCTTTGCTATGTTGTTTGCTTTTCTTCTGTCCAGCTTATCTATTTGTTTGCTGGAAGCTCTGGGACGCAGAGGGTGTACCTCCGTGCCGTTAGTTCGGTACGGAGGGTCTTTTTGCCCCCTTTGCGTGGTTTTTAGGGTTTTGTGTTGACCGCAAAGTTACCTTTCCTATCCTCGCTCTGTTCAGAAAGTCGGGCCTCACTTTGCTAAATCTATTTCATCTCTACATTTGTCTTTTCATCTTACTCACAGTCATTATATGTGGGGGGCTGCCTTTTCCTTTGGGGTATTTCTCTGAGGCAAGGTAGGCTTATTTTCTATCTTCAGGCTAGCTAGTTTCTCAGGCTGTGCCGAGTTGCATAGGTAGCGTTAGGCGCAATCCACGGCTGCCTCTAGTGTTGTTGGATAGGATTAGGGATTGCGGTCAACAGAGTTCCCACGTCTCAGAGCTCGTTCTATGTTTTTGGATTATTGTCAGATCACTGTATGTGCTCTGACCTCTATGTTCACTGTGGTACTGAATTGCCTAATCATAACAGTACAGGAAGCCAAAGTACTAATGATTCTCAATAGAGGGAAAAAAGAAGTTCTGAGACCATTTTTTTTCTCTGCACTGTGTTTTGCATTTTTTTTCCCCTAGACATTTGGGTGGTTCAGGACACAGGTGTAGCAATGGACATTAGAAGTCTGTCTTCATGTGTGGATCAGCTCTCGGCAAGAGTACAAAAGATTCAAGACACTATTGATCAGAAATCTATGTTAGAACCAAGATTTCCTATTCCTGATTTGTTTTTTGGTGATAGAACTAAGTTTCTGAGTTTCAAAAATAATTGTAAACTATTTCTAGTCTTGAAACCTCGCTCCTCTGGTGATCCAGTTCAACAGGTTTTGATCATTATTTCTTTTTTGCGTGGCGACCCTCAGGATTGGGCATTTTCTCTTGCGCCAGGAGATCCTGCATTAAGTAATATCGATGCGTTTTTCCTTGCTGTACGATGAGCCTAATTCTGTGGATCAGGCAGAAAAAAATTTGCTGGCTCTTTGTCAGGGTCAGGATGAGATAGAGGTATATTGTCAGAAATTTAGAAAGTGGTCCGTGCCCACTCAATGGAATGAATCTGCGCTGGCAGCTATGTTCAGAAAGGGTCTCTCTGAAGCCCTTAAGGATGTCATGGTGGGATTTCCTATGCCTGCTGGTTTGAATGAGTCTATGTCTTTGGCCATTCAGATTGGTCGACGCTTGCGTGAGCGTAAATCTGTGCACCATTTGGCGGTATTACCTGAGCTTAAACCTGAGCCTATGCAGTGCGATAGGACTTTGACCAGAGTTGAACGGCAAGAACACAGACGTCTGAATGGGCTGTGTTTCTACTGTGGTGATTCCACTCATGCCATCTCTGATTGTCCTAAGCGCACTAAGCGGTTCGCTAGGTTTGCCACCATTGGTACAGTACAGTCAAAATTTCTTCTGTCCGTTACCTTGATCTGCTCTTTGTCATTGTATTCTGTCATGGCATTTGTGGATTCAGGCGCTGCCCTGAATTTGATGGACTTGGAGTATGCTAAGCATTGTGGGTTTTTCTTGGAGCCCTTGCAGTGTCCTATTCCATTGAGAGGAATTGATGCTACGCCTTTGGCCAAGAATAAGCCTCAGTACTGGACCCAGCTGACCATGTGCATGGCTCCTGCACATCAGGAGGTTATTCGCTTTCTGGTGTTGCATAATCTGCATGATGTGGTCGTGTTGGGGTTGCCATGGCTACAAGTCCATAATCCAGTATTAGATTGGAAATCCATGTCGGTGTCCAGCTGGGGTTGTCAGGGGGTACATGGTGATGTTCCATTTCTGTCAATTTCGTCATCCACCCCTTCTGAGGTTCCAGAGTTCTTGTCTGATTACCGGGATGTATTTGATGAGCCCAAGTCCGATGCCCTACCTCCGCATAGGGATTGTGATTGTGCTATCAATTTGATTCCTCGTAGTAAGTTCCCAAAAGGCCGATTGTTTAATTTATCTGTGCCTGAGCACGCCGCTATGTGCAGTTATGTGAAGGAGTCCCTGGAGAAGGGGCATATTCGCCAGTCATCGTCGCCATTAGGAGCAGGGTTCTTTTTTGTAGCCAAGAAGGATGGTTCGCTGAGACCTTGTATAGATTACCGCCTTCTAAATAAGATCACGGTTAAATTTCAGTATCCCTTGCCGTTGTTATCTGATTTGTTTGCTCGGATTAAGGGGGCTAGTTGGTTCACCAAGATAGATCTTCGTGGTGCGTATAATCTTGTGCGAATTAAGCGAGGCGATGAATGGAAAACTGCATTTAATACGCCCGAGGGTCATTTTGAGTATCTAGTAATGCCATTCGGACTTGCCAATGCTCCATCAGTGTTTCAGTCCTTTATGCATGACATCTTCCGAGAGTACCTGGATAAATTCCTGATTGTGTACTTGGATGACATTTTGATCTTCTCGGATGATTGGGAGTCTCATGTGAAGCAGGTCAGAACGGTTTTTCAGGTCCTGCGTGCTAATTCTTTGTTTGTGAAGGGATCAAAGTGTCTCTTTGGTGTGCAGAAGGTTTCATTTTTGGGGTTCATCTTTTCCCCTTCTACTATCGAGATGGATCCTGTTAAGGTCCAAGCCATCCATGATTGGACTCAGCCGACATCTCTGAAAAGTCTGCAAAAGTTCCTGGGCTTTGCTAATTTTTATCGTCGCTTCATCTGCAATTTTTCTAGTATTGCTAAACCATTGACCGATTTGACCAAGAAGGGTGCTGATGTGGTCAATTGGTTTTCTGCTGCTGTGGAAGCTTTTCAAGAGTTGAAGCGTCGTTTTTCTTCTGCCCCTGTGTTGTGTCAACCAGATATTTCGCTTCCGTTCCAGGTCGAGGTTGATGCTTCTGAGATTGGAGCAGGGGCTGTTTTGTCGCAGAGAGGTTCTGATTGCTCAGTGATGAAACCGTGCGCCTTCTTTTCCAGGAAGTTTTCGCCTGCTGAGCGAAATTATGATGTGGGCAACCGAGAGTTGCTGGCCATGAAGTGGGCATTCGAGGAGTGGCGTCATTGGCTTGAAGGAGCTAAGCATCGCGTGGTGGTCTTGACTGATCATAAGAACTTGACTTATCTTGAGTCCGCCAAGCGGTTGAATCCTAGACAAGCTCGTTGGTCGTTGTTTTTTGCCCGTTTTGACTTTGTGATTTCATACCTTCCGGGCTCTAAAAATGTGAAGGCGGATGCTCTGTCTAGGAGTTTTGTGCCCGACTCTCCGGGTGTATCTGAGCCGGCGGGTATCCTCAAAGAGGGAGTAATTGTGTCTGCCATCTCCCCTGATTTGCGGCGAGTGCTGCAAAAATTTCAGGCTAATAAACCTGATCGTTGTCCAGCGGAGAAACTGTTTGTCCCTGATAGGTGGACGAATAAAGTTATCTCTGAGGTTCATTGTTCGGTCTTGGCTGGTCATCCTGGAATCTTTGGTACCAGAGAGTTAGTGGCTAGATCCTTTTGGTGGCCATCTCTGTCGCGGGATGTGCGTACTTTTGTGCAGTCCTGTGGGATTTGTGCTCGGGCTAAGCCCTGCTGTTCTCGTGCCAGTGGGTTGCTTTTGCCCTTGCCAGTCCCGAAGAGGCCTTGGACACATCTCTATGGATTTTATTTCAGATCTTCCCGTTTCTCAAAAGATGTCAGTCATTTGGGTGGTCTGTGATCGCTTTTCTAAGATGGTCCATTTGGTACCCTTGTCTAAATTGCCTTCCTCCTCTGATTTGGTGCCATTGTTCTTCCAGCATGTGGTTCGTTTACATGGCATTCCAGAGAATATCGTTTCTGACAGAGGTTCCCAGTTTGTTTCGAGGTTTTGGCGAGCTTTTTGTGGTAGGATGGGCATTGACTTGTCTTTCTCCTCGGCTTTCCATCCTGACTAATGGCCAGACCGAACGAACCAATCAGACCTTGGAAACATATCTGAGATGTTTTGTTTCTGCTGATCAGGATGACTGGGTGTCCTTTTTGCCTTTGGCTGAGTTCGCCCTTAATAATCGGGCTAGCTCGGCTACCTTGGTTTCTCCATTTTTCTGCAACTCTGGGTTCCATCCTCGTTTCACGTCAGGACAGGTTGAGTCTTCGAACTGTCCTGGTGTGGATACTGTGGTGGACAGGTTGCCAGCAGATTTGGACTCAGGTAGTGGACAATTTGACCTTGTCCCAGGAGAAGGCTCAACATTTTGCTAATCGCAGACGCTGTGTGGGTCCTCGACTTCGTGTTAGGGATTTGGTTTGGTTATCTTCTCGTCATATTCCTATGAAGGTTTCCTCTCCTAAGTTTAAACCTCGTTTTATTGGTCCGTAAAGGATTTCTGAGGTTCTTAATCCTGTGTCTTTTCGTCTGACCCTTCCAGATTCTTTTTCCATACATAACGTATTCCATAGGTCATTGTTGCGGAGATACGTGGCACCTATGGTTCCTTCTGTTGACCCTCCTGCCCCGGTTTTGGTGGAGGGGGAGTTGGAGTATATTGTGGAGAAGATTTTGGATTCTCGTGTTTCAAGACGGAAACTCCAGTATCTGGTTAAGTGGAAGGGTTATGCTCAGGAAGATAATTCCTGGGTCTTTGCCTCTGATGTCCATGCTCCCGATCTTGTTCGTGCCTTTCATGTGGCTCATCCTGGTCGGCCTGGGGGCTCTGGTGAGGGTTCGGTGACCCCTCCTCAAGGGGGGGTACTGTTGTGAATTCTGTGGCAGAGCTCCCTCCTGTGGTCACAAGTGGTACTTCGGCTGATTCTCTCTGTAAGCTTCCGTTGGTGGAGGGAAGTGGTACTGCGGCTTCTGAGTTTCCTCCCTCAGGTGATGTGGTGAGGTCGTTAGGTGCTGCTCTACTTAACTCCACCTAGTGCTTTGATCCTGGCTTCCTGTCAATGTTGCAGTATTGGACTTGTTTTCCTCCTGGATCGTTCCTGTGGCCTGCTGCTCTGCATAGCTAAGTTTTCCTTTGCTATTTTGTTTGCTTTTCTTCTGTCCAGCTTATCTATTTGTTTGCTGGAAGCTCTGGGATGCAGAGGGTGTACCTCCGTGCCGTTAGTTCGGTACGGAGGGTCTTTTTGCCCCCTTTGCGTGGTTTTTAGGGTTTTGTGTTGACCGCAAAGTTACCTTTCCTATCCTCGCTCTGTTCAGAAAGTCGGGCCTCACTTTGCTAAATCTATTTCATCTCTACGTTTGTCTTTTCATCTTACTCACAGTCATTATATGTGGGGGGCTGCCTTTTCCTTTGGGGTATTTCTCTGAGGCAAGGTAGGCTTATTTTCTATCTTCAGGCTAGCTAGTTTCTCAGGCTGTGCCGAGTTGCATAGGTAGCGTTAGGCGCAATCCACGGCTGCCTCTAGTGTTGTTGGATAGGATTAGGGATTGCGGTCAACAGAGTTCCCACGTCTCAGAGCTCGTTCTATGTTTTTGGATTATTGTCAGATCACTGTATGTGCTCTGACCTCTATGTTCACTGTGGTACTGAACTGCCTAATCATAACAGCTACGGTTGTGTAGTTCCCCTGCTACCTCATTATACTGTCTAGTGTAGGTACACATATCTGTGCTATCTATTCCTTGATTTGCACTGTGCATATATTACTTTATTTGGCACCTCTTTTCGTGCCTATATGTATGTGTACATTCCCATAGGAGTGGTCTGCTTTTTTATCATACACCGTATTCTCATATTTGTATGTTTGTTCTATGTATTTTTGATTAATAAAATTGGTTGATTTTTTATGGTAGTTTTGTGTATTATATTCATTCATGGGGCATTATGCTCCCTGGAATTTGTAGGTATATATATATATATATATATATATATATATATCTCCAAGCAAGTAAATCAATCATCTGTGAAATCAAACTGTCCATTTAGGAAGCAACACTGAATGACAATCAATTTCACATGCTGTTGTGCAAATGGAATAGACAACAGATGGAAATTATTGGCAATTATCAAGACCCCCTCAATAAAGGAGTGGTTCTGCAGGTGGGGACCACAGACCACATCTCAGAACTAATGCTTTCTGGCTGATGTTTTGGTCATTTTTGAATGTTGGTTGTGCTTTCACACTCGTAGTAGCATGAGACGGACTCTACAACCCACACAAGTGGCACAGGTAGTGCAGCTCATCCAGGATGGCACATCAATGCGAGCTGTGGCAAGAAGGCTTGTTGTGTCTGTCAGTGTAGTGTCCAGAGGCTGGAGGTGCTACCAGGAGGCAGGCCAGTACACCAGATGTGGAGGGGGCCAATAGGAAAGCAAAAACCCAGCAGCAGGGCCGCTACCTCCACCTTTGTGCAAGGAGGAACAGGAGGAGCACTGCCAGAGCCCAGCAATATGACCTCCAGCAGACCACAAATGTGCATGTGTCTGCACAAACGGTTAGAAACCGACTCCATGAGGATGGTCTGAGTGCCCGGCATCCACAGATGGGGGTTGTGCTCACAGCCCAACACCGTGCAGGACGCTTGGCATCTGCCACAGAACACCAGGATTGGCAAATTCGCCACTGGTGCCCTGTGCTCTTCACAGATGAAAGCAGGTTCACACGGGGCACATGTGACAGACGTGACAGAGTCTGGAGATGCCGTGGAGAGCGATCTGCCTGCAACATCCTTCAGCATGACCAGTTTGGCAGTGGGTGGGTCAGTAATGGTGTGGGGTGGCAATTCTTTGGAGGGCCGCACAGCCCTCCATGTGCTAGCCAGAGGTAGCCTGAATGCCATTAGGTACCAAGATGAGATCCTCAGACCCCCATATGCTGGTGCGGTTGGCCCTGGGTTCCTCCTAATGCAGGACAATGCCAGACCTCATGTGGCTGGAGTGTGTCTGCAGTTCCTGCAAGATGAAGCGCCATGTTGCACCACAAACTGTCCAGGAGTTGGCGGATGCTTTTGTCCAGGTCTTGGAGGAAATCCCCCAGGAGACCATCTGCCGCTTCATCAGGAGCATGTCCAGGCGTTGTACAGTAGGGAGGTCATACAGGCACGTGGAGGCCACACACAATACTGAGCATCTTTTCCTTGTCATGAGGCATTTCCACTGATGTTGGATCAGCCTGTAATTTGATTTTCCACTTTGATTTTGAGTATCATTCCAAATCCAGACCTCAATGGGATATTCATTTTGATTTACATCGATAATTGTTATGTTTTATTGTTCTGAACACATGCAACTATGCAATGAATAAAAATTTGCAACTGCAATATTTCATTCAGGGATATCTAGGATGTGGTATTTTAGTGTTCCCTTTATGTTTTTGAGCAGTATATATATATATATATATATATATATATATATATATATATATATATATATATATATATATATATATATATAATCCGCCCACATGTAGATGTCTGGTCAATTGCTGAAAAACATGTTCAGCTGGGAATGAACCTTAGCCAGTGGGTGGGGAATAATACAATGGACTGATATCATTTGAAATGTGGCTGCTGCCCACATGCTCTCTCTTACTCCATTTTGGCACAATGATGAGCATATTGCTGAGTATCCGCTTACCACCTAAACCCCTGTAACCCCTTACTTACTGGGTCCTGCATACTCCCCTAGATATTTATTATCTGCACTGTTATTAACCCCTTGATTTATATATAGGGACAGTTAGACCGTTAAACCGAGTGGGCTACTTATTGGATGTATGTGATTAAGTAACATGGGTGGCATGTTAGGTAATAGTAGTTTTGAATGTGTGATATTGTTGTGATATTACTATAGTAGTGTTGTAGTATCAATTATATATTTATTTATAGTCGACAGCTTGGAGATAAATATATATGTTTGTAATAAACTGTAGACTTGTGTGTAATAAATATTTTTTATTGATGCATGGTTTTGTCTCAGTTAGTATATAGTATAAGGAACAGATAACGTTAAGATATCACTAAGTTGTATGTTAATTGTTACTAGTGAAAGCTGGCATTTATAATTAATCAGACTTCAATAGAGGTGGAGAAAGTCCCTCTATATTTTTAGAGTAAATTTCCCCTTATTACATTCATGTAGGAGTTTTAAGGGATTTTGTAGACCAAAACATGATTATCTGCAGATACCTAGACTGTAGCTCCCTGTTACCAGACATAACTGTGTATGATCATTTTGTAGAGAAGTAAATGTAAAGCTTAAAAAGTACATGTTTGTTGTTGTTTAGAGAAGGTATCAAGGTGAGGAATTACTGCATTCTTCTGAAACCTTATGAAAGTCAACCAAAAAGTGACTCTGAGCCTCCTTTAACCCATTATCTACCAATGTCCTTTTTTTGGGACGCCTAATCTTTAGCTTCTAGCAACTAAGATTTTATAATTTTTATAATTAGGTCCAATTTTTTGTGTTGTGTTTGTAAAATGAATGTTTTCAAAATAGGAAATCATGTCATTGTCATTTTTAATTGAATATTGGGATGCCCTTTTTTGAAAAATCCGTACTTGAAAAATTTTTGCAAATTATGTTTCTGATTCATTAGGACCCAAATCATTAAAAATCTGTCATAAAAAAAATTGAAAATTGCTAATTTGGCAAGTAATGGGTTAAAAATAGACTAGCTTATAAACTAAAGGTACCATCACACATAACGATATCGTTAAGGATATCGTTGCAACGTCACGCTTTTTGTGACGTAGCAACGATCCCGCTAACGATCTCGTTATGTGTGACAGCGACCAACGATCAGGCCCCTACAGGGAGATCGTTGGTCGCTGGGGAATAATCAGGACCTTTTTTTGGTCGCTGATCACCCGCTGTCATCGCTGGATCGGCGTGTGTGACGCCGATCCAGCGATGTGTTCACTTGTAACCATCGGGTTACTAAGCGCAGGGCCGCGCTTAGTAACCCGATATTTACCCTGGTTACCGTTGTAAAAGTAAAAAAAAAAAAACACTACATACGCACATTCTGATGTCTGTCACGTCCCCCGGCGTCTACAGGGTTAAAACTGCTTTCGGAGAGCTTCCCTGCACTTACTGTCAGTGCCGGCCGTAAAGCAGAGCACAGTGGTGACGTCACCGCTGTTACTGCCGGCGCTGACACACAGTCAGTCAGTGCAGGGAAGCTCTCGGCAGCAGCGCGTGCATTAGCAACGCTCCTGCCGAAAGCAGTTTTAACCCTGTGGACACCGGGGGACGTGACATACATCAGAATGTGAGTATGTACTGCTTTTTTTTTTTTTAACTTTTACAATGGTAACCAGGATAAATATCGGGTTACTAAGCGCGGCCCTGCACTTAGTAACCCGATGTTTACCCTGGTTACCTGGGGACTTTGGCATCGTTGAAGACAGTTTCAACGATGCTGAAGTCGTTCCCCGGATCGTTGGTCGCTGGAGAGAGCTGTCTGTGTGACAGCTCCCCAGCGACCACACAACGATTTACCAACGATCACGGCCAGGTCGTATCGCTGGTCGTGATCGTTGGTAAATCGTTTAGTGTAACGGTACCTTAACTAAAGAGGACAACTGGACACCATTACCATTCTAGGTTAATTGCAGGAATTTGCTATGTCATCCAGCCTTCTTACCCCATTGATAAGGGAAACAATTAAGCTGAATACCAACAATAAGACCAGACTCTCTTCCATAAATAAAACCAGACTCTCTTCCAAGGATATATAATGTCGATGCCATTAATAAAGGATGGAGGCCTGTTCACTAAATCATGAAACATCTTTTAACTTTTCTATATTCATGGGAAAACTTACGGCTATGTGCACACATTCCTGATTTTTCGCGTTTTTTCGCTGCAAAAACGCTTACATTAAGCATCCCATCAATTTAATTCATTCTGCAATTTTTGTGCCCATGCTGCATTTTTTTCCGCAAAAAAAACGCATCATGGAAAAAAACGCAGCATGTTCATTAATTTTGCAGAGTTTTTTGCAGATTTGCTGCTATATTATTGCATTGGGAACCTCCGTAAAAATCAAGAGAAAAATCTGCAAAAAAAACAGGCAAAAAACGCAAAAAAAAACGAGCAGATTTCATGTGAAAGTAGTCCGGATTTGCTCAGGAAAATTCAGCAAACTTTCCTGAACGTGTGCACATAGCCTAAAGGGAATCTGTCTCTCTCTACTCATGCAGTCCAAACTGCGGGCAGCATGAATCAGAGGCAGGCTGCACAATTTCAAAAGGACCATAAGACAAAACTAGTCTTTCCCAGCTTTGCTTAAGGTGATTGACAGGTCTCTTGCAACGTACACACATGAGAGAAACCTGTCACCTAAAGCAGCTCTTCAAAATATACATGGCTGCAATTTTACAGTCAGGCTCTGATTCATGTTGCATGTGGTTTGGTCAGCATGAATCGAGTGACAGGTTCCCTGTAATATTCTGAGCAGACATTGAATGGGAATGAGTAAAGAATGGAAAGTGTCTGGTATGTTGCCCCATATACAGTGAGGCGAGCCCTCACCCACATTGGCTCAATAAAGTGTAGTTAAACATACATGGATTATGGGAGAAAGTTTGTCTCTGTGACGTCAATCTTGTCTTCTTCCTTACAAGGTTTATATTGCTCTACTAACATCCAAGCAACTATCTCATGCCTGATATGTACCAGTCACACTATAGGATCTGTTCTTCTTTGATTATCTCCAGAAATAAAAAAAAAAAGGTTTTCTTTTCTATTTAGTGTGGAACTTCCACCTGCTTCTCTTGTAGGAAAGGTTTGAAGAGGTACCTAATCCTTTCACTATTCAAGCCCTGGTTGTCTGCATTATCCGATTCTTCTGGTATTGTAGAATTATCATAGAATAGGTTGTGCTGAGGTTTCTACCTCTCTCTCAATCCAGTAACATCAAATACAGTCGACTGAATTAGAAATCCACATTTCCGATACCTGACTCTCAGGCTATGTGCACATGTCCGGAATGCATGCAGAATTTTCCTGAGATAAACCTGAGGTTTTCCGCAGGAATTCTGCATGCAGATTTTGCGCGGTTTTTATTGAAGATTTTATGCAGATTTTTTTGCGGTTTTCCCCAGACAATGAATTTAATGGGAAATCCGCAAAAAAATCAGCAAAAATAATGAACATGTTGCTTCTTTTTCCGGAATGCGTTTTTTTTTGTGTGGAAAAAAACGCAACATGTGCACAGAAATTGCGGAATGCCTTCTAAATGATAGGATGCATATGCATCCTTTTTTATGCATTTTGAGAGCGTTTTTATCGCGGAAAACCGCGCAAAAAATGCGAACAAAACGCGAAAATTCCGGAACGTGTGCACATACCCTAACACTACCAATATTTAGCCAAAAGGTGTCCATTGTCAAAATTATTCAGCTGATCTCTTTCCCAGCTCTCGAATTTGACGGCTCTTCTACAGACAATTCTTAGTGGAGTCTTTCTTACATGGTGCAATTTCTATTGTAGGACTACTAGCTTAGATTAAAAAAATCCCAAATAAAGTGGAAGAAAACCTTTTAAAATATCCATTACCCGCTTACAATTATAAAAGATCAGCGAGGTACTCTAGGTCTTCAATTCAAAATATTTGGTAAACCCTGTCCTTTGTCAGTAGGGTAAATATTTAATTTGGACTCCAAGATTAATGTGAATACTTCTTATTAATCAGGACAGGACTTTGTGACAGATCCACTAATGAAATTACCTTTGGCTGTCAATTTTGAGATATGTACTGTGAGACGTCTCTTCTTAGTTGATTTTGCTACCTTTATCTCTATAGGTTTTTCTGCTGCTGTAAGAGACGTAAAGGAAGTTTGGATGCAGAATGTAATGTCCTTTAGGCCTCCTTCACACGTCGGTATAAAATGTACGTTGAATAAAACAGTACCGGTGTCGGTGGTTTCCATCAATTTGTCATCCGTATGTCCATTTTCCCATACTTTACAGTGTTAAACACAACAGCTCACGGATGGCACTCGGATATCATCTGTGGGCTTACGTGTCTTTCACAGACCTATAGACTTGTGTTGGCCCTTGTCATACGTGCAACACGTACTGGAAATGTGTGAAGGAGGCTTTAGTCCCATTAACAGCACTGGCTCCCTCTATATAATGTTTTCAGTTAGGCCTCATTCAGACCTCTAATTTTCATTTACAATTTCTATCGTACCTACTATAGTCTTTGGGGCTGTTCACATGTCGATCTATTTTTTTGGTGGACCAAGTGGTCCATGCTAAATTGTGGAGACATGTCTGATATTGATCCAAGTATCAGATCAAAATGGGCAATGGGAGTCTATGGGTCCGTTTTTCACAGGTTTCTAGACAGAAGAAGGTAGAGAAATGTTTCTCTCTTTTTCCTAATCTGTGAAAAACTGATAAAGTTCTGTAGTGCAGTGGTCCTTTCAGACCACCTACAGACTCTAAACGTTCATGCAGTCCAGCTCCTATGAAGAAGTGACATTCTCAAAAGTCCCTGCATAGTAGCCAAAGTCCCCATAAAAAAAAGGCACAGACGGGTTATTAAATAAGCACTTCCTCTTCCATACACAGAAATCATGTGATCGCTGGGTATAGGGAGGGAGCAAGGACCGCTGGATCATAGGAGGCAGCAAGCTGCATTTCCCTTGTAACTGTGACTAATATACCAGCCCCAGTCACAAGAGAAATAAGATGAAAATATAAAATATTGAAACGCCCCCTCCTCTTTATAACCTTAAAGGGGACACAATATATTAAAAATAAAATTATCATATAAATAAATAAAAAGTAGCCAATAAAAAAAATAAATTAAAACACCCGTTGGTTTATTCCTTTTTGCCCCCCCTTTTCTCTATTTGAGGCAGTCTGTCCTTTATACCGGCCCATTGTGGCAATTATTTATACATTGGGGAGGTCCAATATTGGTTGTGAGACCCTATGTTTTAGGGCCTTGGGTGATTTCTATTATATGCCGCTTAGCTTCTCAGACATATGGGTACTAGTATTAGCACTTTTTTGGCTTATGTACTTTTGGCCATCCTCTAGCATGTGTTTTATGCAGATGGTTGTTGCATATATGTATCCATAGTTACTGTACTTTGTGGCCCTTAGTACGGTATTTTGTATAATTTTGGATTTATTCACTGCTTTTTATATTTATTTACTAATAAAAATGATTTTACATTTTAATTGTGGGATCTCTTCTTGGTTCCATTAAGATTGATATGGGACTTTGTGTTGTAGTACTTTGCTCTAGTCAGGGCAGAGAAGTACATCTGCGCAGGAGCGTGATGCCAGCAAGACTGTGTAGATGACGTAGGGACGCGTCATCCACACGAAGCAAGAAGGAGGGCGGCATTGCAAGAAGAAGGGCGGCGGCAGCGGACCAAGACCAGCGACACCCCTCAGACCAGATTGTACCCGTTGGTGCGTATAATAAAGGTATTTTTCTGGTCTTGCATGTCGGGTTGGGGACTTATATACGGTATCTTAGAATGTTGTACATCAGGCCTGAAAGGTGGTGGCCGTATCTCCTATCAGTCAAACCTGGTGACAGATTCCTTTTAAGCTGAATATTGCTGCATCCATAGAAGGGGCAGTGCAGTAAATGATAGCTTCTATGAAAACTGTGTCGCACCAGGTTGGTATACCTCACCAACACCTTGCTGGTGCCTCACAGTTTGAGAATAAAGGTACCGTCACACTAGACGATATCGCTAGCGATCCGTGACGTTGCAGCATCCTCGCTAGCGATATCGTCCAGTGTGACAGGCAGCAGCGATCAGGCCCCTGCTGTGCTGTCGCTGGTCGGGGAAGAAAGGCCAGAACTTTATTTGGTCGCTGGACTCCCCGTAGACATCGCTGAATCGGCGTGTGTGACACCGATTCAGCGATGTCTTCACTGGTAACCAGGGTAAACATCGGGTAACTAAGCGTAGGGCCGCGCTTAGTAACCCGATGTTTACCCTGGTTACCATCCTAAAAGTAAAAAAAACAAACACTACATACTTACCTACAGCCGTCTGTCCTCCAGCGCTGTGCTCTGCTCTCCTCCTGCACTGGCTGTGAGCGCCAGTCAGCCGGAAAGCAGAGCGGTGACGTCACCGCTCTGCTTTCCGGCCGCTGTGCTCACACAGACAGTACAGGAGGAGTGCAGAGCACAGCGCTGGAGGACAGACGGCTGTAGGTAAGTATGTAGTGTTTGTTTTTTTTACTTTTAGGATGGTAACCAGGGTAAACATCGGGTTACTAAGCGCGGCCCTGCGCTTAGTTACCCGATGTTTACCCTGGTTACCGGCATCGATGGTCGCTGGAGAGCGGTCTGTGTGACAGCTCTCCAGCGACGCTGCAGCGATCCGGATCGTTGTCGGTATCGCTGCAGCGTCGCTAAGTGTGACGGTACCTTAACTTGTCTAGAATTCACAGAAACTTACAATCGATTTAAATCGGTGATCTCCAAAACCTGTCTGACCAGTTGTTACAGTGGACTTCAGATATTGTTTTGATGCATTTTGGTAAATTGATATATTTGTTAGCTTTTCTTTTTTAGTCAAAGAGGTTGCAACCAGATATTCCTTTAAAGTCTGCATTAACATACTGAAAAGTGGTCAGCACCATTTTTTTCCAAACTCAACAAACTTCAAGCATAGGGTATTTTTGTACTTTGGTTTCTCTACAAAACTTAAAGAGGTTGACCACTACTAACCCCTTCTTGATCAAAATGTTTGGCCCCGATAAAATAAAAAAGCTTATACTCGCCTCCCAGGCCGACACCGTTCCAGTGTTGTCAGCACTCATGGTCCAGGGGCTCTCTCTTGCGGTTGCATCACACGTGGTGCCTGGCGCCCTATCAGCGCTGGCATCCCTGTCCCCACCTTCATGAAGAAGAAGTGAGAGAGCAGCCGCAGACCGGACTTCCTCTTTGAACACCGGGCACCATGTGTCATGCAACCGCACGAGAGCCCCGGGACCGCGAGTGCAGACCCTGCTGGAATGACATCAGCACAGGAGAGGAGTATGAGCTTTATTATTTTATCAGGGCCAAACATTTAGATCAAGAAGGGGTTGTTCTAGTAGTGGAGAACCACTTCAAAGAAAAAAAGATAAATGCATGTAGAAAACTTCAATGATAAAATCCATTTTTAATCTGCAAATTTGTCTTACCTGACCATAAAAAGCCACCCTGAAATAAGTTCCCAGAAGCCGCTTTCCAGACTGCATGACTTCCAGGATTTTCGTATACGCATTGTGGAGAGTCCTATATAGTTGCGTGAGTTTCTAAGTGATAAAAAAAAAAAAAGAATTTACACTAATACCAAAAAGGAGATCATTCTTATTCTTAAGTTGTATAATAACATTATGTAAGTAAGGAATGCAAAACAAGTATAATGTAAATATAACATTGCACGCCTCGTGCTGACGGGCAGTAACAATCCTCATCAATTATTTGATGGTCTTGAAACACTTTTTGAGAGGAATAGGAGTTACAGATGGCTATTTTTTGCAGTCTGGAAAAGATTATTTTGTAAGATTTCCTCTGTAAACCTAAACTGAATTCTAATCAGAAAATGACCTATTTTTTTAAACAGGAGTTTATGATAAATGCATTCTTGAAGAAAAAAATTGTGTTTTTTTCCAACTTCCTTATGATCCATATAAAAAAATGAAATCTTGCAAGATACTCTAGACTAATACTTCCCACACTTCACAAAATACTTTACAGCAGTCTTATTATCATCACAGATGACATTAAAATGAATATCAACACCTCTATATACTAGGGATGAGATATTTGATTTGTGCTGCCCAGATCCAAGGATCAAGCTACTCGATACAGTAGTTAAAAACAGGATCCACCATTTACAAGAGCTCCCCTCCTCTCCTAATCTCAATGACCTTTACCTTGATTAGAGCAAGGTCAGATAAGTCTTCTGTGCAAACAAATAGGGTCTGAGTCAGTGTATTGGTGCTACTGTCCATGGGAAGAACAGGAGGTATGATTCTAAGATTAGACCTTATGGCCAATGAATTGACAATTTGAAAAATGTAGTTTTTTTAGTACTATAGCTAGTGATGAGAAATAATGATTTTTTTTATTATAATTTAAAAAAAATGTTGACATAAAACAATTATAGAAATAGATACACTGCTTAGGATTCACTGACAGATGTATGCAACTGCCATAGACCGACAAAATGCACAGCGTGTATGCCACAAGCAAAATGTGGGTGTCACTTATTTTCATAGACCTACAGTACAGACCAAAAGTTTGGACACACCTTCTCATTTAAAGATTTTTCTGCATTTTCATGACTATGAAAATTGTAAATTCACACTGAAGGCATCAAAACTATGAATTAACACATGTGGAATTATATACTTAGCAAAAAAGTGTGAAACAACTGACAATATGTCTTATATTCTAGGTTCTTCAAAGTAGCCAACTTTTGCTTTGATGACTGCATTGCACACTCTTGGCGTTCTCTTGATGAGCTTCAAGAGGTAGTCACCGGGAATGGTTTTCACTTCACAGGGGTGCCCTGTCAGGTTTAATAAGGATCTCTGGCCTTATAAATGGGGTTGGGACTATCAGTTGTGTTGAGCAGAAGTCTGGTGGATACACAGTTGGTAGTCCTACTGAATAGACTGTTAGAATTTGTATTATGGCAAGAAAAAAGCAGCTAAGTAAAGAAAAACGAGTGGCCATCATTACTTTAAGAAATGAAGGTCAATTAGTCCGAAAAATTGGGAAAACTTTGAAAGTGTCCCCAAGTGAAGTTGCAAAAACCATCAAGCGCTACAAAGAAACTGGCTCACATGAGGACCGCCCCAGGAAAGGAAGACCAAGAGTCACCTCTGCTTCTGAGGATAAGTTTATCTGAGTCACCAGCCTCAGAAATCGCAGGTTAACAGCAGCTCAGATAAGAGACCAGGTCAATGCCACACAGAGTTCTAGCAGCAGACACATCTCTACAACAACTGTTAAGAGGAGACTTTGTGCAGCAGGCCTTCATGGTAAAATAGCTGCTAGGAAACCACTGCTAAGGACAGGCAACAAGCAGAAGAGACTTGTTTGGGCTAAAGAACACAAGGAATGGACATTAGACCAGTGGAAATCTGTGCTTTGGTCTGAAGAGTCCAAATTTGAGATCTTTGGTTCCAACCACCGTGTCTTTGTGCGACACAGAAAAGGTGAACCGATGGACTCTACATGCCTGGTTCCCACCGTGAAGCATGGAGGAGGAGGTGTGATGGTGTGGGGGTGCTTTGCTGGTGACACTGTTGGGGATTTATTCAAAATTGAAGGCATACTGATTGAACCAGCATGGCTACCACAGCATCTTGCAGCGGCATGCTATTCCATCCGGTTTGCATTTGGTTGGACCATCATTTATTTTTCATCAGGACAATGACCCCAAACACACCTCCAGGCTGTGTAAGGGCTATTTGACCAAGAAGGAGAGTGATGGGGTGCTACGCCAGATCACCTGGCCTCCACAGTCACCAGACCTGAACCAAATCGAGATGGTTTGGGGTGAGCTGGACCACAGCGTGAAGGCAAAAGGGCCAACAAGTGCTAAGCATCTCTGGGAACTCCTTCAAGATTGTTGGAAGACCATTTCCGTTGACTACCTCTTGAACTCATCAAGAGAATGCCAAGAGTGTGCAAAGCAGTCATCAAAGCAAAAGGTGGCTACTTTGAAGAGCCTAGAATAGAAGACATATTTTCAGTTGTTTCACACATTTTGTTAAGTATATAATTCCACATGTGTTAATTCATAGTTTTGATGCCTTCAGTGGGAATTTACAATTTTCAAAGTCATGAAAATACAGAAAAATCTTTAAATGAGAAGGTGTGTCCAAACTTTTGGTCTGTACTGTATGTATATTTATCCTTGAGGCAAATTTCACAGCCTTATCAACATACGCTTCCCATTATTGTACTTGTATTGGTAATATACATTTTGCTGAAGTTAGATTACATTATAAGAGGAAATACAGCAAAACCTCTGAGACACCAACTTAAAGGGAACCTGTCACCCCGTATTTTAAAGATGAGATAAAAATGGCATTAACAAGGGCCAGAGCTGAGCTTTACAGTACTGTCTTCTGTGTGTTTATATTCCGCACCTATGTTGCCGAAATACCTTTTGAAAGTCGGCGTTTGGTGCTGTCACTCAGACAGGTCTGGTCAGATGGGCGTTGATAAGTTGCGGTTCCTCCCCCACCTCTTGCGTTTCCCTGCGAATGTTATTCCCGCCGTCAGCGTTGTGCTTAGCGCCTGCGCACTAACGTATAATTTGGCGCCTGCGTATTATGGTTTTCCCAACTGTGGGCATATCATAATGGACATTACTGCGCATGCGCGTGTTGGCACTTTTACCTGTGTGCCCCGGAAGTGGTCATATGCGCATACTGTATAGCTGGATGCCGGTAACAGTTTCTCAGCCCCACCTGCGATCGTAAGTTTTACCGGCATCCAGCTATACATTAAATGCGCATATAACCACTTTCGGGGCACACAGGTAAAAGTGCCGACAAGCGCCTGCGCAGTGATGTAACGTACGCTATGCCCACAGTTGGGCACAGCATAATGCGCAGGTGCAAGAGGCTCATTTAATGCGCAACTGCGAAAAAAGTGCACGATCTGTGTGATTCACAGAGCGCATTTAAGTCATACACGCCGAGGAGCAGGGGGGAGGAACCGCAACTTCTCAACGCCCATCTGACCAGACCTGACTGAGTGACAGCACCAAACGCCGACTTTCAAAAGGTATTTCGGCAAGATAGGTGCGGAATATAAACACACAGAAGACAGTACTGTAAAGCTCAGCTCTGGCCCTTGTTAATGCCATTTTTATCTCATCTTTAAAATACGGGGTGACAGGTTCCCTTTAAAATTGCAGTGGAAAGTGGGTTTTCTCATATAATTTGGGTGGTAGTTATAATGCATGGTGGAATTAAAAGTCTGATGTAAAATCTGGATAGTCTTATTAAACATTTAACTTTACAATCCTGCCCTGTAGCAAACATCAATCATTCTGGGCTCTACATACAGATCTCGCTGTGGACTAAGTACAAAGTTTTGCTGCGATTAATAAAAACATGACCCTCCAGATGGTTCTGTGACTTTCCGAGTAATTTATTTACTCAGTTTCAGTTACATTCCAGATTTAATTTATCAAGTCTTCTTATATTTTGTTTTACCACTCTAAATGCTTTATGCAAAGCAACCACAAAGTCTTTTTATATGTTTACAATAACCGAGAAAACTATTTACTTGCAAAAGCTCTGCATTACATTACTACATCAGCGATGAGAATTTAAGGAGTTTTCCCACCGTAAACATTTTTTTAATCAGGTTCATTTTGTTTAAACAAACTTTGTCATTTACAACAGTACAACGATTACAAGTATAACAAGAGAGGTGAATAAAGGAACAAAAATCACAATACAATATGGTCTATCTGCATTTACACGTCAGCACATCTTATTAATAACGGGGTTACACCATTATGACATGACAACAATTTACGCGTGACTTTTATGACCCAGGTTAGCGCCACTAATTATTAACAATTTTGTAAGAAAGAATCAATCTGATTGGGGACATCTGATGGGCAAGAATAGGGAGACCCTCTCTGCGATCTAAGAGAACCCAGGATAAGTTAAAATTATACTGTGAGGAGTAAGAGCCGGTCCATTGCATCTTGAAGTATCACTGGTGAAGGGAGGCCTGGGACATCTACCACTGTTTCCAGATTTGATAGAATTTGGGTAATGCATTTCTTTTTAGGTACAAACCCCTCTTTAGGCGTATTATGTTGTTCATTTTATTCCCGAATTCAGCCAGTGGTAGGCTAACAACTTTCCGGCCTGATCTAAAATGCATGAAATACCCAAGCTCATTGGAGAATCTGGATCAGCCGCCTTCTCCTGTAGACCCAGGACACATGACAGTAGATTCAGTAGTATTTGGATGTTATAAACTTGTCTCACAAGATCCAGAATGTCCTTCGAAAATTTTTCAATATTCCCACACTCCCACATCATGTGCATAAGATGTGCATTACCTTGCCCACATCTAGGACACAACGCGTCCTGTCTGTCCTCAATTTTATACAACATACTAGGCGTTCTGTAAATTCTATGTAAAAGAAAGAGCTGAAATAACCGCTTTCCTTCAGATACAGCCAACCCAGGGGTTTGTTCCAACACATCTACCCATTGCTCCTCTGTCAGGGGGCCCAAATCTCTTTCGCACTTGGATCTAACCTGCATTGGAAATTTTCCCAGACATGATGGCAGGAGTTTCTTATACAACATAGATGTGGTACCTCTGGAAGATTCGGACTTAAGCAGACATCATTTTATTCACTTTTAATGTTGGTTAAACTTGCTTGTTTTCCAAAGGCATGACTCAATTGTAAATTGTGAAAAGGCTTTATGTGGGATTCTAAATTCTGTTTTAGTTTGATCAAAAATTTTCAATATGTTATTTTGAAATAACTGAGTCAGTTATTCCCTTGTCCTCCCATAGTTTGAAACCTGCGAGTTTCTGACACTCCACCAAACCTGGGTATCTTCACCAAACCTGGGTTATGCCAAACAGGATAATATTCCGAATATCCTGATATACTCAATACTTTTTTACCCCTATCCCATACCTTGAAGATCACAGCAAGTATTGGATGTTTCACTTTATTGATTAGCGAACCTCTTGTCTCCAGAACTCCCACAGGGTTTTTCCAGCATGTGCCCCCTTATATCGTATGCCTCATCTGTCCCCCTCTAATGTGTGGCAATTGTGATGCAATGTAATACACACATGGATTTGGTACTGGCAAACCCCCATCTCCCTTTTTCCTCTGAAGGATCTCTAACCTAATTCTCTATGCAAATTACCTCTTCAGAGAAATTCTCACAATTTGTTTCTTCCAAATAAGTTCCCTGAACAGAGTGTTAATTTTGTTGAAAAATTGTCTATGTATCCAGACCGGGGCATTATTTAAAAGGTACAGAAGTTGTGGCATCAGTACCATTCTAATCAGATTAGCTCTGCCAATGACAGCGTTAACCTTAGTTCTAAATTGGGCCAGTAAGGGGTCTAGGTTAAGAGATTGTATTCCATTGGTCTCACGCTGACAGTTATCCCCAGGTATCTGAACGTATCCACTTCTGCAATCTGTAATAGAGT
Source organism: Ranitomeya imitator (assembly GCF_032444005.1). Classification (NCBI taxonomy): domain Eukaryota; kingdom Metazoa; phylum Chordata; class Amphibia; order Anura; family Dendrobatidae; genus Ranitomeya; species Ranitomeya imitator. The sequence goes on along the minus strand of NC_091283.1, from coordinate 71,051,841 downwards.
TATGAACTCCGGTGGGGAGGATGCATTGGCATCAGAGCAGACTTTCACCAATTCATCAAAAGTCCAGACCACTTTCCATATTCCTCAATTATATTCATGGCCAGTATGATATAGACCTGGACCTTTCCTAAGTATAGAAGAAGGTTATCTGCATAGAGGGATACTATCTGCTCAATGAGACCACACCTAATGCCACACATTTCTCTGGAGGATCTGAGCAAGACCGCCAATGGCTCTACGGCCATTGCAAATAGTAGCAGGGAGAGAGGGCACCCCTGCCGGGTGACTCTTCTCCGTGTAGAATCTCTGCTTAATTAAAAACTGTTTATTAAAGTCTAAAGACATCTGATGCCCTTTAAGTACTGTCTGTGCCCTCTCAGGGGCAACCTTCGCTTCTTGAGTAGGGTCTAGCATCAGGCTACTCTCCGCATCTGCAAGACCCCGCACCAAAGTATTAGTCAGCTCTCTAGTTTACATTTTTCTAGTTCAAATTTCTCTACTATATAGTCCACGAACAAACACCTTCATGGTATCCCAGAGTATATGGTTAGGAGCTGTATAATCATTCATAGTAAAATATTCTAGAATACTCATATGGAGAGAGCCTCATATTAATTGGATCCAGAAGGGGTTTAGAAACCGAGGAGTTCTAGCAAGGTGATCCAAATTACCTAGTAGAAGGCGAATACGGAGAGGAAAATGATCTGACACCCTGCAGGATAAATAGGTAGCCGAGTGTATATATATGGTAGCACTAATGAATTTCCAACAGCCAAGTCAATCCTAGATAAGAACTAATGGGAATTAGAGTAGGATGAATATTGTCATACTCCGGGGTTTATAATACACCATAAATCAACATAACCCGTCTACTCCATCAGTCTAGCAAGTCTAGTCTAGCCCAATAGGGATGTAAGCAATTATGAAAATCTCCAACTATAAGAGTTGGGAAGTCAGGGAAATATTTTCTTAAGCGATTTCCCCCTGAGTAGGGTGATGGTATATATATTACAACCATAATGAGTTTTACATTATATATAGTACAAATGCATGCACATACGCATACATATTTATCATCTGTATCTATAATGGACTTAATACAAGAAAAAGGGACCAATCTGTGAAATAAAACACTCACTCCTCTAGAATGCGTAGAGTACACTGAATGATATTCATAAGCGATTTTTACTGCATGAAATGAATCCTGTCCTTCACCATGCAGGTTTCACAAATAGAAAAAAATATCTGGGTGAAACTGTTTTAAGTATGTAAACACCGCACATCTCTTAGTGGCTTCCCTCATCCCCTGGATATTCCACACCACTATATCTAGCATTGGTGACATATTAGTATATTTGTATATGTAATATGAGCTTGTACCCTTAGTGCACAGACATGTATAAATATATTTCTAGCGACATTAAATTTAGGCAGTAATGTGACCAATAAAAAAAATATAAGAAAAGGGAGAAAACTAACAATAGAGAAAACATTCAACAACCAACATGGCAGTTTTCACATTTCTCTCAGATGGAGAGAAGTGGGGCTAGCGAATAGCCATAGTCCACCCTGTCTCGCCTTTTATTTTACAAGGGTACTTAGAGATGCATTCTGCTTCATGTCCACTTTGGGACAACCAAGGTATATATCACTGTAGACATTTACGGCATATAACCACTGTCTGTGATAAATGACATATGTGAGGTTAACTCATAAGGAGAACAGTAATCCCTTGAACGTTAATTACTCCAATGGAGGGGCCCCTGGTTGCCTACTCCAAGCAGAAATTGAATGTATGGGTGACCGTGGATGTGTGTGGCTATCTCCCTTCCACTCTGTGTAATGAGTGAACTAAATTCTGTTACATGTATTTCATTGACACATAAAGCATACTGAACACAAACCTCAAATTCTCGCCTCTTTTCATAAATTGGAATAAGAAGTTTTGAGACTTCAGATATGGTTTCGTATCTCTCTGCTTTCCACATGCCGTCTACACACTGCTCCAGCAGCTCCACCAACACCTCCTGGTAGGATAAAACAGAAAATAGTGAAAAATCTAAATTGGACTATAAATTAATTATGAGAAGAACCATACTATTACTAATATTTTTTTTTTTCAACTGACTTCTCTATGATCCTAGCTACATAAGAAATTAACGGAAACAGTTTTATGTAAATGTTGACCTGTAAAACACCTGGGGTGGCACTGGGAATTCTAGCTATAGTTTCTCTGAAATGCCAGAGCATTTCAGAGAAAAATATACATGGCTGCAATCCTGCATCCATTCTCAGATTCATGCTGCCCATTGTTTGCCCTTCATGAAATGGGTGAAAGGTTCCTTTTAAATCCCACAAATTCCACTCAAATCCATTTTTATTCATACATGGTCACTTGTGACTTCAGCAAGAAGTAGATTTGCGTTTTAAGTTATGGCAGGTTCTGATTCTGACTTTTAAATCTGTTACGAGGCCCATTCCTTCTCCCTTTCTCTACTTTACCTCTTTAAAAACAAATGTGGCTAGAGCAAAGTATAATATTATAAAATCACAAATATTTGAGCAAAACAGAAGCTTACGTCGCTTAATAAATATATCTAACACCATTTGATGTCTGTCTGTTGCAGATCCTTGCTCTCAAGTCTACAAGGAGAGAAAATAATAAAATGGGCAGACCGATTACTGGGACACTAATGCCACGGAGATTGGCCCTTCTACAGTTATAATAGTTTTGTGTTAAATTTATGCTGAAACATTCCTCTTTCACAAGTCTGATTTTCTCGTATGTGTGTGATGTCTGTTTTTAACGTATAAAACATGTACCCATTATAGTTAATGGTGCCGTTTTTCTGAATGGTTGTCCGCATAATAAAACAAAAACAAAACATAGTCATGATGCAAATTCTACTCTAAGTCTCTAGGCCCGATTCATTCTTCAAAATGTCGCCTTTGTCTTCAACTACTAAGAGAGGGAGATAAATGTTCATGCACACTGACATTTTTCGCATTCTCATCTCCATTTTCCGTTGGCATCGTCCACTCATTGCTTTGTGATCCTGTGTGCAGCGAGTGGCCGCTGCAGATAGGACTTAAGGTACCGTCACATTTAGCGACGCTGCAGCCATATAGACAGCGATATAGATCGCTGCAGCGTCGCTGTTTAGGTCGCTAGGAGATGTCAAACACGGCAACAGCTGAGCGATGCAGGAGCGATCCAGTGACGTACTTATCGTTCTCGCTGGTCGTTGCTCCATGAAAAAACATTGCTGGCATCGTTGCTTTTGCTGTCAAACAGGAGGAATCACGCTGACCTAACGACCAAATAAAGTTCTGGTCTTTCAGCGACGACCAGCGATGTCACAGCAGGATCCTGATCGCTGCTGCGTGTCAAACACATATTAATCTTTTCCTTTTATTAGCCAGTCTCAGATATGGCTTTTTCTTTGCCACTCTGCCCTGAAGGCCAGCATCCCGGAGTTGCCTCTTCACTGTAGACGTTGACACTAGCGTTTTGCGTGTACTATTTAATGAAGCTGCCAGTTGAGAACCTGTGAGGCGTCGATTTCCTCAAACTACAGACTCTAATGTACTTGTCTTGTTGCTCAGTTGTGCAGCGGGCCTCACACTTCTCTTTCACCTCTGGTTAGAGCCTGTGTGTGCTCTCCTCTGAAGGGAGTAGTACACACCGTTGTAGGAAATCTTCAATTTCTTGGCAATTTCTCGCATGGAATAGCCTTCATTTCTAAGAACAAGAATGTACTGTCGAGTTTCACATGAACGTTCTTTTTTTCTGGCCATTTTGAGAGTTTAATGGAACCAACAAATGTAATGTTCCAGATTCTCAACTACCTCAAAGGAAGGTCAGGTTTATAGGTTCCCTAATCAGCCAAACTGTTTTCCGCTGTGCTAACATACTTGCATAAGGGTATTCTAATCATCCATTAGCCTTCTTACACAGTTAGCAAACACAAATTACCGTAAGAACACTGGAGTGATGGTTGTTGGAAATGGGCCTCTATACACCTATGAAGAAATAGTTATTTACCACATTAACAATGTATAGAGTGTACTGCTGAATCATCTAATGTTAGCTTCATTGGAAAAAAACTGCTTTTCTTTCAAAAATAAGGAAATTTCTAAGTGACTCTAAACTTTTGAACGGTAGTGTACTTTGTGGTTACTTCTGAAAGATGTTTGGGACAACTCTCTTTCGAGTTCTTTCAAAAACTGCATGCGGGCATTGATGCTCTTTTGAAGACGAAGTGTCATATATTAATTTTATTTAGATTTCTGTTTTGCTTATTCACTTTGCATTTTGTTAACTGAGAAAAATAAACTATTAACATTTCCATTTTTTAAATCATCCCTACTTTGCAGCATTTTTCCCACCCAAGCCGAAAACATATACACAGCACTATATATGACTATAGTCCTCGTAAAGATTCCAAGTTTGGCACTATACCTCACAATACCACAATGAAGACCCAATCTGAACAGGTGGTGCTCAGTATTCAAGAATTGCCAGCACAGATAACCATATAGTTTTTCAATAAAGTTCAGGAAACACATGCGACACCTACCAGGTAATTTTCATATTACTTGTATTCCATAATAAAAGATTCCATGATCATTGAGGGAATATATTTAGAGCTCCTTATCACAGAGTTGTAATGATCATGGAATTCTTGATTATGGAATAAAAGCAATATGAAAAATTACCTGGCGAGTGCTGTATGAATTTCTTAGGACTTGATTTAAAAACTGAATATGGCTACATTCTGCTGGAGATATGAGACGTGCTGTATAATTTTTGGTCTTCAGTTGAAGGCTAAGTGATGCTACTTCTCAAGGGAAAAAAAATGTTTGCATGTTTGTCATGACTGAGTAGCCATAGAGGTTGTATAATCAAACAAAAAATAACATGCTAAACCACTATAAACATATTTTCACTAAAAACAGTTTACAGATTCTGACAAATATACTTGTAGGAGTTGTACTCTTATGAGAATACACTACATCCGTGGGCTGAAATCAGAAGCCCGTACATAGTCACACAACCGCTGGTTGGTGCAAAATGCAAATAGGCCAAGTCCTGATGATTCTCATTCAAAAATGTAAGAGAACAGTGCATGCTGCAATTGTTTTTACATGGACACTCGTAAAAAAACGAAACACTCATCTAAACAGCCATATTAAATAACATTGTTCCACATGCTATCTGATATTAACACAGTCAGCAGCCCAACGTAAGACTTGCTCATGTGAGAGGGATTGTCTACAGACACTCATTAGGTTAAAGTTGACATCGCCAGCCAGACATTTGGCCTGCGTGGAAAACACCCATGTGCTACCAGTTTTTCATGCATTCAAAATCATTCATGGTTGTTTAAATAAGACCACATGAAGTCCATGTGCCCTAATAGGACATACAGTGGGGCAAAAAAGTATTTAGTCAGTCAACAATAGTGCAAGTTCCACCACTTAAAAAGATGAGAGGAGTCTGTAATTTACATCATAGGTAGACCTCAACTATGGGAGACAAACTGAGAAAAAAAAATCCAGAAAATCACATTGTCTGTTTTTTTAACAATTTATTTGCATATTATGGTGGAAAATAAGTATTTGGTCAGAAACAAACAATCAAGATTTCTGGCTCTCACAGACCTGTAACTTCTTCTTTAAGAGTCTCCTCTTTCCTCCACTCATTACCTGTAGTAATGGCACCTGTTTAAACTTTTTATCAGTATAAAAAGACACCTGTGCACACCCTCAAACAGTCTGACTCCAAACTCCACTATGGTGAAGACCAAAGAGCTGTCAAAGGACACCAGAAACAAAATTGTAGCCCTGCACCAGGCTGGGAAGACTGAATCTGCAATAGCCAACCAGCTTGGAGTGAAGAAATCAACAGTGGGTTAATAATTAGAAAATGGAAGACATACAAGACCACTGATAATCTCCCTCGATCTGGGGCTCCACGCAAAATCCCACCCCGTGGGGTAAGAATGATCACAAGAACGGTGAGCAAAAATCCCAGAACCACGCGGGGGGACCTAGTGAATGAACTGCAGAAAGCTGGGACCAATGTAACAAGGCCTACCATAAGTAACACACTACGCCACCATGGACTCAGATCCTGCAGTGCCAGACGTGTCCCACTGCTTAAGCCAGTACATGTCCGGGCCCGTCTGAAGTTTGCTAGAGAGCATTTGGATGATCCAGAGGAGTTTTGGGAGAATGTCCTATGGTCTGATGAAACCAAACTGGAACTGTTTGGTAGAAACACAACTTGTCGTGTTTGGAGGAAAAAGAATACTGAGTTGCATCCATCAAACACCATACCTACTGTAAAGCATGGTGGTGGAAACATCATGCTTTGGGGCTGTTTCTCTGCAAAGGGGCCAGGACGACTGATCCGGGTACATGAAAGAATGAATGGGGCCATGTATCGTGAGATTTTGAGTGCAAACCTCCTTCCATCAGCAAGGGCATTGAAGATGAAACGTGGCTGGGTCTTTCAACATGACAATGATCCAAAGCACACCGCCAGGGCAACGAAGGAGTGGCTTCGTAAGAAGCATTTCAAGGTCCTGGAGTGGCCTAGCCAGTCCCCAGATCTCAACCCTATAGAAAACCTTTGGAGGGAGTTGAAAGTCCGTGTTGCCAAGCAAAAAGCCAAAAACATCACTGCTCTAGAAGAGATCTGCATGGAGGAATGGGCCAACATACCAACAACAGTGTGTGGCAACCTTGTGAAGACTTACAGAAAACGTTTGATCTCTGTCATTGCCAACAAAGGATATATTACAAAGTATTGAGATGAAATTTTGTTTCTGACCAAATACTTATTTTCCACCATAATATGCAAATAAATTGTTAAAAAAAGAGACAATGTGATTTTCTGGATTTTTTTTTCTCAGTTTGTCTCCCATACTTGAGGTCTACCTATGATGTAAATTACAGACGCCTCTCATCTTTTTAAGTGGTGGAACTTGCACTATTGCTGACTGACTAAATACTTTTTTGCCCCACTGTATAAACAGGAGTCCTCTTCATAAAACGACTTTCTAATGCATGGTTTCCATAAAACACTGCTTCTATGACCAAGATGTGACTAAACAACCTTTTTTGTGGAAATAAACTTTAATGGCATTATTTTTCACAAAGCAATGTTAATATACAAACTAAGTGCAACATAATATTTATTTCTTGGACCTGTGTGTCTTTTTTCAGCTATAGCTGCCCCTCTGCCTACAGCATCACATAGTTGAATTGGGCAGTCTAATTCTTACAGCGCTAAAACTATATTTCTCAGTAGCATTCACAACATGTTCCAGTTTAATCTACTTGTCAAAAATACTTATGCTCTTTGAATGTAGCAACTGTAGGGCCGCGGTATTCACACCGTGCTGTAATGAGGCAGTGACTCAGGAAGTTAACAGCAAACTTATTTAATGTCCAAACAACTCACACAATGAACAGCACGCGGTATCCTCCGGATCGCATCGGGTCGTCACAACAGTCCGAGACCGGTTGCCGAGGGTGACTGCACCACCGTATCATGCTGCGTGGTGCCAGGCGTTCGCTGCTCTTGGCTCTGTTACCTCAGACAAGCTGGTCGCTGCAGAGCCACCTGCTCTGCCATTTGCAGACAAACACTGACACACCCAACCCTTTGCTGCAGGGATTTTTAAATGGAATCTGTGGCCCTGGGCCACTTGTAAGACCCGGCCCGGAGGGAGCAAACTGCCCCACTACCATCCTGTAGTTCGCTCCAAAAATATAAGCCTTTAATGGGTTTTCCTAAACATTGCCTTAGTCAAATAACTTGACCAGGTCCACACTTACTTTTATTTTGCACTGCAGCCACAGCTATGCCTGTGCAATGCACTCCAGGAGGTTTATTACTCTTCTATGCGCATCCTGGGAGATACAGAGCGACCCTCGCATATAATACGTGTCACTACCTCACACAACTCAAAAAATCATAAAAAAAGGAGAACCAAAAGTCTATGCTACCAAATAAAAGTTATACATTTTATTGAAAATACCGGTAGATTAAAAAAAGCAAATGGCCACACTTGCTAACTCAGTGAGAAGATCCTAGAACTATCCCGGAAATACTGCTGAGGAAGCCAGATACGCGAAACGCGTTTTGAGAATCTGGCTGGTGTGTTTCCTAGATACAACTAATGGGTACTTACCCTTTATAATATCTAAATGGAGTCTCTATACTTATCTGTATAAATACTAATAATGGGATTTTCTGCATGTATCTTTACTACGTAATAGGCATAGAACCTCTGATATTTGGATAAGCAATATAGCTTTTTAATATGTTGGTATAGCATTTAATACATGATTGTTGTATATGCGAGATTCTATTTTTGAGTGACATGCACCTACGTGAAATATACAGTATGTGTAGTTGTTTGGCTACTACTATATATATACAGTACAGACCAAACATTTGGACACACCTTCTTATTTAAAGATTTTTCTGTAGTTTCATGACTATGAAAATTGGATATTCACACTGAAGGCATCAAAACTATGAATTAACACATGTGGAATTATATACTTAAAAAAAAAAGTGTGAAACAACTGAAATTATGTCTTATATTCTAGGTTCTTCAAAGTAGCCACCTTTTGCTTTGATGACTGCTTTGTACACTTTTGGCATTCTCTTGATGAGCTTCAAGAGATAGTCACCAGGAATTGTTTTCAATTCACAGGTGTGCCCTGTCAGGTTTAATAAGTGGGATTTCTTGTCTTATAAATGGGGTTGGGACCATCAGTTGTGTTGTGCAGAAGTCTGGTGGATACACAGCTGATAGTCCTACTGAATAGACTATTAATTTGTATTATGGCAAGAAAAAAGTAGCTAAGAAAAGAAAAACGAGTGGCCATCATTACTATTGGGCAAACTTTGAAAGTGTCCCCAAGTGCAGAAGCGAAAACCATCAAGCGCTACAAAGAAACTGGCTCACATGATGACCGCCCCAGGAAAGGAAGACCAAGAGTCACCTCTGCTTCTGAGGATAAGTTTATCCGAGTCACCAGCCTCAGAAATCGCAGGTTAACAGCAGCTCAGATTAGAGACCAGGTCAATGCCACACAGAGTTCTAGCAGCAGACACATCTCTACAACAACTGTTAAGAAGAGACTTTGTGCAGCAGGCCTTCATGGTAAAATAGCTGCTAGGAAACCACTGCTAAGGACAGGCAACAAGCAGGAGAGACATGTTTGGGCTAAAGAACACAAGGAATGGACATTAGACCAGTAGAAATCTGTGTTTTGGTCTGATGAGTCCAAATTTGAGATCTATGGTTCCAACCACCGTGTCTTTGTGCGATGCAGAAAAGGTGAACGGATGGACTCTACATGCCTGGTTCCCACCGTGAAGCATGGAGGAGGAGGTGTGATGGTGTGGGGGTGCTTTGCTAGTGACACTGTTGGGGATTTATTCAAATTTGAAGGCATACTGAACAAGCATGGCTACCAAAGCATCTTGCAGCGGCATGCTATTCCATCCGGTTTGTGCTTAGTTGGACCATCATTTATTTTTCAACAGGACAATGACCCCAAACACACCTCCAGGCTGTGTAAGGGCTATTTGACCAAGAAGGAGAGTGATGGGGTGCTACGCCAGATGATCTGGCCTCCACAGATGGTTTTTGGTGAGCTGGACCGCAGAGTGAAAGCAAAAGGGCCAACAAGTGCTAAGCATCTCTGGGAAACATCTTGAAGATTGTTGGAAGACCATTCCTAGTGACTACCTCTTGAAGCTCATCAAGAGAATGCCAAGAGTGTGCAAAGCAGTCATCAAAGCAAAAGGTGGCTACTTTGAAGAACCTAGACTTTAAGACATATTTTCAGTTGTTTCACACTTTTTTGTTAAGTATATAATTCCACATGTGTTAATTCACAATTTTCATAGTCATGAAAATACAGAAAAATATTTAAATTTGAAGGTGTGTCCAAACTTTTGGTCTGTACTGTATATATAAATAGTTATACAATTCTTTTCTGGCTGTTTCAAGCAATAGTTCTGGTCTATTTCTAGGACTTTCCCACTGTGTTAGCAAGTGTGCCTTCTTGCCTGTTATGTATTTTTAATAAAATGTATAATTTTTATATGGTAGCATGGAATTTTGGCTCTCGTTTTTCTTTATATCCCAGTAGCACCCTGCTTCTCCTCAATACTGCAGACCCTCCCTCTCTCCTGTGTGCTCCCTGCCTGACCAATGTTATCTTATGCCATCTATATCAGTATAGCTGCTTTGTGGTTTTACATCATTATCTACTTTCTAAAAGAACTCAACTTTGCTGTACTCCTCGTCAACGGAGCTTGGCACTGCAGAGCTGAGCTGTGTTTGTTGCCTGTTGCTGAGAGATCAGTGATGTAAAACTGTAAATGCTGCTCCGGTAATGCTTATAATAGCTATATTTTATATATTGCTAATTTTTGTAATTCTTCTTTCATCTGATAAAAAAAATAAAATGTGACATTGGAAGGTAGGCTAGTGTGGCGAATTAAAGTGGGTTAAAGCAGTCTTCCATCATGGCACTGAAATGCTAATATACGGTACATTTCTCATATATAGTCACCCTATCTGATGTCCACTGTTTTCCTTCCAATGCCTCCTCTGATTGGACATGCATTCTGGTCTGACTGCATCCCAATGCATCCACAGTGGCATGGGGAACAGAGCAGTAAGTCTAAACAATGTTTTCCCTGTGCTGTGGAGGTATCAGACTTAATGATGCTGCATATATAAACAGAGGCCAACTTTGAGTCAAGAGGACCAAAATCATGGTCCCATCAGAGGAGGCACTGGGCAAAAGACTTCCCTCTCCTGCTCTTTTACGTATGGGTCATGAGCACAATCGTCTTATCTAACTACCTACTTTAAATTTTACACTATCAAATGGTTTAGATGCAAATTTCCATGCAAGCTTTTGAAACTTTTCACTGGTAGGCATCTTTTTATCTAATTTTTCTTGCCATCTAACTTCTCGTTTCTTCTGTTTTCTCAGAGTTTGTGCCTCATTTTTTCCTTTTTTGTCAAAACTTCCTTTAAGACTGTAGTTGGGGTTTTTCCTTCTCGGTTTAAAACCACATACCATTACGTAAGTTGTCTGCAGACATTGCCCTCATTAAAAAAGGTCATGTAATCTATAGTGCATAGAAGATATTTGTAACAACAAAGTTCACTGTCCACAGTTTTTTTTTTTTTTACTTTACAGTCATTCCAATTTAATTTATATATCTGCTGTACAAAGGTTCACTGGAAAAATGAGCTATAGGTACAAATTAGGTGATCTGCATAAAGTATTAATATTTCGGGGTATTTTGATAGTTTCCTAAAGTGTTTAAAAAACAAAACATTTTTACTGAATATTTCTCAGGATGACTCACTGTGATTTTAGCCACAGAAGATACTTTAGCTGATCTAATACATAAGCAAATTGCAGGTATAGTAGCTGTCATAATTTTTTCCATTTGTTAGAAAAGAAAGATTCTTCAGAATTGTTGTCTTTACGGAGTCTCCGGCAACTAAGCTCCAACAAAAAGTTCATAAAAGTATTCCATGTACCACATATTACATTTAAACTCAAGTGTTTTTGAAACAAACAGCTATAGAGTCACCACAAGAAAAAAACAAGCATATTAGCAGGAAGTTTGCTCTTGGACGGACCATCAGATGTGTAAAACACACCCTTAGGTTACAACCGAAGGCATAAGGAATGCACGCTGGACCAATAGATATAAAGTCTGTGTGGAAAAAAAAAACACAACATGCGCTAGTCACAACTGTTTTAAAGGGAACCTGTCACCCCGTTTTTTCAGATTGAGATAAAAATACTGTTAAATAGGGCCTGCGCTGTGCGTTACAATAGTGTATGTAGTGTACCCTGATTCCCCACCTATGCTGCGAAATACATTACCAAAGTCGCCGTTTTCGCCTGTCAATCAGGCTGGTCAGGTCAGGTGGGCGTGGTGATATCGCTGTTTCTTCCCCAGCTTTCCGTTGGTGGCGTAGTGGTGTGCGCATGTCCAAGGTCCGAATTCCCTGCGCCCACGTGAAGACACAGCGCACGATCTGCGCTATTACCCCTGTCATCGGTGGGGGCGGCCATCTTCCTGAGGCCGCGCGTGCGCAGATGGAGTGCTCTGCTGCACGGGGCTTCAGGAAAATGGCCGCGGAATGCCGCGCATGCGCAGATGGAGATCGCGGTGGCTATTTTCCTGAAGCCGAGATGCAAACTCGGCTTTGGGAAAATGGCCGCCGCGATCTCCATCTGCGCACGCGCGGCATCCCGTGGCCATTTTCCTGAGGCCCCGTGCAGCAGAGCACGCCATCTGCGCACGCGCGGCCTCAGGAAGATGGCCGCCCCCACCGATGACAAGGGTAATAGCGCAGATCGCGCGCTTTTTCTTCACCTGCGCGCAGTGGATTCGGCACTTGGACATGCGCACACCACTACGCCACCAACGGAAAGCTGGGGAAGAAAGAGCGATGTCACCACGCCCACCTGACCTGACCAGCCTGATTGACAGGCGAAAACGGCGACTTTGGTAATGTATTTCGCAGCATAGGTGGGGAATCAGGGTACACTACATACACTATTGTAACGCACAGCGCAGGCCCTATTTAACAGTATTTTTATCTCAATCTGAAAAAACGGGGTGACAGGTTCCCTTTAAGGATGAGATGGTGCTTATTTTAAAGGGAGACTTTTGCAGTTGCCCGCGCCATGGCACGACACACAGAGTTGCATGTGGATCCAGAAGCATGTGCGATATGTGGCCATGACTCACCCAATGTCAACATTCATCTGAATGTAGCAAACAGGAAAATAGGGAATATGATATTCCATCATCTGCTCTGCACTTTAGTCATATTGCTCCTCAATTATTTCCACTAACAACATCAAACATAATAATCAAGTCATTGATAAAGTTGAGCGAAAAAGATTCACAATATCCTCTTCCAGCTTCCATGTCAGTACTCTGAAATACGGAGCTGGGAACTTCCTTAGCTGGCACTCAACTGCGGCGTCAGCATGTTGAAGAGGCCTTCTGACCACAAGAGGCGGCCAGGATGGCGGCATTCGAGTGCCTGCCAAGGAAGTTTGGACAGCCCTTGTCCAGCTTCCATGTAGTTTCGACAAACGTTGGACTATAGTTTTCGACAATTGTTTGTTCAACTCTAGTCATTGATGGTAATGCAAAATTTTTAACTTGTTTTCTTTTGTCTGCAATATTAAAATGTATTCCTAATTCAGGCTCTCAGATCTTAATAACATTTTACAAGGATGACTACAGGAAGGATGCTAATAGAGCAACAGTTTTTGTAAACGAGATAGTTAAAGCAGCACTCTAGCATTTTTTCTATTTCAGTGCTGGATTGAAGCCTCCAATCGAAGTTCCTTTACTGTAGTATTATACTTACGAGCTGCTGTCTTCAGCTGTTCCCAGTGCACAGTTCCCAATCTGCCGTCATGTGAGGTAACACTCACAAACTTTCAATGCAAGTCTATGAGAGCCTCGTTTTGCCTCTCATAGACTTACATTAAGCAATAACTTCCGAATCATCCAGCAAATACTGGAGCCATCCGGCAAGTGACAATCTGCAGAAGACCGTCTGGAGCGGCATCGAAAACAGACGACAGCGGCTGGCAAGTATATTACTAAGGGCAGAGAACTTAGATTAGTGACACCACTCCATTGGTGAAATAAAAAGAAATGTTGGAGTGGTGCCTTAACGAAATTATCTCAAGAAAACAAGCCAATGTTTGTATGCTTATGGCATACTGACAATATAGAGGCCCTCACTCAAGCCCTCTATTTATTCGAGCAAGGAACCACTAGAAGTCATTCTCACGCCCCATGTAAAATATACATTGTGTAAAAATTCCATTGCAATCGGGTTCTAAAATGAATTGGGGAAAAAAGGGGCAGAATGGTTGTAGCCCGAGGCTAGTCCAAGAGTTTCTTCAAGGACAAATCTGCTTTCACCAAATTCGACGAATATTGGTCAGGGTATTGTCCGTGCACAGTCTGTTGCGCACACTAACAGCACATTAATGGAAATGTTTATCAGAACATAACTATAGACAAATAACTTACCAACACCCCCTAATGTATATTGTTAGAGGTCTAGACAGTTCCATGCCAATGACTTCTATTGGTGCATGTATGTATTCTCACAGCCTATGTGATTGTGGTTAGATTATAAAAACAAGTGTAACAAGAACTTGAACTTTCCCTTCTTCAAAAGAAGTCTAAACTTATGAGTTCACACAAGTGAGAAACTTCCACGGGAAAATATTAAGTACTAAGTTGACTGTAACTAGGGGATGACCTAGGCACTAGATAGATGATAATTTTTTTGATTTTGCAGTTTGTGTTTATATTATATCCACTTCTAAAGAAGACTTTATATACTCTGCTAAAAGTGTACCTATTATTCTGGGTAACTTTTCAGAACGGCTATCATGTGTACACAATAATATTATACCTGACCAATTTTATTTCTAGTAGCGTTCATTTATCGACGGTATTCCCAGAGCGAGCAGGCTGCTATGATGTATTCCATACACAGCACTGCGGTTCACCCATGATTCTACCATGGTGATGCAATGGGAAGATGCTTACTAGAAGCAACAGTACCTTTGTAAATCTATGCACCTCACCATCTCTCTCAAAACCGGTTCTCGCCTCCATCTCTCTTTTATATAGACTACTATGGGCAGAAGCTGTAATCTTATCTCTCAGTAACTCTGAAAATCCATCTAATCTCTGCCTCTGTAAAGAGAGTCCTAAGACTGAAATAAGTGGTTAATGCAGAAGAAATAGATGAGTAGAGAAAAAAATTGTTCTGTAATAAAATCAAGTGAATATAAAAGTCTGCACACCCCTGTTAAAATGGCGGGATTGATAAGATTATCTGAAGAAGGAGAGATTGAGGCACCAATTGTAAAGCTTTTAACGTGTCTGCGAATTCAATAAACTTCATATATGGATCTTTTCAGGGTGGTGCATAGTCATAGCATGTGATAATAGACCAAAAGGAAAAACAAAAGAATTGCAGCACTCACAGGATCCTTGAAGATATAGTCCTTTATTCGATTACATGGATAACATCGTAAGGTGCGGTTGTGCAGGTGACAGGGGAGATTAGCGGGTGAGACAAGAGACCTGACAGGTAAGATCTTGTCTCACTTGTTAATCTCCCCTGTCACCTGCACAACCGCACCTTACGATGTTATCCATGTAATCAAATAAAGGACTACATCTTCAAGGAACGGGTGAGTGCTGCAATTCTTTTGTTCTTCCTTTTAGTTTTATAAGAATAATCTCAGCAACCTTCACCAGCGCACTTATTTAATTTGGATAGGATAAATTTTGTTGGTTACTTTGCACTGTAGTAAGATGCATCAAATTCATTAAGATGCTTTGCACAAAAAAAGAGCATGAACCGAACCTCTAAAAATCATACGTTGATCTAAAGCCGCTGGACAAAAATGAATATAACTGAACATCAGGTTCTTAGTTTAACAATCTGATCAGACTGTATGAAGCCCACTGCTCGTCACGGCAAACCTTGTAGTGGGTCCTATCGCCCTAACGGAGCAGAGCCGTGCGCTGACCACCGCCACAGCGGCAATGCACCAACAGGGCAGACGGCCTGTTGCTCCACAGCGCCCAAGCTGCAAGACAGTCCCCATGACTCGAGACCACCGCGCCTCCCCCCCACCAGCACAAAGCCACAGCCATAATGGCCACCACACAGCACCCACACCAAAATGAAAGGAGCACTGAAACTCCTCTTCCTCCAGCTCTTCAGTGAGAGCCAAAATGGACTAGACCCCTTTACTTTGCAGTCTCCTGCTAATTAAAATAATGGAATAAACTACATCTTCAAGAATCGGGTGAGTGCTGCAATTCTTTTGTTCTTCCTGTTAGTTTTATAAGAATAATCTCAGCAACCTTCGCCTGCGCACTTATTTAATTTGGATAGGATAAATTATGTTTGTTACTTTGCACTGTAGTAAGATGCATCAAATTCATTAAGAATCAAATCTTTCAAGTACAGTGCGCAACCGCCAGAAATGTACGCCAGCCACTTTGTAGGGTAAGTTAAGTTTAATTTGTCAGGCGATCTTGATTATATCCATATACCGTAATATAAACTCTAATATAAACTTTTCTAAAAGCAGTGGGAGCTGGCTGGGACTGGCATAAAAACAAAGAGAGGTGCACAATTTTTGCTTTGAGTTGCGCAAGCAATTTATTGCGCTAGCAGTTTATTGCAAACATAATGGTGAAAACTGATTAATGAATCAAGTCCTAAGAGTTTAATCAATCAAGCCCTAAGAGTTTTCTCTAGTTCACAATGACTTAATAATACAAACCCTACCCGATATATGAAATATTAAAGGGAACCTGTAATCCCCCAGGGCCTATTAGGCGCGATCTACTTACATCACTTGATGTAAGTTCCAAGGCAGCGTGCATGGTGCATGCGCCGGTGATGGCACAAGATAGAGAGGAGGCGGCATTCGGTGGGATGATGGACGACTACGAGGCGCTTGAGTCAGGGAGAAATCTTACCTCCCTGACACAATACAGGTATGCCGTGAAATGTATAAAAAAAAAGTGTTTATTTCAGCATTCCTAGTGATACTAAACATAAGAGCCACCTTCACAGAATGCAGCCTTAGTGCTGCTGAAGGTGGCTCTTTTACCTTAATAGGTCCTGGGGGGTGACAGGTTCCCTTTAATATAGATTTTTGTAATATACCTTTTATCTTTAGGTTTGGTAGGTCCAAACAACCTGCTGAAGGTGTAACCCAGAGGTATATAACTATATGCCAAAGACTACCATTGCCTACCAATAATAATAATACATACCAAGCAGTGTATATATATTTTCATATAGCATATAAAAGGGTAGTTGACTGCTCTTTCAATATATTTTAAAGGTACCTTCACACATAACGATATTGTTAACGATATCGTTGCTATTTGTGACGTAGCAACGATATCGTTAATGAAATCGTTATGTGTGACAGCGACCAACGATCAGGCCCCTGCTGGGAGATCGTTGGTCGCTGAATAAAGTCCAGAACTTTATTTCGTCGCTGGACTCCCTGAAGACATCGCTGGATCGGCGTGTGTGACACCGATCCAGCGATGTCTTCACTGGTAACCAGGGTAAACATCGGGTAACTAAGCGCAGGGCCGCGCTTAGTAACCCGATGTTTACCCTGGTTACCATGCTAAAAGTAAAAAAAAACAAACACTACATACTTACCTACCGCTGTCTGTCCTCCAGCGCTGTGCTCTGCTCTCCTCCTGTACTGGCTGTGAGCCGGAAAGCAGAGCGGTGACGTCACCGCTCTGCTTTCCGGCTCCCAGACAGTACAGGAGGAGTGCAGAGAAGCAGAGCGCAGCGCTGGAGGACAGACAGCGGTAGGTAAGTATCTAGTGTTTGTTTTTTTTTACTTTTAGCATGGTAACCAGGGTAAACATCGGGTTACTAAGCGCGGCCCTGCGCTTAGTTACCCGATGTTTACCCTGGTTACCGGCATCGTTGGTCGCTGGAGAGCGGTCTGTGTGACAGCTCTCCAGCGACCAAACAGCGACGCTGCAGCGATCCGGATCGTTGTCGGTATCGCTGCAGCGTCGCTCAATGTGAAGGGGCCTTTAGGCTATAGCATAACAATGTATATGGGCCCAAAATATGCAAAAAGGACAGAAGTCTGGCTAATCATGCCTAATAAATCTTGTCTGAAAACACTATTTGTGTTTGATGTACTCTATTGTTTTAATTACTTTACAGATTATTGAGATTCCAGTAAATAGAAGTTCAATGATCATAGAGTCTAACAGAGGACTGGCCCATATAAGCCATTAGCCTGTACTGCCTCCTATTGGTGATAAGAAAAGTTTTTTCTGCTGTAGTATTGAATGCCCCCTTTCATTTTACCATACAAGGTACAGGAAAACTGGCAAAAAAATGATACCCAGTCTTTCAGAAGAAAATAAAGTGCCTAGTGCTATATAACATTAACAAGATTCTAAATACTAATCTGAGGTGATAAAAAGTGCAAAAATGGACCCATACTAGAATATGCCTGTATCACAGCAGTGGCGTCAGCACCAGGCCTGTTCCGGTGTTGCCTTCTTCATGTGCATTGATACAGGCACATTCTGGAATGGGTCCACTTTTGCACTTCATATAATCCTGTTTGGTATTTATAATCATGCTCTTGTTATGTAGCGCTAGGCACCTTATCTTCTTCTGATAGGCTGTGGATTAATATTATAGTTATGCACTTTGCGTCTTATAACCTGATCCACATGTTTCTATGCATGTTACACTGACAGCTGCACGTCCACCATAGCAGCTGGTGTAGTATGAATATACATGGACTTACATCGCGTCTTGCAAATACATCATTGTGCATTTATGTCCCATTCCTGTAGCCCTGCACATTACATATTGTACTATATTGCCTGTATTTACCATCTCTGCCATATCGTCTTTTTGCCCAATGTCGTTTCCCATATCTTCGATTTTAAACATGTCATGAAATTAAAACAAATATTTTCTAATTTAAAGGGAACCTGTCATATCCTTTAATGCTATTAAACTGCCCCCAATGTCATGTTAGTGATTCACATTGCATCATTAACATGTTTGTCTCTAGCAAAACTTCCCAGTATTTAGCGCATTTATTTTGTCACTTACTGGGCTGCTTGCTGTCATTTTTTACATAATCACTGTTTCATCTGTTGCAGATCTAGCAGTTCTCTGAATGCTGAGCTCTCTATAAACCCTGCCCACACCATTGGTTGGCAGCTTTCTGCCTATACACAGTGCACACAAAGCTCCCAATCACTGGTAGAGCGGCGCTATACAGAGCTCACGAATATGCTTGACTACCTGGCAGCATTTTGTAGTCCACCAACGATAATCTCCTGATGATAAAACAATGATTTTATGAAAGCAGTCCATTGCTGGAATCAGGGTCTATGTACTTATATCATGCCCCGATTAGGTGGCACAAACCCGAAGACAGATTCCCTTTAAAGGAGTTTCCGTGAGTTTGTAAGTTTTTCCCTATTCATAAGATCGGGCACCATGGTGGCGCAGTGGTTAGCACTGCAGCATTGCAGCGCTGGAGTCTTGTGATCAAATCCCACCAATGACAACATCTGAAAGGAGTTTGTATGTTCTCCCTGTGTTTGCGTGGGTTTCCTCCAGGTTCTCCAGTTTCCTCCCACATTCCAAAGACATCCTGATAGGGAATTTAGATTGTGAGCCCCATCGGGGACAGCGATGATAATGTGTGCAAAACTGTAAAAGCGCTACGGAATATGTTAGCGCTATACAGTACAGATAAAAAGTTTGGACACACCTTCTCATTTTAAGATTTTTCTGTATTTTCATGACTATGAAAATTTTAAATTCACGCTGAAGGCATCAAAACTATGAATTAACACATGTGGAATGATATACTTAAAAAAAAAGTGTGAAACAACTGAAATTATGTCTGATATTCTAGGTTCTTCAAAGTAGCCACCTTTTGCTTTGATGACTGCTTTGCACACTCTTGATATCCTCTTGATGAGCGCCAAGAGGTAGTCACCAGGAATGGTTTTCACTTCACAGGTGTGCCCTGTCAGGTTTAATAAGTGGGATTTCTTGCCTTATAAATGGGGTTGGGACCATCAGTTGTGTTGTGCAGAAGTCTGGTGGATACACAGCTGATAGTCCTACTGAATAGACTGTAAGAATTTGTATTATGGCAAGAAAAAAGCAGCTAAGTAAAGAAAAACGGGTGGCCATCATTACTTTAAGAAATGAAGGTCAGTCAGTCCGAAATATTGGGAAAACTTTGAAAGTGTCCCCAAGTGCAATGGCAAAAACCATCAAGCGCTACAAAGAAACTGGCTTACATGACGACCGCCCCAGGAAAGGAAGAGCAAGAGTCACCTCTGCTTCTGAGGATAAGTTTATCCGAGTCACCAGCCTCAGAAATCGCAGGTTAACAGCAGCTCAGTTTAGAGACCAGGTCAATGCCACACAGAGTTCTAGCAGCAGACACATCTCTACAACTGTTAAGAGGAGACTTTGTGCAGCAGGCCTTCATGGTAAAATAGCTGCTAGGAAACCACTGCTAAGGACAGGCAACAAGCAGAAGAGACTTGTTTGGGCTAAAGAACACAAGGAATGGACATTAGACCAGTGGAAATCTGTGCTTTGGTCTGATGAGTCCAAATTTGAGATCTTTGGTTCCAATCACCGTATCTTTGTGCGACACAGACTAGGTGAATGGATGAACTCTACATGCCTGGTTCCCACTGTGAAGCATGGAGGAGGAGGTGTGATGGTGTGGGGGTGCTTTGCTGGTGACACTGTTTGGGATTTATTCAAAATTGAAGGCATACTGAACCAGCATGGCTACCACAGCATCTTACAGCGGCATGCTATTCCATCCGGTTTGCATTTAGTTGGACCATCATTTATTTTTCAGCAGGACAATGACTCCAAACACACCTCCAGGCTGTGTAAGGGCTATTTGACCAAGAAGGAGAGTGAAGGGGTGCTACGCCAGATGACCTGGCCTCCACAGTCACCCAATCGAGATGGTTTGGCGTGAGCTGGACCGCAGAGTGAAGGCAAAAGGGCCAACAAGTGCTAAGCATCTCTGGGAACTCCTTCAAGATTGTCGGAATACCTCTTCCGGTGACTACCTCTTGAAGCTCAACAAGAGAATGCCAAGAGTGCAAAGCAGTCATCAAAGCAAAAGGTGGCTACTTTGAAGAACCTAGAATATAAGACATAATTTCAGTTGTTTCACACTTTTTTGTTAAGCATATAATTCAATATGTGTTAATTCATAGTTTTGATGCTTTCAGTGTGAATGTACAATTTTCATAGTCATGAAAATACAGAAAAATCTTAAAAAGAGAAATGTGTCCAAACTTCTGTACTGTGTGTATATATATATATATAAAAAATAAAGATAAGGGATAACTTTCCGATTGCTGGGGGTTCAACTGCCGCTCCCTAGAACTGAGGCTCTGAAGTGCTCTGTGTGAATGAAATGGTGGGAAATCATGCTCACTGCCGCTCAGATTAGTAATGAAGACCATCCGAGCACTGCGCTTTTTGGGGACCCAGTTCTGAGGAAGGGTGCAGGTCCCAATGGTAGGACCATCATCGATTTTGAAATTATCCCCTATCCTTTTGACACAGGATAACTTCCAAACTTGTGATAGCCCCTTTAAAGGGCCTATGTCACCCCCTCCAGCCGTTATAAACTAAAAGAGCCACCTTGTGCAGCAGTAATGCAGCATTCTAACAAGGTGGCTCTTTTAGTTTTTGGTGCCGTTATTGCCAAAATAAAGCGTTTTATAATTTTGCCAAAATACCTTTCTTTTAGTCAGGGAGGCAGGTCTTAATCCCCCCTGCTGGAAACGCCACACTGCCGTCACTCAAATCTTCAGGGGTGACGCCCCCTCCGTGCTGTTTTCCCATGAAATGCGGCGCCTGCGCTGTTTAGTACTGGCTGGGGCAGGCGCAGTGAGCACTGGCCGTCTGACCTCACATCGATCAGCTGAAGATACAGACGATGTAAGGCGGGGGACCTGGGTGAGTGGCTGACACGCAGTGCGCATGCCCAGGAATCACAGCCCCACACTGTGCATAATGCATAACACACTGCGGGGCAGGGATTCACTAGCTGGGTGGCCGCACTGCCCGCACAGGCGCAGTCTGCAAGACTGCATGTGAGGTCAGACGGCCAGTGCTCACTGCGCCTGCCCCAGCCAGTACTAAACAGCGCAGGCGCCGGATTTCATGGGAAAACAGCGCGGAGGGGGCGGCGCCCGGCACCCCAGTAGATATGAGTGACGGCAGTGTGGCGTTTCCAGCAGGGGGATTAAGACCTGCCTCCCTGTCTAAAGAAAGGTATTTTGGCAATATTATAAAACGCTTTATTTTGGCAGTAACTGCACCAAAAACTAAAAGAGCCACCATGTTAGAATGCTGCATTACTGCTACACAAGGTGGCTCTTTTAGTTTATAACGGCTGGAGGGGGTGACAGAGGCCCTTTAATTCCATTTCAATTCCTATGACAGTACTGAAAAATGAAGCTTACAACATACATATGTACTCCGCCTTTCCAGTGCTATTTGTAAATAAACGTGAAAATAAAAAGGAATAAAATTGTGTCAAAATGCATTTTTTGCAGAGTCCAAATACCTGGTAGTTTCAAAAGACTTGAAGTGGGAATACTTGTGTCGTTAGCATTAATGTGCACGCTTTTTGACGCCGTTCTCTTTTAACATGCTATATGTATATCTGTCTTATTCACCGTTATCCTGAAGAAGATTAAAATGGTATTGTCCACCCAATGTGTTTTTCCCCTCACAAAATGCATGTATTTTGGGCTAAATATCATTGCTGTAAGGCTGGTTTCACATTTGCGTTTTTTGTTGCTGTGTTTTAGCGCAAAAAAAGCATGCGTTTTTTCCTATATTTAACATTAAAAACGCATGCTTTTTTTGTACGCGTTTGGCCGCATTTTATGTTGCATGCGTCGTTTCTATGCTTGCGTTTTGTTGCGGAAATGCAACATGTAGTAATTTCTAGAGGCTTTTTTTGCGGGAAAAAAACGCATGCGTTTTTTTGCGGCAAAAAAACGTATTGCTGTCTATGTAAACGCATGCGTTTTTAAGCACATGCGTTTGGTTGCGTTTTTAAACACATGCGTTTCAATACAGAAAAACAAGTCTACACACTGATAAGCCATCCCCCACAATCAAGGTGATAAAGGGATCCAAACCCTAACCCTAACCCTAGGGATCCAAACCCTAACCCTAACCCTAGGGATCCAAACCCTAACCCTAACCCTAGGGATCCAAACCCAAACCCTAACCCTAGGGATCCAAACCCTAACCCTAGGGATCCAAACCCTAACCCTAACCCTAGGGATCCAAACCCTAACCCTAACCTTAGCCATTTCTATTTATAGTGGGTTTTCTAGTTGATTTTTATGATTGGCAGCTGTCACACACTAAAGACGCTTTTTATTCCTAATAATATTTTTTGCGTTACCACATTTTGAGAGCTACAATTTTTCCATATTTTGGTCCACAGAGTCATGTCACACGCCCTCTGTAGTCCCATTGGCGGTGTCTGGATCTTGATTTTTCTCTTGTGATTTTTGTCATCATGCGTATCAAAAACGCAAACGCAGGAAAAACGCATGTAAACGCGTAAAAACGTGGCTTTTTTTACCGCTTGCGAAAACGCATGCGTCTAAAAAACGTAGCGTTTACGTGCTTTTTTTCACCACCTGCGGATGCGTTTTAAATGCTGCGTTTTTAAACGCAAATGTGAAACTAGCCTAATTCTGTTTCATTAAAAATGTTACACTGCGTGCCTTCTATAACCTCTGTCTATCAAAGCGTACAGAATGAGTTAACTCAATCCATCAGTGAGCTCATTCTGATGAACAGTAACTTATCTGTCTTTTATTGAGCTCTTCTCAGTTGATTTAAAACCACAGACAACATCAAAGTTCAATGTTCAGGAAGACAAAGAGCCCAAATAGTGCCACATTTTTAATAAAACCGAATTGCTAAAATTTATGTTTCACCACAAATTCATGCATTTAAATTTAAAAAAAAAAAAAAAAGAGAAAAAACAAACAAAAAAGGAGTAAGGGTCCCCTATACAATTAAGGTATAGTACGACTAAGATTTGGCTGAGCACATGACCGTGTTCAGCTGCTTGTCATATTAAACAGTTTTGCAGAGTTACCCAGGAACTCACAGATGTCATTTAGATCTTTTATCTAAACTGTCACAATAAAATTGAATAAACATAACCGGGCTAAGTAAAATTACAATTTGTTTGTTAAAGGTGCCATCTTATTTAGCTTCAGCCGATGTGCAAATAACATTGGTTTCAGAGGGTAAAGCCAACATTATAAATGTAATGTTTGGGTTACTATGTGTCTAATGGTTGTAATAAAATGTGACATTTTACTATCCCGCTTCTCATATAAATGCTGTTTATATATGCTGGAACAATAAATTAAAGCAAATGTTCTGTTACCTCGCTGTAGTAGACATCCAGTACACCAGCATCTTCCTTCATGGCTGCCTCCTCGTCAATATTTGGTGTGATCTTCTTGAATACAGAACAGCCACTGTGAAAAAGTTCTGATAAAAAAAATATGGTTTAATCATGATTTTTCCATTTACTAAGGATATTATTCACTCTCTCTATAATATGCCTCCAGCAACGTGATAGCAGTCTATTTAGTACATCACAAAACCCTCCTTGTGATTTTTACTATAGGGTTTGTCTTATGAAGAAAACCCCGCTCTGTTAGCCCTATTAGGGTACATAGATTGCGAAGGTCCATTTTCCAAGGACTAGAATAGGGAACTAAAATGTGCAGTCCTGGCAAAAAAAATTTTTTTTTTTTTTATCAGATAGATTTTTATTATCTGCAAAGAATAAACAATCAGAATATTTCTCATGACAATGTTACATTAAACATTTACAGATAAGTTTTTACCCCCGACCCAGAGTCCCCCAACCCCAGAGACCTCAGCCAGAGCCACCCCAATTCCCATCATCATACAAACATTTGAATAAACATCCGTTATATTTCCATTGAATACTAGGCTCCCTATGTTCTCATTTATCATCCTAATTCAAGTCCATCCACGGCTGCCACAGCTTGTGGAAGATGTCCAGCTTATTCCTTTTGGTGTAGATACTTTTCTCCAAAGTAAGTATATGCTCCGTTTGCTTAAGAAAGTCTCTTCTTGTTGGAGGTTCCTCTCTAATCCAAAATTTGGTGATCAATTTCCTAGCAATGAATAACAATCGTGCAATAGCTATTTTAAACATGTTGTCCGTAACAATTTCCTCTACATATCCCAATATGCAAGTCCGTGAAACCCTAGGGACAGAGCATCCATACACCAGTTCAATACGATTTAAAACAACTATCCAGAAGGAGGACAGTCTAGGGCACTGCCACATCATCTGCAATATCCCCGCCTGGGATTGTGAGCACCGAGGGCTTTTCCGAGTTCTGCCTAAGCCCAGCCTTGAACAACCTGTCAGGGGTTCTATAGGCCCTATGGATTACGAATAACTGTGATAGCCTGCCAGGTTCACTCATTGATATCTTGGGCACATATTCTAGGACCGACTCCCATCTATCATTGTCAATTATTCCCAATTCAGATTCCCATTTCCCTTTGGCTCGGATGGGATATTTTTCCAGGAAAGAAAAAAGCAGAAACCCATATATTTCTGAAATCGCCCCCTTCGTGCAGCTATTCTTAAGGATATAGTCGAGCATGAGATCAATCTGTACCACTATGGCTCCCCTTTTATTCTGTGCCTGATAAGCATGAGAGATACGATTATACTGGAACAATTCAGACCGTGGCAACTGAAATTCTTCCTGCAACTCCTCAAATGTTTTAAGTCTGCCCTGACTTATCAGCTGCCCCAGCCGTTTAATACCTGCTGCAGACCAAAAGTGGAAACCCTCCCTCTGCCTAAATTCCGGTAGATAAATGTTGTCCCAAACAGGCGAGAATCTGGTGAACCCACTCACTTCACTAATAAGTTTGACTTTTTCCCATACTCTGTGAATTAATCTGATTTTTTTGAATTGTCCTCCCTCCAAACTGTCACTCAAGTCCTGGCAAATTTTAGTACAACAAGGACAGTAATTAATTTTCCCTAGGTTTCTGCCAAATCTTACCTCTTTATTAATTATCTAATTATTGACAAGACAGGAAGGAAAAACTGGCATTCAGAAATGCAAAACTTACTTTTTCTGTAGAGGAATTCAGCAACTAGGGCAGCTACATGGATGCAACACATTGCAGCCTAGGAAAAAAAAATCATATAATTTGCATTTTCTTCACAAGTTTACCGTAATTTCAGATAGACATTTCTTTCCTCAAATGTAACAAGATCCAGATAGTAATCAAACTAATGCATATACCAACACCAAGTTTTCCCATTAATGTGCACTGAACTAAATACTTCTTGGTTCACACTTCAGAACGATCAATATTTACAGCAAGGTATTACCCAAATGTGAATTTCACCATAGTAATTACAAACTGCTATATTTCTTGTAAAAGAAGATATTCTATGTTATAAAATTCATAAAAAAAACAGGTTAAAATGGAAGGGTGATGAAAAAGGAGAAAAGAAGGGACGCTAATCCAAGGTATAAATGCGATCTAGGTAAGCCAATATATACAGACAATCAAGTGCAAACATTTGTAAAAACTAATTTGGAATCCATTTTTATCTAAGATTATGGTATCCTTTGTTAATAACTGGCCTTGTGAATCCCCAGCGTTTATATATTCCAAAACTACTTACCGTAATCAAAAAAATCATAATAAGGTCTGTATGTTATAAATTGCTAGGAAAACCAGCTATGGGACTAGTTACAACCACCAGCTCACAGGCTAAGGTAATGAGGAAATAGTAACTACAGGTAAGGCTGGTTTCACATTTGCGTTTTTTTTTGTGTGTTTTATTGCAAAAAAACGCATGCGTTTTTTCCCCTATACTTAACATTAAAAACGCATGCGTTTTTTTGCGTGCGTTTTGCCGCATTTTGACAATGCAGCGTTTTGCCGCATTTTGACAATGCATGCGTCGTTTCTATGCATGCGTTTTGTTGCAGAGATGCAACATGTAGTAATTTCTAGCGGCGTTTGATGTCTATGTAAACGCATGCGTTTTTAAGCACATGCGTTTGCATGCATTTTTAAACGCATGCATTTTAATAGAAAAACACAAGAAAACACACTGATAAGCCAACCCCCCAACCCTAACCCTAACCCTAAGGGATCCTAACCCTAACCCTAATCCTAAGGGATCCTAACCCTAACCCAAACCCTAAGGGATCCTAACCCTAACCCTTAGGGTTAGGATCCCTTAGGGTTAGGATCCCTTAGGGTTAGGGTTTGGGTTAGGATCCCTTAGGGTTAGGATCCCTTAGCGATTGGGTTTGTGTTAGGGTTAGGATCCCTTAGGGTTAGGATCCCTTAGCGTTTGGGTTTGTGTTAGGGTTAGGATCCCTTAGCGTTTGGGTTTGTGTTAGGGTTAGGATCCCTTAGCGTTTGGGTTTGTTTTAGGGTTAGGATCCCTTAGGGTTAGGGTTTGGGTTAGGATCCCTTCGGGTTAGGGTTAGGATCCCTAGGGTTACTAGGGATCCTAACCCTAACCCAAACCCTAGCTATTTCTGTTTATAGTGGGTTTTCTTGTTGATTTTGATGAT
Organism: Ranitomeya imitator; assembly: GCF_032444005.1. Taxonomy (NCBI): domain Eukaryota; kingdom Metazoa; phylum Chordata; class Amphibia; order Anura; family Dendrobatidae; genus Ranitomeya; species Ranitomeya imitator. The sequence continues at coordinate 71,024,471 of NC_091283.1, read as the reverse complement.
TGGCAGCTGTCACACACTTCTCATCATGCGTTTCAAAAACGCAAACGCAGGAAAAAACGCATGTAAACGCGTCAAAACGCCGCGTTTGTATTAAAACATGCAAAAACGCTTGCGTCTAAAAAACGCAGCGTTTAAACGCGTTTTTGCACCAAATGCGTTTGTGTTTAAAACGCTGCGTTTTTAAACGCAAATGTGAAACCAGCCTTAGTGCTAGGTAAGATGCTACTGGTAGTAAATTCCTATTACCCAACTATTTAACCTGGTATGCAGTGAGCGTAACAAAATACTGACAGTCCCAATCCAGCAAACCTATAAGTCATTACCTGTTAGTGTGGATCGCTAAGGAAAACGATGGCGTCCCTCTACCCAGACGCGCATTTCAGGGCAGAGGGACACCTTCTTTTCTCCTTTTTTCAGCACTCTTCTATTTTAACCTATTTTATATGACTTGTATAAGCAAAATATTTTGTTTTACAAAAAATATAGCACTTCGTTATTACCATAGTGAAATTCACATTTAGGTAGTTCTCTGCGGTAAATATACCAACACTAACCAGCCGCTGTAAAGAAGCAGAGGCGCTGCCACTGGATAAATGGTACCGATCTCAGAGGAAACCTAGAACTTCACATTGGGATATTTGAGATAAAACTAATTAAAGATATTGTCTACGTTTATAAAATACTGAAGGGATTTATACTATATATGACCAATAAATGCTTACAGATTACATTAGATCAGTGGTTACTGAATTTTGATGGTTAATTTTTTTGTGTTTAAAGGGTTATTCTCATATTTTCAAGTTTTTTCCTTTCCAAGGCATAGGGGATGACTTTCTATCGTAATCAAAGGTTTCGCCATTCTGGGCACCCCTGACGGACATGATGGCAGGGTGCTGGTGGGTTCTATGGCAGCCAAAGGCCTGCATAATGGGCTTGACCAGTCTATATTGAAAAGTCTGCAGTCAATTTGTGTGACTGCAAACTCATGCGTCCCCTCAGCGCACACACTGTGCTTCAAGGATTCGTGGGTTTCTGAGCCGGGAACAGAGGGTACAAATGCGTTATACATACTCCCGGCCAGGGACCGATTAGTGGACATGCACTTTTTTTATGCACAATCAGCACTTTTTGGATTATACTATATGCGCTATTTTGCATGCTTTTTAGCAGCATTTTATATGATCAACTTTTTTGCACTTAGTATTTATCCATGTGGACTAGGATTTCAATTTGGTTATAAGATGAACTAAGGTCTCCCTAGACTGCTATTGGCTTTGCAGCCTCTGATTTTGGCATTTATTTTTCTATTTTTTCTGGAATGTTTTAATTTTAATCATGTGTCATAATAAAAACTTTTTTTATTAATCTTTCACTTTTGTACCTAAGCTCTTTTTAACTTTGAGGTAAATCATACTTTAGAGTTGTGTACGTTATTTGTGCTATTTGGGTGCTGTATATTAGTGGGCATGGCCGTCCAGTGGGTGCAGCCTCGCTCAATAAAAGTGTAAGGAAAGAAGCGGCACCCACTGGGCGGTCTCTGGCCAGGAGTATGTATAACTCATACATATCCCTCGGTTCCGGATCTGAAACTGGCGAATCCCCGCAATATACGGGGACTGGACAACCCTTCTAAGGTCCAAAAGGAAACCATGTTGACACCCCTATGAAGGCAAGACAAAGACTGGGCTTCATAGGAGACCATCATCTTAGCTATGTCCATCACCTCAGCTATTCTACAAACTACATACCATGGTATTTCAGTACATAGAATAAGCAATCAGATTTTGCTAAATCATTTTTACCGCACAATGAATGTTGCAAAAACAAAACCCACAAAACTATGCCAAAATTGCATTTTCTTTGCCATTTCATGCCACTTTGATGATTTTCAGCACACTATATGAATGGTGAAGGAATGGTAATTTAAAGCTACTACTCATTCCGCAAAAAAATTAATCCTCATAAGTCTATGTGGATGAAAAAATAAAACAGTTATGACTCTTGGAAGGAGGGGAAAAAGAAATAAAAGGCATAAAATGAAAATCGGTCAATATGGGAGTAGGCTAAAAAATCTTTCAAACCATCCTAAAATACATATCAATGCCACACACTTGCCTTTATTTTAGGCTATAAATTAGGTCTGTAACTGATTTTTGCAGAATACAGATGATGAACCCGTACATGACATTTCTGTATTTCATACAATACGTGGTCAGAATATGCAACGGAAGTTGTAAAAAAATAAAAATCACATTAACAAATCACAAAACCACACAACACAAAGTTTCCAGAAGTCACCAACCTCCGAATAGTCTCCATTCTTCACATGGATCTTGGCCATACTCTCCAGCCAGGTTTTTCTAAGCTCAGGTGTGCTAGCATACGACTTGGCCAAGCTATACTGTAGATCAATCAACATCTCAGGATCTCGTTCGTGTTCCTTCATCTGAGCTGTTGCCATGATTACTGTACGGATTCTCTTTGTCAGATCTTTCACTTCTGAGGGAAACGCTATTGACTGCTTTATGTAACATTAGGAAATGGAAAAAAATGTAGATGAGCAACACTTATATTTATGAAGAGATGAAAGGTTGATTCCAGCACATCCACTCAGATAAAATAAAATCTTTTATTAGAACAATTTAAAAATATTTAAAATAAGAGGGAAAACCCTCCAAGCCTTACGCGTTTCGGACACACTTCAGCGCCCTTAGTCATAGGATGTATGTAAACGTTTAGTCTATTACAGGTTTCTACCCTTTCTTTCTACAAATAAGTGATAGAAGAAAAAAAATGTTCAAAAGCAACAAATTCTTGTAGATTCTTGTAAGCAAAGCCACGTAATAATACAAGAATCTTCATTAAACTTCTGTAGCTCTTCAGTTCAGCATATTCCATTTCTTACATGAGTTTTTAGTTTTGGGTATTACCATATATATACGAGTATAAGCAGTATAAGCAGAGTTTTTCAGCACATTTTATTGTGCTGAAAAAGCCCCCCTCGGTTTATACTCGAGTGAGGGTCTCAGAAGACAGAGGGGGAGCGGCAGCGGCGGAGCACTTGGTCAGAAGAAGCAAGAGCCGGCTGCTGCGCCTAAAGCCTGCACCCGCTACTAAAGAGACCCACTGCGCTGGCACTATGAGGCAATAGTTATTTCCATAGAGAAGGTTTTTACATTTTTTTGTTGTGATGTTTCAAGTATTCTTACAATAATAATAATAATAATAATAAAAAAAGAAAATCTGGAAAGATTGAGTCCATATGTGTCCACAATGTGAGTCAACTGAAAAAAAAATCAGCACTTCTGATAAGTTGTCTAACTACTGTTCAAAGTTTCAGTTGAACTTTTGATTACTGTTTTATCCATTATTCCTTACAACTAACTACAAACAATAAGGGTAAGGTAACATGGGGCAGCTGAAGTACACAAGTGCAGACGATTGTTTCACCTACAAAACCGCATTACTATGCAATCAAATGATTATAGAATCCTAGAATGTTAGAGTTGTAAGGGACCTCCTGGGTCATCTGGTCCAACCCCCTGCTCAATGCAGGATTCACTAAATCATCCCAGACAGATGTCTGTCCAGCCTCTGTTTGAAGACTTCCATTGAAGTAGAACTCACCACCTCTCGTGGCAGCCTGTTCCACTCATTGCAAATGAAGCAATTTATAATAAAGTAAATGAATAAATATCAGGAAACATACCTTCATTGCTTTGTCACTGTTTGCAAAATTGTTAATAATAGAAAGTGATTCCTGGAACCTGGATCCTCCACTAAGAGCCACATCCGCAATCAGCTGACTTACAGCAATTATGATCTAGAGAAAACAGTGCTTTCTTGTAAGAAATATTACCTGGTATCTAACAATCCTGAAGCCCATTATGGGACACTTTTATTATAACCAGTCTAGACAAACAAAACTATCTGTAACCATTTACGGTGCTGAACCTATTGAAACCAATGCATGAATACGAGTGTACTGTATCCTCCAGGGTTGTACGCACTGGGGGTACACAACACAGATTTTGGAAATGTATCATTACATTTCTTCTTGTTAGACAGAGGGGGCTGTCAGATGTCTACCTACAGTAGTTGGCGGGTTACTATATGACACTTAGCTCGTTGGTCTGCGATTTGGATCTGGATAAAACTGTCTATAGAATGAAGACTGCACATAAATTGGAAAACAAGCCTACCGATGGAGATAATGCAATTAGGGATACAACCACTTCCCAAATATTGACTAAAGGAACTTCAAAGTGAGAACTTATAAAATTGCATTTACTATGAAGGGAGAAGTAAAAAGGTCTATACAAATAAAGTTTGGAAACAACTTGCCTGACAAGAAGAATGTTTTAATCACTTTGTAAAACACTGCAGTAATCACATCTCAACAAAGTAAAAGTTCTTTGGTATTGTACCGTTACTGGCAGAAATAAAATGTCAGTAAGTTCCTGCCCAGCCATTAGTAGCATCTTAATATTTGTTTGTTAAAGCTTTATAGATCTCTCACGGGAATGTCTTCTTTTCTTCTCGACATTGTTAGCCTTGAGAATGACTGACTCCTTCCTGGGATCGGAAAGGAGTGACCTCTAAAAACCGCATCTTTCTAGGAACATGGCCATTAGCATAATCTGGGATTAGATTTAACTTTAATTGATGTCTAAATTGTTCAGACCAGTCTATTTAATTTCTAGATGACTGATGGGTGTTAGGAGTCGAGTTTCCTCTGCTGCACAGGGGGAATCTCGATCCGTCTCCGCTGCGGTCTCCCATTCCCCTCCAGCCGCAGTGGAGTCTGCTCAGCAGGGACGTCGATCCCAGCGTCTCGCTCAGTCTGACTCTGTGAGAAGAGTTATTGCTGCTTCTCCAGCTTCTGCCTTTGAAGCCTATTCTGGTCAGCAGCGAGCGGACTTCTCTGGGACTAAGTCCTTATCTGCACACACTGAGCATGCCCAGGGCAAGATCTCCCGTTGGAGATCGAGGGTCATGTGCTCAGGCTCTGCGGCACATTCCATTGGTCCTCTTGGCAGGTCCTAGAAGGGCAAAAGTTCTGTAGCCATTTCCTGTGCTGCAGCTATATAAACTGCGCATGACCGCACGGCCATGCGCTAGTATTGTCTTACAATTGATATGTGTGTATGTGTGAGTGCAAGTCGTTCTTGGTTACCCCTTCCCTATTGAATGTCTGTTCGCGGAAGGTGTACGGCTGCTATCTAGCGCCCGACTTAGCCTACTACACTAAACACACATCACAGCGTCCTGTAGCTGTGCCTGCCAGTACGGCGCCGTGCGCCTGCCTTGCGCTTTCCATACCCAAGTCTGGGTGGTTAGTGGCGTCCGTTAGTGCGGCATCGCTCGCGCACTTGTGCGCTTATATTTCTGAAGGTTCTCTACACACCCAGTTGCGGTGTTGTGCCAGCAAGGGCCTAATCGGGCTTCAATCCCTTCTGGGGTTAAGTCCGCTGGCCACTTGCTCGCTCTCTAGTGCGGTATTGCGGTCCTGTGAATTAACAGGATCGCTTTCCTCACGCTGGGTGAGGTTTAACCCACGCGTGTTTACTTTAGTGTACCGCTATAGAGTCTGCAAATTGCTAGCAGCAGGTTCTCACCTGCACGGTGGACCCCGGACTGCGAACGCATCTTCGTCACCTGTCTTGGTGCGTTCCGCCAGTCCTAACATAATACTAGCGCCAGGGTCTGGCTAGTAAATGGCAGACGGTCAGCGTCTACAGCAGTACATCCAGCAGCTGGAGGGTAGGTTGGCGGCTCTCGAGTGCACAACCTCAGCTGTGGACGTTACTGCTGTCGCTGTTCAGGCTGCAAGTGCAGCTGCAGCCAGTTTGTCCGCTGCCACCCCTGCTCTGACCTTATCCCGTCTCCCGCTTCCAGACAAGTTTGCTGGTGACAGTAAGCCATGTCGGGGATTCGTGAGCCAGTGCTCCATACATCTCGAGCTGCTGGCTGCACGTTTTCCTACGGAACGGGCGAAAGTGGGATTCATTATATCTCTCTTGTCGGGCAGGGCGTTGGAGTGGGCAACGCCGCTTTGGGAACGTGGTGATCGTGTGGTGCAGAGTGCTCCTATCTTCCTGGACGCTCTGAGGCAGGTCTTTCTGGGACCTCGTGTCACCCACGATACCGCGCTCCAATTGTTGGCAATTACTCAGGCTTCGTCCATGGTCAGCCAGTTTGCCATCCTATTCCGGACTCTAGCTTCTGAGCTGGAATGGCCGGATAAAGTCCTTATTCCGGTGTTCTGGAAAGGACTGGCAGATCATGTGAAGGACGCCTTGGCCACCAGGGAGATTCCCGCCACACTGGAGGAGCTTATTACTATAGCTACCCGCATCGATCTCCGTTTTAACGAGCGGAGGTTGGAGCGGACCCAGTGTAGGCAGAGGTTTCGGCTGGCTCCCATCTTTGCCAAACCTCTAGAATCTCCTGTTATGGCGTCCGACTCCCATGAGGCCATGGAGGTTTCTCGAGCGGGATCTAGGTCTCAGACCGCTCGAGTACCTGTGCTATGTAAAAATTGCCAGCAACCGGGACATTTCGCTAATAAATGTCCACGGCGGTCGGGAAAACGATCGCGTCTAGTGTCCATTGGAGGAGGTTCACTGGACACCGCGGCATTTTCCTCAAAATTGTCCTTTAAAGGGACAATCCTGTTAGGCATATCCACTCTTACAGTAGAGCTTTGTGTGGATTCAGGAGCAGAGGGAAATTTTATGTCTTCTGCTTTTGCTCAGCGCCACGCAATACCTCTGGCTATGCTAGCCAAACCAGTAACCGTGAGAGTGGTGAATGGGTCGACACTTCCATTACAGATCACACATCAGACTGTCCCTTTCACGTTAGCCATGTCCCCATCCCACCAGGAGACTATTTCCCTTCTTGTCCTTCCCGAGGGAATGGATGAGATTCTGCTGGGAATGCCCTGGCTTCGTTTCCACTCCCCACATATTGAGTGGACCTCTGGGAGGATATTGGGTTGGAGTGAATCCTGTAAGGGCAGATGTGTGAAAGAGTGCGTTCAGGTTTCCACCACTGAGATACCCGCAGATCTCTCTACTCTCCCCAAACACTATTGGTCTTATGCAGACGTCTTTTCCAAAAAAGCCGCGGAGACCCTTCCGCCTCACCGTCCCTATGACTGTCCTATAGATCTCTTGCCTGGAGCAGAACCTCCTCGGGGACGTGTCTATCCCCTCTCTCTCCCGGAAACGGAGGCTATGTCCCAATACATCCAGGAGAATTTGGCAAGAGGATTTATTAGGAAGTCAGTGTCACCAGCTGGGGCAGGGTTCTTCTTCGTACAGAAGAAGAATGGAGAGTTGCGTCCTTGCATAGACTACAGGGGTCTTAACGCCATCACCGTTAAAAATAAGTACCCGCTGCCCCTGATTTCTGAGCTTTTTGATAGGCTACGGGGAGCTAAGGTATTTACCAAATTAGACCTGCGGGGAGCTTATAACCTGATTCGCATTCGTGAGGGGGACGAATGGAAGACGGCGTTTAACACCAGAGATGGGCATTATGAGTATCTGGTGATGCCCTTCGGGCTCTGTAATGCCCCAGCCGTTTTCCAAGACTTTGTCAACGACATCTTCCGGGATATGCTTTCCACCTCGGTCGTAGTCTATCTGGATGATATTCTCATCTTCTCTCCAGATATTGACTCCCACCGGAGAGATGTTGGCAGAGTCTTCGACCTCTTACGGGCAAACTCTCTTTACGCAAAGTTGGAGAAGTGTGTGTTTGAGCAGGAGTCTTTACCTTTCTTGGGCTATATCATCTCTGCCCAAGGATTGGCTATGGATCCTGCCAAACTACAGGCTGTGATGGACTGGCAAGAACCCCATTCACTTAAAGCGGTGCAGCGCTTTATGGGGTTCATTAATTATTACCGCCAGTTCATCCCCCATTTCTCAACTTTGGTAGCTCCCTTGGTAGCCCTCACCAAGAAGGGAGCAAATCCCAAAGTGTGGTCTGAAGAGGTCTCCAGGGCCTTTTCTTCTACTAAGTCTCATTTTGCTAGCGCTCCCATCCTACATCGTCCCGATGTCGATAAGCCGTTTATAATGGAGGTGGATGCCTCTTCCGTTGGTGCTGGAGCAGTCCTCTTCCAGAAGGATGCTCAAGGTCGGAAGCATCCGTGCTTTTTCTTCTCCAAGACCTTCACACCAGCGGAGAGGAATTATTCCATCGGGGACAGGGAGTTGCTAGCGATGAAATTGGCTTTCTCTGAGTGGAGACATCTCTTGGAGGGGGCTCGTTTTCCCTTTCAAGTATTTACAGACCATAAAAATTTGCTATATTTGCAAACAGCCCAGAGGCTAAATTCTCGCCAGGCCAGATGGTCCTTATTCTTCTCCCGATTCCACTTCACCCTCCATTATGTCGCTGGGGAGAAGAACATTCGAGCTGATGCTCTTTCTCGCTCTGTTGTGTCATCTGAGGAGGAGGAAGGAGAGCCTCGGCTTATTGTTCCTTCTGAGAGCTTGAGAACCGTGGCTCCGGTGTCGCTTGAGTCTGTGCCTCCAGGCAAGACTTTTGTGCCCATAAATTTGCGACCGGAGGTTCTCTCTTGGGCTCATTCCTCCAGGGTGGGTGGACACTTTGGGACTAAAAGGACATCTGAGCTGCTGGCGAGGACGTACTGGTGGCCACATATGCTGCGAGATGTCAGGGATTACGTTCTGGCGTGTGTCTCATGCGCCAAAAATAAGTCTCCTCGACAACGGCCGTCTGGGTTACTCTATCCCTTGCCGGTGGCAGACAGGCCCTGGGAGATGGTCGGGATGGACTTTGTAGTGGGTTTGCCCAAGTCTCGCGGCTGTACCGTCATTTGGGTAATTACCGATCATTTCTCGAAAATGGTGCACTTGGTGCCGCTCCCACGGTTACCTTCTGCACGGGCCTTGGCAGCGTTGTTCATAAGACACATCTTCCGCCTACACGGCATGCCAGACAAAATTGTCAGTGACCGGGGTCCCCAGTTTGCGTCTCGGTTCTGGAGAGAGCTTTGTCGTCTTCTCAGCATTGAGTTAAATCTCTCTTCCGCATATCATCCCGAGACGAATGGGTTGGTAGAGAGGGCCAATCAGACTCTGGTCACATATCTGCGACATTTTGTTTCTGCCAGGCAGGATGACTGGGCATCTTTATTACCATGGGCAGAGTTCGCCCTTAATAACGCTGTAGCCGATTCCACCGGTCAGACTCCTTTCCTCCTTAATTACGGCCAGCATCCGCGGGTTCCTGTGCCTATGCCCGTGTCCTCTGCTGACTCCAGGGTGGCAGACTGGGCAGTGGAGGCACGGGACATTTGGGACCGCACTCAGGATGCCATTCGGGCCTCGAAGGAGAGAATGAGGTCCTCCGCCGATGCACATCGGCGCCCTGCCCCGGCCTTTGCTCCTGGCGACTTGGTGTGGCTCTCCGCCCGTAACATCAGGCTGCGAGTTGAGTCCACTAAGTTTGCTCCTCGCTACTTGGGCCCATTCAAGGTCCTCGAGCAGGTTAATCCCGTGGTCTACCGCCTGGCTCTTCCTCCACGCTTGGGTATCACCGACACCTTTCATGTGTCCCTCTTGAAACCCGTATACATGTCCCGGTTTTCCGAGTCATCTGCCGGGACATCGGGTTCGTCTACGGACGATTACGAGGTGAACGCTATTTTAGGGTGCAAGGTGGTACGCGGCAAAAAGTTTTATTTGGTGGATTGGAAGGGTTATGGTCCAGAGGACAGGTCTTGGGAGCCTGCTGAAAACATTCGGGCCCCACAGCTCATTGCTGCCTTCGAGCGTAGCGAGGCCCAAGGAGGGGGGGGCCCTAGGAGGGGGGGTAATGTTAGGAGTCGAGTTTCCTCTGCTGCACAGGGGGAATCTCGATCCGTCTCCGCTGCGGTCTCCCATTCCCCTCCAGCCGCAGTGGAGTCTGCTCAGCAGGGACGTCGATCCCAGCGTCTCGCTCAGTCTGACTCTGTGAGAAGAGTTATTGCTGCTTCTCCAGCTTCTGCCTTTGAAGCCTATTCTGGTCAGCAGCGAGCGGACTTCTCTGGGACTAAGTCCTTATCTGCACACACTGAGCATGCCCAGGGCAAGATCTCCCGTTGGAGATCGAGGGTCATGTGCTCAGGCTCTGCGGCACATTCCATTGGTCCTCTTGGCAGGTCCTAGAAGGGCAAAAGTTCTGTAGCCATTTCCTGTGCTGCAGCTATATAAACTGCGCATGACCGCACGGCCATGCGCTAGTATTGTCTTACAATTGATATGTGTGTATGTGTGAGTGCAAGTCGTTCTTGGTTACCCCTTCCCTATTGAATGTCTGTTCGCGGAAGGTGTACGGCTGCTATCTAGCGCCCGACTTAGCCTACTACACTAAACACACATCACAGCGTCCTGTAGCTGTGCCTGCCAGTACGGCGCCGTGCGCCTGCCTTGCGCTTTCCATACCCAAGTCTGGGTGGTTAGTGGCGTCCGTTAGTGCGGCATCGCTCGCGCACTTGTGCGCTTATATTTCTGAAGGTTCTCTACACACCCAGTTGCGGTGTTGTGCCAGCAAGGGCCTAATCGGGCTTCAATCCCTTCTGGGGTTAAGTCCGCTGGCCACTTGCTCGCTCTCTAGTGCGGTATTGCGGTCCTGTGAATTAACAGGATCGCTTTCCTCACGCTGGGTGAGGTTTAACCCACGCGTGTTTACTTTAGTGTACCGCTATAGAGTCTGCAAATTGCTAGCAGCAGGTTCTCACCTGCACGGTGGACCCCGGACTGCGAACGCATCTTCGTCACCTGTCTTGGTGCGTTCCGCCAGTCCTAACAATGGGTTCCATAAACTGAACATTAATGAGGCTACGATTGTCAAAGTGATCTTGGATCATGGTTTAGAACAAACTTTCTTCTGTATCTTACTTCAGGATACTCAAGAAATGTTCAAAAATACTTAGTCCCAGTGATTCTGCTACCTACAATTACAGGCTGCAGCCAATCAGTTCTGTTATTAAGGACAAAATTGCTAATGCAAATGATTTAGAATGAACTATAATGCAGGCACCTGAAGCTTAATCTTTTTTCTTTTTTTTTTTTGCATAACTGGAGGTTCATTTTAAAGTCTTTTTTTTTAGAAATTGACTTATGTTATAATTTGCCATATGAAGCAAATGCTAAAAGAAAATCCTCTAAAATCCTGATGATCCTGCAGTTTGATTACAAGAGTGAGTCTACCCAACAAGACAGTGATCCCATTTCCAAATTTTCTTACAAGATAAACATGACATCACTTCATCCTTCTTACTTGCACTAATAATAATTGCCAGGAAGCTTTTTCCATATAGTAACTTATAAATGAAATGGAGAGTGACGTGGCTGCCAGACCACTTTTTTTTTTTTTTTTTTTTTTACACACTTGCCTGTAAATGTGTTCTGAGAAATGTCCGTTTCTTGGTGAACTCAAAATTGTTCCTCATGAGAAGATACAGAATAGCTGAAGCTTCGTTTCTGGTGGAGCTGAGCTTAGATGTGCAGCATTTGAGAACCTCATAGCAAAGTGCTGCACACATATTGACTCTTCCTTTGAAGAAGGCGGAGGGAAACTTTAACAACAGAGAAAGATGAGTTTAGACAGTAATAAGTAAGACATTGAAAAGACATGAGTAGTTACGCTGTTAGATGAAGAGCTGACCCAATACAGCACCGCTCGTCTTAAACACTGACAATTTAATTTTTTATTACACAATTTTACCAAAAACTTTTTCATAGAACTCTAGTTTTTGTAAAAAGAACTGTCATGCGCTATATTTTATGATCTTTACCAAGAAGGCATGGCTAACAGGATGCTCTGGGGCGTGTCTTTAGGCTCCTCTGCACTATCAACCTATGAGAACTGCCACCGTATGGTATAGTAAAACAGAAAAACCTGTAATGTTCTTGGGATCAGCAGGAATGAGAACAAAAAGTGGCTACTTCTGACCTGGTGACAGGTCTTTTTTAACACCTTCCCTTCTTAGCATAACTTATTTTTCCCTCAATATGGCCGTGTGAGGGCTTGTTTTTTGCAAGACGAGTTGTACTTTTGAACGACACCTCAATTGTTTTCTAGAATGTTTTTTACCATGTTCACCAAATGCTTAAACTGACCTGGCAATATGATTCGCCAGGTCATTATGAGTTTGTAGATACCAAACATGTGTAGGTTGTTTTTCATTTAAACAGTGAAAAAAAATCCAAAGTTTGTAAAAAAACAAAAACAAAAAACAAACAAAAATTGCAGCATTTTCCGAGACCTGTAGCGTCTCCATTTTTTGTGATCTGGGGCTGAGTAAGGGCTTATATTTTGCACGCCAAGCTGACATTTTTAATGATATCATTTTGGTGTGGGTACAATCTTTTGATCACCCATTATTGCACTTTAATGCAATGTTGCGGTGAACAAAAAATTGTAATTCTGGTGTTTTGACTTTTTTTTTGTTACGCTGTTTACCAATCAAATTAATTCTTTCTATAGCTTGATACATTGGGTGATTCTGAACATGGCGATACAAAAAAAATATTTTTTTAATTGTTTTATATTGAATGGGGGGTGATTTGAACTTTTATATTTTTTAATATTTTTTCAAAATTTTTTTTTTTTACTTTTTGCATACTTCAATAGACTCCATGGGAGACTAGAAGCTGCAGTTGTCCGATCGCCTCTGCTACATACAGGCAATGATCAGAAATGCTCACTTGCTATGAGCGCCGCCCAGCGCAATCCAGCAATGACAACCACAGGGGTCTCCTGCAGACCCCGGTTTGTCATGTCAACCCATCGGCCACCTGCGGTCATGTGACATGGGCGCCGATGGGCGGGAATAGTGACACGCTTCTGGCGCGATCACATTAAATGCCGCTGACAGAGATTGATAGCGGCATTTAACGGGTTAACAGCCGCGGGTGGATCACAATTCCACCCATGGCTGTTAGGGCCACATGTTGGCTGTACAAAACAACTAATGTGCCGGGGAAGATGTGGGCTCAGCACCGGAGTTTACATCAAAGGGAGGCACACGACATGCGCAGCACAGATATGGCGCATTTCGTGAAGGGGTTAAGCTGGATATACAATTGTCTTGTTTCCAGACAATATGGTAGTGTAACAGGCTACTGATGACACAACAAGCAAGTCAAATGCTCATTCGTCAGGTGACATGATTTCTAAGCATGATTGTCAGCATTTTTGCACAGGACAATGTGCTGCTGAGAACAATTACACTCTATAATTACAGTAGGATCTGTAGGACTCTGTAGGTACGGAAGTGCCAACAACGCACGAGGTCATTAAACAACCACAAATCAGCAAACAAGAAGTCGCTCGGCACATATTTATCGTTGCAAGTAGGGGGGTGTAAGCCTGCTCTTATTGTTGGCTTTGCCTCTGCACACAGCAGGAATGATAAGCTACACTCACTGACAATTCGGCAGTCACAGAAAGCATTGGGGGACACCTGCAGTTATACACTGTCTAATCTTTGGTCCCTGGGGTACAAATCCTGGAAAAGCCAAACTCCATCACCACCTCCTCTGACAAATACCATAAATGTGGCAACATGCTATTACACTTGCCGCACATGCCACCACACACCATAGGGCCTCTTTATGGCATTGCCTATGTGGTCTCCAGACTAACCTCCGGATATTATTGCGTTCAAGACAAAAGTGTGACTCAACGCTGAAAAGGATAGACCTCCTTTTCCTTCATGCTTTTCACCATGATAGCCTTGGAGAGTGGTGGCGTGAGGTCAATGAAGAGGGTGTAATGATGGAATATCACACCAGCCCTACGTTGAGGATTATGATGTTGAGTAGCATAATGTACTGGAACCGGACCCCTCCAGTCTTCATTCCAGGCACACTCAGAGCTCATCGTTTCATTGACTTGGTCATGGACACAGTGGTACGGCCATTTCCCCAAAGTGACCCAGAAGCACATTTGGGATATCATTGTTTTGCAACTGGAAAGGAGCTATCAGCAGCAGATCTTGATGATTTGCCCAAATGTATTCAGCGCGGCAGAACATTCCTCATACAACCATTAATAACCTCACTGGTAGTAGCCAAGGCTGAAAGTGCGGGGATTTCTGCATGTGGCGCTCATACACAATACCTGAATAAATCGAGATATTTTGAAAATTTTGTTTCCATTTTTTTTTCAACATTTGCATATCATTATCACATGTTTATCCATTGTGTAATTTCTATAATTCCATGACTTTTCCTTCTTGGCGCTGCAATTTCAATGTTGAGGAGTATAATTTGGCTAATTATTTTTTTTACAAGTACTTTTATATAAAATATGATAGTTGTTCTTGTGAATACTCCTTTTATTACATTTTTCTTTTTGATACCTTTCTTCCATATGATTTTCATATTTACTACGGTGAACTACTCCGTGTGAATACACTTAGAAATATGACTTTCATAAGATTATGTATCACTTTCTTGTTAGAATTATCTCTGATTGCCAAAGTGTTTGATGTTTTATGTTCAATAAAAATTACAGTTTGTAATGAGACAAAACTAATTGAGCACATTAATGTCATCTCTTTGGACAGTTTACTGGCAAAACTACGAAGGGCTGGAGACCCTACCTGGGCACCTACAAGTAACCTTCCGGAGTGCCGTGTTTTTCTACATATGATACTGGCAAAACTACAAGAGCCAGCATTCGCTGACAGCTTCCGGTCATAGTGTAAAGACCACTGCATTAGACAGGTATCACATAACTACTTTTTAAATTGGTTGTCAGATGAAAACAAGTTATCACCTATAAACTTGCCGATCATGGGACCGGCAGAAAGAGTAACTGTTAACCCCGTTAAAATAAAGCAGCAGTACGTACGGCCAACTAATGCTGCATTCATTTCCTCTGGGGCTGCCGAGCACCGCACTCTGCTTTTTCCGACAGCTCAATAGAGAATGAATGAGTGACAATCGGGCATCCAACCTGCCGCTCTCTTGTCTAACGGGGATAAAAGTGTCCCATGGGGTAAAAATTCCCCTTTTTGCCGATAGGTGCAAGCCTCAAAAGTAGGACCCCCATCGATCAGCAAGTTATCAAGTATCGGGCGGATAGGCGATATAACTTGTTTTCACCAGACAACTCCTTCATTCAGTGCTTTGTGTGCAGAACACATGCTGAAAAATGGTAATACCAATGCAGTATTTTACATACACAACCTACCTTGCTAATAAAGGATCTGAGTGAAGCAAAGACATGTTTTAAACAGATTTCTGATTGTCCATTTTTCAGAAATGCCAAGAAGATATCGAAAACTTTCTTCATCAATGGGTTCTGACAATCTGAATTAAGGAGCTGCGCCTATATGAAGTGAAGAAACAAGAATGTACAGATAAACTGAAATTGAACGGGAACCTGAATTTTCTGACAAATGTTTAATCTGATTAATATGTTAGCAGTTGGAGTCCCTTTTTTTTGCATTTAGTTCAAAATGCGACACAGACAAAGTCAAAGCATAAAAATCTGCAATAACCAGAGTAAGATTAGCAGCTTACTGTTATAGCTTGACGTAAAGGGTAATTCCCATCTTCATAGACTGATAGTGTCAGACAGTTTATGCAAAGGTGCAAGCTGTATTTAGATTTAGATTCTGGCATAAAGTTTTTCTTGTACGGATTAATTGTCCCAAATATTGCTCTGTAAAAGTTGGTAATTATATCTCTACAAACATGCTTCTTACACAAAATCCATCACTTCTTTCTTCATTAGGGTATGTTTCCACGTGCAGGAAACGCTGCGTGTCTGACGCTGCATAGAGCCGCAGAGTCAGACACGCAGCGTCCAGATGTTACAGCATAGTGGAGGGGATTTAATGAAATCCCGTCTCCACTATGCGTGGTAACACGCACGCGGCGGCCCTGCGACTCCGGACATGCTGCGCGTCTTTTCAGATCGCAGCATGTCTGTATATCTTGCGGCGAAGCTGCGTCGCCGCAAGATATAGCACAGGGCCCTATGCGATGGGTGCGATGATGCCGGATGTGTGCTGTGAACACATCCGGCATCATTGCGTCCCAGAAGGGGGCGGGGCTTAACGCAGAGCGGCAAAGCCGCTCCGACGATACCACCGGCCATCCTGAAAGTGGACACATACCCTTAAAGGGAACCTGTCACCCCGTTTTTTGAGATTGAGCTATAAATACTGTTAAATAGGGCCTGCGCTGTGTGTTCCTATAGTGTATGTAGTGTACCCCGATTCCCCAGGTATGCTGAGAAATAACTTACCAAAGTCGCCGTTTTCGCCTGTCAATCAGGCTGGTCAGGTCGGGAGGGCGTGGTGACATCGCTGGTTCTTCCTCAGCTTTACGTTGGTGGCGTAGTGGCGTAGTGGTGAAGACACAGCGCGCGATCTGCGCTGTCATCCCTTTCGTCGGTGGGGGCGGCCATCTTCCTGGGGCCGCGCGTGCGCAGATCGAGTGCTCTGCTGCACGGGGCTTCAGGAAAATGGCCGCGGGATGCCGCGCGTGCGCATTAGAGATCGCGGCGGCCATTTTCCCAAAGCCGAGATGCAAACTCGGCTTTGGGAAAATGGCCGCCGCGATCTCTAATGCGCACGCGCGGCATCCCGCGGCCATTTTCCTGAAGCCCCGTGCAGCAGAGCACTCGATCTGCGCACGCGCGGCCCCAGGAAGATGGCCGCCCCCACCGACGAAAGGGATGACAGCGCAGATCGCGCGCTGTGTCTTCACCACTACGCCACCAACGTAAAGCTGAGGAAGAACCAGCGATGTCACCACGCCCTCCCGACCTGACCAGCCTGATTGACAGGCGAAAATGGCGACTTTGGTAAGTTATTTCTCAGCATACATGGGGAATCGGGGTACACTACATACACTATAGGAACACACAGCGCAGGCCCTATTTAACAGTATTTATAGCTCAATCTCAAAAAACGCGGTGACAGGTTCCCTTTAAGGATTGTCTTAGGTTAAATTCCCATGATGAGTTTTGACGCTGCACAATTACGCTGTGTAAAAAATGCAGCTTCTAACTGTTCCAGCAAAGTGGATTGGATTTATAGAAATCTCCTGCCCGCTGTGCTTTTATTTTACTCAGTGCAATCTGGTGTTTAAAATGCAAATTGTCAATTTCTCTTGAGTTTTATGTGCGAATTTACCCATAGCCTTGCACTAGATGCCGAAATTCCGCAAGTAAAAAAGTCACGTGGAAATGCACTAAAAACGCATGTAATCTACACATGACAGTATCAATAATACTAAAAAGTTTTTAATCTTTTCTGCCACCTTTTAGTGAATAATTCACAGGTTCTGCTAAAAGTTTGTAAAATTTCCGCAAAAAAAAATTCAGCCATACATAAAATCTCTGCAAGGAGAAACTGGAGTACATGTGCGCAAACATTTTGTGACTCTTTCAAAAGATGCAATTGATCAGATCAGAGAATATCTGGAAATCCTAAACGCTGCCTACAATAATGAATATAAAAATAACAACAGACAAAAATGTAAAATAGATTTTAGAAAGGGAACAAATTAAGAGAAGAATAAGGTGCAAATAGAAAAAAACCCACCAAAGACTAGACAAAAAGCGCGAATGCAATAATGAATCGAGATCTATCTTCTCTGTATTCAGAACACTGTAAAATAAAATTGTACCTGAATTTGGTACAATAAAATACAATTTGCCTTTTTTTCCACGCAGAATTTATGCTGTTCTCTTAAGAGCAAATCCTTACCCTAAAGGTTTGAGTGAAGAAAGAGATGGTATCCAGTACAGTCAAGGACACTTCCGTAGTACAGTTACCTTCGAGCAATGCTTGATGCAAAATATCAGCTTCAGTGAAACCTGAACCTGTAAAAGTGCATAATGTTTAAAAAAAAATAAGTAATTTAGAAGACAACAAATTGCAGAATAATGGAGAGACCTGTGCGATTTTGAACTGAGGGTAAGATGAAAATTGGCAATGCAAGTTAATGGGTCTGTGAAAAAAAACGGACCATAGTTCGATGTCGTCCAAGTGTGGTCCGATTTTTTTCATGGACCCACTGAAACTTCACAAACTGTCAGAAAGGAGAAGGTGGAGAATTTTTTTTTTCTCTACGTATGAGAAAATCTGATAACACTGAAACCACACTCTGATCAAACTCTGATCAAAATAATAGGTCCGGTTTTCTTGTAAACGAGAAAATTGTACATCTGAATGAGGCCAAACACTGAGAGAAGGGAACAGAAAGAGCCATCAGAGCTTAGCAGGAGCTCTGACAGATTTCTAACAGTTTTGCAGAAGCACTCAGCTAGATAAACACTCTCAAGGTGCAAAATAGTATAACATGTTAAAATGAAGCTGTCAATTGGAAAATGCTATTTACCTACAGATACTGGATTCATCTGCAGCTAAGTAGCAGTACAATGCTGTACCCGCTGCCTTACTGAAAGCCAGGCTACCGGGAGAAAATTAACTTACTTCAACCCGGGAGCTGACAGCTTTCAGTCATAGGATGGGTGAAGGGAGCGATTATAGTGACCGTTCAGTATACTGCGAGCAACCTTTATCACACCCCAACAGTTTGATTGACAACAGGCTTTCCAATACATCTGTGCAGAGCTGTCAATCAAAGTTCCTGGAGTGTACTTACAGCCTACATTATAGTGAGGTGTGCTGTGAGCGATGACTGTAATCACTCCCAACACCTCCTCTATGACTAAAAGCCGGCAGTCTCCTGGGAGGAAACAAGTTAATATTCTCCCACTACCCACACTTTCAGTAAGGCGGCCGGGCAGCATTGTAGCGCTACTAACCTGCAGATTAACCCCATATCTGTAGGTAAAACTCATTTTACATGGTGACATGGTGACATGTTCTAACTAATGAAGACTATTCATAAAGTTGCTTAAAGGGAATCTGTCACCTACTTTTTTGTATATAAGCATTCTGTAATGCTGTAGATAAGCCCCCAATGTAACCTGAAAGAGAAGAAAATGGGTATTATACCTACCGATAATTCGGATTCCAGGAGTCTGATGAGTAGGCTTTAGCAATTACAGTTGTGATCCATCTAGCTATAGAAGTTTTGGAAGCTTTTTGTACCCCTATTCTTTCCCCCAAAAAGGATAAATAGGTTAGGATCTTTTCTCCAGGTACTAGTGGCCTCTAGATAGTCTAACACTGCTTGTCTGACATTAAGAGAATGTAAAGATTGTTGGTTTCGGTTTTGCACTGAAGCTATTTTAGGGATAAATGATTGATCTAATTTTAAAATTATGTGATCGTCACAAAACTGAAGGTATGGATTTCTAATAGATAGGGCTTGAATTTCTCCCACTCTTTTAGCCGTTGTAATCGCTACCAAAAAGGCTGTTTTCCATGTCCGAACCGTGATAGCCATGTCTTCCCCAAGGGTATAAGGGTTTTTACATAGAGCCCTGAGAACTAGATTTAAGTCCCAAGTGGGAGTCAATTGTCTAAAAGTGGGATGTAATCTATTAATGGCTTTAATAAATCTAATTATCCAAGGGTGAGAGGCCAAAGGATAATCTAAGAAAGTGCTGAGGGCTGAGATCTGCAACTTAAGGGTACTAGGTCTAAGCCCCATATTGAACCCAGATTGGAGAAAATTCAGAACTCTGGGAACGTCCGGGGTCTCCAGTATCACGGCCGACCTGCCACCCTCCATACAGATTCTTTTCCAGATTTTGTGATAGATGGCTGAAGTTACCAGTTTTCGACTGGCCTGAATGGTTGAGATGACTTCTTCGGATAAGCCTTGGGCTTTCAAAATGTCCCTTTCAGGATCCATGCTGAAAGGTGCAATTGTTCCGGATTTTGATGTAGGACAGGACCCTGATAGATTATGTCCTTCCATAAAGGGAGTTTGACTGGGTTCTCTGTTGTCATGGATCCCAGCAACGGAAACCAGCTTCTTTTTGGCCAGAATGGTACAATCATCAACACTGATGCCTGGTCTTCCTGAATCTTTCTGAGTACCATCGGAATGAGTGCCAATGGAGGAAACGCATAAGAGAGTGGTTCGTCCCATGTCTGGCTTAAGGCGTCGACTGCTTCTGGCATGTCCGAAGGGTTGAGAAAATAAAATCTGGGCACCTTCGAATTTTTTCTTGTGGCAAATAAATCTATCTTGGGAGTTCCCCAACGATGGCATAATAGTTGGAAAACCTCTTGATTTAGTTCCCATTCTGTTGGACAGACTTTCCTCCTGCTCAGGTAGTCGGCCAGGATATTCTGAGACCCTTCTAGGTGTACTGCTGTGATTGACAGAACGGTGTTCTCCACGCAAACAAATATCTTCTGTGCTAACTCCTGAAGTGGTTTGTGTCTGGGACCTCCCTGGTGTTTTAGGAAGGAAACTGCCATCATATTGTCTGTTAGAATCTTCACATGCTTGTTTTTTAGGCGAGAACGATTTCTTCTTAGGGTCTCCCAAACCGCGTAAAGCTCTCTGTAATTTGATGACTTGTGGCTGATGTCTTCGGGCCACCTGCCCTGGAAGAAACTTCCTTCTAGATGTGCTCCCCATCCCCACTGACTGGCGTCGGTGGTAATTATCACACAAGGGGTCAAGATCCATGGTACACCTATTCTTAGGTTGCTGTCTTGTGTCCACCATCGTAATGATCTCCTTACTGCCGTTGATAGTCGAATTGTCTTGTCAAGCGATGTTTGGCGACGATCCCTGTTATAACCTGGTGGTTAGGACAATTATGGACCTGATGATCAAGAGCACCCGGAAAGATCTGATAGCTACAAAAACACGGGACAAGCTCTGGGAAGTGGAAGCTCTGCTGACCGCAATCCCTAATCCTATCACACACACTAGAAATAGCCGTGGATTGCTCCTAACGCTCCCTATGCAACTCGACACAGCCTCAGAACTAGCTAGCCCTAAGAAAGGAAAATAAAGCCTACCTTGCCTCAGAGAAATTCCCCAAAGGAAAAGGCAGCCCCCCACATATAATGGCTGTGAGATAAGATGAAATCACAAACATAGAGATGAAATAGATTTAGCAAAGAGAGGCCCGACTTACTGGACAGACAGAGGATAGAAAAGGTCACTTTGCGGTCAGCACAAAAACCTACAAAAAGCCACGCAGAGAGTGCAGGGAAAAAAACCTTCCGCACCGACTCACGGTGCGGAGGCGCCCCTCTGCGTCCCAGAGCTTCCAGCAAGCAAGGCAATATTCACAAAAGCAAGCTGGACAGAAAAAATAGCAAACAGGAAAATAGCAAAGAGGAACTTAGCTTCTGCTGGAGTAACAGGTAACAGAACGATCCAGGAGCGAACTAGACCAATAGTACAACATTGACAGCTGGCATGGGGCAAAGATCTAAGTGGAGTTAAATAGAGCAGCCCACTAACGACTTAGCCTCGTCACCTGTGGGAGGAAACTCAGAAACACCCACAGCCACCAGAGGAAGTCCATGGACAGAACCAGCCGAAGTACCATTCATGACCACAGGAGGGAGCCCGACAACAGAATTCACAACAGTACCCCCCTCTTGAGGAGGGGTCACCGAACCCTCACCAGAGCCCCCAGGCCGACCAGGATGAGCCAAATGAAAGGCACGAACCAGATCGGCAGCATGAACATCAGAGGCAAAAACCCAGGAATTATCTTCCTGACCATAACCCTTCCACTTGACCAGGTACTGGAGTTTCCGTCTCGAAATACGAGAATCCAAAATCTTCTCCACCACATACTCCAACTCCCCCTCAACCAACACCGGGGCAGGAGGATCAACGGATGGAACCACAGGCGCCACGTATCTCCGCAATAACGACCTATGGAACACATTATGGATGGGAAAAGAAGCTGGAAGGGCTGTTGTGAATTCTGTTGTCGGGCTCCCTCCTGTGGTCATGAATGGTACTTCGGCTGGTTCTGTCCATGGACTTTCTCTGGTGGGTGTTTCTGAGTTTCCTTCCGCAGGTGACGAGGTTAATTCGTTAGCTGCCGCTCTATTTAACTCCACTTAGATCTTTGCTCCACCCCACCTATCAATGTTCCAGTATTGGTCTAGTTCACTCCTGGATCGTTCTTGTGACCTGTCTTCCCAGCAGAAGCTAAGTTACAGCTTGTATTTCTTTGGTTTGCTATTTTTTCTGTCCAGCTTGCTATTTTTATTGTGTCTTGCTTGCTGGAAGCTCTGGGACGCAGAGGGAGCGCCTCCGCACTGTGAGTCGGTGCGGAGGGTCTTTTTTGCGCCCTCTGCGTGGTCTTTTTGCAAGTTTTTGTGCTGACCGCAAAGTAACCTTTTCTATCCTCGGTCTGTTCAGTAAGTCGGGCCTCACTTTGCTAAATCTATTTCATCTCTGTGTTTGTATTTTCATCTTTACTCACAGTCATTATATGTGGGGGGCTGCCTTTTCCTTTGGGGAATTTCTCTGAGGCAAGGTAGGCTTATTTTTCTATCTTCAGGGCTAGCTAGTTCCTTAGGCTGTGCCGAGTTGCATAGGGAGCGTTAGGCGCAATCCACGGCTATTTCTAGTGTGTTTGATAGGATTAGGGATTGCGATCAGCAGAGTTCCCACGTCCTTATTATCAGTAACTATCAGGTCATTCCGTGTGCTCTTAACCACCAGGTTCATTATAGTCCTGACCACCAGGTCATAACAGTACAGGTGGCCCAAAGTACTAATGCATCTCAATAGAGGGATAAGAGAAGTTTGAGACCATTTTTTTTTCTTCTTTGCAGTGTGTTTTGTCTCTCTTTTCCCCTTTACCTCTGGGTGGTTCAGGACACTGGTGTAAACATGGACATTCAAGGTCTGTCCTCATGGATGGATAATCTCACTACAAGGGTACAAAACATTCAAGATTTTGTGGTTCAGAATCCGATGTCAGAGCCTAAGATTCCAATTCCTGATTTGTTTTTTGGTGACAGATCTAAGTTCTTGAACTTCAAGAATAATTGTAAGTTGTTTCTTGCCTTGAAACCTCGCTCCTCAGGTGACCCTGTTCAACAAGTAAAGATCATTATTTCTTTGTTACGTGGTGACCCTCAAGTCTGGGCATTTTCCCTTGCGCCAGGAGATCCGGCATTGCGTGATGTTGATGCGTTTTTCCTGGCGCTTGGATTGCTTTATGACGAACCTAGTTCAGTGGATCAGGCAGAGAAAATCTTGTTGGCTCTGTGTCAGGGTCAGGATGAAGCGGAGATATATTGTCAGAAGTTTAGAAAGTGGTCTGTGCTCACTCAGTGGAATGAATGTGCCCTGGCAGCTATCTTCAGAAAGGGTCTCTCTGAAGCCCTTAACGATGTCATGGTGGGGTTTCCCATGCCTGCTGGTCTGAATGAGTCTATGTCCTTGGCCATTCAGATCGATCGACAGTTGCGTGAGCGTAAAGCTGTGCACCATTTGGCGGTACGATCTGAGCATGGGCCTGAGCCTATGCAATGTGATAGGACTTTGACCAGAGCTGAACGGCAAGAACACAGACGTCGGAATGGGCTATGTATTTACTGTGTGTATTTAGTGGTGATTCCACTCATGCTATCTCCGATTGTCCTAAGCGCACTAAGCGGTTCGCTAGGTCTGCCACCATTGGTACGGTACAGTCTAAATTTCTATTGTCTGTTACTCTGATTTGCTCTTTGTCATCCTATTCTATTATGGCATTTGTGGATTCAGGCGCTGCCCTGAATTTGATGGACTTGGAGTATGCTAGGCGCTGTGGTTTTTTCTTGGAGCCCTTGCAGTATCCTATTCCATTGAGAGGAATTGATGCTACGCCTTTGGCCAAGAATAAGCCTCAGCACTGGGCCCAATTGACCATGTGCATGGCTCCTGCACATCAGGAGGATATCCGCTTTCTGGTGTTGCATAATCTGCATGATGTGGTCGTTTTGGGGTTGCCATGGCTACAGGTTCACAATCCAGTATTGGACTGGAAATCTATGTCTGTGTTCAGCTGGGGTTGCCAGGGGGTACATGGTGATGTTCCATTTTTGTCTATTTCGTCTTCCACCCCTTCTGAAGTTCCAGAGTTTTTGTCAGATTATCGGGATGTATTTGATGAGCCCAAAGCCAGTGCCCTACCTCCTCATAGGGATTGCGATTGTGCAATTGATTTGATTCCTGGTAGTAAGTTTCCTAAGGTCCGATTGTTCAATTTATCTGTGCCAGAACACGCCGCTATGCACAGTTATATAAAGGAGTCCTTGGAGAAAGGCCATATTCGCCCGTCGTCATCACCATTAGGAGCAGGGTTCTTTTTTGTGGCCAAGAAGGATGGTTCTTTGAGACCTTGTATTGATTACCGCCTTCTTGATAAAATTACAGTCAAATTTCAGTATCCTTTGCCGTTGCTGTCTGATTTGTTTGCTCGTATTAAAGGGGCTAGTTGGTTCACCAAGATAGATCTTCGAGGAGCGTATAATCTTGTGCGTATTAAACAAGGCGATGAATGGAAAACAGCATTTAATACGCCCGAGGGCCATTTTGAGTACCTGGTTATGCCATTCGGGCTTTCCAATGCTCCATCAGTATTTCAGTCCTTTATGCATGACATCTTCCGAGAGTACCTGGATAAATTCCTGATTGTGTATTTGGATGATATTTTGGTCTTTTCGGATGATTGGGAGTCTCATGTGAAGCAGGTCAGAATGGTGTTCCAGGTCCTTCGTGCGAATTCCTTGTTTGTGAAGGGGTCAAAGTGTCTCTTTGGAGTTCAGAAGGTTTCATTTTTGGGGTTCATTTTTTCCCCTTCTACTATCGAGATGGACCCTGTTAAAGTCCAGGCCATTTACGATTGGACTCAGCCGACATCTGTGAAGAGCCTGCAAAAGTTCCTGGGCTTTGCTAATTTTTATCGGCGCTTCATCGCTAATTTTTCTACTGTTGCTAAACCGTTGACTGATTTGACCAAGAAGGGTGCTGATGTGGTCAATTGGTCTTCTGCAGCTGTAGAGGCTTTTCAGGAGTTGAAGCGTCGTTTTTCTTCTGCCCCTGTGTTGTGCCAGCCAGATGTTTCGCTCCCGTTTCAGGTTGAGGTTGATGCTTCTGAGATTGGAGCAGGGGCTGTTTTGTCGCAAAGAAGTTCTGATGGCTCGGTGATGAAGCCATGTGCTTTCTTTTCTAGAAAGTTTTCGCCTGCTGAGCGTAACTATGATGTTGGTAATCGTGAGTTGTTGGCCATGAAGTGGGCATTCGAGGAGTGGCGTCATTGGCTGGAAGGAGCCAAGCATCGCGTGGTGGTCTTGACAGATCACAAGAATTTGACTTATCTTGAGTCTGCCAAACGGTTGAATCTGAGACAGGCTCGATGGTCATTATTTTTCTCCCGTTTTGATTTTGTGGTTTCGTACCTTCCTGGCTCTAAGAATGTGAAGGCTGATGCCCTATCAAGGAGTTTTGTGCCTGACTCTCCGGGTGTTCCTGAGCCGGCGGGTATTCTCAAAGAGGGGGTAATTTTGTCTGCCATCTCCCCTGATTTGCGGTGGGTGCTGCAAAAATTTCAGGCTGATAGACCTGACCGTTGCCCAGCGGAGAAACTGTTTGTCCCTGATAGATGGACTAGTAGAGTTATCTCTGAGATTCATTGTTCAGTGTTGGCTGGGCATCCTGGAATCTTTGGTACCAGAGATTTGGTGGCTAGATCCTCCTGGTGGCCGTCTTTGTCACGGGATGCGCGTTCTTTTGTGCAGTCCAGTGGGACTTGTGCTCGGGCTAAGCCCTGCTGTTCTCGTGCCAGTGGGTTGCTTTTGCCCTTGCCGGTCCCGAAGAGGCCCTGGACGCATATTTCTATGGATTTTATTTCGGATCTCCCCGTCTCTCAAAAGATGTCGGTCATTTGGGTGGTTTGTGATCGCTTTTCTAAGATGGTCCATTTGGTACCTTTGTCTAAATTGCCTTCCTCCTTTGATTTGGTGCCATTATTTTTCCAGCATGTGGTTCGTTTACATGGTATCCCGGAGAACATCGTTTCTGACAGAGGTTCCCAGTTTGTTTCGAGGTTTTGGCGATCCTTTTGTGCTAGGATGGGCATTGATTTGTCTTTTTCCTCGGCTTTCCATCCTCAGACAAATGGCCAAACCGAACGAACTAATCAAACTTTGGAAACATATCTGAGATGCTTTGTTTCTGCTGATCAGGATGATTGGGTGTCCTTTTTGCCGTTGGCTGAGTTCGCCCTTAATAATCGGGCCAGCTCGGCTACTTTGGTTTCGCCGTTTTTCTGCAATTCTGGTTTCCATCCTCGTTTCTCTTCAGGGCAGGTTGAGTCTTCGGACTGTCCTGGTGTAGATACTGTGGTGGATAGGTTGCAGCAGATTTGGACTCATGTGGTGGACAATTTGACATTGTCCCAGGAGAAGGCTCAACGTTTCGCTAACCGCCGGCGCTGTGTGGGTCCCCGACTTCGTGTTGGGGATTTGGTTTGGTTGTCGTCTCGTTATGTTCCTATGAAGGTTTCCTCTCCTAAGTTTAAGCCTCGTTTCATTGGTCCATATAAGATTTCTGAGGTTATCAATCCTGTGTCATTTCGTTTGGCCCTTCCTGTTTCTTTTGCCATCCATAATGTGTTCCATAGGTCGTTATTACGGAGATACGTGGCGCCTGTGGTTCCAACCGTTGATCCTCCTGCCCCGGTGTTGGTTGAGGGGGAGTTGAGTATGTGGTGGAGAAGATTTTGGATTCTCGTGTTTCGAGACGGAAACTTCAGTACCTGGTCAAGTGGAAGGGTTATGGTCAGGAAGATAATTCCTGGGTTTTTGCCTCTGATGTTCATGCTGCCGATCTGGTTCGTGCTTTCATTTGGCTCATCCTGGTCGGCCTGGGGGCTCTGGTGAGGGTTCGGTGACCCCTCCTCAAGAGGGGGGTACTGTTGTGAATTCTGTTGTCGGGCTCCCTCCTGTGGTCATGAATGGTACTTCGGCTGGTTCTGTCCATGGACTTTCTCTGGTGGGTGTTTCTGAGTTTCCTTCCGCAGGTGACGAGGTTAATTCGTTAGCTGCCGCTCTATTTAACTCCACTTAGATCTTTGCTCCACGCCACCTGTCAATGTTCCAGTATTGGTCTAGTTCACTCCTGGATCGTTCTTGTGACCTGTCTTCCCAGCAGAAGCTAAGTTACAGCTTGTATTTCTTTGGTTTGCTATTTTTTCTGTCCAGCTTGCTATTTTTATTGTGTCTTGCTTGCTGGAAGCTCTGGGACGCAGAGGGAGTGCTCTTTTTTGCGCCCTCTGCGTGGTCTTTTTGCAGGTTTTTGTGCTGACCGCAAAGTAACCTTTTCTATCCTCGGTCTGTTCAGTAAGTCGGGCCTCACTTTGCTAAATCTATTTCATCTCTGTGTTTGTATTTTCATCTTTACTCACAGTCATTATATGTGGGGGGCTGCCTTTTCCTTTGGGGAATTTCTCTGAGGCAAGGTAGGCTTATTTTTCTATCTTCAGGGCTAGCTAGTTCCTTAGGCTGTGCCGAGTTGCATAGGGAGCGTTAGGCGCAATCCACGGTTATTTCTAGTGTGTTTGATAGGATTAGGGATTGCGGTCAGCAGAGTTCCCACGTCCCAGAGCTCGTCCTTATTATCAGTAACTATCAGGTCATTCCGTGTGCTCTTAACCACCAGGTTCATTATAGTCCTGACCACCAGGTCATAACAAAGGGCCAAACGAAATGAGACAGGATTGATAACCTCAGAAATCTTATATGGACCAATGAAACGAGGCTTAAACTTAGGAGAGGAAACCTTCATAGGAACATAACGAGACGACAACCAAACCAAATCCCCAACACGAAGTCGGGGACCCACACAGCGCCGGCGGTTAGCGAAACGTTGAGCCTTCTCCTGGGACAATGTCAAATTGTCCACCACATGAGTCCAAATCTGCTGCAACCTATCCACCACAGTATCTACACCAGGACAGTCCGAAGACTCAACCTGCCCTGAAGAGAAACGAGGATGGAAACCAGAATTGCAGAAAAACGGCGAAACCAAAGTAGCCGAGCTGGCCCGATTATTATGGGCGAACTCAGCCAATGGCAAAAAGGACACCCAATCATCCTGATCAGCAGAAACAAAGCATCTCAGATATGTTTCCAAAATCTGATTAGTTCGTTCGGTTTGGCCATTTGTCTGAGGATGGAAAGCCGAGGAAAAAGACAAATCAATGCCCATCCTAGCACAAAAGGATCGCCAAAACCTCGAAACAAACTGGGAACCTCTGTCAGAAACGATGTTCTCCGGGATACCATGTAAACGAACCACATGCTGAAAAAACAATGGCACCAAATCAGAGGAGGAATGCAATTTAGACAAGGGTACCAAATGGACCATCTTAGAAAAGCGATCACAAACCACCCAAATGACCGACATCTTTTGAGAGACGGGGAGATCCGAAATAAAATCCATAGAAATATGCGTCCAGGGCCTCTTCGGGACCGGCAAGGGCAAAAGAAACCCACTGGCACGAGAACAGCAGGGCTTAGCCCGAGCACAAGTCCCACAGGACTGCACAAAAGAACGCACATCCCGTGACAAAGACGGCCACCAAAAGGATCTAGCCACCAAATCTCTGGTACCAAAGATTCCAGGATGCCCAGCCAACACTGAACAATGAATCTCAAAGATAACTCTACTAGTCCATCTATCAGGGACAAACAGTCTCTCCGCTGGGCAACGATCAGGTCCATCAGCCTGAAATTTTTGCAGCACCCGCCGCAAATCAGGGGAGATGGCAGACAAAATTACCCCCTCTTTGAGAATACCCGCCGGCTTAGGAAAACCCGGAGAGTCAGGCACAAAACTCCTTGACAGGGCATCAGCCTTCACATTCTTAGAGCCAGGAAGGTACGAAACCACAAAATCAAAACGGTAGAAAAATAACGACCATCGAGCCTGTCTCGGATTCAACCGTTTGGCAGACTCAAGATAAGTCAAATTCTTGTGATCTGTCAAGACCACCACGCGATGCTTGGCTCCTTCAAGCCAATGACGCCACTCCTCGAATGCCCACTTCATGGCCAACAACTCTCGATTACCAACATCATAATTGCGCTCAGCAGGCGAAAACTTTCTAGAAAAGAAAGCACATGGCTTCATCACCGAGCCATCAGAACTTCTTTGCGACAAAACAGCCCCTGCTCCAATCTCAGAAGCATCAACCTCAACCTGAAACGGGAGCGAAACATCTGGCTGGCACAACACAGGGGCAGAAGAAAAACGACGCTTCAACTCCTGAAAAGCCTCTACAGCTGCAGAAGACCAATTGACCACATCAGCACCCTTCTTGGTCAAATCAGTCAACGGTTTAGCAACAGTAGAAAAATTACCGATGAAGCGCCGATAAAAATTAGCAAAGCCCAGGAACTTTTGCAGGCTCTTCACAGATGTCGGCTGAGTCCAATCGTAAATGGCCTGGACTTTAACAGGGTCCATCTCGATAGTAGAAGGGGAAAAAATGAACCCCAAAAATGAAACCTTCTGAACTCCAAAGAGACACTTTGACCCCTTCACAAACAAGGAATTCGCACGAAGGACCTGGAACACCATTCTGACCTGCTTCACATGAGACTCCCAATCATCCGAAAAGACCAAAATATCATCCAAATACACAATCAGGAATTTATCCAGGTACTCTCGGAAGATGTCATGCATAAAGGACTGAAATACTGATGTAGCATTGGAAAGCCCGAATGGCATAACCAGGTACTCAAAATGGCCCTCGGGCGTATTAAATGCTGTTTTCCATTCATCGCCTTGTTTAATACGCACAAGATTATACGCCCCTCGAAGATCTATCTTGGTGAACCAACTAGCCCCTTTAATACGAGCAAACAAATCAGACAGCAACGGCAAAGGATACTGAAATTTGACTGTAATTTTATCAAGAAGGCGGTAATCAATACAAGGTCTCAAAGAACCATCCTTCTTGGCCACAAAAAAGAAACCTGCTCCTAACGGTGATGACGACGGGCGAATATGGCCTTTCTCCAAGGATTCCTTTATATAACTCCGCATAGCGGCGTGTTCTGGCACAGATAAATTGAACAATCGGCCCTTAGGAAACTTACTACCAGGAATCAAATTAATTGCACAATCGCAATCCCTATGAGGAGGTAGGGCACTGGCTTTGGGCTCATCAAATACATCCCGATAATCCGACAAAAACTCTGGAACTTCAGAAGGAGTGGAAGACGAAATTGACAAAAATGGAACATCACCATGTACCCCCTGACAACCCCAGCTGGACACAGACATAGATTTCCAGTCCAATACTGGATTATGAACCTGTAGCCATGGCAACCCCAAAACGACCACATCATGCAGATTATGCAACACCAAAAAGCGGATATCCTCCTGATGTGCAGGAGCCATGCACATGGTCAATTGGGTCCAGTACTGAGGCTTATTCTTGGCCAAAGGCGTAGCATCAATTCCTCTCAATGGAACAGGATACTGCAAGGGCTCCAAGAAAAAACCACAGCGCCTAGCATACTCCAAGTCCATCAAATTCAGGGTAGCGCCTGAATCCACAAATGCCATAACAGAATAGGATGACAAAGAGCAAATCAGAGTAACGGACAATAGAAATTTAGACTGTACCGTACCAATAGTGGCAGACCTAGCGAACCGCTTATTGCGCTTAGGACAATCGGAGATAGCATGAGTGGAATCACCACAGTAAATACATAGCCCATTCCGACGTCTGTGTTCTTGCCGTTCAGCTCTGGTCAAAGTTCTATCACATTGCATAGGCTCAGGCCCATGCTCAGATAGTACCGCCAAATGGTGCACAGCTTTACGCTCACGCAAGCGTTGATCGATCTGAATGGCCAAAGACATAGACTCATTCAGACCAGCAGGCATGGGAAATCCCACCATGACATCCTTAAGGCTTCAGAGAGACCCTTTCTGAAGATTGCTGCCAGGGCACATTCATTCCACTGAGTGAGCACAGACCACTTTCTAAACTTCTGACAATATATCTCCGCTTCATCCTGACCCTGACACAGAGCCAGCAAGATTTTCTCTGCCTGATCCACTGCATTAGGTTCATCATAAAGCAATCCAAGCGCCAGGAAAAACGCATCAACATCACGCAATGCCGGATCTCCTGGCGCAAGGGAAAATGCCCAGTCTTGAGGGTCACCACGCAACAAAGAAATAATGATCCTTACTTGTTGAACAGGGTCACCAGAGGAGCGAGGTTTCAAGGCAAGAAACAATTTACAATTATTTTTGAAATTCAAGAACTTAGATCTATCACCAAAAAACAAATCAGGAATAGGAATCCTAGGCTCTGACATCGGATTCTGAACCACAAAATCTTGAATGTTTTGTACCCTTGTAGTGAGATTATCCATCCAAGAGGACAGACCTTGAATGTCCATGTTTACACCTGTATCCTGAACCACCCAGAGGTAAAGGGGAAAAGAGAGACAAAACACACTGCAAAGAAGAAAAAAAAATGGTCTCAGAACTTCTCTTATCCCTCTATTGAGATGCATTAACACTTTGGGCCAGCTGTACTGTTATGACCTGGTGGTTAGGACAATTATGGACCTGATGATCAAGAGCACCTAGAAAGATCTGATAGCTACAAAAACACGGGACAAGCTCTGGGAAGTGGAAACTCTGCTGACCGCAATCCCTAATCCTATCACACACACTAGAAATAGCCGTGGATTGCTCCTAACGCTTCCTATGCAACTCGACACAGCCTCAGAACTAGCTAGCCCTAAGAAAGGAAAATAAAGCCTACCTTGCCTCAGAGAAATTCCCCAAAGGAAAAGGCAGCCCCCCACATATAATGACTGTGAGTTAAGATGAAATCACAAACAGAGATGAAATAGATTTAGCAAAGAGAGGCCCGACTTACTGGATAGACAGAGGATAGAAAAGGTCACTTGCGGTCAGCACAAAAACCTACAAAAAGCCACGCAGAGAGTGCAGGGAAAAAAACCTTCCGCACCGACTCACGGTGCGGAGGCGCCCCTCTGCGTCCCAGAGCTTCCAGCAAGCAAGGCAATATTCACAAAAGCAAGCTGGACAGAAAAAATAGCAAACAGGAAAATAGCAAAGAGGAACTTAGCTTCTGCTGGAGTAACAGGTAACAGAACAATCCAGGAACGAACTAGACCAATAGTACAACATTGACAGCTGGCATGGGGCAAAGATCTAAGTGGAGTTAAATAGAGCAGCCCACTAACGACTTAGCCTCGTCACCTGTGGAAGGAAACTCAGAAACACCCACAGCCACCAGAGGAAGTCCATGGACAGAACCAGCCGAAGTACCATTCACGACCACAGGAGGGAGCCCGACAACAGAATTCACAACAGATCCCATACCGAGAGAACTTGATTTTGTAGTAGTCTTGAGTGAGCTTGGGCCCACCTGACACAAGTGATACAGGCTGTCATCTTTCCTAAGATCTTCATGGCTGATCTTATGGTAACCTGATGCCTCAGGAACTCTATGATCATCTTCTTTAATGTCTCCCGTTTTTCTCTTGGAAGAAAGGACTGTCTGGAGATAGAATCCAGAAGAACTCCCAGGAATACCTTTCGAGATTCGGGTTTTAAGTTTGAGTTTTTTCGATTTACGACCCAGCCCATGTGTTCCAACACTGATATGACTCGATCTCTGTGTAGGAGTAAAGTCTCTTCTGCTCGAGCTACCAGAAGAAAATCATCCAAATAAGGAATTATTATAATTTTTTGATTTCTTAAGTATGCCACTACGTCTGCCACCAGCTTTGTGAATATCCTTGGAGCTGAGGCAAGACCAAACGGGAAGCACTGAAACTGGAGGTGGCAGGTCTGGTCCGGCAATCTTACCAAAAACTTCAGAAGCTCCTGAGACGTTGAGTGAATTGACTGTTGTGAATTCTGTTGTCAAGCTCCCTCCTGTGGTCATGAATGGTACTTCGGCTGGTTCTGTCCATGGGCTTCCTCTGGTGGTTGTGAGTGGAGCTGCTGCTTCTGAGTTTCCTTCCACAAGTGATGAGGTTAATTCGTTAGCTGGCTGCTCTATTTAACTCCACTTAGATCATTGCTCCATGCCACCTGTCAATGTTCCAGTATTGGTCTTGTTCTCTCCTGGATCGTTCTTGTGACCTGTCTTCCCAGCAGAAGCTAAGTCCTGCTTGCTTTTCTCTGGTTTGCTATTTTTCTGTCCAGCTTGCTATTTTGATTTTGTCTTGCTTGCTGGAAGCTCTGGGACGCAGAGAGAGCGCCTCCGCACCGTGAGTCGGTGCGGAGGGTCTTTTTGCGCCCTCTGCGTGGTCTTTTTGTAGTTTTTTGTGCTGACCGGAAAGTTACCTTTCCTATCCTCTGTCTGTTCAGTAAGTCGGGCCTCACTTTGCTAAATCTATTTCATCTCTGTGTTTGTAATTTTCATCTTTACTCACAGTCATTATATGTGGGGGTCTGCCTTTTCCTTTGGGGAATTTCTCTGAGGCAAGGTAGGCTTTATTTTTCTATCTCTAGGGCTAGCTAGTTTCTTAGGCTGTGTCGAGTTGCATAGGGAGCGTTAGGAGCAATCCACGGCTATTTCTAGTGTGTGTGATAGGATTAGGGATTGCGGTCAGCAGAGTTCCCACGTCTCAGAGCTCGTCCTATATTATTAGTAACTATCAGGTCATTCCGTGTGCTCTTAACCACCAGGTCCATTATTGTCCTTACCACCAGGTCATAACAATTGGCACCTGATAATATGCACTCTTCAGGTCAAGAGTGCACATTACCGAATTTCTGTCTATAAGGTGGATGGTTGACCTTATTGACTCCATTCTGAACCTTTTGTATTTGACGCATACATTTAAAGGTTTCAGGTTTATTATCGTGCGTGTTTCTCCTGACGGTTTTGGGATTGAAAATAGGGAAGAGTAGTTACCTATGCTTATTTCCGATGAGGGAACCCGAACTATGACCTGAGATCTGAAAAGATTCTGAAGGTCAGAGAACATTGGAGAATTGTTTGCCACCGATGTTGGTGAGACACCTTTGTGGCGCGGGAGATGTAAGCTCTATTTTGTAGCTTTCGGATATTATATTGAGGACATATGCATTTTTTGTGATCCGCCTCCAGTTGATCAGAAACCGACTGAATCTGCCCCCTATACCTATGGCGTCATTGCCTTCTAGATCTAGAGCTTGACCCAAAAAGGGAATTTCTTCCCCGTCTGTTCTGAGCATAGGATCCTTTATAGGCTCCTCTATTGGATCTCCACTGCTCTCTATAGTCAGGTTGTTTGTGAGGTGGAGGTCTTTTCTGAAAGGGCTGAAATTTCTTAGGTTTATCCTCAGGAAAACCTTTTTTACTATCAGATGCGAACTCTAAAATGTCATCTAATGCTTGTCCAAACACCCTGGATCCTGCAAAGGGAATGGCACTTAATTTATTTTTAGATGCATTATCTCCCGACCAAGATATAAGCCATATGGTCTTACGAGTTGCATTAGATAAGGAACTATTTCTAGCTGCAAATCTCACTGATTCAGCTGAAGTATCTGCCATAAAAGCCATGGCCGACTTTATAATGGGTAGGGAAGATATTATATCCGCCCGCGGGGTCTTATTAACCAAATGTTCTTCTAATTGTCCCATCCACAAGTACATAGACCTGGCTACTGATGTAGCGGCTATGTTAGCCTTTATCAAAGCTGCCGATGTTTCCCAAGCTCGACGCAAGAGAATATCTGCATTGCGGTCCATGGCGTCTTTGAGGCTTGATGAATCCTCAAAGGGGATGGATTTCTTCCCATGTTTTGATATCCTCTGGGTCAAACGGTAGACGGCCTTTAAATTCTCGGGACATCACCAGTCTACGTTCTGCATCCTTCCATTCTTGCAATATCATAAGTCGGATGTGTTCGCTCACCGGGAACACTTGTCTGTCTTTGAGATGTAAGACCCCCAAACATCAAGTCCTGTCTGGATTTTGGACGCGGCTCCTCCTTCATCTGCATCGTATTTCTCACCGCTTGAACTAACTCTTCCGTGTCTTCCACAGAAAAGAGAAACTTCCTTCCCTGATCCTGTTCTTCTAAAGGCAACTCTCCTTCTTCCTGATCCGAACTCCTAAAGTCTGATTCTTCCTTTGAAGAAATAATCGAACTCCTTTGCTCTGGGTCCATTCTCGGTCTCTTGCGACTCGGGCCTGGACTGGAAGGGTACTGCGGTGTCATAGTAGCTAACGAACTTTGTATCTCTTCCCGAACTAGACTCCTGATTTCTGATAAGAATGTTGGTTGTTCTTCTCTTATAACCATGGAAATGCAGGAGTTGCAAAAATCTTTTTTGTATGCTTCCAGCAGATTTACATTGCATATGGAGCACCGCTTAGACTTCGCCGAGGTCTTGCCTGGCTTTTTAGTCGTTGGGAGGAGTGTCTGCGAGACATGCTTATCCTAAACATAAGAATGGGTACGCTTAGCGTCTACATATGTGTGTGTAGATATATGTGCACTATGCGCACTTACCCCAGCATCCTCAGTTAAAAAGATAATCAGGAGTGGGTAACTATGTAATCCTATGACAGAAAAGGGCCCCCAGCAGCCATCGCTGCACTCACCCTTTGTCTCCAGCATTGCAGAACCTCTGCTCCAGTCCTTTGTGCCCACCTTGTGACTCCGGACTGAATAACCGCAACCTGCGCCAGTTTAATCAACTTTGGCGCCTGCTGCTCCTAACGTTGTGGAATGCTGGATCACCGCTCAGCTATTATGTCTGTCCAGCGTTCCACACTGTGCTCTGAGATATGCCGCTGACGTCACCGCGGCTACCCAGCACTTACTTTCGAAAGTAAGATCCGCTCTGCTGCCAACCCTGGAAGCTCTTTCGACCCCGCCGTGTTCATTATGGAACACGTGGGTCCCTGCGCCTCTTTTGCCTGGCGCCTCTTCTCCTATGGCGCCCGAGCCCAGAGCCCCCCAACGGGAAGAAGCGGCTTTGTCCAGGAGCTCATCCGCTCGACTGGTCTCTGGGGCAGAGGGATTTCCCCACGGGAAGTATCTGCCCTGGGCTACCGATGAGGGAGAAAGATGTTGGACCAGCCGCACGCTCCCCCTGAGCCCTCCGGCCTCTTCTGCCTGGCGGTAAGCTTCTGCGCTTGAGTCTCGTGTGTCCCTCCATGCAGGGACAGGAAAAACACTGAAGGAAAGGGGGCGGAGTGGGACCTTTTAACCTCTCGTGTTGTCTTTTCTGTCCCTGCAAGGAGGAGGAGGACGTCCTCCAGAGTGCTGTCAGGGGGACGTCCTGGAAAAACAAGTTAGATTATACTCACCCAGGGGCGGTCTGGTGCGTTCCGGGTCTGATGGGTTTCGCGGTGCGGGTCCGGTGCCTCCCATCTTCATACGATGACGTCCTCTTTTCTTCCTGCCGCAGCTCCTGCGCAGGCGTACTGATTTGCCCTGTTGAGGACAGAGCAAAGTACTGCAGTGCGCAGGCAGCGGGAAAGGTCTGAGAAGCCCAGTGCCTGCGAACTGCAGTACTTTGCACTGCCCTAAACAGGACAGATAAAGTACGCCTGCGCAGGAGCTGCGACAGAAAGTTCACCTGCGCAGGCGCTGTGACAAGAAGCAAAGAAGAGGACGTCATCGCATGAAGATGGGAGGCGCTGGACCTGGACCTGTAACGTCCATCGGACCGGACCGGACCGCCCCGGACCGCCCCCCCGGGTGAGTATAATCTAACTTGTTTTTCTTATCTTTCAGGTTACATCGGGGGCTTATATACAGCATTACAGAATGCTGTAGATAAGCTCCTAAAGGAGGTGGCCGCATCTTATATACGAAAAAGTAGGTGACAGATTCCATTTAATTTTGCAAAAAAATTCTGTGTGAAGGTGCACACAGCCTTTAAGAGAAAATACTAGCCACATCAGTGCGATTTTGTTGTGTAACTTGTAAGTCGAATAAGGTTGAAGTAAAATGCAATAAATCTACCAAACGCTAAATTGCTTTCAGAACAGCAGCAGAGAACGCACAGTGATGTAACACTAAATAATTAAAAAGCACA
Organism: Ranitomeya imitator; assembly: GCF_032444005.1. Classification (NCBI taxonomy): domain Eukaryota; kingdom Metazoa; phylum Chordata; class Amphibia; order Anura; family Dendrobatidae; genus Ranitomeya; species Ranitomeya imitator. The sequence continues at coordinate 70,987,469 of NC_091283.1, read as the reverse complement.
AAACAGCAATTTACATGGGCATGAGCAAGTTATGTACATATGGGTGATATTTTTTGCACAATAAGATGAACTTTTATTCAAAAAAACTCATAGCTATAAAGTCCCCTTGAGTTAATGTGATTAAATGACCAGTTCACCAGGTTTAAAGGTACCGTCACACTAAGCGACGCTGCAGCGATACCGACAACGATGTCGATCGCTGCAGCGTCGCTGTTTGGTCGCTGGAGAGCTGTCACACAGATAGCTCTCCAGCGACCAACGATCCTGAAGTCCCCGGGTAACCAGGGTAAACATCGGGTTACTAAGCGCAGGGCCGCGCTTAGTAACCCGATGTTTACCCTGGTTACCGTTGTAAATGTAAAAAAACAAACACTACATACTTACATTCCCAGTGTCTGGTCACGTCCCTCGCCTTCAGCTTCCCGCACTGACTGAGCGCCGGCCGTCAAGTACAGCGATGACGTCACCGCTGTGCTCTGCTTTACGGCTGGCCGGCGCTCACCAGTCAGTGCGGGAAGCTGACGGCGAGGGACCTGACCAGACACCGGGAATGTAAGTATGTACTGTTTGTTTTTTTTACATTTACAACGGTAACCAGGGTAAACATCGGGTTACTAAGCGCGGCCCTGCGCTTAGTAACCCTATATTTACCCTGGTTACCAGTGAAGACATCGCTGAATCGGCGTCACACACGCCGATTCAGCGATGTCAGCGGGAGATCCAGCGACAAAATAAAGTGCTGGACTTTCCCCAGCAACCAACGATCTCCCAGCAGGGGCCTGATCGCTGGTCGCTGTCACACATAACGATTTTGTTAACGATATCGTTGCTACGTCACAAAAAGCAACAATATCGTTAACGATATCGTTATGTGTGACGGTACCCTAAGCCCTCTATTTACACTTGATCACCAAGGAACAATAACAATTTGGGTAACAAACAGGCAATCACCATGTGTTGAGACTGTCTAACAGTCTCCAATCATGCAGCCGCAGGGACTGGAACATAATATACATAAAGCACTCCCAGATGCGCTGTGAACACCCGAGCATGCTCAGATAACGTTATCCAAGCACATTCGCTCATCACTAATTAGCAGTTGTCAATATACACAGTGTACACAGAAAGATGCCAGGCAGTGGAGTTAGCGGGGTTCTACAGTAGGGCTCAGCATTCAGAGCTCTGCTAGATCTGCAGCAGAGAAAACTGATTTTTATCACATCTGCTGCACCCAGTAAACTGAGTGACGCATCCCTGGAATCAAAGTCTCTGTCCCTACATCATGCTGCTGTCAGATTACCTAACAAAAACCTGCTTACAGATTCTCTTTAACTATCCTACCCTACATCCTAATTTAACCTCACTCCACAATGAAATAAGACATTATCCTCTCTTCTACCTTAATAGATTTTTAATCCCCTCCTGTACTATTGATCAAAAGGTAAAAAAAATGTCACCCTAGACCACCAGAGCTAAGGTAATTAAAGAGAAACTATTCAAAATAATAAACAAGGCACAGATCGGAGCAAACAAAAAAACCAAGTCATCACCGGGCAGTCACTGTGGCAGCACTGCATATATTATCGATGGACTAGCATATTGTAGTGGTCCTTTGCAATCACACAATAGTCTCTGCAATCACTTCCAATAAATAAGTTAATTAAGGCAAATATTATATTTTTTATTTCAAGCGCATATGCAGGATACACAGTACAAACAGAAAGCCGCGTGCTGTGTGTTTGTACACCTTATCTTGCTTATGAGATTGAAAATAAGACTATAATATTTTTGACAGTGCTGCAATAAATTTTTCTTTTGAAGGTGATAAACTAAGCACATAGCCGTATAGGTTTATGGCTCCTATTAAAAATCGAGTCAACAATTTTTCTAAACGCTGCCTCCGCTCTGTAAAAATTGAAGTTTAATCAGCTATACTAATAAGGCTTCTTCACGCACTCTTCGGTCTACTCTAGAGGCTCAGTGCTACTGGTTTGATAGTCTCCATCACTGGTGATTGACAGCTCTTGGCTTGCCTGCAGGGAGCACTGACTGATGAAAATTCTCAGGCAACTGCCAATCACTGGGTTCACATGGGCGTACTTCACAGTTCGTAATGCCCGAACTGACCGCAAGTCTTCAGACCCAAATTTTTGGTCAGGAGACCCGTGGTCAATCCGGGCATTGCAGTCCGTATATGGATGCTGAAATACGCCTATGTGAACCTGGCATTATAGAAAACCTAAACTGAGGGCATGGCATAGCAGAGAGTTATTTGGAGTTTCTCGGCCCACTACAACCACGCTATCCCCCAATATCACATGTAATTTACAGAGCTGGACTCATCATATGTGGAAGACACTCTTGGACCTGGGTGTGACCCCTATTATTGTGGCTTGGGTGTTCCAGGTACCCTGCAATTAACAACCAGGCAATTACGCACTGGTAATAGGCATCATAACCATTACTATGATTGTTTAGAAAGTTTATGTAATGTGTTGTATTACTTACTATGATTCAGCGTGAAGGAACTTTCTAGACTGCTAAGGTGTTGCAGACGCGTGGCTCCAGCTTTACTCCGCAGAGCAGGCATCGTCTGAGATTTTCTATCTCCGGCCACAAACTGCTTAGATATCCAGGCATCCTGGACCCTAAAAAGACAGTGTATTGAAGACATTATTACCTATTAAGGCAACACAGACTGACAGGTCACATTAAGTTCATCTGAGAAATAAACAGTAATGAAATCATGTAAACAGATGAACAAATAGTACAAAATATTATCTGCCAGGAGTGAGTGTGAATTTGTACAATAAACCAAAGCATCATACACAGAACATAAAACAGATACAAAAAAAAAAAAGTATGAAAAAAGTGGTGGTAATTATTCACCCATCTCAGTGTGACATTTCAGCTCCAGAAAATACAGCAATGAGCCTTTGCAAAGTATAACATGGTGTGAAAGTGCCAATATTTACAGGGATGTGAACATCATGCATCAATTAGCATCAAGCAATATGTAATGTTGTACAATAAAGTCCCAGATAATAGAGTGCATTTATATTTCACATAAAATAATGTTCAAAAACTAATATTAGCAGTTTAAGTGTAAAATTCATAATCCCACTTAATATTGTAAAAATGACTAATTAATTTAATTATCTATATCTAGATCACCTATAAATACATTCATACACAAATCCCACCATGTGGTCCACCCTGTCTAGTCTATACCTCATAAGGAGGATGCCTTGTAATGCCATGAACGTCTTCTAAACTACACAGCACTTGCCTGAACTACAGGCTTCTCCTGTAGTACCCAATGCACATCATCAGTATGCACATACACAATGTGTCTATGGACATATTGCCACACAGTTAGGTCCAGAAATAGTTGGACAGTGACACACATTTTGACATTTTAGCTGTTTATAAAAACATAAACTCTCAGCTTTAAAGGGAAGGTACCGCGTTTGTAGATTATTGATTAATCAATGTAATGTAGCATAACATGCTGTTATAACCCAGATTTGAATGCATGTAAAACAGATTTTGTGTGATATATGAGTAGAAAGAATGCACTGGGGGCTGACATCTTGGTTTTGCAGCAGTAGCAGGGCACTATCAGTGTCAGATTACGGCACCCCATGGACATAGGAGATAATAGACCGGCTCGGACCCTATCTGTAACATTGCAGCAGCATTAGCAGTGAGCCGGGCACGCCTCTGTGGGCTGCACAACTCACTGCTGTAGGTGTGACTAGCTGCCATTTTATTATAGTCCAGTGCTATCTGTTGAGTTCCACTTACTCTCTATCGCAGGACAGAAGCCCTCACTGCTCCTCTGTACTCCAGGCACTGCAGGTTCTGGGCACACATCCTCTGCTCTCACACTCTGCCCTGTGCTTCTCCTGCTCTGTCTCCGCCTCCCCACAATCCCAGTGATCTCCGGTAAACTGCACTCTCCCCCTGTGTCGCTCTCCCTCTCTGTGCGGCGTGTTGGGGTCTCTGTGCGGCGTGGGGGGGTCTCTGTGCGGCGTGGGGGATCTCTGTGCGGTGTGGGGGGGTCTCTGTGCGGCGTGGGGGATCTCTGTGCGGCGTGGGGGGGGTCTCTGTGCGGCGTGGGGGATCTCTGTGCGGCGTGGGGGGGTCTCTGTGCGGCGTGGGGGGGGTCTCTGTGCGGCATGGGGGATCTCTGTGCGGCGTGGGGGGGTCTCTGTGCGGCGTGGGGGGGTCTCTGTGTGGCGTGGGGGGGTCTCTGTGCGGTGTGGGGGGGTCTCTGTTGCGGCGTGGGGGATCTCTGTGCGGTGTGGGGGGGTCTCTGTGCGGCGTGGGGGGGTCTCTGTGCGGCGTGGTGGATCTCTGTGCGGCGTGGGGGGTCTCTGTGCGGCGTGGGGGGGGGTCTGTGCGGCGTGTGGGGGGGGTCTCTATGCGTGTATGCAAGCATCGTCCGATGGGACTACAAGTCCCATCGGACGATGCCTGCTACAATGACAGTGATTGACACATTAGCCAATTATGGGACAGTAATAGTCCCATCATCCGGCTAATGTGGGGACGGACTAAACTGCATATTGGGATGATGGGATGATGGGATGATGGGCTGCAATACTAGACTCCACCACTAGATGGCAGCACATTTTACAAATGCAGCCCAGGAAATGACTTCTTGTAATATAGGAAGAAGGGAATTCAATGGAAATACTTAAATGAATCAGAACATCCACAGGGCTGGATTAAAGTTTAATAATAGAATTAGGGAAAAAAGATTGTAACTATATGGGATTATGTGTAGAATATCGGGTTACACACGCCTGGTGATATATCTCATCAACATTTCATAGGAATATGGGTATAATTATTGTTCTGTATGGGGATTATGGGTGAAATATCACAAATACACATGCCCAGGAACATATTTCATCTACTTCTGATAGGAATATGGGTATAATTATTGATCTGTATGGGGATTATGGGTGAAATATCACAAATACATATGCTCAGGAACATACTTCATCTACTTCTGATAGGAATATGGGTATATCTATTGTTCTGTATGGGGATTATAGGTGAAATATCACAAATACACATGCTCAGGAACATATTTCATCTACTTCTGATAGGAATATGGGTATAACTATTGTTCTGTATGGGGATTATGGGTGAAATATCACAAATACACATTCCCAGGAACATAGTTCATCTACTTCTGATAGGAATATGGGTATAACTATTGATCTGTATGGGGATTATAGGTGAAATATCACAAATACACATGCTCAGGAACATATTTCATCTACTTCTGATAGGAATATGGGTATATCTATTGTTCTGTATGGGGATTATGGGTGAAATATCACAAATACACATGCTCAGGAACATATTTCATCTACTTCTGATAGGAATATGGGTATAACTATTGTTCTGTATGGGGATTATGGGTGAAATATCACAAATACACATGTCCAGGAACATACTTCATCTACTTCTGATAGGAATATGGGTATAATTATGTTCTGTATGGGGATTATGGGTGAAATATCACAAATACACATGCTCAGGAACATATTTCATCGACTTCTGATAGGAATATGGGTATAATTATGTTCTGTATGGGGATTATGGGTGAAATATCACAAATACACATGCTCAGGAACATACTTCATCTACTTCTGATAGGAATATGGGTATCACTATTGTTCTCTATGGGGATTATGGGTGAAATATCACAAATACACATGCCCAGGAACATACTTCATCTACTTCTGATAGGAATATGGGTATAACTATTGATCTGTATGGGGATTATAGGTGAAATATCACAAATACACATGCCCAGGAACATACTTCATCTCCTTCTGATAGGAATATGAGTATAATTATTGTTCTGTATGGGGATTATGGGTGAAATATCACAAATACACATGCCCAGGAACATACTTCATCTACTTCTGATAGGAATATGGGTATATCTATTGTTCTGTATGGGGATTATGGGTGAAATATCACAAATACACATGCCCATGAACATAGTTCATCTACTTCTGATAGGAATATGGGTATAACTATTGTTCTGTATGGGGATTATGGGTGAAATATCACAAATACACATGCCCAGGAACATACTTCATCTCCTTCTGATAGGAATATGAGTATAATTATTGTTCTGTATGGGGATTATGGGTGAAATATCACAAATACACATGCCCAGGAACATACTTCATCTACTTCTGATAGGAATATGGGTATATCTATTGTTCTGTATGGGGATTATGGGTGAAATATCACAAATACACATGCTCAGGAACATACTTCATCTACTTCTGATAGGAATATGGGTATATCTATTGTTCTGTATGGGGATTATGGGTGAAATATCACAAATACACATGCCCAGGAACATACTTCATCTACTTCTGATAGGAATATGGGTATATCTATTGATCTGTATGGGGATTATGGGTGAAATATCACAAATACACATGCCCAGGAACATACTTCATCTCCTTCTGATAGGAATATGAGTATAATTATTGTTCTGTATGGGGATTATGGGTGAAATATCACAAATACACATGCCCAGGAACATACTTCATCTACTTCTGATAGGAATATGGGTATATCTATTGTTCTGTATGGGGATTATGGGTGAAATATCACAAATACACATGCCCATGAACATATTTCATCTACTTCTGATAGGAATATGGGTATAACTATTGTTCTGTATGGGGATTATGGGTGAAATATCACAAATACACATGCCCAGGAACATACTTCATCTCCTTCTGATAGGAATATGAGTATAATTATTGTTCTGTATGGGGATTATGGGTGAAATATCACAAATACACATGCCCAGGAACATACTTCATCTACTTCTGATAGGAATATGGGTATATCTATTGTTCTGTATGGGGATTATGGGTGAAATATCACAAATACACATGCTCAGGAACATACTTCATCTACTTCTGATAGGAATATGGGTATATCTATTGTTCTGTATGGGGATTATGGGTGAAATATCACAAATACACATGCCCAGGAACATACTTCATCTACTTCTGATAGGAATATGGGTATATCTATTGATCTGTATGGGGATTATGGGTGAAATATCACAAATACACATGCCCAGGAACATACTTCATCTACTTCTGATAGGAATATGGGTATATCTATTGTTCTGTATGGGGATTATGGGTGAAATATCACAAATACACATGCCCAGGAACATACTTCATCTACTTCTGATAGGAATATGGGTATAATTATTGTTCTGTATGGGGATAATGGGTGAAATATCACAAATACACATGCTCAGGAACATATTTCATCTACTTCTGATAGGAATATGGGTATAATTATGTTCTGTATGGGGATTATGGGTGAAATATCACAAATACACATGCTCAGGAACATACTTCATCTACTTCTGATAGGAATATGGGTATAATTATGTTCTGTATGGGGATTATGGGTGAAATATCACAAATACACATGCTCAGGAACATATTTCATCGACTTCTGATAGGAATATGGGTATAATTATGTTCTGTATGGGGATTATGGGTGAAATATCACAAATACACATGCTCAGGAACATACTTCATCTACTTCTGATAGGAATATGGGTATAACTATTGTTCTGTATGGGGATTATGGGTGAAATATCACAAATACACATGCTCATGAACATAGTTCATCTACTTCTGATAGGAATATGGGTATAACTATTGTTCTGTATGGGGATTATGGGTGAAATATCACAAATACACATGCCCAGGAACATACTTCATCTACTTCTGATAGGAATATGGGTATAACTATTGATCTGTATGGGGATTATGGGTGAAATACCACAAATACACATGCCCAGGAACATACTTCATCTCCTTCTGATAGGAATATGAGTATAATTATTGTTCTGTATGGGGATTATGGGTGAAATATCACAAATACACATGCCCAGGAACATTCTTCATCTACTTCTGATAGGAATATGGGTATATCTATTGTTCTGTATGGGGATTATGGGTGAAATATCACAAATACACATGCTCAGGAACATACTTCATCTACTTCTGATAGGAATATGGGTATAATTATTGTTCTGTATGGGGATTATGGGTGAAATATCACAAATACACATGCTGAGGAACATACTTCATCTACTTCTGATAGGAATATGGGTATATCTATTGTTCTGTATGGGGATTATGGGTGAAATATCACAAATCCACATGCTGAGGAACATACTTCATCTACTTCTGATAGGAATATGGGTAGATCTATTGATCTGTATGGGGATTATGGGTGAAATATCACAAATACACATGCCCAGGAACATACTTCATCTACTTCGGATAGGAATATGGGTATAATTATTGTTCTGTATGGGGATTATGGGTGAAATATCACAAATACACATGCCCAGGAACATACTTCATCTACTTCTGATAGGAATATGGGTATAATTATTGTTCTGTATGGGGATTATGGGTGAAATATCACAAATACACATGTCCAGGAACATACTTCATCTACTTCTGATAGGAATATGGGTATAATTATTGTTCTGTATGGGGATTATGGGTGAAATATCACAAATACACATGCCCAGGAACATACTTCATCTACTTCTGATAGGAATATGGGTATAATGGTTCTTTGTGGGTATTATAGGTGATATATCATGAATACACATGCCCAGTGTCATATTCGATCAATTCCTGGTAAGAACACGTATGTGTACAATTATTGTTTTATATGTTGATTATTGGTAAAATATGATGAAACATTTCATTAACTTTCGGTAAGAATATGGGTATATTTATTATTCTATATGGGGTTATGGTCAGAATGCTATGGATATACAGATCCTGTAACCTATTTGCATCTGACAGGACTACATGTCCATTGACTTCTCCCACCCCTGGCATCATAGGTCTTTGACCCAGTGTTCCCACCTCCTTATTAGGCCGGCCATGTCATAGAGATGAGCAGTCTTGCACCATACTTCTTGCTTATATACCTATATTATTCTCAATACATTGTTCTTTATAGGATGTTGGATCTTTTGCAGGATTTTATTGGTTACTTAGGTTTGTTGACATCAATAACTTTTAATGGAGATATATAGAATTTTTTAAAAATAACTTTTAATAAAATAATAGGTTTTATCTTAACAAAAATATTTGGAAATGGAACATATATTTTAGTGTATACTGGTCTCTAGGTTAATACGAAGGCCATCATAACAAATCAAACAAAATAGCTTTCATGGAACAATAAATGATCCTGCTTACGTTCACATGTTTGATATAGGACTCGGTATTGCTTCTTCGTCAGTAGGCAAGGCATAATTGAGTCTTATGTGCCTGTTTTCCATCCAGGTTCACTTGAATGGGAATGGAAACTTTCATATTGATCCCCGCTATACAGGGCAGATTTTTTTTTTTTTTTTGTGTGGCTGTTTCTGTGCTGCCACTATCATTCTCTATCACCTATAATACCCACAAAGAACCATTATACCCATATTCCTATCAGAAGTAGATGAGATATGTTCCTGAGCATGTGTATTTGTGATATTTCACCCATAATCCCCATACAGAACAATAGATATACCCATATTCCTATCAGAAGTAGATGAAGTATGTTCCTGAGCATGTGTATTTGTGATATTTCACCCATAATCCCCATACAGAACAATAGATATACCCATATTCCTATCAGAAGTAGATGAAGTATGTTCCTGAGCATGTGTATTTGTGATATTTCACCCATAATCCCCATACAGAACAATAGATATACCCATATTCCTATCAGAAGTAGATGAAGTATGTTCCTGGGCATGTGTATTTGTGATATTTCACCCATAATCCCCATACAGAACAATAGATATACCCATATTCCTATCAGAAGTAGATGAAGTATGTTCCTGAGCATGTGTATTTGTGATATTTCACCCATAATCCCCATACAGAACAATATATATACCCATATTCCTATCAGAAGTAGATGAAGTATGTTCCTGAGCATGTGTATTTGTGATATTTCACCCATAATCCCCATACAGAACAATAGATATACCCATATTCCTATCAGAAGTAGATGAAGTATGTTCCTGGGCATGTGTATTTGTGATATTTCACCCATAATCCCCATACAGAACAATAATTATACCCATATTCCTATCAGAAGTAGATGAAGTATGTTCCTGGGCATGTGTATTTGTGATATTTCACCCATAATCCCCATACAGGACAATAGATATACCCATATTCCTATCAGAAGTAGATGAAGTATGTTCCTGGGCATGTGTATTTGTGATATTTCACCCATAATCCCCATACAGATTAATAATTATACTCATATTCCTATCAGAAGTAGATGAAGTATGTTCCTGGGCATGTGTATTTGTGATATTTCACCCATAATCCCCATACAGAACAATAATTATACCCATATTCCTATCAGAAGTAGATGAAGTATGTTCCTGGGCATGTGTATTTGTGATATTTCACCCATAATCCCCATACAGAACAATAGATATACCCATATTCCTATCAGAAGTAGATGAAGTATGTTCCTGAGCATGTGTATTTGTGATATTTCACCCATAATCCCCATACAGATCAATAATTATACCCATATTCCTATCAGAAGTAGATGAAATATGTTCCTGGGCATGTGTATTTGTGATATTTCACCCATAATCCCCATACAGATCAATAGTTATACCCATATTCCTATCAGAAGTAGATGAAGTATGTTCCTGGGCATGTGTATTTGTGATATTTCACCCATAATCCCCATACAGATCAATAATTATACCCATATTCCTATCAGAAGTAGATGAAATATGTTCCTGGGCATGTGTATTTGTGATATTTCACCCATAATCCCCATACAGAACAATAATTATACCCATATTCCTATCAGAAGTAGATGAAATATGTTCCTGGACATGTGTATTTGTGATATTTCACCCATAATCCCCATACAGAACAATAGATATACCCATATTCCTATCAGAAGTAGATGAAGTATGTTCCTGGGCATGTGTATTTGTGATATTTCACCCATAATCCCCATACAGATCAATAGTTATACCCATATTCCTATCAGAAGTAGATGAAGTATGTTCCTGGGCATGTGTATTTGTGATATTTCACCCATAATCCCCATACAGATCAATAATTATACCCATATTCCTATCAGAAGTAGATGAAGTATGTTCCTGGACATGTGTATTTGTAATATTTCACCCATAATCCCCATACAGAACAATAGATATACCCATATTCCTATCAGAAGTAGATGAAGTATGTTCCTGAGCATGTGTATTTGTGATATTTCACCCATAATCCCCATACAGATCAATAATTATACCCATATTCCTATCAGAAGTAGATGAAATATGTTCCTGGGCATGTGTATTTGTGATATTTCACCCATAATCCCCATACAGAACAATAATTATACCCATATTCCTATCAGAAGTAGATGAAATATGTTCCTGGGCATGTGTATTTGTGATATTTCACCCATAATCCCCATACAGATCAATAGATATACCCATATTCCTATCAGAAGTAGATGAAGTATGTTCCTGAGCATGTGTATTTGTGATATTTCACCCATAATCCCCATACAGAACAATAGATATACCCATATTCCTATCAGAAGTAGATGAAGTATGTTCCTGAGCATGTGTATTTGTGATATTTCACCCATAATCCCCATACAGAACAATAGATATACCCATATTCCTATCAGAAGTAGATGAAGTATGTTCCTGGGCATGTGTATTTGTGATATTTCACCCATAATCCCCATACAGAACAATAATTATACCCATATTCCTATCAGAAGTAGATGAAGTATGTTCCTGGGCATGTGTATTTGTGATATTTCACCCATAATCCCCATACAGAACAATAGATATACCCATATTCCTATCAGAAGTAGATGAAGTATGTTCCTGGGCATGTGTATTTGTGATATTTCACCCATAATCCCCATACAGAACAATAGATATACCCATATTCCTATCAGAAGTAGATGAAGTATGTTCCTGGGCATGTGTATTTGTGATATTTCACCCATAATCCCCATACAGATCAATAATTATACTCATATTCCTATCAGAAGTAGATGAAGTATGTTCCTGGGCATGTGTATTTGTGATATTTCACCCATAATCCCCATACAGAACAATAGATATACCCATATTCCTATCAGAAGTAGATGAAGTATGTTCCTGAGCATGTGTATTTGTGATATTTCACCCATAATCCCCATACAGATCAATAATTATACCCATATTCCTATCAGAAGTAGATGAAATATGTTCCTGGGCATGTGTATTTGTGATATTTCACCCATAATCCCCATACAGAACAATAATTATACCCATATTCCTATCAGAAGTAGATGAAGTATGTTCCTGGACATGTGTATTTGTGATATTTCACCCATAATCCCCATACAGAACAATAGATATACCCATATTCCTATCAGAAGTAGATGAAGTATGTTCCTGGGCATGTGTATTTGTGATATTTCACCCATAATCCCCATACAGAACAATAATTATACCCATATTCCTATCAGAAGTAGATGAAGTATGTTCCTGGGCATGTGTATTTGTGATATTTCACCCATAATCCCCATACAGATCAATAGTTATACCCATATTCCTATCAGAAGTAGATGAAATATGTTCCTGAGCATGTGTATTTGTGATATTTCACCCATAATCCCCATACAGAACAATAATTATACCCATATTCCTATCAGAAGTAGATGAAATATGTTCCTGGGCATGTGTATTTGTGATATTTCACCCATAATCCCCATACAGAACAATAATTATACCCATATTCCTATCAGAAGTAGATGAAGTATGTTCCTGGGCATGTGTATTTGTGATATTTCACCCATAATCCCCATACAGATCAATAGTTATACCCATATTCCTATCAGAAGTAGATGAAATATGTTCCTGAGCATGTGTATTTGTGATATTTCACCCATAATCCCCATACAGAACAATAATTATACCCATATTCCTATCAGAAGTAGATGAAGTATGTTCCTGGGCATGTGTATTTGTGATATTTCACCCATAATCCCCATACAGATCAATAGTTATACCCATATTCCTATCAGAAGTAGATGAAATATGTTCCTGAGCATGTGTATTTGTGATATTTCACCCATAATCCCCATACAGATCAATAGTTATACCCATATTCCTATCAGAAGTAGATGAAATATGTTCCTGAGCATGTGTATTTGTGATATTTCACCCATAATCCCCATACAGAACAATAATTATACCCATATTCCTATGAAATGTTGATGAGATATATCACCAGGCGTGTGTAACCCGATATTCTACACATAATCCCATATAGTTACAATCTTTTTTCCCTAATTCTATTATTAAACTTTAATCCAGCCCTGTGGATGTTCTGATTCATTTAAGTATTTCCATTGAATTCCCTTCTTCCTATATTACAAGAAGTCATTTCCTGGGCTGCATTTGTAAAATGTGCTGCCATCTAGTGGTGGAGTCTAGTATTGCAGCCCATCATCCCATCATCCCAATATGCAGTTTAGTCCGTCCCGCTAATGTGTTGAATGAAAAAAAAAAAAAAAATACTCCATACATACTCCATATATACTCCATACATACATGCTACATACATGCTACATACATACTCCATGCATGCTACATACATGCTACATACAATACATTACATACTTATAGACATACAGTACATTAAACATAGATTTCATACTCACCATTACTTGTCACTTTGTTCCCCGAAGCCAGTGTCATCTGTAAAAAAATATGAAAAAAACAAACAACCAATATACTCCCTGTCCGCAGAAATCCACGAGTGTCCCACGACGATCTCCCGTGGAGAGCAGCAGCATCAGATAATGCGACTGCTCTCTAGGGGCTCCAGGAACACAATGACAGCAGGAAGGTATCCTTCCACCACTGTATTCCTCCGCCGCTGTAAAAAAAAAGTCCCTAGTCTCACTTTATGCCATTGCTGTATGAGAATTTTTCCCAGGCAGCAATTGCCATAAAGTGAGACCTTGTCCTAAGGTAACCTCTCAGTGATGCACTGTAGGAGCCATTGCCTCCTGTCAGTGTGTCACTGAGGGTCCTATAGAACAGTGACATCACCCGATGTCACTGTTCTATAGGGGAGATCGTCGTGGGACACTCGATATTAATTGGACTACGGCGGACAGGTAGTATACGGTTTATTATTTTACGTTTTTTGCAGGCGCTGAAGTATGGTAAGTATGGTGAAATGAAGAATATTAAAATACTTTTTTCCTAATGTGTGCATGTTTTTTTTAACCCTTTCTTACTATTGGATTAATAACGGATAGGCGTCTTATTGACGCCTCTCCGTTATTAACCCGGCTTAATGTCACCTTACAATAGCAAGGTGACATTAACCCTTCATTACCCCATATCCCACCGCTACACGGGAGTGGGAAGAGAGGGGCTAAGTGCCGGAATTGGCGCATCTTACAGATGCGCCATTTCTGGGGCGGCTGCGGACTGGTATTTGTAGCCCGGGGGGGGGGGGGCAATATCCATGGCCCCTCTCTGGGCTATGAATATCAGCCTGCAGCTGTCTGCGTAGCCTTTCTGGCTATAAAATATAGGGGGACCCCACGCAATTTTTTTTTTTGGGGGGGTCCCCCTATTTTAATAGCCAGTAAAGGCTATACAGACAGCTGCGGGCTGATATTCATAGCAGGCTACAGATATTGGCCGTCGGCTTTCCCCCTCTGGCGCAGAAAATTGCACGGGTGCCCACGCGTTTTTTTTTGTTGTTGTTTTAATTCAACCCTCATAAAGTCCTCTTTCACACTTGCGTCTGTACGAGTCCGTCGCTATGCATCGGGCCGACGTACGTTGTGAAATTTGTGCCCGACGTGGGCAGCGGATGCAGTTTTTCAACACATCCACTGCCCATTCTGAAGTCTGGAAGGAGGGGGCGGAGCTTTGGCAGCGCATGCGCGGTAGAAAATGGCGGACGCGCTGGACAAAAAAAGTTCACTTGAACGCTTTTTCGTGCCGACGGTCCGCCAAAACATGACGGATCCGTTGCACGACAGACGCGACCATGCGACGTGTGGCCATCCGTCACGATCCGTCGCTAATACAAGTTTATGGGAAAAAAACGCATCCTGCGAGCACATTTGCAGAATCCGTTTTTTCCGCCAGATCCGTTTTTTCCACTGGATCCATTTTTTTCCCGCTGGATCCGTTTTTTTCCGCCGGATCCATTTTTTCCTGCTGGATCCGTTAATTCCCGCCGTATCCACTTTTTTCCTGCCGGATCCGTTTTTTCCCGCCGGATCCGTTTTTTTTCCACAATTTCCTTTTTTTTCTGCCAGATCAGTTTTTTTTTCCATTGGATCCTTTTTTTCCCGCCGGATCCGTTTTTTTTCCACAATTTCCTTTTTTTTCTGCCAGATCAGTTTTTTTTTCCATTGGATCCTTTTTTTCCCGCCTGATCCGTTTTTTTCCACAATTTCCTTTTTTTTCTGTCAGATCATTTTTTTTTTCCATCGGATCCTTTTTTTTCCCGCCTGATCCGTTTTTTTTCCACAAGTTCCTTTTTTTTCTGCCAGATCAGTGTTTTTTCCATCGCATCCTTTTTTTCCCCGCCTGATCCGTTTTTTTCCGCCGGATCTGTTTTTTTTCCACAAGTTCCTTTTTTTTCTGCCAGATCAGTTTTTTCCGCCGGATCCGTTTTTTCCCGCCAGATACGTTTTTTTCCACAAGTTCCTTTTTTTTCTGTCAGATCATTTTTTTTTTCCATCGGATCCTTTTTTTTCCCGCCTGATCCGTTTTTTTTCCACAAGTTCCTTTTTTTTCTGCCAGATCAGTGTTTTTTCCATCGCATCCTTTTTTTCCCGCCTGATCCGTTTTTTTCCGCCGGATCTGTTTTTTTTCCACAAGTTCCTTTTTTTTCTGCCAGATCAGGTTTTTCCGCCGGATCCGTTTTTTCCCGCCAGATACGTTTTTTTCCACAAGTTCCTTTTTTTTCTGCCAGATCAGGTTTTTTTCACCGGATCCGTTATTTTCTCATTGAGTTGTATTAGCGCCGGATGGCCACACGTTTCATCCGTTTTTTGCAGGATCCGTCAAAACAGCTGTTTCCGCCGGACGGAAAACACATACAGAGGAACGGTTGAATCGCGATTTCACCCACCGCTATTGCGGGCACATGTCAGTCATGTTTTTTTTTATTGACAGATCGGGCGATTCTGAACGCGGCGATACTAAATATGTGTAGGCTTGATTCTTTTATTGTTTTATTTTTGATGGGGCAAAAGGGGGGTGATTTAAACTTTAATTTTTATTTTTTTTGTCATATTTTTAAAAACATTTTTTTTACATTTGCCATGCTTCAATAGCCTCCATGGGAAACTAGAAGCTGGCACAACTCGATCGGCTCAGCTACATAGCAGCGATCATCAGATTGCTGCTCCGTAGCTGAATTACAGGCTTGCTATGAGTGCCGACCACAGGGAGGCGCTCACAGCAAACCGGCATCAGTAACTATAGAGGTCTCAAGGACCTCTATGGTGACCATCCTGACGCTATTGCACGCACATGTCAGCTGTACAAAACAGCCGACATGTCGTGACTTTGATGTGGGCTCAGCGCCGGAGCCCACATCAAAGGAGGAGACACGACATGCGCAGAACATGTTGCGTTTTTTACTGCGATGCGTTTTTTCCCCAGAAAAAACGCAACATATGCACAAAAATTGCGGAATGCATTATAAATGATGGGATGCATATGTATGCATTTTTTAATAGTTTTTATCGCATTTTTATAGCGAATAAACGCAAAAAAATGCGAAAAATCCTGAACGTGTGCACACAGCCTCAAGGTGTATCTCCCCATCACACTCCATATGTGTCTCACTCATCATACTTCACGTCTCTTTCTCTCCCATCAGTCACTCTTAGGCCGGGGACACACACAACGTATAAAAAAACGGTCCGTTTTTGACGGACGAGAATCGCACAAATGTTACCAAAACAGTGATCCGTGTGCAGTGCGAGGATGCGATTTTCTCGCATCCAAAGATCCGTGTGGCATCCGTATGGTGAGATTTTCTCAAACACTTGCAAAATGAGCAAATAATGGCTGAACCTTTCCTGTCACCTGCCCAATGCCTGAGAATTTCTCGCAAGTCACACTGATGGTCCGTGTGCTGTGCTATTTTTTCTCACCCCATAGCCTTTCATTGGCGATTCTCGGCCAAGATACGCTGACAATCGCAGCGTGCTGCGATTTCACTCGGATCCTGAATACGGACGAGAAAATATCGGATGATGGGAGCTGCCCCATAGATTAACATTGGGACGAGTGCTATGCGATTTTTTTATCGCATTGCACTCGTCCGTATTGCGGTCTAGTGTGACCCCGGCCTTAGCCATACAATGCATCTCTCCCCTCCCTCCATAATGCCTGGCTATTCACTGCAGAGCTGGAGCTCCCAGACAGCTCCCAATGCTGCTCCATGCACACCACATGTCTTCACTCTTCTTGGGTCCAGATTCTGCCGAGTCCACTGTGTTCTGCTCCTCTGTAAACAAGCTGTCACTCTGATGCAGTAACTGCTGGTGACAGCAGGTCACAGGGCAGTCACACACAAAATGGCTCTGCCCTGTGATGCTGCTCTTCATTCTTACTGTTGGGGCAGTAACTGCTGACATCACCATTTCCCTCCCCTTTTGGGTGGTCTAATATCCCTGGGGCAGAGCTGCTAAATCTTACTATAGCTGCTTGAGGTCTAAAACGGAAAATGCTCCCCCTAGTGGTAAATATGTATATTTGTAGAAAAATATATAATATTTTTCATATAGAAATGTTTGCAAACAGTGCAAACATTGCATTAATACATTTTAATTACTATTTTAAGCTTAATTTCACAAAAAAACAAAATACAAGAAAACTGGTGGCACCTTCCCTTTAATTTGAGGCTATTCACATCCTAATTAGAGTAAGGGTTTAGGAATTACAGTAGTTTAATATGTAGCTGCCTCTTTTTAAAGGTACCAGAAGTAATTGGACAATTATCTCAATAGCTATTTAATTAATCCAAGCTCTTTCCACCTCCTGTTGCCTCCATCTCAAAAATATCTCCAGAATCCGTCCTTTCCTCAGCCGTCAATCTACTAAAATCCTTGTGCATGCCCTCATCATCTCCCACCTCGACTACTGCAACATCCTTTTCTGTGGCCTCCCTGCTAACACCCTTGCACCTCTCCAGTCCATCCTTAACTCTGCTGCCCGACTAATTCATCTCTCTCCTCGCTACTACTCTGCTTCCCCCCTCTGCAAATCTCTTCACTGGCTCCCATTCCCTCAGCGTATCCAGTTCAAATTACTAATACTGACCTACAAAGTCATCCATAACCTGTCGCCTCCCTATATCTCTGAACTAGTCTCCCGATGTCTTCCCTCACATAATCTCTGGTCCTCCCAAGACCTCCTTCTCTCCCCCACACTTATTCATTCCTCACCCAACCACCTCCAAGACTTCTCCCGAATATCCCCCATCCTCTGGAATTCTTTGCTACAACACGTCCGACTATCAATCACATTCGAATCCTTCAGACGGAACCTGAAAAGCCACCTCTTCTGGAAAGCCTACAGCCTGCAATGACCCTGCTGCCTCCTCACCACTACTGGAGCTGCCGCCTCACCAACACCAGAGCTCCTGCAACCCTCAACCTATTGTCTCTTTCCCTACCATCCTGTAGAATCTAAGCTCACAAAGGCAGGATCCTCG
Source organism: Ranitomeya imitator (assembly GCF_032444005.1). Lineage (NCBI taxonomy): Eukaryota > Metazoa > Chordata > Amphibia > Anura > Dendrobatidae > Ranitomeya > Ranitomeya imitator. The sequence goes on along the minus strand of NC_091283.1, from coordinate 70,968,609 downwards.
CCCCTCTGTATCAGTCTGTAATTGTTAGTTTGCTTAATGTAAGTGATATCTGTAATTTGAATGTAGCCTGTTATGGCTGGCAATCAGGCAACACAGCGTGCAGTAATCAGCGCACATACAGAGATCTGGCAATAACCAAAAACAATAGGACGAGCTCTGAGACGTGGAATCTCTGTAGACTGCAGTACCTGATCTATCCTCACACAACTATAAGCAGCAGTGGATTGCGCCTAACAACTACCTATGCAACTCGGCACTGCCTGAGGAGCTGACTAGCCTGAAGATAGAAATACAAGCCTGACTTACCTCAGAGAAATACCCCAAAGGAATAGGCAGCCCCCCACATATAATGACTGTTAGCAAGATGAAAAGACAAACGCAGGAATGAAATAGATTCAGCAAAGTGAGGCCCGATATTCTAGACAGAGCGAGGATAGCAAAGAGAACTATGCAGTCTACAAAAAACCCTAAAACGAAAACCACGCAAAGGGGCAAAAAGACCCACCGTGCCGAACTAACAGCACGGCGGAGCACCCCTTTGCTTCTCAGAGCTTCCAGCAAAAGAAAATAGCAAGCTGGACAGAAAAAACAGAAAACAAACTAGAAGCACTTATCTAGCAGAGCAGCAGGCCCAAGGAAAGATGCAGTAGCTCAGATCCAACACTGGAACATTGACAAGGAGCAAGGAAGACAGACTCAGGTGGAGCTAAATAGCAAGGCAGCCAACGAGCTCACCAAAACACCTGAGGGAGGAAGCCCAGAGACTGCAATACCACTTGTGACCACAGAAGTGAACTCAGCCACAGAATTCACAACAGTACCCCCCCCTTGAGGAGGGGTCACCGAACCCTCACCAGAACCCCCAGGCCGACCAGGATGAGCCACATGAAAGGCACGAACAAGATCTGGGGCATGGACATCAGAGGCAAAAACCCAGGAATTATCTTCCTGAGCATAACCCTTCCATTTGACCAGATACTGGAGTTTCCGTCTAGAGACACGAGAATCCAAAATCTTCTCCACAATATACTCCAATTCCCCCTCCACCAAAACAGGGGCAGGAGGCTCCACAGATGGAACCATAGGTGCCACGTATCTCCTCAACAACGACCTATGGAATACATTATGTATGGAAAAGGAGTCTGGGAGGGTCAGACGAAAAGACACCGGATTGAGAATCTCAGAAATCCTATACGGACCAATAAAACGAGGTTTAAATTTAGGAGAGGAAACCTTCATAGGAATATGACGAGAAGATAACCAAACCAGATCCCCAACACGAAGTCGGGGTCCCACACGGCGTCTGCGATTAGCGAAAAGCTGAGCCTTCTCCTGGGACAAGGTCAAATTGTCCACTACCTGAGTCCAGATCTGCTGCAACCTGTCCACCACAGAATCCACACCAGGACAGTCCGAAGACTCAACCTGTCCTGAAGAGAAACGAGGATGGAACCCAGAATTGCAGAAAAATGGAGAGACCAAGGTAGCCGAGCTGGCCCGATTATTAAGGGCGAACTCAGCCAACGGCAAAAATGACACCCAATCATCCTGGTCAGCGGAAACAAAACATCTCAGATATGTTTCCAAGGTCTGATTGGTTCGTTCGGTCTGGCCATTAGTCTGAGGATGGAAGGCCGAGGAAAAAGATAGGTCAATGCCCATCCTACCACAAAAGGCTCGCCAGAACCTCGAGACAAACTGGGAACCTCTGTCAGAAACAATATTCTCAGGAATGCCATGTAAACGAACCACATGCTGGAAGAACAAAGGCACCAAATCAGAGGAGGAAGGCAATTTAACCAAGGGCACCAGATGGACCATTTTAGAAAAGCGATCACAGACCACCCAAATGACCGACATTTTTTGAGAAACGGGAAGGTCAGAAATGAAATCCATCGAAATATGTGTCCAAGGCCTCTTCGGGACCGGCAAGGGCAAAAGCAACCCACTGGCACGTGAACAGCAGGGCTTAGCCCTAGCACAAATTCCACAGGACTGCACAAAAGCACGCACATCCCGTGACAGAGATGGCCACCAGAAGGATCTAGCAACCAACTCCCTGGTACCAAAGATTCCTGGATGACCGGCCAGCACCGAACAATGAAGTTCAGAGATAACTTTACTAGTCCACCTATCAGGGACGAACAGTTTCTCGGCCGGACAACGATCAGGTTTATTAGCCTGAAATTTCTGCAACACTCTCCGCAAATCAGGGGAGATGGCAGACACAATGACTCCTTCCTTGAGGATACTCGCCGGCTCAGATAACCCCGGAGAGTCGGGCACAAAACTCCTAGACAGAGCATCCGCCTTCACATTTTTAGAGCCCGGAAGGTATGAAATCACAAAATCAAAACGAGCAAAAAATAACGACCAACGGGCCTGTCTAGGATTCAAGCGCTTGGCAGACTCAAGATAAGTAAGGTTCTTATGATCAGTCAAAACCACCACGCGATGCCTAGCACCCTCAAGCCAATGACGCCACTCCTCGAATGCCCACTTCATGGCCAGCAACTCTCGGTTGCCCACATCATAATTACGCTCAGCAGCAGAAAATTTCCTGGAAAAGAAAGCACATGGTTTGAACACTGAGCAACCAGAACCTCTCTGTGACAAAACCGCCCCTGCACCAATCTCAGAAGCATCAACCTCGACCTGGAACGGAAGAGAAACATCAGGTTGACACAACACAGGGGCACAGCAAAAACGACGCTTCAACTCCTGAAAAGCTTCCACGGCAGCAGAAGACCAATTAACCAAATCAGCACCCTTCTTGGTCAAATCGGTCAATGGTCTGGCAATGCTAGAAAAATTACAGATGAAGCGACGATAAAAATTAGCAAAGCCCAGGAATTTCTGCAGACTTTTTAGAGATGTCGGCTGAGTCCAATCCTGGATGGCCTGAACCTTAACCGGATCCATCTCGATAGTAGAAGGGGAAAAGATGAACCCCAAAAATGAAACTTTCTGCACACCGAAGAGACACTTTGATCCCTTCACAAACAAGGAATTAGCACGCAGTACCTGGAAAACCATTCTGACTTGCTTCACATGAGACTCCCAATCATCTGAGAAGATCAAAATGTCATCCAAGTAAACAATCAAGAATTTATCCAGATACTCACGGAAAATGTCATGCATAAAAGACTGAAAAACAGATGGAGCATTGGCAAGTCCGAACGGCATCACCAGATACTCAAAATGACCCTCGGGCGTATTAAATGCCGTTTTCCATTCATCTCCCTGCCTGATTCTCACCAGATTATACGCACCACGAAGATCAATCTTAGTAAACCAACTAGCCCCCTTAATCCGAGCAAACAAGTCAGAAATCAATGGCAAGGGATACTAAAACTTAACAGTGATCTTATTAAGAAGGCGGTAATCAATACACGGTCTTAGCGAACCATCCTTCTTGGCTACAAAAAAGAACCCTGCTCCCAATGGTGACGACGATGGGCGAATATGTCCCTTCTCCAGGGACTCCTTCACATAACTGCGCATAGCGGTGTGTTCAGGTACGGACAAATTAAATAAACGACCCTTAGGGAATTTACTACCAGGAATCAAATTGATAGCACAATCACAATTCCTATGCGGAGGTAGGGCATCAGACTTGGACTCTTCAAATACATCCTGAAAGTCCGACAAGAACTCTGGGATGTCAGAAGGAATGGATGACGAAATAGACAAAAATGGAACATCACCATGTACTCCCTGACAACCCCAGCTGGTTACCGACATAGAGTTCCAATCCAATACTGGATTATGGGTTTGTAGCCATGGCAACCCCAACACGACCACATCATGCAAATTATGCAGTACCAGAAAGCGAATAACTTCCTGATGTGCAGGAGCCATGCACATGGTCAGCTGGGCCCAGTACTGAGGCTTATTCTTGGCCAAAGGTGTAGCATCAATTCCTCTCAACGGAATAGGACACCGCAAAGGCTCCAAGAAAAATCCACAACGTTTAGCATAATCCAAATCCATCAGATTCAGGGCAGCGCCTGAATCCACAAACGCCATGACAGAATATGATGACAAAGAGCATATTAAGGTAATGGACAAAAGGAATTTGGACTGTACAGTACCAATAACGGCAGAGCTATCGAACCGCCTAGTGCGTTTAGAACAATTAGAAATAGCATGAGTAGAATCACCACAATAGAAACACAGTCTGTTCAGACGTCTGTGTTCGTGCCGTTCTACTTTAGTCATAGTCCTGTCGCACTGCATAGGCTCAGGCTTACTCTCAGACAATACCGCCAGATGGTGCACAGATTTACGCTCGCGCAAGCGACGACCGATCTGAATGGCCAAGGACATAGACTCATTCAAACCAGCAGGCATAGGAAATCCCACCATTACATCCTTAAGAGCTTCAGAGAGACCCTTTCTGAACAAAGCCGCTAGTGCAGATTCATTCCACAGAGTGAGTACTGACCATTTCCTAAATTTCTGACAATATACTTCTACATCATCCTGACCCTGGCATAAAGCCAGCAGATTTTTCTCAGCTTGATCCACTGAATTAGGCTCATCGTAAAGCAATCCCAGCGCCTGGAAAAATGCATCAACATTACTCAATGCAGAATCTCCTGGTGCAAGAGAAAACGCCCAGTCCTGTGGGTCGCCGCGCAAAAAAAGAAATAATAATCAAAACCTGTTGAATAGGATTACCAGAAGAATGAGGTTTCAAGGCCAAAAATAGCTTACAATTATTTCTGAAGCTCAGGAACTTAGTTCTGTCACCAAAAAACAAATCAGGAATCGGAATTCTTGGTTCTAGCATCGATTTCTGATCAATAGTATCTTGAATCTTTTGTATATTTACAACGAGATTATCCATTGAGGAGCACAGAGCCTGAATATCCATGTCCACAGCTGTGTCCTGAAGCACTCTAATGTCTAGGGGAAAAAAAAGACTGAAGACAGAGCTAAGAAAAAAAATGATGTCAGGATTTCTTTTTTCCCTCTATTGGGAATCATTGGTCCGGCTCCTTGTACTGTTATGGCTGGCAATCAGGCAACACAGCGTGCAGTAATCAGCGCACATACAGAGATCTGGCAATAACCAAAAACAATAGGACGAGCTCTGAGACGTGGAATCTCTGTAGACTGCAGTACCTGATCTATCCTCACACAACTATAAGCAGCAGTGGATTGCGCCTAACAACTACCTATGCAACTCGGCACTGCCTGAGGAGCTGACTAGCCTGAAGATAGAAATACAAGCCTGACTTACCTCAGAGAAATACCCCAAAGGAATAGGCAGCCCCCCACATATAATGACTGTTAGCAAGATGAAAAGACAAACGCAGGAATGAAATAGATTCAGCAAAGTGAGGCCCGATATTCTAGACAGAGCGAGGATAGCAAAGAGAACTATGCAGTGTACAAAAAACCCTAAAACGAAAACCACGCAAAGGGGCAAAAAGACCCACCGTGCCGAACTAACAGCACGGCGGAGCACCCCTTTGCTTCTCAGAGCTTCCAGCAAAAGAAAATAGCAAGCTGGACAGAAAAAACAGAAAACAAACTAGAAGCACTTATCTAGCAGAGCAGCAGGCCCAAGGAAAGATGCAGTAGCTCAGATCCAACACTGGAACATTGACAAGGAGCAAGGAAGACAGACTCAGGTGGAGCTAAATAGCAAGGCAGCCAACGAGCTCACCAAAACACCTGAGGGAGGAAGCCCAGAGACTGCAATACCACTTGTGACCACAGAAGTGAACTCAGCCACAGAATTCACAACAGTAGCCCCTTCTCATGCACAGCACCATGGAATCAATGGTGCTCTATAAATAAATAATAATAATAATAATAATAGTGGGTTGGATGAATTATTCCCTTCTTAATCCATCATCAATAAAGTAAAAGGTCTGGAGCTGATTCCAGATGTGGCATTTGCATTTGGAAGCTGTTGCTTTGGACCCACAACATTTAGTCAAAGGAGCTCTCAATGGAAGAGAAACAGACCATCATTAGGTAAAAAAAAGAAGAAATCCATCAGAGAGATAGTAGAAATAGTAGAAGTGGCCAAATCAACAATTTGTTACATTCTAAAAAAGGCCTGGATGTCCATGTAAAATAATAGAGGTGGATGATGACAAAAAACTTTCCATGGTGAAGAAACACTCCTTCACAATATCCACCCAAATGGAGAACACTCTCCAGGAAGTAGGTGTTTTAGTGTCCTAGTCTACCATAAAGAGAAGACTTCATGAGAGCAAATACAGAGGGTTCACCACAAGCTTCAAACCATTAATCAGCCTTAAAAACAGAAAGGTCACAATAGACTTTGCCAAAAAAAAATTCAAGACGCCAGCCCAGTTCTTGAAAAGCAAGATGTACCAGAATGCTGGTGAGAAGAAAGTAATAAAGTATGGAGAAGGTTAGGAATAGTTCTTGATCCAAAGCACACCACATCCTCTGCAGAACATGGCAGAGGCAGTGTTATGGCGTGGGCATGCATGGCTTCCAATGGCCCAGGGTCACTAGTGTTTATTGATGAAGTGACTAAGGACAGAAGCAGCCGGATGAGTTCTGAAGTGTACAGGGCGATACCTTCTGCTCAGATTCAACCAAATGCAGCAAGGTTGATTGGACGACGCTTCACAGTTCAGTTGGGCAATGAACCAAAACATACTGGGAAAGCAACCCAGAATTTTTTTTTAAGGCAAAGTAGTGAGATATTTTGCAATGGCCGAGTCAATCACCAGATCTCAATCCCATCGAACATGCATTTCACACGCTTGAGACACAATTTAAGACAGAAAGACCCCCAAACAAGCAACAACTGAAGTCAGCTGCAGTAAAGGTGTCAAAGCATCACAAAGGAGAAAACACAGCGTTTGGTGACACCAATGGCTTCCAGACTTCAGGAAGCCATTACCTGCAAAGGATTCTCTACAAAGTATTAAAAAAGAACATTTTATTTATGACAAAGTATGTACAATTACTTCTGAGCCAATGAAACAAGGAGGCTTTGTAGGAAAATGGTTGCAATTTCTAAATGTTTCACAGGATAATTTTGTTCAAACCCTTAAATTAAACCTGTAAGTCTCCACTTCATTTATATCTCCGTTGTTTCATTTTAAATAAAAAGACGGTGGCATAAAGAGCCAAAAACATGTACTTGTAAGTTTATATATGCAATCCCCAGCCCTGTATATGCTAAGGGAAAGATCCACGGGTATCGTTAACCAGATGCCAAATCGTATTGGCACACAAGTCCAGATCTGAATACCTCCAATTGCTGGAACTGAATGGCTGACAATAGTATCTCCATGAGTATCCTTCAGTATTAGGCCTCGGTCCCATTAGCGTATGGCATCCGATGAGTCTCTCATGCGAGAGCATCGGATGCGATATGATAATGACACTCTGCTCCTGCTCTGCTGCGATACTGGTACTGGTATTATACAGACATGTGACGTTATCGTTAGCGAGTACCACAACTGATCCTGAGAACTGGGCCTCTGAAGAATCCCTTGTGAATAGAGTCGTGGTTGATCATGTACACTGCACACTGTTAATGGGACCGCCATACATGGCCAAGCGCTGCACTCAGCTGTTTTTCGGCACTCCTATAAGAATGAATGGACAGGCAGTGCACTTGATTGACCACCACTCCATTCACAAGGGGCTCTTCAGAATCCTTTTTTTTCAGGATTGGTGATGGTGGTCAGGATTTAATCCCTGGATGTTCCTGAAGTGACTGTAACCTCTATTCTTTATATCTTTAATGCATTCAACAGTAAAATGTCTGGTCTCGTAGTGACCATGTATCTTCACGGAGGCTCTATGATGGTAGCAATGTCGCAGCGCTTCGTAAGAAACAGATGTACCTAAAAAAAATCAACTTTAGAGACGAAGGTTTCACAGGGACCTGTATTTTGGTAATTTATTACATACTTTATAATAAAAGGATATTCTCTATTATGGTTTTTATCACACTTATGACTTTTGCTTTTTTGATAAACTGATATTTATATTGGTTATGATGTTGTGGTATGAGTAGCTTTTTATTGCATTTATAGGGTTTGGGTCAACACATCAGACTCTCGTCTACCATCGAAATCTTCAAAAAGAAGCTGAAGACCCACCTCTTCCGACAAGCCTACAACCTGCAGCAACCACCGATCGACCAAACCGCTGCACGACCAGCGCTACCCTCACCTACTGTATTCTCACCCATCCCTTGTAGATTGTGAGCCCTCGCGGACAGGGTCCTCTTCTCCTGTACCAGTTATGACTTGTATTGTTTAAGATTATTGTACTTGTTTTTATTATGTATACCCCTCCTCACATGTAAAGCGCCATGGAACAAATGGCGCTATAACAATAAATAATAATAATAATACGGGTGCTGTGACTGAAAAATGGCAATTCTGGCATTTTGACTTCTTTTTTTTTTTGCTTTAAGGCATTTATCATACTGGTTTAAATATTATATATTTTGATAGGTCAGGCTTTTAAAAGTGTGTATGTCACATGTCAGGATGGGGTTATTACATAAGATACCACATCAGTATTCTTGTACTTGTCTGTTGTCTGGAGCAGACTTCTGAGCGGACGGCACACTCATTTTATACAACTAATACGATGCCAAAATGTATGCCAAAATTGTGCCTTGCCCCTTCTGAACATGGTTGTAACATGATCGGCAAGAGGTTAGGTTTGCCAAGATTAACATTTTACTGATAGTACACAGCTGGATGCAAACCAGAAAATGTGCCCTAAATCCCAACATGTGGCACTGCACCACACGCAGGTTTAATCTTGATAATAATGATTGCATACACAAGCCTTGCACAATCGCTATAGTTTCTACTACATGGTTCAGCACTGACTCTCCTCCACTGCTAGCAGAGCAGTATGTGTTATTGTCTGCAATGCTAACAGCTCACTGACAGCACAGCAGCCAATAATGAAGCTCAGCGGCTCTGCAAGAGAACATGCGAAAAGCTGCTCAGAGCTGCTAAACTCACTGATTGTCTGCAGCGCTGTCGATGTGATGTCAGCACTGCAGACAATAACGGATATCAGGAGCAACGGTGAAGACTCCATGCTGGACCCGGGGGTGAAGGACCTGCAGGGGGACAGGAGTTTTCTGAAATTGGAAAACCCCTTTAAGAATTAAAAAATGTATTTTCACAACCAGATAAAAAGAAACTCTTGACAAAAATATTTTTATCCGTTTTTACTCAGCTTAGTAAAGAATCTAAGAATCTCCAGTTTGTCTGCATTTACTTGTGTGCACTTTGCCTAAGGCCTCAGTCAGATGGCCGTATAACAGACGACGGCTCTCCTGGCCCGAGCAGACAGCGTGTATTTCTACGTAGCTGCCACGATCGGGTCAGGGCAGCCGCCGGCCAGTCCGAGCATTGCAATGCGGTTGTCCTCTGTGTTATACGCCCGTCTGACTGCGCCCTAATGTCTCGATCTTTCCAAGAACAAGAGATGATTAATCTAGTTACCAGAAAAGAATGTTACTTGGCCACAGAGAAAGGACACAACCGAGGATATATATGACCAGACACACAGGAATGCTTTATTGTGAGAGCCGACATCTATCTCGCTCATAGACACACAGTGATTAAGTGTTGTCATGTTAAACAATTATATTTAACAAATTCCAGAAGACCAAAAAGAGACGCTGATCTGTACGAAGAGTATCATGCTGAAAGCAGTCAAACATTGTCACGTAACCTGACATCCATAAATCCATAAAGCACAATGACAGACAACTAGGCTGGGTTATTATCATTATTATCATATTGGGCTAGGTTAGGCTTTGTCAGGTCAGTTCTCATGCACACCTTTTCAGGTAGGAACACATGGTAAGCTGGAGAGGAAACACTGATGTCTTCATAGGGAATATGTTCTCTTTCCCTGTCATATTATTTTGCTCTAAAACCCATATGGTAAAGAGCTTAGCCCCCATGAAATCGGGTAATAGGCGGGCTTAACAGGTCACTTGCCATCCAGGTGGACTAGTCAAATGAGTGGCTCTCGCTAAGTTAATACTGCTGGGGAGTAATACCATAGTATTAGTAGCTATTTTTTTGCAGCCTTTTTTTTAGCAAACAAGAAGCATCATTTTACAGACCCAGGAAAAGCTTGTTTTAGTTTTTTTTTTTTAGTTTTTAGACACAGTGGTGGTGAATCTGTGGCATGCAGAGCCCTCCCTGTAGGCACGCACCATCGCCGTTTCACATAAGTGGGCAGTGGGGTGAGGAGCCCCCTACTTCACATCCAGCTGAAGCGTATTGGAGCGCACGAACTCGCAATACACGCTGCTGGCCAATCAGAGGCCAACAGCTGGCGTCGGCATACACGCGACTGGGCTCATGGCAGTGACGTCATGTGCCCACCGAAGATGACGCGGCGCCTCGGTGAGAGGAAGGAAGGTGAGTAGCAATGTTTATTGTGCTTTTTTTTCCTTTCTATGTGTTGAACAGCGGCGCCAGCAGGATGGGGCGGATATACAATAATGGGGTGACATTTACAAGGATGGGGCACAAATACCAAGAGGGAAGGCGCATATACAATGATGGGATGACATTTACAAGGATAGGAAGATATATACCAGGATAAAGGGCTTATATAAGGATAGGGGAGCATATAGCGGGATTGGGGATATATTCCATGATAAGGGCATATACATGGATTGGGGGAGCATATACAATGATGGGGGAACATATACAAGAATGAAGAGCATGTATATGGATTCGGGGAGCATATGCTAGGATGGGGGAGCATATACAAGGATAGGGGAATATATGCAATGATGAGAGAACATATACAAGAATGAAGAGCATGTATATGGATTCGGGGAGCATATGCTAGGATGGGGAGAGCATATACAAGGATGGGGGAATATATGCAATGATGAGAGAACATATACAAGAATGAAGAGCATGTATATGGATTGGTGGAGCATATGCTAGGATGGGGGAGCATATACCAGGATGGCGGAATATACATGGATTGGGGGAGCATATACAAGGATGGGGGAGCGTATACTAGGATGAAGGGCATATATCAGGATGGGGAAGCATATACATGGATTGAGGTAGTACATACAAGAATGGAGGCATATATACAGTGTGTATATATATATATATATATATATATATATATGAATGAGGGCATCCTATACAAGGATGGGGGAGCATATAAAAGAATAGGGGCATCATATATAAGAATGGAGGAGGATATACAAGGATGGGGGAGCACATAAAATAATGGGGGCATCATATCCAAGGATGGGAGAGCATACACTAGGATTGGGAAGCATATACAAGCACATACAAGAATGGGGGCATCATATACAAGGATGGAGGAGCATATACTAGGATAGGAGAGAATATACTAGGATGGGGAAGCCGTTAAATTGCCATGTTGGCACTTTGTGATAAATAAGCTGCACTGACCCCGCTGCCTCCTCACCGCTATACCGCCTCACCAACACCGGAGCTGCTGCAACCCTCCACCTGCTGTCTCCTTCCCTACCATCCTTTACAATGTAAGCTCTGAAGGGCAGGGTCCTCGCCCCTCTGTATCAGTCTGTAATCGTTAGTTTGTTTACTGTAAGTGATATCTGTAATTTGTATGTAACCCCTTCTCATGTACAGCACCATGGAATCAATGGTGCTATATAAATAAATATTAATAAATAAATGAGTTTTGTGTTGCAGTTTGGGAACTCGGTATCTAATAGGCTCCATGACTGTTCCAATTTATCTGAAAAAGTTGCAAACCACCGAGAGACCATTGCGTTAAATCACTAGGTAGTAGTCTCAGAGTGATTTGTGACTTTTTTCCAAAAAAACAGAAATATTCAGGTCACAATGCTATCATGGCAAACCTGTGATCTTACACTGATGCACTGATTTGCAGGATGATGTGCAGCTGTCAATCCTTAGACTAAAATTACTTCACATGTAATTTACTGACCCATCACTGTATTCATTCCAGAAATCAAAAATCAAGTAACTATGTAATACTCTTACCTTGCAATATTCCTTTTCCCTGCATATCGGAAATGGAATAGACAAGCCCTATAAAGAGAAAAAGATCACATAAATTGTCACATCTTAATGCCTTGTACACCAGGGGTGTCAAACTGCATTCCTCGATGGCTGCAAACAGGTCATGCTTTCAGGATTTCCTTGTACTGCACAGGTGATAATTTAATCACCAACTCATTATTTGTGTAGGTGATTAAATTATCACCTGTGCAGTACAAGGAAATCCTGAAAACATGACCTGTTTGCAGCCCTCGAGGAGTGCAGTTTGACACCCCTGTTGTACACAACATCATGTATATATGCAATCTATGAAGATTGTATACAGTAACATGCAACATTATTTATATATTAATTAATACTACAAATATGAAAATAATGCATAGTTTGAAAAGTAATCTATGTATTTATTTCTTATGTATGGTATTTACATTTTCAGGTCTTTCCCTTAAGACCACTTTAAATGGGTTGTCCCACCAGGATGCTAGCTTAGCTAAGAGGTTTTGTTCTGGGGGAATCAACTCATCCCTGCATTAAATTGTAAGACAGAAAATTCATGAAAAGTCTGGTATTGTTAGGGTATGTGAACATGCAGTTTTTTGAGGCATTCATTTTTGAAAGGGGAATCAGCTTCCTTTTTTGAGGGGGAATGGAGTTTTTTTTGGAGGAGTATTTCTTTTCCTGACATTTTGAACAGATCTGCACTAAAATCCACCTTAAAAACCACTTCTAAAAGCTTCCAGAAATACATGAAATCCACTTTGCTGTTCACATGAGGAAGTATTTTTTGTTGTTTTTCTTAATAAAAAAGGTGTTGAAAAAGGCTTGCTGTGAAAAAAAAAGAGTGCTAGTCACTTGTATGAAGTGGATCTTCATTGAACCCACTGCAAATCTGACAAGGTCAAATCAAAAGGCTGCAAAAAAGGCTTTGGGGGAAAAAAACATAAACTCTTATACAAATTTTGAAAACTTCTACAGGAAAAATAAAACTCTTCCCAAATATCCCCACAAAAAGAGAGTTCAACATCTCAACAAACTTTGTGTGACCATTGTTGCACAGAAAGGTCTTGATCATTATTAAAAAAAAAACAAAAAACCTTGATATGTCCAATGCCAGGTCCCCATCTTTGATGCAGGCTTAGGAGCGGAGCTTGCATTGTACCCAGCAGCTCGTGAGCTGAGCTCTGCTTGTTGCAGTTAATCCCTAAAATGTCACTTTCAATATCCAAAAACGGCATTTAGAGCACGCAGTCAGACTGTTCCATGCATCCACAGCCCTCTCTCGACGGAAAAACAATGCAGATGCCGATGGGTTTCCCCGTCATGGCAGCTGTGGGTCTGCTAAAGGTCCCTGTGCCTACCATGACAGTATGGCTATGTGCACATGTTGCGGATTTGGCTGCGGATCTGCAGCGGATTTGACGCTGCGGATTCGCAGCAGTTTTCCATGCGGTGTACAGTACCATGTAAACCTATGGAAAACAAAATCCGCAGTGCACATGCTGTGGAAAATACGGCGTGGAAACGCTGCATTGTATTTTCCATAGCATGTCAATTCTTTGTGCGGATTCCGCAGCGGTTTACACCTGCTCCATAATAGGAATCTGCAGGTGTAAAAATGCAGGTGAAATCTGCACAAAAAACGCAGGAAATCCGCGGTAAATCCACAGGTAAAACGCAGTGCGTTTTACCTGCAGATTTTTCAAAAACGGTGCTGCAAAATCCGCACATGAATCCGCAACGTGGGCACGTAGCCTACTTCTGTGCAGTGCAGCTTGTGGCTGGCCTTAATAGGGGACCTTATTTTTTACTATATACTGCAATACTGAAGTGTAGATGGTTGCACTAAGGAAACTAACAAAGTAAGAAAACAAAATGTCAAAATATAAAATATAAAAACTCGAATCATCCTAGTTTTAAAAATAAAGAAATAAAAAAATTAAAAAGATAAACATATTTTGTATCACTGAGTCCATTAGGCTAGGGCTACATGGTGACTTTAGCCATGACACCTGTCAGGTGACCACGGTTCGCTCAGTGCCGTGCCTACATCGCAGCGCATATCAAGTGAATGGGGTCGCATTGCTCGTCGCAACCCCACTCACTAGGATTGTGCTGTGATGTAGGAGTGGCACCGAGTGAACCTTGGTAGCAACGGGTGTCACGACCAAAGCCTAAAAGTCCTATGAAAATTTTAAAGGGAACCTGTCACCTGAATTTGGCGGGACCGCAATATTGTATTGAAGTTCATTCTCTGTCCTCCACAGTACACGCAATCTTGCCTTGCGCAGGCGTGTACTATGGAGGAGAGAATGAACTTCAATCCAATATTGCGGCCAGCATGCAGCCAGCGGGTAAGGAAAGGGTGAATCAAACACCCGAAAACTCCGCCCATATGACAAAAAACCGGTCCCGCCACATTCAGGTGACAGGTTCCCTTTAAAAATGAATCAGTAAACACCGCAAACAGAAAAAAAAAATTCAAAAATTGTAGTTTTTCAAGTTTTTTTCACAAGTGATAAAAACATTGCATCGACCCCAAAAATTTATAAATTAGGTAAACAGTCACAAAAAAACAACAACCCTCAAACAGCAATTTTTTTCCTTTCAAATATTTGAATTTTTTTTTATACTACCTAAATAAAAAGCAAACTGTACAAGTTTGGTATCACCATCATTGTATTGACCTGGATAATCCTATTGCTAGGTCAATTTTACTGCACGGTGAATGCTGTAAAAACAAAACCCCAAAAGCATTTGACGAATTGCGATTTTGGTACAATTTAACGGAATTTGAATTATTTACTCATTTTCCATTATATTAAATGGTAAAATGAATGGTGTGATTCAAAACTATAACTTGTCCTACATAAAAAGAAAAGTTCTCATATGGCCATGTCCATTGACAAATAAAAAGTTATAGCTCTTGTATGAAATGGAGAACAAAAAAGGAAAGCAGAAAGAAAAATCACCGGGAAGGGATTCACTTCTGACACTGGCTTCAAAAACTGCATCAAAACAGCTCGTGTGAAAGCACCCAAACAGTGGATCAGTGTTTTATGGAGCATTCATCTCACTTTAGTTTATTAGCATAATAAATTATGGCAACAGAATAAACAAAAAAAGAAAGTGCAGTGGTAAATTTTATTATTCAACTTACTCTAGAAGTGTAAGAAAGTTCAGCAGTTCTTGTGGGGACATTTTATTCCAGTAGCTAACCAGAGAATCTGAGAACAACACAAACATTTACGTTAGGATACACAATAGTCAAGTGTGAGATATGGTGCTCATAATATTATGTCTTTTCTGCTACTTCCATACTGAGAAAGTTATTCACATTCAGCTATTTTTTTGCTATGTTTTGTAAGGATTTTGCATTTAAACAGATACAAAAATAAGATCACATATACAAGAAATAACCCCAAACCCTTCAATGTCGTGACATTCATTTGTGTTCATACCGGTTTATTTCTATGCTGAGTTTCAAAGGCATGACCACCCTGTAAGTACTGATAGAAGGGTAGGTTTGGTAGACAAAACTCTTCCTGTAGTTGACTTAATGATTTATAGGTGTTATTTGGCAAAAATTGATGATGCCTTTAGCGTCTCAGTTCACTAGACCTCCCAGATTGATAACCTCCAGAAAGTTGTGGTTTTACCAAATTGGTGTGTACTCCGTACAATCTACTATGCACCTAATTTGTTTAATTTTCTTCCACCTATTAAATATAAGAGAAATTATGGATAGATTGTTCTTATTTAGTCTCAGAAATCTAATTTCCAGGGAAGCTAACACAGTAACATAGCAAGGCCGAAAAAAGACATTTGTCCATCTAGTTCAGCCTAAAAAAAAATAAAGAACCTAATAACTGTAAGATACAATATTGTTCTGCTCCAGGAAGACATCCAGGCCTCTCTTGAACCCCTCGATCGACTGAGTTCACCATCACCACATCCTCGGGCAAGCAATTCCAGATTCTCACTGCCCTAAACAGATTGCCGCTTTCAAGATGCTACTTTAAAAGGGAATCTGTCACCCCCAAAATCGTATATGAGCTGCAGCAATCGGCATCAGGGGCTTATCTACAGCATTCTGTAATGCTGTAGATTAGCCCCCGATGTAACCTGAAAGATGAGAAATAAAGGTTAGATTATACTCACTCAGTGGCGGTCCCGCTGCGGTCCGGGTCCGATGGGTGTCGCGGTCCAGTCCAGCACCTCCTATCTTCATATGATGACGTCCTCTTCTTGTCTTCTTGCCGCTGCTCCGGCGCAGGTGTACTATGTCTGCCCTGTTGAGGGCAAAGTACTGCAGTGCGCAGGCAACGGGAAAGGTCAGAGAGGCCCGACGCCTGTTAACTGCAGTACTTTACTCTGCCCTCAACAGGGCACACAAAGTACACCTGCGCCGAAGCCGCGGCAAGGAGACAAGAAGAGGACGTCATCGTATGAAGATAGGAAGCGCCGGTCCTGGACCGCGACACCCATCGGACCCGGACCGCAGCGGGACCGCCCCTGGGTGAGTATAATCTAACCTTTATTTCTCATCTTTCAGGTTACATCGGGGGCTTATCTACAGCATTACAGAATGCATTACAGAATGCTGTAGATAAGTACCTGGTGCCGGTGGCCGCAGCTCATATATGATTTTGGGGATGACAGACTCCCTTTAACATATTCACGCTGATATCTTAAATATTTTCCTCATCCCATCGTTAGAGATGTTAGCTCTAATGCAGCATTGTCAAGAGCCTTCTAAGAGTTTACAAATGAAATGCTCTCTGTGGACATTAGGGCATGTTCCTATGGAGACTCCTAGCTGCTCACTTGCCAGGTGTAGCAAGAGAGTACAGTAGATTCTTAAAACTTCCGCTAATGCTCTGAGTATTGTGGAGGTGTCCAACTTTAAGCCAAATAATTATGAATTCGAGTCCTGAGTATCACTTTATACGCACTTTCAAGACTTTGCATAGCTTACTGGAAACTCTCTGCCTGTGAACCAGGTTTTGTCTTCTCTTCTTGATGTTTTTCAGTAGGTGCTAAATTATCAAAACTTAACGTTGAATGTATAAAATATGGAAATAACATGTCTTATACAAGAACATTTACCTTCTGAAATAACTTTGACTATGTACAGATAGCAGATGAGCAGGCTCTTAATTTCATATGAATCCAATCGGGTATAAGGAGACACAGTGCTTTTTGTGGAGCTTCTACGCATCTGAAGAGGCCAGAAAAAAAAGAACCATTAAAGTGAATCTGTCACGAGTAGTGATGAGCGAGTGTACTCGTCGCTCGGAGTTTTCCTGAGCATGCTCGGGTGGTCTCCGAGTATTTGTGACTGCTCGGAGATTTAGTTTTTGTTTATGCAGCTGCATGATCTACAGCTGCTAGCCAGCCTGAGTACATGTGGGGGTTGCATGATTGCTAGGGAATCCCCACAAGTAATCAAGCTGTCTAGTAGCCGCAAATCAAGCAACTGCGGTGATGAAAACTAAATCTCCGAGCAGTCACAAATACCCGGAGACCACCTGAGCGTGCTCGGGAAAACCCGAGCAATGAGTATACTCGCTCATCACTAGACACAAGGTTTGTGGTATGGAATTGGAAAGCAGCATGATGTAGGGGCAGCGAGCCTGATTACATTGATGTGTCATTTACTAGGCTGTGTGTTGCGGTTCAATTAAATCAGTGTTTTATCAGCAAGAGATTATAATTCCAGGACTAAGTGTCTCGTCCCTCCTAGTCAAGTGCTCTGTGTAGCCCTGCCCCCACCACTGATTGGCAGCTTTCTGTCAATGTTCAGTGTATACCAAAAGCTACCAATAAGTGGTGTGGGTGGAGTTCTAGAGGGATCAGCTTTTAACCCCTTCATGACCCAGCCTATTTTGACCTTAATGACCTGGCCGTTTTTTGCAATTCTGACCAGTGTCCCTTTATGAGGTAATAACTCAGGAACGCTTCAACGGATCCTAGCGGTTCTGAGATTGTTTTTTCGTGACATATTGTGCTTCATGTTAGTGATAAATTTAGGTTAATAATTTCTGCGTTTATTTATGATTAAAATGGAAATTTGGCGAAAATTTTGAAAATTTCGCAATTTTCACATTTTGAATTTTTATTCTGTTAAACCAGAGAGTTATGTGACACAAAATAGTTAATAAATAACATTTCCCACATGTATATTTTACATCAGCACAATTTTAGAAACAAAATTTTTTTTTTGCTAGGAAGTTATAAGGGTTAAAATTTGACCAGCGATTTCTTATTTTTACAACGAAATTTACAAAACCATTTTTTTAGGGACCACCTCACATTTGAACTCAGTTTGAGGGGTCTATATGGCTGAAAATACCCAAAAGTGACACCATTCTAAAAACTGCACCTCTCAAGGTACTGAAAACCACATTCAAGAAGTTTATTAACCCTTCAGGTACTTCACAGCAGCAGAAGCAACATGGAAGGAAAAAATGAACATTTAACTTTTTAGTCACAAAAATTATCTTTTAGCAACATTTTTTTTATTTTTCCAATGGTAAAAGGAGAAACTGAACCACGAAGGTTGTTGTCCAATTTGTCCTGAGTACGCTGATACCTCATATGTGGGGGTAAACCACTGTTTGGGCGCACGGCAGGGCTTGGAAGGGAAGGAGCGCCATTTGACTTTTTGAATGAAAAATTGTCTCCACTCTTTAGCGGACACCATGTCACGTTTGGAGAGCCCCCGTGTGCCTAAAAATTGGAGCTCCCCCACAAGTGACCCCATTTTGGAAACTAGACGCCCCAAGGAACTTATCTAGATGCATAGTGAGCACTTTGAACCCCCAGGTGCTTCACAAATTGATCCGTAAAAATGAAAAAGTACTTTTTTTCACAAAAAAATTCTTTTAGCCTCAATTTTTTCATTTTCACATGGGCAACAGGATAAAATGGATCCTAAAATTTGTTGGGCAATTTCTCCTGAATATACCGATACCTCACAGGTGGGGGTAAACCACTGTTTGGGCACATGGTAAGGCTCGGAAGGGAAGGAGCGCCATTTGACTTTTTGAATGAAAATTTATCTCCATCGTTAATGGACACCATGTCGCCTTTGGAGAGCCCCTGTGTGCCTAAACATTGGAGCTCCCCCACAAGTGACCCCATTTTGGAAACTAGACCCCCCAAGGAACTTATCGAGATGCCTAGTGAGCACTTTAAACCCTCAGGTGCTTCACAAATTGATCTGTAAACATGAAAAAGTACTTTTTTTCACACAAAATTTCTTTTTGCCTCAATTTTTTCATTTTCACATGGGCAATAGGATAAAATGGATCCTAAAATTTGTTGGGCAATTTCTGCCGAGTACGCCGATACCTCATATGTGGGGGTAAACCACTGTTTGGGCACACGGCAGGGCTCGGAAGGGAAGGCGCGCCATTTGACTTTTTGAATGGAAAATTAGCTCCAATTGTTAGCGGACACCATGTCGCGTTTGGAGAGACCCTGTGTGCCTAAACATTGGAGCTCCCCCACAAGTGACCCAATTTTGGAAACTAGACCCCCCAAGAAACTTATCTAGATGCATATTGAGCACTTTAAACCCCCAGGTGCTTCACAGAAGTTTATAACGCAGAGCCATGAAAATAAAAAAGAATATTTCTTTCCTCAAAAATGATTTTTTAGCCTGGAATTTCCTATTTTGCCAAGGGTAAAAGGAGAAATTGGACGCCAAATGTTGTTGTCCAGTTTGTCCTGAGTACGCTGATACCCCATATGTGGGGGTAAACCACTATTTGGGCACATGTCGGGGCTTGGAAGTGAAGTAGTGACGTTTTGAAATGCAGACTTTGATGGAATGCTCTGCGGGCATCACGTTGCGTTTGCAGAGACCCTGATGTGCCTAAACAGTAGAAACCCCCATAAGTGACCCCATTTTGGAAACTAGACCCCGAAAGGAACTTATCTAGATGTGTGGTGAGCACTTTGAACCCCCAAGTGCTTCACAGAAGTTTATAATGCAGAGCCGTGAAAATAAAAAAATACGTTTTCTTTCCTCAAAAATAATTATTTAGCCCAGAATTTTTTATTTTCCCAAGGGTTAAAGGAGAAATTGGACCCCAAAAGTTGTTGTCCAGTTTCTCCTGAGTACGCTGATACCCCATGTGTGGGGGTAAGCCACTGTTTGGGCACACGTCGGGGCTCAGAAGGGAAGTAGTGACTTTTGAAATGCAGACTTTGATGGAATGGTCTGCGGGCATCACGTTGCGTTTGCAGAGCCCCTGGTGTGCCTAAACAGTAGAAACCCCCCAAAAGTGACCCTATTTTGAAAACTAGACCCCCCAAGGAACTTATCTAGATATGTGGTGAGCACTTTGAACCCCCAAGTGCTTCACAGACGTTTACAACGCAGAGCCGTGAAAATAAAAAATCATTTTTCTTTCCTCAAAAATGATGTTTTAGCAAGCATTTTTTTATTTTCACAAGGGTAACAGGAGAAATTGGACCCCAGTAATTGTTGCGCAGTTTGTCCTGAGTATGCTGGTACCCCATATGTGGGGGTAAACCACTGTTTGGGCGCACGTCGGGGCAAGGAAGTGAGGGAGCACCATTTGACTTTTTGAATACAAGATTGGCTGGAATCAATGGTGGCGCCATGTTGCGTTTGGAGACCCCTGATGTGCCTAAACAGTGGAAACCCCTCCATTCTACCTCCAACACTAACCCCCCCACACGCCTAACCCTAATCCTAACTGTAGCCATATCACAACCCTAACCACAACCCTAATTCCAACCCTAACCCTAAGGCTATGTGTCCATGTTGCGGATTCGTGTGAGATTTTTCAGCATCATTTTTTAAAAATCCGCGGGTAAAAGGCACTGCGTTTTACCTGTGGATTTACCGTGTTTTTTGTGCGGATTTCACCTGTGGATTCCTACTGAGGAACAGGTGTAAAACGCTGCGGAATCCGCACAAAGAATTGACATGCTGCAGAAAATACAACGCAGCGTTTCCGCGCGGTATTTTCCGCACCATGGGCACAGCGGATTTGGTTTTCCATAGGTTTACATGGTACTGTAAACCTGATGGAACACTGCTGCGAATCCGCAGCGGCCAATCCGCACCGTGTGCACATAGACTAATTCTAAAGGTATGTTCACATGCTGCGGAAAATGCTGCAGATCCGCAGCAGTTTCCCATGAGTTTACAGTTCAATGTAAACCTATGGGAAACAAAAATCGCTGTACACATGCTGCAGAAAAACTGCACGGAAACGCAGCGGTTTATATTCCACAGCATGTCACTTCTTTCTGCAGATTCCGCAGCGATTTTACAACTGCTCCAATAGAAAATCGCAGTTGTAAAACTGCAGTGAAATGTGCAGAAAAACCGCGGTAAATCTGCCATAAATCCGCAGCGGTTTAGCAGTGCGGATTTATGAAATCCGCAAAGGACCAGAATACGTGTGCACATACCGAAACCCTAACCCTAACCCTAACCCTATTCTAACCTTAGCGGAAAAAAAAATTCTTTATTTTTTTACTGTCCCTACCTGTGGGGGTGACAAAGGGGGGGGGGGGGGTCATTTACAATTTTTTTTATTTTGATCACTGTGATAGGTTATATCTCAGTGATCAAAATGCACTTTGGAACGAATCTGCCGGCCGGCAGATTCGGCGGGCGCACTGCGCATGCGCCCGCCATTTTGGAAGATGGCGGCGCCCAGGGAGAAGACGGACGGACTCCGAGAGGAACGGTAAGTATGATGGGGTGGAAAACTGAGGGGAGGAATCCCATGGAGTATATTGAAAGCTGGCTCCTTGAGACTTTTGGTGATGCAGCACTGACAAAAGTATTTGCGGTAGAAAGAGCCTACAGGGTCCCACCGAAACCACCTGTCCCTGGAGCAAGTCCCCGTACCATGCTTGCCAAAATCCTAAACTACAGAGACAGAGACATTATCCTGAGGAAGGCTAGAGACATGACGGATCTGACAATTGGAGGTCAAAGAATCGCTATCTACCCTGACTATTCCGCCCTGGTACAGAAACAACGGATGATGTTCACGGGTATCAAGAGACGGCTGAGGGAACTGAGAGTGCAATACTCCATGATGTTTCCGGCACGACTGAGAGTGGTGGCGTTGGATAAGATTAATTTTTTCCAGACGCTGGAGGACGCTACCCAGTGGATAGATCTTAACACTAAAAGGCTTAAAGGGAAAGGAGATTGAAAATGCGGGGTGGGTTGGTCGGGAGGTATTTTACTTTCTTTAAAAAGGGGGGAAAAAGAGATTGACTGACAGTACATTGGTAATTGAGATGTGAAGGTTTGAGGGTGGAGCTGGGCATTACTCAGGGAACGCACTGGGAGTGCTGATACGGCGGAGAAGTATGAGGGAGGAAGGATGTGCAGCGTACTTAAAGTTTATTTAGTTTCTTGCAGTTGTAAGTTAATACATGTTGAAATATTTTCTTCTTCTAAGAACTGCGCCGAATTCTATTATAAACGGTAGCGGGAGGCGGAAGGAGAAGGTTACGTTAACAAGAGTGTTCGCAATGGGTGATGGTGCCCCACTCTTGATAAGAGGCAGAATGTATAGTATTGGGGGGGGTGTGGGGGAGGGGGGGTAGGGGTAAGGGATGGGAGGGAAGTTAGACAGCTCAGAACTGGGAGTATTGACATAACTAAGGATGATGAGTCACATAATAGGGGACCGCTTTAAGACACTGAGTTGGAATGTGAGAGGTCTGGCGGATAAGTCTAGGAGAGCTGCGAGCTTGCAGTATGCGAAGGATCAACGGGCCTCTATGATATGTTTGCTAGAGACGCACTTGATACGGAAGAAAGTGGACGTACTGAATAGACGTTGGATTCAGAAAGGGTATCATTCTACCTTTTCGACGTACTCAAGGGGGGTGTCAGTGTTGGTGCCGGTGGGAGTGCAGTATGAAGAGGTGAAGGTATGCGTGGATGCTGAGGGTCAGTATGTGGTGATACAATGTATATTGTATGGAGTGAGAGTGTGTGTTGCGGCAATGTATATTCCACCTCCATATTCAAGTAAGAAGATCAGGGAGGTGTTGGAGAAGGTCGAACGATGGGGACCGCTACCACTTTTAATTATTGGGGATTTGAACAATATTTGTGACGACTTTTGGGATAAAAATAAGAACACCCAGAACAGGTCGGAGGGGCACACTACAACATTTGGTACCTATGTGCGTGAAATAGGCATGATTGATCTATGGAGAGTTAGACATGTTGGGGAGAGAGGGTACTCGTGCTACTTGCCGGCTCATGCTACGCTATCCAGAATTGATATGGCGCTGGGTAACCGCCTGTTAGACACAATGGTGGGGGAGGTGCGTTATCTGCCGAGGGCCCTTTCGGATCACAGTCCAATTGAGGTGGAGGTCAGGTTGTTGGGGACACGGACCGCAAGCGGGAGAGAATGGAAGATCCATCCTAACTGGTTACAGAGTATTGATTTGGAGGGTATAGGGAAGGAGGTGACGGAATTCTTTGCTTTAAATGATGGGAGTACAGATGCTCTGACTGTTTGGGATGCAATGACAGCGTACCTGAGAGGGCTACTATTTAGAGACATTAGTAGGTGTAAGCGGAAGACGAGGGAGGCAGAGAGAACGGCGGTGGAGGAGTTGAAGGCTGCAGAGGATGAGATGGTAGTGTTGGGGACCTCCGAGGCAGAGAAAAGGTTGAGAACAGCGCAAACTCATATGGAAAAGATTCTGCTGGGAAAAGCTGAAAGGAAGCGGGAGTTTCAAAGGGTGACTTATTTTCAGGAGGGAGAAACAGTGGGACACATGCTATCGGTGGTAGCTTCTGCTCAGCGTAGTACCTCGTATGTACATTCGTTGGTTACAGATGGGGGGAGCAGGATATCTGAAACACCTGAAATTATAAAGGTCTTTGCGGACTTTTACGCGGACTTATATTCCTCCAGGGTCAATGAGTCAGTCGGAGATACGGAGACTTTCCTGGAGAGTCTGGGTCTCCCGAAATTGAGTGAGGAGGATAGGGTGAGCCTCGATGCCCCTATCACCGAGGAGGAACTGAGTCGGGCGCTGAAGTCTATGGCCAATGGGAAGGCACCTGGAGTTGATGGGTTGCCAGCCGAAATCTATAAAAGCTTGGGGGAAGTGTTGATTCCCAGATTAAAGTTAGTACTGGAGGAGGCTGGATGCCAAGGGTATCTCCCAGCATCTATGAGGGAGGCTATTATAGTGGTTATTCCGAAGGAGGACAAGGATCTGGGGAAACCTGAGTCATATCGCCCAATCTCTCTGTTAACCATCGATGTCAAGCTCTTGGCCAGGGTGTTGGCTTCCCGTCTGTCCAGTGTCATTACTAACCTTGTACATCCGGATCAGTCCGGCTTTATGCCTGACAGGTCTACAGCGGTTAATCTGCGGAGGCTGTATATGAATCTGCAGCTGAAGTCTGACAACTGTGGCCGAAGGGTCATTGCATCCTTGGATGCCCATAAGGCGTTTGACAGTGTGGAGTGGGGATATCTCTGGCGGGTGTTGAAGTGTATGGGTATTGGACCGCAATTTGTGTCGTGGATTCAACGGCTATATTCATTACCAACAGCTAGAATCAGAGTGAATGGGGAACTTTCTCAGCCTATAAAGTTGGCCAGAGGTACGAGGCAGGGTTGCCCACTGTCGCCCCTTCTGTTTGCCCTAACTGTGGAGCCACTGGCCGCCAAGATCCGACAGTCGGATGAGGTCCCTGGGTTCAGATATGGGAGTGTTGAGGAGAAGATTGCGTTATATGCAGACGACATCTTACTGTTCCTGGCGGACCCGGACGACGCCTTGAAAGGGGCCATCGAGATCATTGAAAAATTTGGAGCCTTGTCGGGACTGAGGATAAATTGGGATAAATCGGTCCTCTTTGAGGTGGATGGGGTGGAGGAGAGTGGAAGTGAGCCATTGGGAGGGGGGCGGCTTAAGGTAGCATCCCTTTTTAAATACCTGGGAATATGGATCTCGATGCCAGTTACAGAGTTTTTGTATAGGAATTTGACTCCTCTCATGGGCGTCCTTAAGGCAAAAGTAGATGCGTGGAATAAATTACACCTATCAGTGGTGGGTAGGGTTAATCTTATTAAAATGGTTCTGATGCCCAAAATACTCTACGTCCTACATAACGCGCCAGTTTGGATTCCACATGGGAAGTTCCTGCAGATTAATGCTCTTTTTCGAAGCCTGATATGGGGGAGGCATTACCCACGTATTGGCCTGGAGACGCTTCAGCGACCCAAGGAAGATGGAGGGTTGGCTTTGCCCAACCCTGAGTTATATTTTCTTGCAGCCCAGAGTCAGCATTTGAAGGGCTGGGCACGGGAGGCGTCTTCCAGTGCGGTACAACACTTGATGGAGGGGGTGACAAACCGACGACCGGTGGCGCAGTGTCTGGACGATGGCTCCTTGGGCGTATTGGGGAAATTGTATCCAACTATGTTTTTGATACATAAATTATGGACCAGACTGCGACAGATTCGGGGGGTTACGGGACTGACTAAATTTACACCGATATGGCTTAATAATAATTTGGTTGAGTTTGCGGCTCTTGGAGTGCTGACAGAGTGCAAGGCCAAAGGAATCCATTTGGTTGCTCAGATAATTCAACAACGGGTGTTAAAGTCCTTTTCGCAGCTGCAGGGGGAGTTTGGATTGAGACCGACTGGGGAGTATCAATATGCCCAGATGAAGCACGCTTTTAAAGCTCAAAACAAGGGCGATGGTATTGAGATCCAAGAGGACATAGTCCTGGAATACGTGTGTGGGGAAGGGTCCACAAGGGGAGTCATTTCCACCCTTTATAAGGACCTACTGCATGCATATTTGCTGGATTTCCCTCTAAAAGCGAGAGCTAAATGGGAAAGAGATTTAGGCCCAATGGAGAATGAAACCTGGGAGTCGGTGTTGGAGTGGGTTCCACGAGTGTCACTAAGTGAGCCGTATAGACTATCGCAGCTGTACATCTTGCACAGAGTCTATAAATCACCGGAAGTGTTGCACAGAGTGGGGTTGCGTGCTGACTCTGAATGCCCGAGATGTAGGACTGAGAATGCAGGAATATACCACATGATGTGGACATGTCCAAGACTGGTTGCTTTTTGGCTGGTGGTACTGAGCCGTGTGGAAGGGGCGTATAAATGCAGAGTGCCGAGAGATCCGATGGTGTGCCTACTGGGATATGTGGAGGAAATTAGAGTGGATAATACCTGGAAGATAGCAATAGCTAGGCTATTATATATGGCTAGGAAGGTGATAGCAAGGAACTGGATCAAGGAGGAGCCGCCTACAAGGGGTGAATTCCTGAAATATGTTAAACATGGTCTCAATTTGGAAAAGGGGGTCAACAAAAGACGTGGGAAAACAGAAATGTTTGACAAAATGTGGTCTCCGTGGCTCAAGCTGGGATGAGTGGGAATGGGAAATGGGCGAATGAAGACCTGGGGGGAAATTGCTAGAGGAATAAGCGGTCATAAGTGAGTCAAGCGGCTCAAAGAGCCATCAATACTGGTAACAAAAGTATAATTGGGAAGGAGCTGTCATGGGAGGGGGAGGTTTGGGGTTTGTTGGGATTGTTGGGGGTTTGGAAAATGAAGAAACTTTGTAATATATTGGAAAATGCATAAAATGTAATGTTCATGTTTATTTTCAATAAAAACCTATTTAAATAAAAAAAAGTATGATGGGGTGGGGGGGTGAGCACGGGAAGGGGGGGATCGGAGCATGGGGGGTGGATCGGGCACGGGGGGGTGGATCGGGCACGGGGGGGTGGATCGGAGCACGGGGGGTGGATCGGAGCACGGGGGGTGGATCGGAGTGCAGGGGGGTTGGATCAGAGCACGGGGGGTGATTGGAGCACGGGGAGGAGCGGACAAGAACACGGGGGGAGCAGAGCACAGGACGGAGGGGAGCCGGAGCAGTGTACCGGACAGATCGGTGGCTTGGGGGGGCGATCGGTGGGGTGGGGTGGGGGCACATTAGTGTTTCCAGCCATGGCTGATGATATTGCAGCATCGGCCATGGCTGGATTGTAATATTTCACCAGTTTTAATAGGTGAAATATTACAAATCGCTCTGATTGGCAGTTTCACTTTCAACAGCCAATCAGAGCGATCGTAGCCACGGGGGGGGGGGGGGGGTGAAGCCACCCCCCGTGGGCTGTACTACCACTCCCCCTGTCCCTGCAGATCGGGTGAAATGGGAGTTAACCCTTTCACCCGATCTGCAGGGACGCAATCTTTCCATGACGCCACATAGGCGTCATGGGTCGGATTGGCACTGACTTTCATGACGCCTACGTGGCGTCAAAGGACGGGAAGGGATTAAAGCACTGCTAGATCTACAGCAGAGAAAACTGTGATTGGTTCAAAATGACAGCATGCAGAGCAGCAAGTGACACATCGCTGGAATCAAGTTTTCTGCTTATACATAACTAGATTGTGGCCCGATTCTAACGCATCGGGTATTCTAGAATATGCATGTCCCCGTAGTATATGGACAATGATGATTCCAGAATTCGCGGCACACTGTGCCCGTCGCTGATTGGTCGAGGCAACCTTTATGACATCATCGTCGCCATGGCAACCATTATGACATCTACGTCGATACTGTGCCGTCGCTGAATCAGAAACGTGAGATGTCTACGTCCTTTATGACATCATCGTCGCTGTGCCCGTTGCTGATTGGTCGAGGCCTGGCGGCCTCGACCGATCAGCATCGTCGATGTGCCTGTTGCTGATTGGTTGAGGCCTGGCGGCCTCGACCAATCAGAGACGCGGGATGTCTACGTCCTTTATGACATCATCGTCGCTGTGCCCGTCGCTGATTGGTCGAGGCCTGGCGACCTCGACCAATCAGAGGCGTGGGATTTCTACGTCGATGCTGTGCCTGTCTCTGATTGGTCGAGGCCTGGCGGCCTCGACCAATCAGAGACGTGGGATTTCCAGGACAGACAGACAGACAGACAGACTGAAAAACCCTTAGACAATTATATATATAGATACCTGCTGTATGCCATCTCCTCCTCTATATACCTATGTGTCATCTCTTTTATATAGTGTATACCTGTATGTCATCTCCTCCTGTATATAGTATATACATGTCATCTCCTCCTGTA
This sequence comes from Ranitomeya imitator, assembly GCF_032444005.1. NCBI lineage: Eukaryota > Metazoa > Chordata > Amphibia > Anura > Dendrobatidae > Ranitomeya > Ranitomeya imitator. The sequence continues at coordinate 70,940,424 of NC_091283.1, read as the reverse complement.
TATAGTATATACCTGTAAGTCATCTCCTCCTGTACATAGTATATACCTGTGTGTCATCTGCTCCTTTATATAGTATATGCTGCTCTCAGCTTACATAGCAATCTGATATTGTCTTCAGTGCTGATGTTAAGTCAATAGCATTGCAGCCAATCAGTGAGCGCAGTGGGTGGTTGTGCCGTCTACTCGGGCAGAGTTGTTGAGCTCAGTTATTAGCAGCAGCGCTGGCAACATGACATCAGTACTGCAGAACATAAGTCACCGGGAGTAGTGACAGAGAAGTAGCACTGGATCTCAAGACGGCAAGTAAAGCACATTGTTTCGAAGAAAAAAAAGTCAGAAAACACCTATAATTCTTGACTTTTCTAATATGAAAATTACTGCAGACAATTATCAGCCTTGTCAGAAAATCAGGTGCTGAACCTAAGGAATTTTGTGGTAAAGACAGTTTTTAGTGACATAAAACCTACATTTTCTCCATTCATGGTGTGCTCCATTGTCACATCCGTGTTGATAGATACTCGTGAGTCCTCTCTCTTCATGATGCAACCATTTGAGAATGAGGAGCTGTAACCTTCAATCAGAACAAAGGACATATTATGAAATCACATTTTTACTGAAATAATTACCGTAATCCAATAAATCACTTTCAACATTTGTGCAGAACTCAAGAAGTGCTCCACCTATGGCTGTTAAAGGCAGATGGTGGCTGAATAACACAGTCATCATCTTCCAGAAAAGATGCGGACTCAGTTCCTGAGCCTGCATCAAAGTCGTTGAGCAGACATATGACTTACCAATACATCATATGTTGGAAAGGGGTTAATAGCCAAGGTATGTAAGAACATGTTTTTCTGAGTGTGGTGCTCATACTTGATACTAAACAATTTGAGATGTTTTGAAAATGTCTCCATTGCTTCATCTTTTGCACATCATTAACATGTCTATCAATTCTGTCATTTCCGTAATTCCACCGCCCCAGTATAAATATTATGTTTTAAGAAATTCACTGCAGCTTTTACAGTGGTACAACCTGACATTTTAAGTATTTGCTGAGAAGAAAAATGTTGATTTACAGCATTGTTGCATGATTTATCGCCTTGATGCTGTTATTGCTAGAAATGAAATGGTAGCTGAAAATTTACATTGTTTTTTTTCCTACTGTAAATTTCATTTAAACAAACTGAGTAAGTGGTACAATGTATCATGAATGATGTCAAAGTTTCCTAATCTAAATATTCATGACTGCCACGTTTACAATACTGTTGTTGCAGCACTTAATGATTTGTTATAGCAGTAAACAGGGACTTGCTGTATATCTGAATTAAAGGGAATTTATAACCAGAGGCTATACTTTTATGGTACAACTCGTTTAAGAAACAATTCCTTTAATGAAAACTTGCTTGTACTACTAGAGGCCTATATAAGGGCAAAGAGGAAAAGGATGGAAGGAAAACATTAAGATTTTATAAATTATTATTATTATTATCATTATTAACCAGTTTAAGACCAGGCCATTTACTCCTGTTCCTGACCAGTCACATGTTAGTTTATTTTTTTTTTACACATGTGGTTTAAAGAGCTGTAAAAAAACATTCTCAATATTCAAATAATTTTTGCACCTTTTTTTCCTGACTCATGGGGCCTCATTTTTAAGTTGTTTAATTTTTTTCTGCTCGATATTGGACAATATCGGTGAGATTATAAAAGAAAAAATGTTTTCACTGTTTTCTTTTTTATACCACTAAAATACATTTTAAATTGTATTCCTCTTTCTGTATAAAATTATTTTTATATATCGTTCATGTTTTTTTTTCTACTACCGGGACAGCTAGTAAGATAGATATGGTTGCACAGCAGAGCTGACTGTCTCTCCTAGGAACCAGCAGCTCCTGCTTCCTCCCTAAACCCAGTGATCATATGACCACTGGGTCCGGAGGATGAAGCGCCGTCAGCTGTTCCTATACTGTATTCACAGGGCTTGTTCAATACTGTATACAGTGGACGGGAATACAGACATGATAATAAACCAACTCTGCCTTCCATATGGAAGTCTGGCTGTGTTTGACAGCTGCTATACACAGCGCTTGTTCAGCACTGTAGACAGTGAACTGGAATGCAGACATGGTAATAAACCAACTCTGCCTTCCATATGGGAGTCCGGCTGTGTTTGACAGCTGCTATACACATTGCTTGTTCAGCACTGTATACAAAGAACAGGAATGCAGACATGGTAATAAACCAACTCTGCCTTCCATATGGGAGTCCGGCTGTGTTTGACAGCTGATATACCAGCACTTGTTCAGCACTGTATACAAAGAACAGGAATGCAGACATGGTAATAAACCAACTCTGCCTTCCATATGGGAGTCCGGCTGTGTTTGACAGCTGCTATACACATTGCTTGTTCAGCACTGTATACAAAGAACAGGAATGCAGACATGGTAATAAACCAACTCTGCCTTTTATATTTGGGAGTCCAGCTGTGTTTGACAGCTGATATACCAGCACTTGTTCAGCACTGTATACAAAGAACAGGAATGCAGACATGGTAATAAACCAACTCTGCCTTCCATATGGGAGTCCAGCTGCGTTTGATAGCTGCTTTCCTGCTCATGCAGGTGCACGATCTTCTGCAGATGCTCTAATATGCTGTGATGTTTTAGAAAAGTCACTATAGAGTATAATGCAGATTGCCCAGACATGTAAGGTCTATCTGTGGTCCAGAAGTAGTTAAGGCTGGGGCTTCAGACAGTTTTTGGTCTGCATGTGGCTACAATGTTTTCTCATTGGCAAAAAAGTTGTGGGAGTGATAAAGGCTATCTTGAGAGTTTCAAATGAATCAACTAACTTTTCTCCTTTTGGGGAAAAACTGATGTTTCACTTATCACAGACGTGATCTAAATACACTGCATACTGGAGATACAATTTTTTTGTTTATTTTGTTACAGAGATGATGACAGTAGTAGTGTAGTGCATTACATTGGCTGTTGCATTCTGCACTATAGGTTATTATGGATTCGGTCCCTCCTGTAAAAGTGACATTCATAAAAGTGTTCTAGAAAAACATAGCAACCCATTCCATTTTCTACTGTTACCTAAAGTAACATTTTTATGTGTTTTTTTTTATAAAAATTGACAAGTTATTACTCACCAGCGTCTTTGTCTATGATCAAACTTGATCTGTTGGAAGGAGAAGAAAAACTGCACATAAATGTGTCCCTGGACGCCTGTAATAAAATAACGTAGTGTAAGTAAGTGACGAGCATTTAATGGGAACCAGTTGGTCATTCATGCTGCCAAAACCTCAGGCAGCATAATAAACAAGCAGGCTCCCTCGTTTCTGACAGCTTTGTTTTACTCTGAAACTCTGACATAAAAAAGAAAACATACATTGCCAAATAAGCCGGGTATTAGCGTATAGAGAGAGTCCTGTCGATCAAACCAAGAAATTCTGGAAAAGCCAGAGCAATCTGCCCAGGGGACTCCTCTCCCCTTGCCAGGCTCAATATATGTGTGTATATATATATATATATATATATATATATATATATATATATATATATATATATATATACATACACAGTTAGGGCCAGAAATATTTGGACAGTGACACAATTTTCGCGAGTTGGGCTCTGCATGCCACCACATTGGATTTGAAATGAAACCTCTACAACAGAATTCAAGTGCAGATTGTAACGTTTAATTTGAAGGGTTGAACAAAAATATCTGATAGAAAATGTAGGAATTGTACACATTTCTTTACAAACACTCCACATTTTAGGAGGTCAAAAGTAATTGGACAAATAAACATAACCCAAACAAAATATTTTTATTTTCAATATTTTGTTGCAAATCCTTTGGAGGCAATCACTGCCTTAAGTCTGGAACCCATGGACATCACCAAACGCTGGGTTTCCTCCTTCTTAACCCCTTCATGACCCAGCCTATTTTGACCTTAAAGACCTTGCCGTTTTTTGCAATTCTGACCAGTGTCCATTCATGAGGTAATAACTCAGGAACGCTTCAATGGATCCTAGCGGTTCTGAGATTGTTTTTTCGTGACATATTGGGCTTCATGTTAGTGGTAAATTTAGGTCAATAAATTCTGTGTTTATTTGTGATAAAAACGGAAATTTGGCGAAAATTTTGAAAATTTCGCAATTTTCACATTTTGAATTTTTATTCTGTTAAACCAGAGAGTTATGTGACACAAAATAGTTAATAAATAACATTTCCCACACGTCTACTTTACATCAGCACAATTTTGGAAACAAAATTTTTTTTTGCTAGGAAGTTATAAGGATTAAAATTTGACCAGCGATTTCTCATTTTTACAACGAAATTTACAAAACCATTTTTTTTAGGGACCACCTCACATTTGAAGTCAGTTTGAGGGGTCTATATGGCTGAAAATACCCAAAAGTGACACCATTCTAAAAACTGCACCCCTCAAGGTGCACAAAACCACATTCAAGAAGTTTATTAACCCTTCAGGTGCTTCACAGCAGCAGAAGCAACATGGAAGGAAAAAATGAACATTTAACTTTTTAGTCACAAAAATGATTTTTCAGCAACAATTTTTTTATTTTCCCAATGGTAAAAGGAGAAACTGAACCACGTAAGTTGTTGTCCAATTTGTCCTGAGTACGCTGATACCTCATATGTGGGGTTAAACCACTGTTTGGGCGCACGACAGGGCTTGGAAGGGAAGGAGCGCCATTTGACTTTTTGAATGAAAAATTGGCTGCACTCTTTAGCGGACACCATGTCACATTTGGAGAGCCCCCGTGTGCCTAAAAATTGGAGCTCCCCCACAAGTGACCCCATTTTGGAAACTAGACGCCCCAAGGAACTTATCTAGATGCATAGTGAGCACTTTGAACCCCCAGGTGCTTCACAAATTGATCCGTAAAAATGAAAAAGTACTTTTTTTCACAAAAAAATTCTTTTAGCCTCAATTTTTTCATTTTCACATGGACAACAGGATAAAATGGATCCTAAAATTTGTTTGGCAATTTCTCCTGAGTACACCGATACTTCACATGTGGGGGTAAACCACTGTTTGGGCACATGGTAAGGCTCGGAAGGGAAGGAGCGCCATTTGACTTTTTGAATGAAAAATTATCTCCATCGTTAGCGGACACCATGTCGCGTTTGGAGAGACCCTGTGTGCTTAAACATTGGAGCTCCCCCACAAGTGACCCCATTTTGGAAACTGGACCCCCCAAGGAACTTATCTAGATGCCTAGTGAGCACTTTAAACCCTCAGGTGCTTCACAAATTGATCCGTAAAAATGAAAAAGTACTTTTTTTTCACAAAAAATTTATTTTCGCCTCAATTTTTTCATTTTCACATGGGCAATAGGATAAAATGGATCCTAAAATTTGTTGAGCAATTTCTCCCGAGTACGCCGATACCTCATATGTGGGGGTAAACCACTGTTTGGGCACACGGCAGGGCTCGGAAGGGAAGGCGCGCCTTTTAACTTTTTGAATGGAAAATTAGCTCCAATTGTTAGCGGACACCATGTCGCATTTGGAGAGCCCCTGTGTGCCTATGCAATGGAGCTCCCCCACAAGTGACCCCATTTTGGAAACTAGACCCCCCAAGGAACTTATCTAGATGCATACTGAGCACTTTAAACCCCCAGGTGCTTCACAGAAGTTTATAATGCAGAGCCATGAAAATAAAAAATAATTTTTCTTTTCTCAAAAATGATTTTTTAGCCTGGAATTTCCTATTTTGCCAATGGTAATAGGAGAAATTGGACCACAAATGTTGTTGTCCAGTTTGTCCTGAGTATGCAGATACCCCATATGTGGGGGTAAACCACTGTTTGGGCGCACGGCAGGGCTCAGAAGGGAAGGCACGCCATTTGGCTTTTTAAATGGAAAATTATCTCCAATCATTAGCGGACACCATGTCGCGTTTGGAGAGGCCCTGTGTGCCTAAACATTGGAGATCCCCCACAAATTACCCCATTTTGGAAACTAGACCCCCAAAGGAACTAATCTAGATGTGTAGTGAGCACTTTGAACCCTCAAGTGCTTCACAGAAGTTTATAACGCAGAGCCATGAATATAAAAAAAAAAAATTATTTTCTCAAAAATGAATTTTAGCCCGCAATTATTTATTTTCCCAAGGGTAACAGGAGAAATTTGACCCCAAAAGTTGTTGTCCAGTTTCTCCTGAGTACGCTGATACCCCATATGTGGGGGTAAACCACTGTTTAGGCACATGCTGGGGCTCGGAAGTGAAGTAGTGACGTTTTGAAATGCAGACTTTGATGGAATGCTCTGTGGGCGTCACGTTGCGTTTGCAGAGCCCCTGATGTGGCTAAACAGTAGAAACCCCCCACAAGTGTCCCCATTTTGGAAACTAGACCCCGAAAGGAACTTATCTAGATGTGAGGTGAGCACTTTGAACCCCCAAGTGCTTCACAGAAGTTCATAACACAGAGCAGTGAAAATAATAAATACGTTTTCTTTCCTCAAAAATAATTTTTTAGCCCAGAATTTTTTATTTTCCCAAGGGTTACAGGAGAAATTGGACCACAAAAGTTGTTGTCCAGTTTCTCCTGAGTACGCTGATACCCCATGTGTGGGGGTAAACCACTGTTTGGGCACACGTGGGGGCTCAGAAGGAAAGTAGTGACTTTTGAAATGCAGACTTTGATGGAATGGTCTGCGGGCGTCACATTGCGTTTGCAGAGCCCCTGGTGTGCCTAAACAGTAGAAACCCCCCACAAGTGACCCCATTTTGGAAACTAGACCCCCAAAGGAACTTATCTAGATGTGTGGTGAGCACTTTCAACCCCCAAGTGCTTTACAGAAGTTTATAACGCAGAGCCGTGAAAATAATAAATACGTTTTCTTTCCTTAAAAATAATTTTTTAGCCCAGAATTTTTTATTTTCCCAAGGGTTACAGGAGAAATTGGACCACAAAAGTTGTTGTCCAGTTTCTCCTGAGTACGCTGATGCCCCATGTGTGGGGGTAAACCACTGTTTGGGCACACGTGGGGGCTCAGAAGGGAAGTAGTGACTTTTGAAATGCAGACTTTGATGGAATGGTCTGCGGGCGTCACGTTGCGTTTGCAGAGCCCCTGGTGTGCCTAAACAGTAGAAACCCCCCACAAGTGACCCCATTTTGGAAACTAGACCCCCCAAGGAACTTATCTAGATATGTGGTGAGCACTTTGAACCCCCAAGTGCTTCACAGACGTTTACAACGCAGAGCCGTGAAAATAAAAAATCATTTTTCTTTCCTCAAAAATGATGTTTTAGCAAGCAATTTTTTATTTTCTCAAGGGTAACAGGAGAAATTGGACCCCAGTAATTGTTGCGCAGTTTGTCCTGAGTATGCTGGTACCCCATATGTGGGGGTAAACCACTGTTTGGGCACACGTCGGGGTTCGGAAGTGAGGGAGCACCATTTGAATTTTTGAATACAAGATTGGCTGGAATCAATGGTGGCGCCATGTTGCGTTTGGAGACCCCCTGAAGTGCCTAAACAGTGGAAACCCCTCAATTCTACCTCCAACACACCCCTAACCCTTATCCCAACTGTAGCCGTAACCCTAATCACAACCCTAACCCCAACACACCCCTAACCACAACCCTAACCCCAACACACCCCTAACCCTAACCACAACCCTAATTCCAACCCAACCCTAAGGCTATGTGCCAACGTTGCGGATTCGTATGAGATTTTTCAGCACCATTTTTGAAAAATCCGCGAGTAAAAGGCACTGCGTTTTACCTGTGGATTTACCGTGGATTTCCAGTGTTTTTTGTGCGGATTTCACCTGTGGATTCCTATTGAGGAACAGGTGTAAAACGCTGCGGAATCCGCACAAAGAATTGGCATGCTGCGGAAAATACAACGCAGCGTTCCCGCGCGGTATTTTCTGCACCATGGGCACAGCGGATTTGGTTTTCCATATGTTTACATGGTACTGTAAACCTGATGGAACACTGCTGCGGATCCTCAGCGGCCAATCCGCAGTGTGGGCACATAGCCTAATTCTAAAGGTATGTGCACACGCTGCAGAAAATGTTGCGGATCCGCAGCAGTTTCCCATGAGTTTACAGTTCAATGTGAAGCTATGGGAACCAAAAATCGCTGTACACATGCTGCGGAAAAACTGCACGGAAACGCAGCGGTTTACATTCCACAGCATGTCACTTCTTTCTGCGGATTCCGCAGCGGTTTTACAACTGCTCCAATAGAAAATCGCAGTTGTGAAACCGCAGTGAAATGCGGTAAATCCACGATAAATCGGCAGCGGTTTAGCACTGTGGATTTTTCAAATCCGCTGCGGAAAAATCCGCATAGGACCAGAATACGTGTGCACATACCGAAACCCTAACCCTACCCTTAACCCTAGCCCTAACCCTAACCCTACCCCTAACCCTAACCCTAGCCCTAACCCTAGTTCTTACCCCAACCTTAGTGAAAAAAAAAAAAATTCTTTATTTTTTTTATTGTCCCTATCTATGGGGGTGACAAAGGGGGGGGTCATTTACTATTTTTTTTATTTTGATCACTGAGATAGGTTATATCTCAGTGATCAAAATTCACTCTGGAACGAATCTGCCGGCCGGCAGATTCGGCGGGAGCACTGCACATGCGCCCGCCATTTTGGAAGATGGCGGCGCCCAGGAAAGAAGACGGACGGACCTCGGGCGGCTAGGTAAGTATAAGGGGGGGAGATCAGGGCACGGGGGGGGCGTCGGAGCACGGGGGGGTGGATCGGAGCATGGGGGGGGTGGATCGGAACACGGGAGGGAGGATTGGAGCACGGGGGAGGATTGGAGCACGGGGTGAGGGATCGCTGTGCGGGGGGGGTGGATCGGAGCACGGGGGGGGGTCGCTGTGTGCGGGGGGGATCGGAGTGCGGGGGGGTTTGATTGGAGCGCGGGGGGTGTGATTGGTGCACGGGGGAAGCGGACAGGAGGACGGGGGAGCGGAGCACAGGACGGAGGGGAGCGGACCACAGATCGGGGGGCTGGGGGGGCGATCGGAGGGGTGGGGTGGGTGCACATAAGTGTTTCCAGCCATGGCCGATGATATTGCAGCATCGGCCATGGCTGGATTGTAATATTTCACCAGTTTTTTAGGTGAAATATTACAAATCGCTCTGATTGGCAGTTTCACTTTCAACAGCCAATCAGAGCGATCGTAGCCACGAGGGGGTGAAGCCACCCCCCCTGGGCTAAACTACCACTCCCCCTGTCCCTGCAGATCGGGTGAAATGGGAGTTAACCCTTTCACCCGGCCTGCAGGGACGCGATCTTTCCATGACGCATATGCTGCGTCATGGGTCGGAATGGCACCGACTTTCATGACGCAGCGTATGCGTCAAAGGTCGGGAAGGGGTTAATGCTTTGCCAGGCCTTTACAGCCGCAGCCTTCAGGTCTTGCTTGTTTGTGGGTCTTTCCGTCTTAAGTCTGGATTTGAGCAAGTGAAATGCATGCTCAATTGGGTTTAGATCTGGAGATTGACTTGGCCATTGCAGAATGTTCCACTTTTTGGCACTCATGAACTCCTGGGTAGCTTTGGCTGTATGCTTGGGGTCATTGTCCATCTGCACTATGAAGCGCCGTCCAATCAACTTTGCAGCATTTGGCTGAATCTGGGCTGAAAGTATATCCCGGTACACTTCAGAATTCATCCGGCTACTCTTGTCTGCTCTTATGTCATCAATAAACACAAGTGACCCAGTGCCATTGAAAGCCATGCATGCCCATGCCATCACGTTGCCTCCACCATGTTTTACAGAGGATGTGGTGTGCCTTGGATCATGTGCCGTTCCCTTTCTTCTCCAAACTTTTTTCTTCCCATCATTCTGGTACAGGTTGATCATTGTCTCATCTGTCCATAGAATACTTTTCCAGAACTGAGCTGGCTTCTTGAGGTGTTTTTCTGCAAATTTAACTCTGGCCTGTCTATTTTTGGTATTGATGAATGGTTTGCATCTAGATGTGAACCCTTTGTATTTACGGTCATGGAGTCTTCTCTTTACTGTTGACTTAGAGACAGATACACCTACTTCACTGAGAGTGTTCTGGACTTCAGTTGATGTTGTGAACGGGTTCTTCTTCACCAAATTAAGTATGCGGCGATCATCCACCACTGTTGTCATCCGTGGACGCCCAGGCCTTTTTGAGTTCCCAAGCTCACCAGTCAATTCCTTTTTTCTCAGAATGTACCCAACTGTTGATTTTGCTACTCCAAGCATGTCTGCTATCTCTCTGATGGATTTTTTCTTTTTTTTCAGCCTCAGGATTGAGAGTTCCTTTGACCGCATGTTGTCTGCTCACAGCAACAGCTTCCAAATGCAAAACCACACACCTGGAATCCACCCCTGACCTTTTAACTACTTCATTGATTACAGGTTAACGAGGGAGACGCCTTCAGAGTTAATTGCAGCCCTTAGAGTCCATTGTCCAATTACTTTTGGTCCCTTGAAAAAGAGGACGCTATGCATTACAGAGCTATGATTCCTAAACCCTTTCTCCGATTTGGATGTGGAAACTATCATATTGCAGCTGGGAGTGTGCACTTTCAGCCCATATTATATATATAATTGTATTTCTGAACATGTTTTTGTAAACAGCTAAAATAACAAAACTTGTGTCACTGTCCAAATATTTCTGGCCCTAACTGTATATATATATATATATATATATACATACACATACATAGCAAAAAGTGAGAGTGGAGCGCCCCCGTGGGCCGTGGGGTACTCGGATCCGGGCCCTTCTTCCGTACTTGGTGGGGATGTCACGGTGGCTGACCCGGTCCGTGGCCCTAGGGGACGTCCGTTGATGAAATGGTGAGGGAAAGGTCTCTAAAGGGATAATGTTCGTGACGCCACCTGTGGTATTCGGTCAGGGTGACCAACACTGCTTAGGGGTCCGCTGGGGTGATGTTATGGCAGCTAGATGGTTTACCTTCCCACAGGTGAAGTATGTCCCCAGGGCTTCCCAGTGAGTGGATGATGAATGGTCGATGTTGCAAGGCGCAGTGAATAACGAGGACACAAGGTTGCAGTCTCTTTACCTTTACTGAAGGCTTCAGCATCCACAGTCCAGGGTAGGGACCATAGGGTAGGCAGAGTCTGACCGGTCTGAAGGCAAATCCAGAGTCCTCTTATCCAGGTGGAAATCAGTAGCCTTCCCCTAGCGCACAGTAATACAGTAGGTCCCTACTTGCATAAGCTCCAATAAGGTCCTCACTGTTGTTACTCCTCTCACTGTTCCCCGTGGTCGGATAGAACAAAACACGTATGACCGGTGGCCTGAGGCTTTTTATAGGGACCCTAGAGACGCCCCGGCCCCACAAGTTGCCACCGTGCCTCCTGTGTAAAATGGTCAGGTAGCTAACGTGGAATTAACTGTCCTGACAGTCTCTGGAGTAACGGCATAGAGCTCTTTACTCCCTCGGTGTTCTGGCTACCGGTCCTGCGCTTCAGAAAGAGGCAGCCTGCCTCTAGCTGGTCTCCCTCTGATGTTTCACTCCTGTTGCTATGACTTCGTTGCTCACTCACTGCAACACACTTCCTTTCGTGTCCTTTCCTAGGATGCTGCCGCATGGGATGCAGGCGCAGCGCCGTGTACCCTCATCCTCCTTAGACCGCAGTCTGGATCTGACTGGAGATCACTCCAGCCAGCTCGACCTGGAGACCTTTCCGTGTCGGTCCCCAGCCAGGAACTCTCTAACTTCCCTCCAACTACCAGTTTTACCCAAGTGTGAGGAGTGGCCTAATAGATAGAACCTTTAGCTCCCCCTGGTGGCTGGAGTGTAAAGTGTATGTAATGGTTGTGATGCCTGGACAGAAGATCTCCTTCATTGCCTTCAGACGTAACATCACTCTGGTGGAAGAATAACATTACTGCAACGAACCAGGACTCTGGGGCACTGCAAGAGCAGCACAGAAAAAACAAATTCTGGGTGCAAAGCCCCTCGGGCATGTACTAAACCTTATAATGAGAGTCCAAGAAGTCAAAGGCAGCACACCATTGCAAATGAGTTCAAAAAGTGTTCAAGTTTAATAGCCCATCATGGCGACGTTTCAGTTCATGGAGAGCCTTTCTCAATATATATATATATATATATATATATATATATATATATATATATATATATATATATATAGATACATACATACAAGCCTCAGTGTTTCAAAGTAAAATATCAATTACGGGATTACTGTAGAGAATGGTTTCTCTGTACTTCATGCTGCCCACGATTCCCTTTAAATGAATTAAGCGTTTAATACATGAAAATGTCATTGTGTCCATATTTAGTTGTATGATAAAATAGAAAGATGTCAGATTGATATTGATAGTAAAAAAAAAGAGGAAAAAAAAGGAGATATGTGCTCCTAGTTGCACTAAACACCAAAATGGAAGGTTTAGGTGTAGTTTTCACTAGAGCACTGGCTTCCAGGGTCAGCTACCCAGAGTACCAAGTCACACCTTACTGACATAAGAATATTTTTGTCTAGTTTCTATTACACCTTAGTATTTTTGACTGTGGAGTGCACTGTTCTAGTCTTTAAAAATAAAAATACATATGGTATGTCAGAAGCAATAAATGCTTTTTGACATGCCATATAAAACAGCTGTTAACATTTACACCAAAGATACTATAAAATCTTCAAAAGCCTTGAAAAATGTCCACATTTTGGACCGAAATGTCGCACATGGGCAATTAAACCGCACATGAATCTTTCCCTACTGGTGTGCGGCTGAAAAGCGAAGATGAAGGAGTTCACCTAGAGACATCACTGGTGAGTCAGTGTATTACATGTACACGCACACTGTATTACCTGTACAACTGACACTATATACAGAGCTCCTGTGTATAATGTCACCGGTGATCACTGTATATTACCTGTACACTGACACTATACACAGAGCTCCTGTGTATATTGTCACCAGTGATCACTGTATTACCTGTACACTGACACTGTATACTAAGTGCAGATCTCCTTTGTTTAATGTCACATATGGTGATATTAGTATTGTGTTTTTCTATTTATGATCAGTATTATAGTATTCAACTGTGGTGGTAATATGTGGTCCGGCCATGGTGTGGCGGTATTTGTCCCTTGGATGTGGTATTATTTGGTCGCTATGTGATGGTAATATGTGGTCCGGCCATGGTGTTGCAGTATTTGTTCCTTGTATGTGGTATTATTCAGTCACTATGCGGTAGTAATATGTGGTCCGGCCATGGGGTGGTGGTATTTGTCCCCTGTATGTGGTATTATTCGGTCGCTATTTGTGTTAATATGTGGTCTGGTCACGCAAGGCGGTATTTGTTCCTTGTATGTGATATCAATGGTCATTATAAAAATTGAAAAATAAATAAAAATATACCTAAAGAGTATTGAATATTTTAACAAATGTTTAATAAGTTTCAGTAGAGTAGAGCATGGCTAGAGGAGTACAACTTGTTGTGGTGGCGGATTAAAAAATCTTTTGTCCAAAACAAAAGCTTCTATGTATGTGATCTGGTGATGGGACCTGTTAATGTGTGACTGGTGAGGATGTGGTGCAGGAGTTGAGTTTTTCCAAGAATGGACGGTGGGACTGTGGATGGTTTGAGGGGTGGAGGCGGATCTGTGGTGGAGCTGGGCGGCGTCTCAAAGGGGCCCTGAAAATTTTACCATTATGGGGCCCCTAAATTCGTAGTGGAAGCCCTAATAGTACCACTTTACAAATAGTGCAATCTCAACTTGAATAGGCAGTTCAGTTCTGGGCGTTAGTTCATAGAAAGGATGCCCTGGAGTTAGAAAAGGTACAGAGAAGAGCCACAAAACTAATCAGAGACATAGTTATGAAGAAAAACTAATTATATATATTTAGTCTTCAGAAGAAAAGTATAAGGGTGGCCATGGTTAACAAGTACATAAATGGCCCATACAAAAAGTATGGTCAAACATCGTTTTTCTTGTAAATCCCCCTTAAAAGTCAATGGAGAATTTCCGCTGTCCGGAGTAAGAAAGGTTCAATCTCCAGAGGAGAAAAGCTTCTTTATCATAAACATTATTAATTTGTGGAATAGTCTACCTCAAAAGCTGGTCACAGCAGGAAACATTGATTGTTTCAAAAAATACTTGGATGCTTTTTTTTTTTTTTAGAAGAAAATAACATAGATGGTTATACATATTAAATGACCAGCAGCTTTCTCACACGAATCTCCTATACACAGGACTGCTTGTTCAGCCAAATGCTCCTGTGTTCTCTATGATGTCAAAGAGAATAAAAGGCAGTCCGAAATCAGACATGCCGGATAGGGATGAGCGGACCCGTGGAAGTTCAGGTTCGGATACCCGATCCGAACTTTATTCCAAACTTAGAATCGGGTACCAGAACTGTACTTGAACCAAAACCCCATTTTTTTCTCTCTCTCTCGTGTCCATGTTCGGCATTTAGTGCTAGACAGTAACTGTCTGGTGCAAATGCCAAATGTTAAAGTTCGGGTTCTCTCATCTCTAATGCCAAATCCTAAACTCCCCAACAACCAACTGTCCGCAGCTCCCATACACCATACATAGTAGTTTGTCAGCTGAACCTATTGACATCGGTGAATTTGATGAACATTTGTTTATTTTTAACAGTATTATCTATATAACTATTGTTCTAATGGGTCATTGTGCTATTCATTAAGTTAATGTATGACACATGCGCAAAAAAACAAATTGATATGTAACTGAGCCCTTACATTGTAAGAGTGCGGCCATATTCTGTTTTGTATTAACTGGAGCTAAATGACCAATTTGACTGCTCCATGTAAATGCACTCTTAGAACTGTATTTAGAAACACTGTTAAAATAACTATCTCATATGTCTTAAGGTACCGTCACACTAAGCGACGCTGCAGCGATACCGACAACGATCCGGATCGCTGCAGCGTCGCTGTTTGGTCGCTGGAGAGCTGTCACACAGACCGCTCTCCAGCGACCAACGATGCCGGTAACCAGGGTAAACATCGGGTTACTAAGCGCAGGGCCGCGCTTAGTAACCCGATGGTTTACCCTGGTTACCATCTTTAAAGTAAAAAAACAAACAGTACATACTTACCTACCGATGTCTGTCCTCGGCGCTCTGCTTCTCTGGTCTGGCTGTGAGCACAGCGGCCGGAAAGCAGAGCGGTGACGTCACCGCTCTGCTTTCCGGCTGCCCGGCGCTCACAGCCAGACCAGAGAAGCAGAGCACCGAGGACAGACAGCGGTAGGTAAGTATGTAGTGTTTGTTTTTTTACTTTAACAATGGTAACCAGGGTAAACATCGGGTTACTAAGCGCGGCCCTGCGCTTAGTAACCCGATGTTTACCCTGGTTACCAGCGAAGACATCGCTGAATCGGTGTCACACACACCGATTCAGCGATGTCAGCGGGAGAGCCAGCGACGAAATAAAGTTCTGGCCTTTCTTCCCCGACCAGCGACATCACAGCAGGGGCCTGATCGCTGCTGTGTGTCACACTGGACGATATCGCTAGCCAGGACGCTGCAACGTCACGGATCACTAGCGATATCGTCTAGTGTAACAGTACCTTTACAGAGAATGTAGTTTACTAATGATAAACTTTGTTTTTTTATGCTTTATAGTAGGCACTCTCAAAACAGCTTATCTTCTCTTTCCCGCCAGACTAAGTAATACAGTATGTTTCCTTATCTATTTAATTCCTTTTACTTTACATTGTTCACAGATTGCAGTCCTGCAATTTTTAAGACAAACTGCGGGTGTTGGCACGTTGGAACCGTTAGCATTTTGTTTAGTGTCTTAGTTTATACAATATGATGTATAATATCATAATAAGAAATTACTCTATGATTCTGTTATTCCAAGATGTTAATAATATGATATACAATTTATGGGTAGGAAAAAACACTTACCGAGGTGGATATAGCAGTGCAGTTATACAGTGTATCTTTGCTAGCAAACCGGGAGACATTTTCTAGCAACATTCCCACCAAGGGAAGATAAAGCTGGGCTATTTTTGCTTGCTGGTTCTGCCAAACAGACATAAATAAGTGACATAATAATTACTTTGATATAATCATTCTGATGTTTAAATAATATACATGCCTAGATGTAATCAAATTCTAAAGGAAGGATTGGCACTACTGCTCATGAAGTAGACGTAACTGAAGAAAGATAACCAAAGGATAATGGACAACTGAGCTAAATCAACAAATAATTTTTATTCACAAAATAAAAAAGAAAGTAATAAATACAATCATTACAGAAACAATTAAAAACAGGAGACGACACCATAGTGCCACATCCATGCAGGAAAAGCATATCCCTCATATAGGAATAGTCCATCCATAATGCTAGACAACTTAATCAAAGAAATATACGTTGAATATAAATGTTGGTATTTCAAAGCTGGACCGTGGCTGGACCACGGTGAGTCATTGGACGTGGTATATCTCGATTTTTCCAAAGCGTTTGATACCGTGCCGCACAAGAGGTTGGTACACAAAATGAGAATGCTTGGTCTGGGGGGAAATGTGTGTAAATGGGTTAGTAACTGGCTTAGTGATAGAAAGCAGAGGGTGGTTATGAATGGTATAGTCTCTAACTGGGTCGCTGTGACCAGTGGGGTACCGCAGGGGTCAGTATTGGGACCTGTTCTCTTCAACATATTCATTAATGATCTGGTAGAAGGTTTACACAGTAAAATATCGATATTTGCAGATGATACAAAACTATGTAAAGCAGTTAATACAAGAGAAGATAGTATTCTGCTACAGATGGATCTGGATAAGTTGGAAACTTGGGCTGAAAGGTGGCAGATGAGGTTTAACAATGATAAATGTAAGGTTATACACATGGGAAGAAGGAATCAATGTCACCATTACACACTGAACGGGAAACCACTGGGTAAATCTGACAGGGAGAAGGACTTGGGGATCCTAGTTAATGATAAACTTACCTGGAGCAGCCAGTGCCAGGCAGCAGCTGCCAAGGCAAACAGGATCATGGGGTGCATTAAAAGAGGTCTGGATACACATGATGAGAGCATTATACTGCCTCTGTACAAATCCCTAGTTAGACCGCACATGTAGTACTGTGTCCAGTTTTGGGCACCGGTGCTCAGGAAGGATATAATGGAACTAGAGAGAGTACAAAGGAGGGCAACAAAATTAATAAAGGGGATGGGAGAACTACAATACCCAGATAGATTAGGGAAATTAGGATTATTTAGTCTAGAAAAAAGACGACTGAGGGGCGATCTAATAACCATGTATAAGTATATAAGGGGACAATACAAATATCTCGCTGAGGATCTGTTTATACCAAGGAAGGTGACGGGCACAAGGGGGCATTCTTTGCGTCTGGAGGAGAGAAGGTTTTTCCACCAACATAGAAGAGGATTCTTTACTGTTAGGGCAGTGAGAATCTGGAATTGCTTGCCTGAGGAGGTGGTGATGGCGAACTCAGTCGAGGGGTTCAAGAGAGGCCTGGATGTCTTCCTGGAGCAGAACAATATTGTATCATACAATTAGGTTCTGTAGAAGGACGTAGATCTGGGGATTTATTATGATGGAATATAGGCTGAACTGGATGGACAAATGTCTTTTTTCGGCCTTACTAACTATGTTACTATGTTACTATGTAAAGTAGGCAATGTTGAGAGTAGTATTCCGAGGAAAGTTTTAAAGAAATATATATAGTCACAGTGACACAATACTATTCAGTATACAGATACAACCAATAAAAGAAACCTACATAGGTGGAATACTCACAATGTAACACTACATTCTTAATATAAGGTGCCTAGTGCCATAGTGCAAATATTAATCTAATATATAAAGCTGAATGTGTGTGTGTATGTGTGTGTGTGTATGTATGTATGTATGTATGTCCGGGATTGGCATCTGCACCGTCGCAGCTACAGCCACAAAATTTTGCACAGTCACACGTCTGGACCCCGAGAGCGTCATAGGCTATGTTGTGAGGCGAAATTTTAACCCCGCGCGTTCCAATTCATCAAACAATTTTGCCCCTATCTACATAATGGGGAAAAAAGTGAAAGGAAAAGTGTTGGAGGCGTCGCAGCTACAGACACAAAATTTTGCACAGTCACACGTCTGGACCCTGAGAGCGTCATAGGCTATGTTGTGAGGTGAAATTTTAACCCCGCGCTTTCCAATTCACCAAACAATTTTGCCCCTATCTACATAATGGGGAAAAAGTGAAAGGAAAAGTGTTGGAGGCAAATTGACAGCTGCCAGATGTAAACAAGGGGGACTTAAAGAGTGGGAGCGATGGCGCCAAAGAGTATATACCGTACAGTTGCTAAGGTGGGGCCCCGACATGGGATACTCACCACACACGGGGATATGAACACACACAAAATGCGCCACACACTACCACGTGCATGAACACATATTACCCTCAGCACACATTTCACCACACATACACAAACCTCGCCACATAAAAGTCGAAACACAAAAGTCGCCGCTCAAAACTCGCCACGCGCAGAACTCGCCACATGCAAAAACTAGGCTCACGCAAAACTCGCCACGAGTGCAAAACTCACCTCATGGAAGACTCGCCACACGCAAAACTTGCACACGCGGAAAAATTGCCACATGCACAAAAGTTGCAACACATGCAAAAGTTGCCTCACACAAAACTTGCACATACTCAAAAGGCACCACACATAAAACTCGCCACGTGCAAAACTCGCCATGCGCAAAACTTGCTGCACACAACTTGCTAACACTAACCTGTCACATGCAACTCGACACACAAAAAGTTGCTACACGCATGTTGCCACATGCAACTCAACACACACAACTTGACAAACGAAACTCACCCTAAAACACACACAAGTCTGGTATCCTTCAAAAATAAAAATCTGATTAATAAGCAGACAAACTATAAGAGCAACAAATGTACCATATAGGAAATACGGCAGCTGTCAGTCATATGACCTGTCTATTATGTGTATGTGTGAGCTAATATATACTGCCAGGGGGAGGGCTTCCTGTTGGCTGGGGATTTATCAATTTAGCTTACAAATACTGAGGTAAAAATACAGAGCAAATAACGTGTGAACGAGGTCTAATACAGGAGGAGATGACACACAGGTATATACTATATACAGGGGAGATGACACACAGATATATACTATATACAGGAGAGATGACACACAGGTATATACCATATAGAGGAGGAGATGACATACAGGTACATATATATACAGGAGGAGATGACATACAGGTATATACTATATACAAGAGGAGATGACACACAGGTATATACTATATACAGGAGCAGATGACCTACAGGTATATACTATATACAGGAGGAGATGACATGCAGGTATATGCTATATATAGAAGATGACATACAGGTATATACTATATACAGGAGGAGATGACACAGATAAATACTATATACAGGGGAGATGACACACAGGTATATACTATATACAGGAGCAGATGACCTACAGGTATATACTACTATATACAGGAGGAGATGACACAGATAAATACTATATACAGGGGAGATGACACACAGGTATATACTATATACAGGAGGAGATGACATACAGATATATACTATATATAGAAGGAGATGACATACAGGTATATACTATATATAAGAGATGACATACAGGTATATACTATATACAGGGGAGATGACACACAGCAGGTATATACTATATACAGGGGAGATGACATACAGGTATATACTATATACAGGAGATGACATACAGGTGTATAATACATATAAGGGAGATGACAAACATGTATAGTGTGAGGTGAAAATGAAAAGGTGTGAGTACAAAATGAGAGGAGTGAGGGAAAATAGTGGAGTGATCAGAAAATGACAGATGTGAGGTCGAAATGACAAGTGTTAGGGGGGAATGAGAGGAGTGAGGGAGAAAATGAGAGGTGTGAGGGAGAAAATGAGAGATGTGAGGGGGAAAATGAAAGATGCGATTGGGAAAATGAGAGGCGTGATGGGAAAATAAGAGACGTGAGGTGCTATAACTAACCACAGATATTTACTATGCCCAGGCAACGCCGGGCTCTTCAGCTAGTAATATATATAAATATGGATGTATATATAGGTATCCAAGTGAAGAGTTCAATCATAAATCACACATGAAAAAAACTTTACTGCATAAAGATAGGGCATATCCATAAATGGTACGCCCCCCGAAGAACCAAAGTGCGGAACGCGCGTTGGGGCTTCTCCATCCCACATCCTTAGCAGGTTGGTTTATCCACATCACTGTCTGATGTATATCGTTTATCATTTATGGATATGCCCTATCTTTATGCAGTAAAGTTTTTCATGTGTGATTTATGATTGAACTCTTCACTTGGATGCCTTTATATACATACATATTTAGATATATTATTAATATTTGCACTACGGCACTAGGCACCTTATATTAAGAACTAGCTGAAGAGCCCGGCGTTGCCTGGCCATAGTAAATATCTGTGGTTAGTTATAGCACCTCACTTCTCTTATTTTCCTATCACGCCTCTCATTTCCCCCTCACATCTTTCATTTTCCCCCTCACATCTCTCATTCTCTCCCTTACACTTCTCATTTCTCATTTTCCCCCTCACTCCTCTTATTTTCCCCCTCACTCCTCTCAAACCCCCTCACTCCTCTCATTCCCCCCTAACACTTGTCATTTCGACCTCACATCTGTCATTTTCCGATCACTCCACTATTTTCCCTCACTCCTCTCATTTTGCACTCACACCTTTTCATTTTCACCTCACACCTCTCATTTTCCTCTCAGTATATACAGTACGTTTGTCATCTCCCTTTTATATAGTATACACCTGTATGTCATCTCCTGTATATAGTATATACCTGTATGTCATCTCCCCTGTATATAGTATATACCTGCTGTATATCATCTCCTCCTCTCTAAACCTATGTGTCATCTCCTCTTTTATATAGTATATACGTGTGTCATCTCCTCCTGTATATAGTATATACCTGTATGTCATCTCCTCCTATATATAGTATATACCTGTATGTCATCTCCTCCTATATATAGTATATACCTGTATGTTATCTCCTCCTGTATATAGTATATACCTGTAAGTCATGTCCTCCTGTATATAGTATATACCTGTGTGTCATCTGCTCCTGTATATAGTATATACCTGTGTGTCATCTCCCCTGTATATAGTATATACCTGTGTGTCAACTCCTCCTGTATATAGTATATACCTGTGTCATCTCCCCCTGTATATAGTATATACCTGTGTGTCATCTGCTCCTGTATATAGTATATATGTGTGTCATCATCCCTGTATATAGTATGTACCTGTGTGTCATCTCCTCCTGTATTAGACCTCGTTCACAAGTTATTTGCTCAGTATTTTTACCTCAGTATTTGTAAGCTAAATTGGCAGCCTGATAAATCCCCAGCCAACAGGAAGCCCTCCCCCTGGCAGTATATATTAGCTCACACATACACATAATAGACAGGTCATGTGACTGACACCTGCCGTATTTCCTATATGGACCTCTATCCACCTCTCGTGTCTCCCCTTTTCCTCATAGTTTGTAAGCTTGCGAGCAGGGTCCTCATTCCTCCTGGTATCTTTATTGAACTATATTTCTGTTATGCTGTAATGTCTATTGTCTGTACAATTCCCGTCTATAATTTGTAAAGCGCTGCGGAATATGTTGGCGCTATATAAATAAAAATTATTATTATTATTATTATATGGTACATTTGCTGCTCTTGTAGTTTGTCTGCTTATTAATCAGATTTTTATTTTTGAAGGATAATACCAGACTTGTGTGTGTTTTAGGGCGAGTTGCATGTGTCAAGTTGTGTGTGTTGAGTTGCGTATGGTGACATGCATGTAGCGACTTTTGCGAGATGAGTTGTGTGGCGACATGCGTGTAGCAACTTTTTGTGTGTCGAGTTGCATGTGACATGTTAGTGTAGCAAGTTGTGTGCAGCAAGTTTTGCGCATGGCGAGTTTTGCACGTGGCAAGTTTTATGTGTGGTGCGTTTTGAGTATGTGCAAGTTTTGTGTGAGGCAACTTTTGCAACTTTTATGCATGTGGCAATTTTTCCGTGTGTGCAAGTTTTGCATGTGGCGAATTTTGCGCGTGGCGAGTTTTGAGCGGTGACTTTTGTGTTTCGACTTTTATGTAGCGAGGTTGGTGTATGTGTGGTGAAATGTGTGCTGAGGGTGGTATATGTGTTCAAGCATGTGCTAGTGTGTGGCGCATTTTGTGTGTGTGTTCATATCCCCGTTTGTGGTGAGTATCCCATATCGGGGCCCCACCTTAGCAACTGTATGGTATATACTCTTTGGCACCATCGCTCTCATTCTTTAAGTCCCCCTTGTTCACATCTGGCACCTGTCAATTTGCCTCCAACACTTTCCTTTCACTTTTTCCCCATTATGTAGATAGGGGCAACATTTTTGGTGAATTGGAAAGTGCGGGGTTAAAATTTCGCCTCACAACATAGCCTATGACGCTCTCGGGGTCCAGACGTGTGACTGTGCAAAATTTTGTAGCTGTAGCTGCGACGGTCCAGATGCCAATCCCGGACATACACATACACACACACACACACACACACATATACAGCTTTAGATATTCGATATAATGGTAATTTGTGAGTATACCACCTATGTAGGTTTCTTTTATTGGTTGTATCTGTATACTGAATACAATTGTGTCACTGTGACTATATAATTTCCTTTAAAACTTTCCTTTTACTCTCACCATTGCGTACTTTGAAATACCAGCATTTATATTCAACATATATTTCTTTGATTAAGTTGTCTAGCATTATGGATGGACTATTCCTATATGACAGATATGCTTTTCCTGCTTGGATGTGGCACTATGGTGTCGTCTCCTGTTTTTAATTGTTTCTGTAATGAATGTATTTACTTTCTTTTATATTTTGAAAATGAGAAGTATGAGGGAGAAAATGAGAGATGTGAGGGAGTACATGAGAGGCGTGATAGGAAAATAAGAGAAGTGAGGTGCTATAACTAACCACAGATATTTACTATGCCCAGGCAACGCCGGGCTCTTCAGCTAGTTCTTAATATAAGGTGCCTAGTGCCATAATGCAAATATTAATAATATGTATAAATATGGATGTATATAAAGGCATCCAAGTGAAGAGTTCAATCATAAATCACACATGAAAAAACTTTGCTGCATAAAGATAGGGCATATCCATAAATGATAAACGATATACATCAGACAGTGATGTGGATAAACCAACCTCCTAAGGATGTGGGATGGAGAAGCCCCAACGTGAGTTCCGCACTTTGGTTCTTCTGGGGGCGTACCATTTATGGATATGCCTTATCTTTATGCAGTAAAGTTTTTTCATGCGTGATTTATGATTGAAATCTTCACTTGGATACCTATATACAGTCATGGCCAAAAGTATTGACACCCCTACAATTCTGTCAGATAATACTCAGTTTCTTCCTGAAAATGATTGCAATCAGAAATTCTTTGGTATTATTATCCTCATTTAATTTGTCTTAAATGAAAAAACACAAAAGAGAATGAAGCAAAAAGCAAAACATTGATCATTTCACACAAAACTCCAAAAATGGGCCAGACAAAAATATTGACACCCTCAGCCTAATAATTGGTTGCACAACCTTTAGCCAAAATAACTGCGACCACCCGCTTCCGGTAACCATCAATTAGTTTCTTACAATGCTCTGCTGGAATTTTAGACCATTCTTCTTTGGCAAACTGCTCCAGGTCCCTGATATTTGAAGGGTGCCTTCTCCAAACTGCCATTTTTAGATCTCTCCACAGGTGTTCTATGGGATTCAGGTCTGGACTCATTGCTGGCCACCTTAGAAGTCTCCAGTGCTTTCTCTCAAACCATTTTCTAGTGCTTTTTGAAGTGTGTTTTGGGTCATTGTCCTGCTGGAAGACCCATGACCTCTGAGGGAGACCCAGCTTTCTCACACTGGGTCCTACATTATGCTGCAAAATTTGTTGGTAGTCTTCAGACTTCATAATGTCATGCAAACTGTCAAGCAGTCCAGTGCCAGAGGCAGCAAAGCAACCCCAAAACATCAGGGAACCTCCGCCATGTTTGACTGTAGGGACCGGGTTCTTTTCTTTGAATGCCTCTTTTTTTCTCCTGTAAACTCTATGTTGATGCCTTTGCCCAAAAAGCTCTACTTTTGTCTCATCTGACCAGAGAACATTCTTCCAAAACGTTTTAGGCTTTTTCAGGTAAGCTTTGGCAAACTCCAGCCTGGCTTTTTTATGTCTCGGGGTAAGAAGTGGGGTTTTCTGGGTCTCCTATCATACAGTCCGTTTTCACTCAGATGCCGATGGATAGTACAGGTTGACACTGTTGTACCCTCGGACTGCAGGGCAGCTTGAACTTGTTTGGATGTTGGTCGAGGTTCTTTATCCAACATCCGCACAATCTTGCATTGAAATCTCTTGTCAATTTTTCATTTCCGTCCACGTCTAGGGAAGTTAGCCACAGTGCCATGGGCTTTAAACTTCTTGATGACACTGCGCACGGTAGACACAGGAACATTCAGGTCTTTGGAGATGGACTTATAGCCTTGAGATTGCTCATGCTTCCTCACAATTTGGTTTCTCAAGTCCTCAGACAGTTCTTTGGTCTTCTTTCTTTTCTCCATGCTCAATGTGGTACACACAAGGACACAGGACAGAGGTTGAGTCAACTTTAATCCATGTCAACTGGCTGCAAGTGTGATTTAGTTATTGCCAACACCTGTTAGGTGCCACAGGTAAGTTACAGGTGCTGTTATTACACAAATTAGAGAAGCATCCCATGACTTTTCGAACAGTGCCAATACTTTTGTCCACCACCTTTTTTATGTTTGGTGTGGAATTATGTCCAGTTTGGCTTTAGGGCAATTCTTGTATGTTTTTTCATTTAAGACAAATTAAATGAAGATAATAATACCAATTAATTTGTGTTTGCAATCATTTTCAGGAAAAAACTGAGTATTATCTGACAGAATTGCAGGGGTGTCAATACTTTTGGCCATGACTGTATACATCCATATTTATATATATTATTAATATTTGCACTATGGCACTAGGCACCTTATATTAAGAATGTAGTGGTAAATTGTGAGTATTCCACCTAAGTAGGTTTCTTTTATTGGTTGTATCTGTATACTGAATAGTATTGTGTCACTGTGACTATATATTTTCCTTTAAAACTTTCCACGGAATACTACTCTCAACATTGCCTACTTTGAAATACCAAAATTTATATTCAACATATATTTCTTTGATTAAGTTGTCTAGCATTATGGATGGACTATTCCTATATGAGGGATATGCTTTTCCTGCATGGATGTGGCACTATGGTGTTGTCTCCTGTTTTTAATTGTTTCTGTAATGATTATATTTATTACTTTCTTTTATATTTTGTGAATAAAAATTATTTGTTGATTTAGCTCAGTTGTCCATTATCCTTTGGTTATCTTCCCAGTCTTATATGGTGGAGCTTGTTATTATATTCCCCTTTTTGGTGTAGTGATTGAGGAAAGGACCGAAGTCCTGGTTCAATGTAGACAGACTTTAGCATCGATAAAGTTGAGAGAACTTCTTGTGAATGAGTGTTGTTTTATTTTGATCCAGCAAGAAATGGTCCCTGGACGAAGCATTTCAATGCGAAAAGCGCATCGGGTGTGGTGGGTTCCCCAGGAGTGCTCCTCAGATAACTATATGTATTGTCTGCACATACACTTGTATGAATAATAACCTATTGTTTGGTGCCAACATGTGCTTTTGGTGCATAGTTACATAGTACTAATGTTGATTTCATGTGTATATATATATATATTTGTCTGAACTCTAACTTTTTTAATTACATTACATTTTATATATATATATATATATATATATATATATATATATATATATGTATATATATATATATATATATATATATATATATATATATACATACATACACACACACAGTACAGAGCAAAAGTTTGGACACCTTCTCATTTAAAGATTTTTATGAATTTTCATTACTATGAAAATTGTAAATTCACACTGAAGGCATCAAAACTATGAATTAACACGTGGAATTATATACTTAACAAAAAAAGTGTGAAACAACTGAAAATATGTCTTATATTCTAGGTTGCTAGAGTATAAGAGTGAAGCTCATCAAGAGAATGCCAAGGGTGTGCAAAGCAGTCATCAAAGCAGAAGGTGGCTACTTTGAAGTATATAATTCCACGTGTGTTAATTCATAGTTTTGATGCCTTCAGTGTGATTGTACAATTTTCATAGTCATGAAAATACAGAAAAATCTTTAAGTGAGAAGGTGTCCAAAATATTGGTCTGTACTGTGTATATATATATATACACATACACTAGATGGTGGCCCGATTCTAACGCATCGGGTATTCTAGAATATGCATGTCCACCTTGTATATTGCACAGCCCACGTAGTATATTGCCCAGCCACATGGTATATTGCCCAACCACATAGCATGTTGCCCAGCCACGTAGTAATTTGTCCAGCAACGTTGTATATTGCCCAGCCACGTACTATATTGCCCAGCTACGTAGTATATTGCCCAGCGACGTAGTATATTGCCCAGCCACTTAGTATATTGCTCAGTCACGTAGTATATTGCCCAGGCACGTAGTATACAGCACAGACACGTATACTGCCCAGTCACGTAGTATATTGGCCAGTCACGTAGTATATTGCCCAGTCACGTACTATATTGCACAGCGACGTAGTATACAGCACAGAGCCACGTAGTATACAGCACAGACATGTAGTATACTGCCCAGTCACGTAGTATATTGGCCAGTCACGTAGTATACTGCCCAGTCATGTAGTATATTGCCCAGTCACGTAGTATACTGCCCAGTCACCTGGTATATTGCCCAGTCACATACTATATTGCCTAGTCACGTAGTATATTGCCCAGTCACGTAGTATATTGCCCAGCCACGTAGTATATTGCCCAGCGACGTA
Organism: Ranitomeya imitator; assembly: GCF_032444005.1. Lineage (NCBI taxonomy): Eukaryota > Metazoa > Chordata > Amphibia > Anura > Dendrobatidae > Ranitomeya > Ranitomeya imitator. Next base: position 70,913,399 of record NC_091283.1, on the reverse strand, counting down.
GTATACAGCACAGAGCCACGTAGTATACAGCACAGACATGTAGTATACTGCCCAGTCACGTAGTATATTGGCCAGTCACGTAGTATACTGCCCAGTCATGTAGTATATTGCCCAGTCACGTAGTATACTGCCCAGTCACCTAGTATATTGCCCAGTCACATACTATATTGCCTAGTCACGTAGTATATTGCCCAGTCACGTAGTATATTGCCCAGCCACGTAGTATATTGCACAGCGACGTAGTATACAGCACAGAGCCACGTAGTATACAGCACAGACACGTAGTATACTGCCCAGCCACGTACTATATTGCCCAGCCACGTATGTAACAGGTTAAAAAATACTTAAAATAAAAAACTAAACATATACTCACCATCCGAGGGGCCCTTGTAGTCCTGGCGCTTGTGTGCGGTGCACGCGGCAGCTTCCAGTCCCAGGGTTGGTATGAGCGCAGGATCTGTGATGACGTCGCGCTCACATGACCGTGACGTCATGGAAGGTCCTTCTCGCATAGCATCCTTGCCACCGGAACCTGCCGCTTGCACTGCCGAGGAGAGGACGTGACGGCGGAGGGTGAGAATAACCTTTTTTTTTTATTATTATTATTTGTAACTTTAGATTTTTTTACTATTGATGCTGCATACGCATCATCAATAGTAAAAAGTTGGTCACACATGGTTAATAGCTGCGTTAATGGAGTGCGTTACACCGCGGTCCATTAACGCTGGCATTAACCCTGTGTGAGCGCTGACTGGAGGGGAGTATGGAGCAGGCATTGACTGCGGGGAGGAAGGAGCGGCCATTTTGCCACCGGACTGTGCCCATCGCTGATTGGTCGTGGCTGTTTTGCCGCGACCAATCAGCGACTTGGATTTCCATGACAGACAGAGGCCGCGACCAATGAATATCTGTGACAGACAGAAAGAAAGACAGAAATGACCCTTAGACAATTATATAGTAGATATATATATACACACACTGTTTTTGGGTTACTTCCTGGGTTTCCCACCCCCTTTTTTCCTGTGCTTGTGGTTTTTGCCTACTTTTAACATTATAGAATTTTTCTAATAAAGATTATGTTTAGTTTTATTGGCCTTATGTGAAGTTCTGTTCTTAGGTGGTTTTCCAGCAAGAAATGGTACAATGTTTCGACAATTGCTGTCTCCCCCAACATATAGATATCCTTGATAAAGACCGTTGTAGGTCGAAATGTTGGACCATTTCTTGCTGGATCAAAATAAAACAATACTCACTGATTGCATCAAGAAATTCTTGCATTCTTTTCGGTGCTGAAGTTTCTGTTTACATGGATGTAATCAAATGTCTCGTAAATGAAAAATGTGCCTTTTTTCAGTGTGGATTTATTTTTAACCTGTGTATCAGTTTTTACAATATGTGCGTCATCTCTTTCTTGTAGATAATTATAGAAAAAAAAACTTCAATTGTGACGCTGAGTCACTGCTCACAGATAAGCCGTGAGGTAGGGTAGTCAAGAGGTCCGGGGTCAGATACCAAAAGAGCTTGTCATAAAGAGGGGTGAGGCAAAGGTGTAGCCAAGAATGCAGTGAGGTCAAAAATACTCTGTTGCAAAAAAATCACAGTAATAAGCAAGTGCCAGTCAAAAGATGGAAAAAAACAGGGTATTCAGTTGATACGTTTTTTTTTGCAAAAAAATGTATACTAAGCTGCTCCACCAATCGCCAAGGTATACCCATATAGAGCAGTCCTAACTAATGTATATAATCCCTATCTGATGTATTTAAAACCTGATCATCTGTATAGTACCTGTATAAGCAGGGTTCAGAGAGGAAATATCCATGTGGACATGCTGGATGGAACAGCTTAATTGCAAATAACCCACAAAGGAGTGGTGGACTCCCCAGTCTTGTAGAAACAAGAGAACAATTATAGAACCAGAAACACATGGGCTACTTGCATATTGAACAAGTCTGTAAGAACATGTTCACACCACCAAGTGTGTCTATATGGGTATACCTTGGCGATTTGTGGAGCAGATTAGTATACATTTTTTTGCAAAAAAAGTATCAACTGACTACCCTGTTTTTTCCATCTTTTGACTGGCACTTGCTTATTACTGTGATTTTTTTTCAACAGAGTATTTTTGACCTCACTGCGCTCTTTTGTGTCTTCAAGTTTCTTGGTGGTGTGAACATGTTCTTACAGACTTGTTCAATGTGCAAGTAGCCTATGTGTTTCTGGTTCTCTAAAGGTGTAGCCAAGTCACAGTCCTGGGTCAGAATTCAAAGAAGGTAGCGGATCAAGGCAAAGAGGCTGGACAAATGAATGGTAAAAGGCAAGATCCAAGGTCAGGCAACAAAGATCAGAAAACAGAAATTTAGAACACAGAGCAAAGACACACCACTTAAGCTAAGCTACAACTGGCAAGGACAGATAATAGCTAGCAAGTTAAATAGCCAGGTAATCACTCAGTATGGGTAACATCTGGAAAACCCTGCAAGACTGTCCAGATTTTGCAGCTTATGTACACCCCTGCCTCAGGTTGGGCGATTGGGCTATCACTCAAAATACTGCCAGTCAGCACGCCTCTATCCAAAAGAGCGGCCGAGCTGTCACTCACAGGATGGTGAAATCGTGACACAATGCTTCTCCTACAAACTACTCAGTGATAAATTCCTGTGGTTTGCCGGACAACCTGTCGGTCCACAGAAGAGAAGAAATACCCATAGCTTCTAAAATGTAATGCAATACTAATTATATTTCATGCTTGTAGTCAATATGGTGAAGGTAAGCTTTACAGTGTATATATATTTTTTACTTAAATCAGCAATGCATGTCAGTATACAACCCTTTGTTATATATTATAGTAAATAAATATTGTCACGACTTGGTTATTGGGTGACCCGGGACCAGGCTATCCTTCCCTGTCCCTAATGCTAGCGGGCGCCGTAGCTCGCCCTATTCTCCGGGTTTCTTCTGAAGGTGAAGATGCCGGGGCCACATACCTTGGCTTATCTCCTGTATCCGCCTTCAGTCTACTCCCTTCCCCCACCCAGGGAAGAGGGGAGCAGCCATGCACCGCAGTACACCAACCAGATGAACAAAGCAACACGAACAAGAGCAACTGAAAATATCACGCATACAAATATTCACTCACATATAACAGAGGAATGCACTGGGGAGTGGAGGATGGAGAAAAAACAAAGTAGGAGAATTATCACATTTATAAACCCAGGCTACAGTCACAGATAAATTCACGAAACTCCTTCTTATACAACCAAACAACTATCGTCCTAGCCATGCAGTATAAGCTAGCTCTGACAATGTGTTTCAGTCAGGACCCAGATTATATAGAGGATAGGAGTGGCTAACCTTGCTCAGCTGAGAGCTCAGACTCCCAGAGCTCCCAACATCGCTGATTAACCACTGTTCTGCCAAACACCACAATTAACACCATTTAAAAAGAAGGTGAAGTGCTTCTTTTCAGTGCAGGAGTAGGACCAATCAGTTGCTGGGGTCTTTTGGCTCCTCTCTGTTGCTGTAACCCTGTGACTAAACATGGTACCTTCCAGCAGTATGTGGCACCCCTTCTTTACAGAAAATTTTCATGGCAATGTTGAGACTTAAGCCAGTCTCATACAGATATCAAACTTGCCTAATGTTCTGAAAGTTAAGGGGATGAGGGACAGTAGCAGGGAGAGACACTAATTGGCATGGAATACACAAACCTCTCCAGTTGTACATCAGAATGAGTACATTACTTGTCCACTTCGCACATAGTTATTAAAAAAAGAAAATCATGAAGGGTGAAGGAAAAGACCCAAAAAATGATGGTAAGATAAAATATTTCTGGCTTCACTATATCTACCAGGCTGTAAATACTGTCCTAGGAAAAATTTAAAAAAATGCTGTTCAATATCTTTCCCTCTCTACAGAGGAAAGTGAGTAGTATTGCTCCTTTATCTACTAGTATACCTGTTTGAAGCGGAGATGGAAAAAAAATGAATTAACAATCAGGCACCAATGTACATAAAGAGGAGGGGGCTGGTTTTGTTGTTGATGTTCTGGTCACGTGTCGACAGAGGAACCGCTGTTGAGCACAGGACAAGAAGCAAAGGTGCCCAAGATGAAGCAGCTAACAGAGGAATGGGACACCAGGGATAATATTAGTATGGTATTTAACATACTACATGTAACACCTGCACTGGGAACTGTCAGGGTAGCTACTGGTATATTGGGACTTACAGACACTAAGAAGAGTTTTGCAGCTGCTGTTAGACGGGGACCTACAGACATTAGCAGATTTTCCCCTGAGTTGCAGTGGACTACCATTCCCAGGGACCCTTGTTTCAGTCAGATAACACAACCTGGATTGGATGAGGAGGGACTTGGGGGGAGGAGCTGGGCAGAAAGTGAAAGCAAAAGTTCAGAGAAAGAAGCACGCGTGGCAACTTGCTGTGAGAGAATAAGCACGGCGGATTTGCATCCCTCTACGCTGCAGTGTTGCTGTCCCCTCGGATATACCCGTGCTGCTGGAGAGAGCGTGGCTTGTTTTTACCCTCCGAAGCAAGTTACATCAAGAACTTGGAGAGTTCTGCCGGCACTCCCACCGTATAAAGGACTGAACCCGGCCGCCCCCAGCTGGTGTCCGGAGACCCACCCGACCATTGGAGACACGCAGTGAGTGCCCTTCTGAGACTTGTGGTTCTACCAGCGTTATTTACAGTGAGTACAATACAGCCCAGACTATTGCCATTCGTATTCATCTAAGTACACCAATTTGCGTGCCAACATCCGCGGCAACTGGGCCCCAACGTTTGGACTGAGTAAATCCAGAAGAGAAAAAAAACCCTACTGCGTTATACTTGCAGGGTTGAAGTAGAGTGTGATGTGTATATGACTTTGACAGAGCACAGTTACTTGTATTGCATGTTATTCTTTTAATTCCATCTCATTTATGCTGCATAGCAATAAACCTGTTAAACTATTTTACGTCTGATCCCTGTGAGTGTGTACTGAGTGTGGCAGGGGCTTCCCGAGTCAGCCCCTGGCAGAAGATAATAGTCCTTCTGCAGTCCCAGAGAGAGAGAGCTCCAATAAAGATTCGGGTGGAGGCATTGCGCCCTGGAGAGGTGAGACCCCCCATAACACCCAGTGTACCGTGGTAGCCCTCAAGGGGTGTTACATATATAAACATCATATATCTTTATTTTTGTTTTGCTGGAAATCCCCTATATAAACCGTTACCTTCCAAACATTTTAATTAAGCATTCTTTTAATGAATCTCTGAGAACTCCCACTGTATGTTCATCGAGCAAGAAATTACCTTGTGTTGATATCGGTTGTCAAATGCGTGTTTGATTAGCAAGTGTTTTAAACTGGAGATGGCAGCAAATCTGATGTCGCAATTCTCCTGCATGGCTTGCAATATTTCTCTCAACAAGAGACCGACAAGAAAATGATTTTTGCAATAATCATCTGTTAAACCACATTCAAGATTCATATCTGGAGACAAAGAGAAACAAGAATTAATACTGTGCGTTATAAGCAAACAAGGACATTTAGAAAATCAGTCTGGCAATATTCAGTAGGCAAGACATAGCATTTTAGCAAATACTATAGAAATCACATGAAAGGAGGATTGCAGGTTCTGGTAAGAACTTAGACATTTGCCAGAGACATTAAAAAATTATCACAAACGCTTCAATATGTAGCAAGCTGTAGAAAATATTTTTACCGTTGGTGTGAGGCAGTGACCGGAGTCATATGTGAGGGTCGCTATTAGTGATGAGTGAGTGAACTCGTTGCTTGGGTTTTCCCAAGCACGCTCGGGTGACCTCTGAGTATTTGTAACTGCTCGGAGATTTAGTTTTCATCGCGGCAGCTGAATGATTTACAGCTACTAGCCAGGTTGAGTACATGTGGGGGTTGCCTGGTTGCTAGGGAATCCCCTCATGTAATCAAGCAGGCTAGTAGGTGTAAGGCCAGGTTCACATTACGTTTTTGGCATCCATTAGACGGACTACGTTACACCGCGGCATAACGCGGTGTAACATAGTCCGTTAACGCCGCCATTTAGTCCAATGTTGGACGCATCGCTAGTGCACGCCCATTGTGGACGTGCGCTAGCGATGTGCTGTCATTGAATGACGGACCCTGGGACGCGGGCTGCAGCATCTCCGAGTCCGTCACTGCTAGCACAGATAGAGCATCTGCTAGCTCTATCTGCGCTAGCGCGACGACATATCGGCACTTGCGTTAACAGCAGCCCGTTAACGCATGTGTTGAACGGGCTGCTGTTAACGCATTGTGAACCTGGCCTAAATCATTCAGCTGCCACGCGATGAAAACGAAATCTCTGAGCAGTCAAATACTCGGAGGTCACCCGAGCGTGCTTGGGAAAACCCGAGCAACAAGTACACTCGTTCATCACTAGTTGCTATGTGTCACCCAGGATGCGTTCAGAAGCGTATTAGATTCTCTGGAGTGCCTTGTGGTCACAGCAGGGTGTCTGTGAGTCACAAGGCAGAATAAAAGTAAGTTTGAACCTGGTCAAGTTATTTTTGACCAAGGAACTTGTTCAGGAAAACCAGGCATGGGTTTTTATTTTTTAATCGGACTGCAGGAAGGTAGTGGGGTCCGGTCCGTTTCCTCCAGCCCAGATCTTATAAGTGGCCCATGGCCACAGAGTGGAGTAAAACAAAAAACCTGCAGGAAGAGTTTGGGTTTGTCAGTTTTGGTCTTGCAGGCAGATGGAGCAGTTGGTTCGCAGAGCACTCCCTGGGTGAGGCAACAAAGGTTCCAGCGGAGCCAAAAGGTCTGGCACCCCCTGTGTATATGGCAGTGCGGTCGCTCATGGCAACTGGTCCCACACTGTCTTTTGTTTTCCTGGCAGCTATCTGGAGAATAAAGCGTGCTGTGCACTGTGTGAGTTTTTCCGGGCATTAAACACGTTTTGTTTTTGAACTTGTTTGGGTCACTGCCTCATCACTGCACAGCGTGGACACCGCTGCACTATATATGGTTGGAGAATGCAGAGCAGTGTGAACTGAGGCATACCCCAAAGAGTACTGCATGTCAATGATTAAGCCTGCAACGCTTCAGCTCAAGCTGGCTGACAAAATGGAGGAGCTTTTGAAGCAGTTGGTCCTCAGTCAGCAACGGCAGGAGCAGCACAATCAGCAGCAGCAAGAGCATCAGCAGCGGTAAGAAGAGCATCGGCAGCAGGAGCATTTACAACTGCAATTGTTGTATCAGCAGCAGCAGCAAAAGACTAATGAGCTGATTCTGCAGCAGATAACGGCCATGCGAGAGGCACCCTCCCCAGTGACCACGTACCAGTCGGAGTCCAGGTACAAAGTTCGGTCAGCACTGAGGAAGATGGGGCCTGAGGACGACATGGAGGCCTTCCTCACTGTCTTCGAACGCACTGCAGAGGGCTTGCCGGTGGCCCAGTGGGCTGAAGTGATAGCCCCTTTCTGATTGGAGATGCCCAGAAGGCCTGTTTGGACCTCGGTTGGGATGATGCCCTGGACTATGGGAAGCTGAAAGGTGAGATCCTTGACAGACTGGGGGTTAATACATATGTACGGGCCCAACGGGTGTTCCAGTGGTCCTTTTCCGAGTCTCGCCATGCCCGGTCTCAGGCCTATGACTTACTGCAACTGGTTAAAAAATGGCTCCAGCCTGAGACTTTAACCCCATTCCAGATGGTAAAAAGGGTGAGGGCCCTGCCAGCAGCTATACATAGTTGGGTGGGGCAAGGGGACCCGGGAATCCTTGACCAGGTGGTAGGACTGAGAGCGGTATACAGCCACTCAGAACTTTAAACGGGACACTGCTCCACTTCGGTACGTAAGGCCCCACCGGCCCAGGAGTCGGGGGGGAAAAGTCCACATCACTCCCCCGGGGTCAATAAGGATCGTGCCCGTACTGAGGGGATATCTCAGAAAGAGTGTCAACCACCCCGTGTCCCCTAAATTGGCCCCAAGGTTCCATCGTGCCACAGTCGTTAAGTGTTGGCAATGACAAGAGCCTGGACATGTGGTTGCCTATTGCCCCCTAACAACAGAACCCATGGACTGGGGGTATACCCGCCATGTATCTATGTATGCCCAGCCAGTCTGCACTGCCACTACAGACCCTGCCGGTACCAAACCTCAGCTGTGCGAGGTACTCGTTAATGAGTACCAGACGGACGCTCTCTTGGATTCGGGGAGCTTGGTGACCTTGGTACATGGGTCCCTGGTTGCTGAGGACAGTCCTTATGGACAGAAGGTGAGGGTAGTGTGCATACATGGGGACCTCAGAGAGTACCCGACTGCGGAGGTCACATTCTCCACCCCATGTGGGGAGATAAAACATGTGGTGGGAGTGGTAAAGACTCTTCCGTATGGGACTGCATTGGGAAGAGACTTACCCCTGTTCTGGTCCCTCTGGGAGGCCAGGGTTAACCCTCTCAGGGTAAATAGTATTCCGGGCACAGAACCCGAAGATCCCGAGTCAGAGATACCTGCCGTAGGGGTCACCAACATAGGGACAGAGTGTAACCCTGATAGGTTTCCCCTAGAGGTATTGGCAGGAGAAGTTGAGAAGACCCCACCGATCCCTGAGCTGGAGGAGTCACCTGGGACTACCCAGCTCAAGGATCCCACTCTGACCTGAGCCCGGGAAAGAGTAATCGAGGTTAATGGGGTGGCTCAGCGACTGGGTGTGGAGAAGGAGTTTCCTCGGATGATGATCAACCAGGAGTTACTGTACAGGGTTGATAAAATCAGGGATGAGTTGGTAGAACAACTGGTAGTGCCCCAATCCTATTGTCAGACAGTGCTCGACATGGCTCACACTCACATGCTGGGAGGGCATTTGGGGGCCAAAAAGAGGCTAGAGCACATATTGCAGTGTCTTTTTTGGCCTGGGGTCTACGCTGAGGTTGAAAGGTACTGTGACACATGTTCGGAGTGCCAACTAACCTCACCCACCACAAACTACCGGAGTCCATTGGTGCCTCTGCTCATTATAGAGGTACCTTTTGAGCGGATTGCGATGGATCTAGTATGACCAATAGTAAAATCCGCCAGGGCCCACCAGCACATATTAGTAGTTGTAGACTACGCCACCTGGTACCCAGAGGCAATACCACTCCGCCACACTTCGGCTAAACTAATAGCCCGTGAACTGTTCGCCATGTTCTGTCGCCTTGGGCTATACAAGGAAATCCTTACAGATCAAGGAACTCCTATGTCTAAGGTGACCATGGAGCTATGTAAGCTGCTCCAAATTAAACAACTGCATACATCGGTGTACCATTCACAAACCGACGTGTTAGTGGAGAGGTTTAATAAGACCCTGAGCCATGCTCAAAAAGATGGTAGCCAAGGATGGGAGGGATTGGGACATGTTACTGTCCTATCTAATGTTTGCCATCTGCAAGGTACCACAGGCGAACACGGGGTTCTCCCCATTTGAGCTATTGTATGGCAGGCACCGAAGAGGACTGCTGGATATAGCCAAAGAGACGTGGGAACAGGAGCCCACTCCACATAAGAGTGTCATCGAGTATGTGGCAAATATGCAGGATCGTATTGCGGCCGTGCTGTTGGATGCCCAAGCTGGTCAGAGCCGCGCGTATAATAAAAGGGCCATGATTAGGACCTTTAAAGGAGACTGGGTGTTGGTACTAGTACCCACCGCAGAGAGTATGCTGATGGCCAAGTGGCAAGGGCCTTATGAGAGACGGGGGAAAGTGGGGGAAGTGAATTATAAAGTGTACCAACCCGGAAAAAGGAAACCCGAGCAACTGTACCATGTAAACCTGCTAATGGCCTGGAAGGCCCGAGAATGTTTGGTCACGGAGGCGACTCTGGTCATACCAATGAGGGTTCCTCTGGCACTGGCAAAGTACACAGCCGGGTGTGAAGTAAAAATAAATGATGCCCTCACAAAACAGCAGCGACGGGAGGCTCGAGCTTTGGTGCAGCAGAATACGGATGTATTCTCAGAGCGGCCGAGGCGAACCTCGGTGATTCAGCATGACATTATCACCGAGCCCCAGGTAAGGGTACGGATGAAACCATACAGAGTGCCAGAAGCCCGGAGACAAGCAATAGCGGCTGAAGTGAAGCAAATGCTTCAATTGGGAGTCACTGAAGAGTCCCGGAGCGAGTGGGCTAGCCCCATTGTGTTGATACCTTAACCGGCCGGGTCGTAACGCTTCTGTAATGACTTCAGAAAGTTAAATTAGGTGTCAAAATTTGACCTCTATCCAATGCCTCGGGGGGATGAGCTAATTGAAAGACTGGGGAAGGCCCAGTACTTCATCATGCTCGATCTCACCAAAGGATACTGGCAGGTCCCCCTGACAGAATCGGCTAAAGAGAAGACCGCATTTATCATGCTAGAGGGTCTATTTCACTATGTCGTCTTGCCCTTTGGGTTTCATGGGGCTCCGGCCACATTCCAAAGGTTGATGGACATAGTGTTAGAGCCGCATCAGAAATATGCGTCGGCCTATTGAGATGACAGCCATTTTTAGTACCAACTGGGAGACCCACCTGTCCCAGGTGCAAGCCGTTCTAGTCAATCAGAATCGCGGGGTTAACAGCAAACCCAAAGAAATGCACAATGGGGCTCATGGAGGCTCGGTACTTAGGTTACATGATCGGCCGCGGGGTGATCAAACCCCAAGTAAACAAGATTGAGGCCATTCAAAACTGACCCAAGCCCTTAAGTACCAAACAAGTGAGGGCATTCCTTGGCATCATTGGGTACTACCGCCAGTTTATACCCAATTTTGCTATGAAATCAGCACCCCTAACAGACCTGTTAAAAAGAAAAAAAGACGGTGGTGGTCCGGTGGAATCCTCAAGCAAAGGAAGCATTCCAGTCCCTGAAGTTGGCTTTGTGTGGACAGCCGGTCCTCATCAGCCCCGACTTCAGGAATACCTGTATTGTACAAACCGATGCCTCGGAGATAGGCCTAGGAGCGGTGCTCTCACAAGAGGTGAACAGGTATGAGCATCCAGTCACCTACTCGAGCAGGAAACTGACCCCATGCAGAGAAAAATTATAGCTTAGTGGAGAAGGAGTGCTTGGCGATTAAATGGGACTTGGAGTCCCTACGTTACTATTTGCTCGGGCGTCAGTTTCATTTGGTAACGGACCATTCACCCCTTGTCTGGATGAGAAATGCAAAAGAGACGAATGCCCGAATTACCAGATGGTTCCTATCCTAGTTTTTCAGTGGAATATCGGGCGGGGAAATCACAGGGAAATGCGGATGCCCTGTCACGGGGTCCCCTGTATGATGACAAATGTTCAACCCCACAAGTTTGAACAGAGGGGGGTATGGGAGGGAGTGACCGGAGTCATATGTGAGGGTCGCTATGTGTTGCCCAGGATGCGCTCAGAAGTGTATTAGATCCTCTGGAGTGCCTTGTGGTCACAGCAGGGTGTCTGTGAGTCAGAAGGCAGAATAAAAGTAAGTTTGAACCTGGTCAAGTTATTTTTGACCAAGGAGCTTGTTCAGGAAAACCAGGCATGGGCTTTTATTTTTTAAACGGACTGCAGGAAGGTAGTGGGGTCCGGTCCGTTTCCTCCAGCCCATGGCAACCGGTCCCAGACTGTCTTTTGTTTTCCCGGCTACGATCCAGAGGATAAAGCGTGCTGTGCACTGTGTGAGTTTTTCTGGGCATTAAACATGTTTTGTTTTTGAACTTGCTTGGGTCACTGCCTCATCACAGCGTGGACACCGCTGCACTACAGTTGGCTACAAATGGATCTTTCGCCACTGATACCTATGAATATTCTTGCCCAGATAGAGTAGTACAGTGTTCCCCAACTCCAGTCCTCAATAGCCACCAACAGGTCATGTTTTCAGTATTTCCTTAGTATTGCATAAGTGATAATTGCATCACCTGCACAGGCAATAATTCCATCACCTGTGCAATACTAAGGAAATCCTGAAAACATGAGCTGTTGGTGGCTCTTGAGGACCGGAGTTGGGGAACACTGCAGTAGTGCATACACATACATTAATGTATGAAGACTTTGCAACAAAATGGAAAACAAACTTGTTAGATATCATAGTTTCTTGAGATCAAAATGGGTCAGTAGCTTCTTGTACTTCATCATATTAGGTTGAAATATCGCAGTGGAATATTAGCTTGAATTAATTTTTTTTCCTTTTACATAACCGAATGTATTTTGGGCTAACACAAATTTTTGCAATAGTTTTTACTAAAAATGTTGAGCCCTTTGGCTTTTACAGGCTCTTAGATTTCCCTGCATATTGCTACTTTTGAAGGAGCTTGGCAGGAAGGTCAGTCCAAATATCTTAAGGTACCTTCACACTGAGCGACTTAACAACGATATCGCTAGCGATCCGTGACGTTGCAGCGTCTGTCCCCAGCGATATCGTTGTGTTTGACATGCAGCAGCGATCTGGATCCTGCTGCGACATCGTTGGTCGGAGCAGAAAGGCCAGAACTTTATTTCGTCGCTGGATCTCCCGCAGACATCGCTGAATCGGCGTGTGTGACGCCGATTCAGCGATGTCTTCACTGGTAACCAGGGTAAACATCGGGTTACTAAGCGCAGGGCCGCGCTTAGTAACCCGATGTTTACCCTGGTTATCATTGTAAACGTAAAAAAAAAAAAAACAGTACATACTTACATTCCGGTGTCTGTCCCCTCGCCGTCAGCTTCCCGCACTGACTGTGAGCGCCGGCCGGCCGTAAAGCACAGCGGTGACATCACCGCTGTGCTTTACGGCCGGCGCTGAGACAGTGCAGGGAAGCTGAGGCCGGGGGACAGACACCGGAATGTAAGTATGTAGTGTTTGTTTGTTTTTTTACATTTACAATGGTAAGTTAGTAACCCGTTGTTTACCCTGGTTACCAGAGGACTTCGGCATCGTTGGTCGCTGGAGAGCTGTCTATGTGACAGCTCTCCAGCGACCACACAGCGACGAAACAGCGACACTGCAGCGATCGGCATCGTTGCCTATATCGCTGCAGCGTCGCTTAATGTGACGGTACCTTTAGTTATAATCGTGCACAAAGCCTTCTCTCTCTTCATGTTATCCCATACAGACTGGATAATGTTGAGATCAGGGCTCTGTGGGACCATATCATCAATTCCTGAACTGTTTGTTCTTCTTTACGCTGAAGATAGTTCTTAATGACATTGGCTGTATGTTTGGGGTCATTGTCCTGCTGCAGAATAAATTGGAGCCAATCAGATGCCTCGCTGATCTTATTGCATGGTGGATAAGTAAGTGCCTGTATTTCTCGTATCTGCCTGTATTTCTCAGCATTAAGCCACAATTAATTCTGACCAAATCCCCAACTCAATTTGCTGAAACTTGAAAGGATCCTCTACAATGCTTCACTGTTGCCTGCAGACATTCATTATTGTACCATTCTCCAGCGAACAAACCTTTTGTTACTGCCAAATATTTCAACTCATTAGTCCAGTGCATCTTCTGCTATTTTCTGTGTCCCAGTTCTTATATGTTTGTGCATTGTTGAGTCACTTTTTTTCTATGTTGAAGGTATGGCTTTTTGGAAGCAATTATATCATGAGGACCACTTCTCGCCAGACTTCTCTGAACATTAGACGGGTGTAGTTGGGTCCCACTGGTTGCTGCTAGTACTGAACTGATGGCACTGACGAAAATGTTCCACATTAAAAGAGAATGGAGCATGATTTGTCTTTCAGCTACTGCACTAAGCTTCCTTGGCCAATCACTGCGCCTATGGTCCCCAACATTACCCAGTTCTAGGAGCTTCTTCAAAAGAGCTTGAATATCACATCGTAAAGCCCCAGAGAGCTTTGAAATCTTTTCATGGGAAAGATTTTGCTGATGCAGTATAACTACTTTGTGTCTTGCCATGGTGCAAGACTTGTGACACGAGTCTTCCTCAACCTCACTTTTGTAGCAGAGTTTAGCTGCTCCTCACACAGATTTAAGCCTCCAGTACAGCTATTTCTGCTTCAGTTAATGGCTATGTTTTAACTTACAACCTACATATGGAAAAAATCATACATTTTTGTTATAATTGATTACTCATACATCGGACTATAAACGACAGGTGTGGACAATATGAAAATCACACCTGAAAATAGATAAAAAGGGGAGATGATGACTCAATCTTTGCATTGTGTGTCTGTGTGTGCCACACTAAGAGAACTGTCCAAGGACTTGAGAATCAAAATTGTTGAAAAATATAAGCAATCTCAAGGTTACAAGTCCATCTCCAGAGATCTGGATGTTCCTTTGCCCATGGTGCACAACATAACCAAGAAGTTTACAACCCAAGGAATTGTAGCTAATCTCTCTGGACGTAAACACAAGAGAAAAATTGATTAAAAGTTGCAACGCAGGATAGTCTAGATGGTCTAGATGGTGGATATGTAGCCCCAAACAAGTTCCAAACAAATTCAAGCTGTCCTGCAGGCTCAGGGTGTATCAGTGTTAGAACCAAATGTCCATTGACATTTGAATAAAATTAAACGCTATGGAAGGAGACCCAAGAGGACCCCACTGCTGGCACAGATGCATTATAAAACTAGACTGCAGTTTGCCAAAATTAACGTAAGCCAAAATCCTTCTGGAAAGCATCTTGTGGACAGATGAGACCAAGATAGAGCTTTCTGGTAAAGCAAATTAAATTCTTCTGTTTCCCAAAAATAGAAAGAGGCCTACTAGGAGAAAAGAACACAGTACCACAGTCAAGTATGGCGGAGGTTCAAAGATGATTTTGGGTCGCAATGTAGTGCCCAAGCGTTAGAAAACCGGGTTTGCATCGTAGGTCATGAGTTTTCCAGCAGGACAGTGACCCCAAACATACTTCAAGAAGCGCCCAGGAATGGATGGAAACAAAGAGCTGGAGAGTTCTGAAGTGGCCAGCAATGAGCCCAGATTTAAATGCCTTTGAACACCTGTGGAGAGATCTTAAAATTGCTGTCGGGGAAGGCAACCATCAAATATGAGAGACCTGGAGCAGCTTGCAAAAGAAGAGTGGTCCAAAACTCCAACTGAGAGGTTTAAGAAGCTTGTTTGTGGTTATAGTAAGCGATTGATTGCAGTTATTTATTCCAAAGGGTGAGCAACCAAATATTAAGTTGAGGGTGCCAACAATTTTGCCTGGCCCATTTGGCTCTCATTTTTTTTGTGTTGTTCCAATGCATACATGGAGGGGGGCAGGAAAAGGGATATGGGGGACCAGGACAAGGGGCATATTGGGGTCAGGATGGATATATGGGGGTCAGAACAAGGGACATATGGGGGGGCCAGGATGGCTACATGGGAGCCAGGACAAGGGATATATGGGGGGGCAGGATGCGCATATGGGAGTCAGGATGGATATTTGGGGGGGCCAGGACAAGGGACATATGGGGGCCAGGATGGATATATGGGGGACCAGGACAAGAGTCATATGGGGGACAAGATAAATATATGGGGGCCAGGGCAAAGGACACATGGGGGTCAGGATGACTATATGGGAACCAAGAGAAGAGACATATGGGGGAAGCAGGATGCACATATGGGAGCCAGGATGGTTATTTCGGGGGGCCAGAACAAGGTGCCGTATATACTCGAGTATAAGCCAAGATTTTCAGCCCCAAAAAATGGGCTGAAAGTGCCCCTCTCGGCTTATACTCGAGTCGTGGTCAGTGTTTTGATACAGTGGTCTAGGAGCAACATGGAACAAGCTCTGAAGGACGTGGTAACTGTACTGACTGCAGTCCCTAAGCTCAACACAACACTAGAAGTAGCCGTGGAATGCTCCTAACTCTCCCTAGGCATCTCGTCACAGCCTAAGAGCTAACTACCCCTAAAGAAAGAAGCAGGAAAACTATCTTGCCTCAGAGAAAATCCCCAAAGGATAGATTAGCCCCCCACAAATAATGACTGTGAGTGGAGAGGGAAAATACATACACAGAATGAAACCAGGATGAGCACAGGAGGCCAGTCTAGCTAAATAGATAGGACAGGATGGAATACTGTGGGGTCAGTATAAAACACTACAAAAATCCACGCAGAGTTTACAAAAAAAAACTCCACACCTGACTAAAGGTGTGGAGGGCAAATCTGCCTCCCAGAGCTTCCAGCAAGACAGAATTAATACACACTGATAAGCTGGACAAACATAGAAACCACAGAACGGATAAGTCCACAATCTATGGATAGAAAAGAGCAAGCAAAAACTTAGCTTAGCTGAACTGGTCAGGATAACAGGGAACTCCAAAGAGATGTGAATCCAACCAGGAACCATTTACAAGTGGCACTGGCTGAAGACAGAGCCAGACCTAAATAGCCGAGCAGAAGAGAAGATAAGTGGAGGCAGCTGATGACAGCTAACTCCAAGGAGCAGCCATACCACTAGAAACCACAAGAGGGAGCCCAAGAGCAGAACTCACAAAAGTGCCACTTACAACCACCGGAGGGAGCCCAAGAGCGGAATTCACAACAGGTCGGCAAGTGAGGGGAGCGACGACGGTCACATACTCACCTGCTCCTGACGCGGTCCCTGCGTGTCCCATGGTCTCCGGCGCCAGCACCTTCTTCCTCTGTTCAGCGGTCACGTGGTACCGCTCATTAAAGTAATGAATATGGACCCCACTCCCATAGGGGTGGAGCCGCATATTCATTACTGTAATGAGCGGTACCAGTGACCGCTCAATACAGGAAGAAGCTGCGGGCGCCGGAGACCATCTGTCCGGGAGAAGCTGCCAGGGACCGCACCGGGAGCAGGTGAGTATATTCACCTGTCCCTCGTTCCAGCATCAGCGCCGCTCCGTCTTCCACGTCCTCTGCAGTGACTGTTCAGGTCAGAGGGCGCGATGATGTATTAGTGTGCGCGCCGCCCTCTGCCTGAACAGTCAGTGCGGATAGACAGGACGCTGAGGAGCAGCGACGAGAGGTGAGTATGTCATTTTTTTATTGCAGCAGCAGCATTATATGTGGCAAATTGTTATATGGAGCGTCTATGCGGCCATAATGAACTGTATGGAGCATTATATGGGGCATATTTGTATATGGAGCATCTATGGGGCCATAATGAACTGTATGGAGCATTATATGGGGGCATATTTGTATATGGAGCATCTTATGGGGCCATAATGAACTGCATGGAGCATTATATGGGGCATATTTGTATATGGAGCATCTTATGGGGCCATAATGAACTGCATGGAGCATTATATGTGGCACATTTGTATATGGAGCACCTTATTGGGCCATAATGAACGGCATGGAGCATTATATGTGGCATATTTGTATATGGAGCATCTTATGGGGCCATAATGAACTGCATGGAGAATTATATGGGGCATATTTGTGTATGGAGCATTTTATGGGACCATAATGAACTGCATGGAGCATTATATGGGGCATATTTGTATATGGAGCATCTTATGGGGCCATAATGAACTGCATGGAGCATTATATGTGGCACATTTGTATATGGAGCATCTTATGGGGCCATAATGAACTGCATGAAGCATTATATGTGGCACATTTGTATATGGAGCACCTTATGGGGCCATAATGAACTGCATGGAGCATTATATGTGGCACATTTGTATATGGAGCATCTTATGGGGCCATAATGAACTGCATGAAGCATTATATGTGGCACATTTGTATATGGAGCACCTTATGGGGCCATAATGAACTGCATGGAGAATTATATGGGGTTATATTTGTATATGGAGCATCTTATGGGGCCATAATGAACTGCATGGATCATTATATGTGGCACATTTGTATATGGAGCATTATATGGGGCATATTTTAATATGGAGCATCTTATGGGGCCCATCATGAACTGTATGAGCATTATATGGGGCTCCTGATTCAATATGGATATTCAAAAACACGTAACCTACTGATGTCTCAAAATAGATACCAATAAAAGTAAAATTAATTTATTTTTTAAATTTACCACTAGTTGCTGCATTTCCCACCCTAGACTTATACTCGAGTCATTAAGTTTTCCTTGTTTTTTGTGGCAAAATTAGGGGGGGTCAGCTTATATTCGGGTCGGCTTATACTCGAGTATATACGGTACTTCTGGGAGCCAGGATGGATATATGGGGGGGGAGGAAAAGTGACATATGGGGGTCAGGATCGATATATGGTAGGGCCTGAACAAGGGACATATGGGGGCCAAGACATGGAACATATGGGGGCCAGGATGGATATATGCGGGGGAAGGACAAGAGATATATGGTGGCCAAGATGAATATATGGGGGGACCAGGACAAGGGACTTATGGGGGCCAGTATGGATATATGGGGGACTAAGACAAGTGACATAGGGAGGCCAGGACAAGGGACATATAGAGGGTCAGGACACATATGTGGGGGCCAGGATAAGGGACAAATGGGGGCCCAGGACAAGGGACATATGGGGGCCAGGATGCACATATAGGGGTCAGGATGGATATCTGGGGGCTAAGCTGCACAAATGGGGGCCAGGCTGCACATATGGTGGCCATGCTGGATAAGGGACACAGTGGGCAAGGCTGGACAAGGGACATAGGGAACCAGGCTAGGGCATATTATTAAATAAAGGGGGCCAGGCTGAACAAGATTATTACATAAAGGGGCCAGGATGAGGGACTTAATTACTGTTTGGGGAATGTGCTCTAGAAGCAATCAGCTATTGATGACTGAGTGTTATTTTCTGCAGAGATGAGTCCTGGCTGTAAGAAGTGTGCGGAATATGTTAGCGCTATATAAAAATAAAGATTATTATAAAGATTATTAAGAAGTGATGGCGGTCTCTGCTGAATGAAGAGGAAAAGTGAAGATGAAGGACTTCAACTACAGACGTCACTGGTGAATCAGTGTATTACATGTACACGCTCACTATATACAGAGCTATTGTGTATAATGTCATTGGTGAGCCCTGTTTTACTTGTACACTATACACTATATATAGAGCTCCTGTGTATAATGTCACGGGTGATCCCTGTATTACCTCTACACTAACACTACATAAAGAACTTCTGTGCATAATGTCACTAGTGATCACCGTTTTAACTGTACACTGACACTATATACAGAGCTCTGATGTATAATGTCACTGGTGATGACTGTTTTAACTGTACACTAACACTATACAGAGCTCCTGTGTATAATGTCACTGATGATCACGGTATTACCTGTACAATGACACTATATATAGAGCTCATTCACTTTGCTGACAGTAGGAAATCTTTCAGTTTTTGTCACAAAACTGAGTGGAAAATTTGAAACAAAAAGGCAGCGAACCTATGGCACGCGTGTCAGAGGGGGCATGCAGAGCCCTCCCGGTGGGCACGTGCACCATCTCCTCAGGACTAGTGCCTTCACCACTCTTCTCAGCCCCCTCGCCATTTCCCTCATCACTAGCACTGTGGTCACTTTCCTCTGCACGCGTGCTGTCCCATCAGGTCACGCATCCTCCCATCAGTCTGTGAGTGGGCTGAGGAGAGTGGCGACGCTAGTGCCCACAGGTAGGATTGTGATATATGAAGAGACCACATCAGCGTTGGAACAGGCAGAAGTGCGTAATTACTGTATATACTTGTGGATAAGCCAAGTTTTTCAGCACGACTCATTGTCCCACAAGACGGCGGGGAAGGTGGAGCAGCGGGTCACAGGAGGCAGGAGCCGGCAGCTGCGGCTAAAGTCTGTGCCTGCTGCTAAAGAGAAATTAATTTTCACTGCACTGGCAGTGAATATTCATTTCTTTTATAGCGCGCATAGTGTCAGCAGCAGTTGCCGACTTCCAGCAGCTGCCGGGGTGTCACGGGTGCCCGCTCATTAAGGTAATGAATATTCACCTCTCTCCACTCCCATAGGTGTGGAGAGAGGAGAATATTCATTACCTTAATGAGCGGGACACGTGATTGCTTGGCGCAGATGCTGCTGGTACAGGAACAAGATGCTGGGAGGGTGCGCAGGGAAGGTAAGTAGGATGTTTTTTTTTTTTTTTTCATGCAATGATAGGGATGAGGAGCCATGCATACCAGGCCAGGGATGTGGAGCCATGCAGACAAGGATGGGGATAAGGAGCCATGCAGACAAGGATGGGGATAAGGAGCCATGCAGACAAGGATTTGGATAAGGAGCCATGCAGACAAGGATGGGGATAAGGAGCCATGCATACAAGGATGGAGATAAGAAGCCATGCATACAAGGGTGGGGATGAGGAGCCATGCATATAAGAATAGGGATGAGGAACCATGCAGACAAGGATGGGGATAAGGAGCCATGCATACAAGGATAGGGATAAAGAGCCATGCAGACAAGGATGGGGATTAGGAACCATGCATACCAGAATGGGGATTAGGGGACAATGCATACCTGACTTATACTCGAGTCAATAAGTTTTCCCAGTTTTTCGTGGCAAAATTAGGTGCCTTGGCTTATACTCGGGTCGGCTTATACATAAGTATGTATGGTATTTATTTTTTAATGTGAGTCCATTATACTATATGGAGCACTATTTGGGCACATTATACAGTATGAAACAATATGTGGGGCCATTATACTGTATGGAGCATAGTGTGGGGCCATTATACAGTATGGAGCATCGTGTGAGGCCTTTAAACTGTATGGAGCATTGTGTGGGGCTATTATACAGTATGGAGCACTGTGTGGGGCCATTACACAGTATGGAGCACTATGAGGCCATTATACAGTATCAAGCACTATGTGGGGCCATTGTATAGTATAGAGCATCGTGTGGGGCCATTATACTGCATGGAGCACTATATGGGGCACATTACACTTTATGCAGGACTATATGGGGGTCATTACATTGTATGGAGGACTGTGGAGCCATTATACTTTATGGAGATCTATATGGAGCCATTGTATTCAGGGTCGGCGTTAGCAGCAGGCAGACTAGGCAGCTACCTAGGGCCCTCGCTCCCCCATTTTCCCCAGTGGCATGCTGTAAATCGTGGCATACCACATGGCCACTATGGGGCCCGTGAGTCAGGGGGGGCCCGCCTGGTGCCAGCGCCGACCCCAAAACCCCAGCCGCCGCATTCAACTGTATCGGCATCATAGATGCCAATACAGTTGAAAGCAATGATTGAGGAGAAAGTGTCAGATGACACTCCCTCTCCGATCATTCCCCTCTGCCTCTGACACAGTGGGCGCGTGATGACGTCACTTCATCGCGTACTCGCTGTGTGCCGGGCAGTGCAGCTGAGACCAGAGCCTGGAGCAGTGTGGGAAACAAGGAGGAGAGTTGAGTATTGTGTTTTTTTTTACATTTATCAGTGAAAGAGTACTGGACTGTGGGGCTGGACTATATTCTAAGGGGGTAGGGTGAGGGTCAGCATTGTGCTATATTTGGGGGGTTGCATTGTATTCTATGAGGGGGCTACATTATATTCTATGACTAGG
This sequence comes from Ranitomeya imitator, assembly GCF_032444005.1. Classification (NCBI taxonomy): domain Eukaryota; kingdom Metazoa; phylum Chordata; class Amphibia; order Anura; family Dendrobatidae; genus Ranitomeya; species Ranitomeya imitator. The sequence continues at coordinate 70,892,006 of NC_091283.1, read as the reverse complement.
GCTGCATTATACCTTATGAGGGGGCTGCATTATTTTCTATGGGGGTCATTATACCCTATGAGGGGGCTTAATTATATTCAATGGGGGTCCTGCATTATACTCTGAGGGGACTGCATTATATTCTATGGGGGTCTGCATTATGCCCCATGAGGGGCTGCATTATTTTCTATGGGGGTCCTGCATTATAATCTATGAGGGGGCTACATTATATTCTATGTGGGGGCTGCATAATATTGTATGGTCGGACTACATTATATTCCATGGGGGATGGCAGTATTATACTTTGTAAAGGGGCTACATTATATTCTATGGGGGTCTGCATTATAGTCTATGGGAGTCCTGCATTATACTCTATGGGGGGCTGCATTATACTATATGAGGGGGTTGCATTATATTGCATGGTGGGGCTACATTATATTCCATGGGGGTTGGCTGCATTATGCTCTGTGAGAGGGCTACATTATATTCTATGGGGGGTCTGCATTCAATTCTATGGGGGATGCGGCATATTATATTCTATGGGGGGCTGTGCTATACTGTATGAGGGGGCTACATTAAATTCTATGGGGGTTACATTATATTCTATGGGGGGCTGCATTATATTCTGTGGGGTGGATGCATTATGCTATATTGGGTGACTGCATTATGCTCTATGAGGGGGCTACATTATATTCTATGGGGTGGCTACATTACTCTATGGGGGCTGCATTAAACTATCGGACTATGGGCAGTGCATTATACTATATGTACTACATGGGACCTGCGTTATACTGTATTAAGGACTATTTGGAATACATTATACCATATGAAGAACTATGGGGTTCATTATACTATGGGAAGTGAATTGTACTACATGGAGGACTATGGGGGTGCATTATGCATTAACGGTGGACTGAGGAGTGTATTTTAATATATGGAGGACAGTGAGGAGTGTATTATACTATATGGCGGACTATGGGGCACATTATATTATATGAAGGACTATGGGGTGCATTATACTATGTGGAGGACTATAGGGTGTATTATATTAAACAAGCAAAATGCTGCCTATTCATCGAGTGATTCCAACAAAAATCATTGTTCTCAGCAGCACATCGCTGGTGTAAACTGCAGATATGCTGCTGATAACCTGATACTGTATGGGGACAGATTGACCTAATAGTGATTATTCTGTCCCCATCATTGTTCCTCAGCCGGTGTACACTGCAGATGTGCTGCTGACATGATGATACTGTACGGGACAGATTGCTCTACTAGTGATCGTTCTGTGTAGAGACCGGGAAACAAACGTCAAACGATTTCAATATTGTCAATCACAGTCGTTTAGCGGCCTAAACTACAACCGAAATGCTTCTGTGTGATGTACAATATGTCAGCATTTGGGGCCCAATTTTAAACTTTTGCCTAGGGCCCCACTTTGACTAAAACCGGCCCTGATTGTACTGTATGGAGGACTTTATGTGCCCGTTATACTGTATGGAGGGCTGTGTGGGGTTTACAGTTGGAGGATCATACTGTGATGGGGTCACCATTCTTTGTTGGGGCAAAGGACACCGTTCTCTCCTGGTTCTCCTCCTATCTCTCTGACCGCTCCCTCACTGTATCTTTTGCTAGTTCTTCCTCCTCGCACCTTCCCCTTACTGTTGTGGTTTCTCAAGGATCAGTCCTAGGCCCCCTCCTCTTCTCTTTTTATACTGCCCCTATAGGACAAACAATCAGTAGATTTGGTTTCCATTATCATCTCTATGCTGATGACACCCAATTATACACTTCTCCTGATATCACGCCTGCCTTTTTAGAAAACGCCAGTGATTGTCTTATCGCTGTTTCTAACATCATGTCCTCCCTCTATCTGAAACTGAACCTGTCAAAAACTGAACTCCTCATGTTCTCTCCCTCTACTAACCTACCTTTGCCTGACATTGCCATCTCCGTGTGCGGTTCCACCATTACTCCCAAGCAACATGCTCGCTGCCTTGGGGTCATACTTGATTCTGAGCTTTCCTTCACCCCCCACATCCGATCATTGGCTCGCTCTTCTTATCTGCACCTCAAAAACATTTCTAGAGTTTGCCCTTTTCTTACTTTCGACACTGCAAAATCTCTTACTGTTTCACTCATTCATTCTCGTCTGGACTATTGTAACTCTCTACTAATCGGCCTCCCTCTTACCAAACTCTCCCAGCTCCAATCTGTCCTGAATGCTGCAGCCAGGATTATATTCCTCACCGATCGTTACACCGATGCCTCTACCTTATGCCAGTCATTACACTGGTTACCCATCCACTCAAGAATCCAGTACAAAACTACTACCCTCATCCACAAAGCACTCCATGGCTCAGCACCACCCTACATCTCCTCCCTGGTCTCAGTCTACCACCCTACCCGTGCTCTCTGTTCTGCTAATGACCTGAGGTTAGCATCGTCAATAATCAGAACCTTCCACTCCCGTCTGTAAAAGCACATGCCCGCAATGAAGACTCAGGCGGAACCCCCAGTTGGTCTCCAAGCAAAAATGTCAAATAAAAACAACAAATGTGAATATCTCTGCAATGCAGTGATGCAGCGCAAGGTGTAAAAAAAAATCATCAGAATTAGGGGAGCTCAGTGATTTTTACGAGGCATTTCACGCACTTTTTTTAAGCAACAAAAATATTCAATATTCTGCCATGTTTTCTTAGAATAGGATGAGCTGAACAGATCGATATATAGTATTTGTGACAACATTTATTTTTATATAATCTGTATTTTAATAGTTTAGATCTCTGCTCATTCTTGACTCAGAAGTCAAGTGGCCAGTCTTATCAGTAAGGGTATGTTTCAAGAAACTCTGCGTGTTTGACGCTGCATAGAGTCGCAGCGTCAAACACGCAGCATCCAGATGTTACAGCATAGTGGAGGGGATTTAATGAAATCCCGTCTCCACTATGCGTGGTAACACGCATCCGGCGGCCCTGCGATTCCGGACATGCGGCGCGTCTTTTTAGATCGCAGCATGTCCGTATACCTTGCGGCAACGCTGCGCCACCGCAAGGTATAACACTGGGCCCTATGTGTGGGGTGCGATGATTCCGGATGTGTGCAATGAACACATCCGGCATCATCGCGTCTCCAGAAGAGGGCAGAGCTTTGGGCGGAGCGAGTTCGCCGCTCCGTCAAAACCGCCAGCCATCCTGAGCGTGGACACGTACCCTTACTGACAGCCTTCTCTATGGAGCATGCATATGTAGAGATAGCTGTCAGTCACTGATAAAGCAGCCTCATGGATGTCTGAGCCAAGAAAGAGATCTAAGGCTATGTTCACATGTCTAGTAGTTATTTCCATTTTAGATCAGTTTTGGGATGACAAAAACAAATCTAAAATATCAAGCAAAGGATCCATGTACTTGAAATATACTAAAATGTCTTCAATTTCATTACAATCTATTTATTTACTGAAACAAAAAAAGTACTGTGCACAACTTTTTTTGCATTGCCCAAAAAAATTAATAGCAACTGAATCTGTTTTTTTTAAAGTAATAAAGTCTATAGGAAACAGATCATAACTGAAGGTCATCTGTTATGTCATCCATTAATTGATCCATTTTTTAAATCGATACTGTCATTTTAATTTCTATTCCATAAATCAAGAGTACACAGGAAAATAAAAAAATTTGTAATGTATCTTATCAGAGAAATTTGCTTCTTTCCTCGCTAGTACTATTCTTTAATTTTCAAAATTCTAATATCCGGGTAAAATCTCTACCCAGTGAAGAGGGATTTTTATATTACTGAGATATTAACCCCTTTCCGACATGTGCCGTTATAATACACACGTCGGGTTCCCCCTGTTTGATGCGGTCTCAGCGCCAGAGCCCGCACCTTTCCGGGAACATGCAGCTGATCTATACAGCTGACATGAGCCCACAACAGCCACGAGTGGAGTAGCGATCCACCCGTGGCTGTCAACTATTTAAATGCCGATCTGATCATCGCCTGTGTGTAGCAGAGGCGATCAAAGTACTGCACCTTCTAGTCTCCCATGGAGAATATTGAAGCATGCAAAAACTTAAAACAAAATACGTTTTTACAAATACTAAAAAAAAATCTAAAAGTTAAAATCACCCTCTTTTCGCCCCATTCAAAATAAAACAATAAAAAAATCAAATATACACATATTTTGTATCGCTGACGTCAGAATTGCCTGATCTATCAATATAAAAAAAATAATTAACCCAATCGCTAAACGGTGTAATGAGAAACAAATTCAAAACGACAGAATTGCATTTTTTTTGTCGCTGGTACATTGCAATAAAATTCAATTACGGGCGATCAAAACATTGTATCTACATCAAAATTGCATCAATAAAAACGTCAGATCGGCACACAAAAAAATAAGCCCTCACCCAGACCCAGATCATGAAAAATGGAGACACTACAGGTTTCGGAAAACGGCGCCATTTTTTTTCAACAAATGTTGGACTTTTCTTTTCACCACTTACCGTAAATAAAAAATAACCTATACATGTTTGGTGTCTGTGAACTCGTAATGAAGGGGAGCAAAAAACGAAAACGCAAAAATGGTAAATAACCCAGGGGTTAAATAGCAGTTGCTGCTGCTAAGATTCTTTGTAGATCGGAGGTTCAGAGAGGGAGGAGCTAGAGGCTGAGCTCCTCCCTTCCCATCACTTCTACTTAGAATCTTATCAGTAGCACCTGCGATCTCCTATCTGAGTAATGTAAAAATTTGCCTTCTGTGTATACAGACTTTGAAAATAAAAGAAAAGTACTAGCAGGAAAAAAAGTAGATTTCCCGGATAAGATATATTATGAATTCTCTTGTTTTCATTAATACTACAGATTTTTTAAATAAAAATTAAAATGATGGTTCCTCTTTAATCCCTTTCCAACATCGAGTGGTAAGCTGTGTGCCCACGTTGCGTTTTGGCTGCGTTTTTGCCGTAGCAGAAACGCTTAAAAACGCATTCCCATGCAATCCTATGGGATTCCGCAGTTGCTGTGGCCATGCTGTGGATTTTCCCGCTGCAGAATTGCACAGCAGTAAAATCCGCAGCATGTTCATTATTTCTGCAGAATCGCGGCGATTCCGCTGCCATAGGATTGCATTGAAACGCTCACTTTATGCATGTGGCTATGCCCACCATGTGTAAAGTGAGCGCTTCATGTGCAGATGGTACCCAGGGTCTGGAGGAGAGGAGAATCACCTCGAGGCCCTGGGTACCATATTCCTGGAAAAAAAAATTTAAATAAAAAATAAGGATATACTTACCTTCTGATGGCCCCCGGAGTCCTCACGCCTCTCAGCGGTGCACGCAGCGGCTTCCGTTCCCAGTGATGCATTGCGCGAATCACCTGAGATGACGTCGCGGTCACGTGACCGTGACATCACAAAGGTCCTTCGCGCAAAGCATTCCTGGGAACGGAACGTATTGGGAGTGCCGCTGAGGAGATCGGGGGCCATTGGAACGTGAGAATAACCATTTTTTTTTTCATCATTTCTAACATACTATCTTTTACTATTGATGCTGCATAGGCACTATGCTTGACAATTGTGACCAACCTGTCAATCACTTTTGATTTGAAGCATCGCTTGGAAAACGCAAGCATTCTGCAGCTTAAAACGCTTGCAAAACGCTTGTGTTTTGCAGGAAAACACATGCAAATTCCTCAGAAAGTTGGGAGTGGGCACATAGCCATATAGTACGCCGATGTCGGACTCCCCCTGGCCGGAGCCCGCACCTTTCCGGGCACATGTCAGCTAATATAAACAGCTGACATGTGCTCGCAACAGTCACGGCTTGAATCACGATACACCAGCGGCTGTTAACCCCTTAAATGCCGCTGTCAATCTCTGACAACGGCATTTAACTTGTGCTTACGGCAAGCGCGCCGGAAATTTCGCCCATTGGTGAGATTGCAGGTCACCGATAGGTTGGCATGACAACCAGAGGTGCCCAGCAGACCTCTATAGTTGTCAAAGCCAGATTGCTATGAGCACCGGCTGGTGGTCGGCACTCATAGCAAGCGAGCATTTCTGCTACATACAGGCGATCTGATCATTGCCTGTATGTAGCAGAGCGGATCGGGTTATGGCAGCTTCTAGTCTCCCATGGAGACTATTGAAGCATGCATAAAGTAAAAAACAAATGTTCTTAAAAATATAAAAAAAATAAAAAAATTATAAAAGTTCAAATCACCCCCGTTTTGCCCCATTCAAAATAAAAAAAATAGAAAAAAAATCAAATATACACATATTTGGTACTGCCAAGTTCAGAATCGCCCGATCTATCAATGTAAAATAGAATTAACCCAATCACTAAACGGCATACGAGAAAAAACAGTAAAAACACCAGAATTACTTTTTTTGGTCACCACAACATTGCATTAAAATGCAATAACGGGCGATCAAAAGATCGTATCTGTACCAGAATGGTATCATTAAAAATGTCAGCTCGGCATGCAAAAAATAAGTCCACACCCAACCCGGACCATGAAAAATGAATTCTACAGGTATTGGGGCAATTTTCTTTTTCTTTTACAAATTTTGGAATTTTTTTCACCACTTAAATAAAAAGAACCTAAATATGTTTGGTATCTATGAACTCGTAATGACCTGGAGAATCATAATGGATGGTCAGTTTTAGCATTTAGTGAACATGGTAAAAAAAAAAAATAAATAAAACAACTGTGGGATTGCATTTTTTTCAGTACACAATATGTTAAAACCAATGGTGTTGTTAAAAAGTACAACTTGTCCCGTGAAAAAAACAAGCCCTAACATGGCCATTTTGACCAAAAAATAAACAGGTTATAGCTCTTGGAAGAAGGGGAGAAAAATATGAAAATGCAAAAACAAAAATACCTCTGGTCATTAAGGTGTTAAAGGGGAATCTGTCAGCAGCTTTTTGCTATGTTATCTGAGAGCAGTATGATATAGAGGCAGAGAGCCTTATTCCAGCAATGTGTCACTTACTGGGCTGCTTGCTGTAGTTTTAATAACATCACTGATTTATCAGCAGGAGATTATCACAAGAGGACTAGTAAACCTGCTGCCATGTAGTCCTCCATATTTATCCTAGTATAATCCCTGTTTTCTCTGTTGTAGATGTAGCAGTGGTCAGAATGTTGAGCTCTGTATAACCCCGTCCTCACCACTGATTGGCAGCATCCTGTGTACACTGCATTATAAGAAAGCTGCCAATCAGTGGTTAGGAGCAGGGTTATACATATTAGCATGACTAGCCTGCACGTGAGACCTAGTCAGGCAGTGATAATCTCCTGCTGATAATACACCGTTGACACTTCAAAACACAGCCTAATAAGTGACACATCCCTGGAATCAGACTCTCTTGCACTATATTATGCTGCTCTCAGATTAAATACCAAAAACCTGCTGACAGTTTCTCTTTCAATACTGTACATGAACATAACACTAGGGGTCTTCAGAAAAACATCTAATAAAACTAATCTGTTACAAATGGAAAACAAAAACCAAAGTGTGGATCTCTTTTTCCTCAGTTTGTAATTGATCCAGTTTTTTTTATTTTTTTTTATTACTGGATTGGTTACAAACGTACAACTGGACATGTGAATATAATACAAAAATCTTTCCCTATAGACCTCTATATGAACCTGTTCATTTCCTCCTGCCCTATGCAATCATGCTGACGAGATCAGACTGCTTGGTCAATGAGACAGATTCCTTTTGGTTGGAGACTATGCACTTTCAGCAGCAAAATCAGCAGCCAGCTTGTCTTTTTTTTCAGCTGTTAGCCATGTTAGTAGTAAGAGAAGCCATCTGTTTGCTGTAATGTTAGTGAGAATTAGTGAGTGGAACGTGGATCAGCAGATATGGAGTCATTTCATTATGGAAGTGAATTAACATTACCAACCTACCTACAGATGTGAACCGCTCCACAGCATATGATAACAAATCTAATGGTTTTGTGAAAACAAAAGGTAAAAGTATAAAATAATTTAATGATACAGTAAATAATTGGGTACAATATCTTTATCAGCAGGACTAGTAAAAGGCACAGAAGAAACAATGAACTTAGTCAATTTGGGATCAGGAAAGAGGTGATAGTATTTGTACCGCCTCAATAAACTACCTAGCAACCTATACAGCATTGGAAGTCTTGGATAATAAGTGAGAAAAGGGACACAGGGATCTGCGGCAGGTGACTAAAAGATAAGGTTAAGCAAACAAAAGGGTAAAATTGATTTTTTTTTTTTCAGCTGGTATTGCAGACAGAGAGGAAGGAACAGTTTTGACTGCAGCATTATGTCTCCCAGCTACTTTAGAACCCGAAATCCTTCTTATCTTTAAAACTCATGGGTATCTATTATTATAAAAAATTGGGAAGACAGAAGGCAAATTATTTTAATATTCCAGTATTTTTTTTTTGCTTCTGCTTTATCTTTAGTATTCTTTTAAAAAGTTGTTTCACCAGTTTTACTGCAGAGATATTAGTTTATAAAGTTTACGTTATAATCTATAATTGCTTCTGCTTTATCTTTAGTATTCTTTTAAAAAGTTGTTTCACCAGTTTTACTGCAGAGATATTAGTTTATAAAGTTTACGTTATAATCTATAATTCTTCTCTGGGGGGAGGACACCTTGTTCTGACACATGAGGATACTAATGATAAGCAGGCAGCAACATACATGATAAAGAGGAACATGTTACAACGATAGCCTAGAACAGGTTTCTCCTGTGTGGGACATATAATGATAGACAGTTTGCTCTCCGCACTGGTCTCACTGCAGAGAAGTGTGTGATTACAAAATGCTGAGAACACAGCAGAGATGGGTTTGATTATACACACCTTTCATCTCAGGGCAGCCAGTGTGGGAGAAGGGGATACAGCAGAGCTGACAGCACTGTAGAGCTGCTGCTATAGAGGTAGTTGGAATGACGCAAACCTCAGCTCTGCTGTACTCTCCCTCCCTCCACACTGGCTGCCATGAGATGAAAGGTGTATGTAATTGCACTCATCTCTACTCTACTCTCAGCACTTTGTAATCACCTAGCTCTGTAGTGAGATTACTGCGGAGAGCAGACTGTCATTACATATCTTGCACAGGAGAAAGACTGTTCTAAGCTATTGTGTGGGAAAGCTCTTTTTTTCCCAGTAACTTGCTGCCTGCTTATGATTGGTCACTGTTATGAAGGGGAAGAAGTACACACCACCTGTGAAAAATCTCTGGTAATGCTCCTTTGGTCTTGAAGGGAAACTTCCAGCATTATTTCATAACCAAACTATTTATACATGCATGTAGCTGTTTCAAAGACAAATCCAGCAATACCTTTATATGACCAGACTGTTCCTCTATTACTGAGAAATCTATGTTCGAATTGATATGCAAATGAGTGTGAGCTATTGTAGATCTGAAGCCTCTGTCACTCCAGCTCTATTGCACGCCCAGCAGCACCTCACCCTGATTGACTGGCTGCCTCTATGCTGTGTGACTTCAGGCAAAGGAGTCATCTGTCAAGCAGGAAGGGGAATAGAGCTGGAATGACAAATCTACAGTCTCAAATACATAAAAATACAAAAACTGATTTCTCAGTAACGGAGGAATGAAGTGACCATGTAAAGGTATTGATGGACTTGTCCTTGAAAGAGCTAAACGTGCATATAAATAGTTTGGAAGATGAAATCCAACTGACAGGTGGTTTAATAAGCTCTGCGGCCGCTATTCCTTGATGTGGCCAGTTTAACATGCTGAAACTGGTGAAAGGTCCTCTTTAAGAAAACCATTACTGAAGAAAAATTCCACCGAACACAGACATTTTGTCCAAAACAAAAATAAATAGTAAATACAAACAAAAAAATACAAATACACACTAGATGTTACTGGCGTATTTACCATATGATACAATTTCTTTACACAGTAAAGCCATAGCGTAGCAATACAGTGGTGCTTTACAAGGGTCCATATCAGAAGAGCAGGGCTCCACCTCTGAAGGGGCGCTGGCACTTGTGCACGCATTGCACACTCTTCAGTGTTTACTAGTTAATAGCGGTGGTGTAGGATATTGCAGCATCATATTACAGAAGCATAAGGGAAATTATTTTATTGCATAGAAACTTCAAAATATTATGATATGTATCTATAAAACTTTAATTCCATGTTAAGATTTTTTTAATAGAACGCTTACACAAAAAATATATCATTTTTTACATAGGACTGCGTTTTGTGTTGCAGCTTAGGCCGTTCTAAGTAAATAAAATACCAGACCAGTCATGAGTAAAGACTGCCTATTGCTGTCGAAACGCGTCGACTGGATCATGTCAACCTTGTAAATTTTTCTTTTGTATGCACTATATTTTCTTTTGAAAAATAAAAAGAAAAGGAAAATCCAGTCCTGTTGAGCCGGACTCCAATTTTTTTTCTATTTTACTTCGCAAAAAGCCTAGAAAAACACGGAGGCTCTGATGATTCATGTACAGAGTTATTTCAATTGTATTTAGCAATTCATTGATGATCGAAGTATGTGTCCATTATGTTAAACCAAGGGGTAATTACGGTAACCCATCACAATTCCCTAGATAACATTTACTAGAAGTGACTGCATAACTGCATATTGTGGAAATATAACGATTTGGTAGAGAAGTGAACAAGCACATACTGAGGTACTTTTTTTTTCACGTGCATACTGTATAACATAAAAATATCCCTTTAATCTCAAGGAAATAATGCAATGATCAGGGCCGCATAGTACTGCAGAGTTTTTCCCCACTTCCCTATGACGTAAAAGCTCATCCAAGCTTGGACAGAAAATTGAAAACACTCCAAAAAGTTAGACAAAAATTGCCATTTGCTATGGTTCTTGGCATCCTAATGCCTGGGACTTATCCAAACCTGAGCTAGTACCATTACTAGCACAATAATATCAATGCAGACCCGGCCTTCAGATGTTTTTTTTTTTCTTCCACATTTATGCAAATAGAATAGAGTACATCCAACAGCATAGCAGCGCCACAAAAAATTAGCTGCCGGTATGAGTGTGTCAGCCGATGCATCGCGCCAACAAATCTGCCAGCCCAGGTGCCCTACAATGCGATCTAATGAACAGTATTCAACAGGAATTTATATTTGACCACTCATTTAAAGGCGTTCTCAGGTGTAAGTATTTTTTTTAATCCATGCGTATGCTTTAACGAGAAATAGGAAAACAAGCCTAACCCCCTGCAACTACAGCACTGCCTCTCTGCCGCTGCCTGTCCTCATTGGCATGGCCACAGCATTGGGTAAGTAAGGCCCTTTTCTAATTTTCTCATTTTCCTTACTTTCCTCCCTCACCTAGTTCAGGCAGTGCCTCTCCTTTTCTTGACATGGATGAAGCGGTGACATCATGTTAGATGTGCCCTGTGACTGGCTGCAGTGGTCATATGCTGCAGATGTGACGTCACCACTGCAGTCATGTCAACACGGATAGGGGAAGAGATGAAATGGCATTAAGATTTATTTTCTTATTTTTATCTAGAGCAGGACTATGGATTTAAAAAAAAAAAAACCCGGCAAAATAACGTTAAAGGAGTTGTGCACTTTCTGGAAAGTGGACTCCAAATGATGTGAAATACATAAAATGACAAACACAACAGATACTCACCCTCCCTGTGTCCAGCTCCGGCTCCCAACCATTACTTGGTATTTTGGCTGGAGGGGTGAAATCACGTCTATAGCATGTATAACTTCTGTAACCTCAGTGGCTCGTGTCATCTACTTCAACACAGCCGCTGAGCTCAGTGATTAGCTACAGCGGTGATGCGCCCTTTCAACGTGACCTAAACGCTGCAGCCAAAACACTGAGATTGTAGCAGCGGTGGAGAGTCAACGCCGGACCGAGGGAGGGCGAGTGTGTAGTTTGTGCTGTTTTTGTTATTTAAGGTATTTTACCGTGTTTGTGGTACACTTTCCTGAAAGTGGTTAACCCCTTTAAATATAGCTATGAAAGAGGTACTGAAGCTGCATGCATGTAGCCACAGATAAATACCAGAAGAACATAGCAGGTGTTCAACTATCACTCCTGGTCACTATATTAATCCATATGGAAGAGCAAGAAAAATCTCCTATAATCTACTGGTATTAATACTGTACATACAGTACCTCTGGGAAAAAGAAAAGGACCTAACGAAAGATTGAAACACGAGCAATCTGCAGCTCAATAATTAAGTAGGCTCCGACAAGGAAATTACTTTTTTTCTTTTTTTCAATTAGAGCCAGATACACTGAGGTGATACACAAGACAAACACAAAATCTAAATATAACATTGAATACCAGCAAAATATGCATCTGGTGTGACACAACAGGAACGTATCCATTTTTTTCTTTCTTTTTTTTTACCTTGCACTCTTTGTAGTTTTGGCTTGGCAAACGTCATTGGCAGGTTAAGAGGGATGAAGTGCTCATGACTGCAGATGGTTTGTAGAAATTCAAATTTGTATTCATTTAGAATCTGTCAATAGAACAATAAATAAGTTGTCAGATCTATAACATTTATCTAGAAACCCTGCGTCACTCACATTAAACATTACACATTCAGTATAGACAAGATAGGCCAGTGGTCACAGGGTTGTCTCATTAAGACAATTACTTTAGGGCTGATGAACATTGCCATTTAGGACTCTATCAGCAAGATCAGAGTCTGGTGGTCCTCCCTCTTTCCTGTATTATTTGGATGGTTATTTGAATGGCTGGCATACATTACTGCTCTTTACCTGTAGAGTCTACCATAGAGGAAATGTATGGGCAGCAGGAGTCTAATCTGTGATCATGACTGATCGACAAGGATTTCTAGAGCTGATCCCACAGTAATCGTCCAGCCGCAGAATAGCTTTAGCACAAAGACTCTATTCACAAGTCCAGTAGTTATTTCCATTTTTTGGATCTATTTTGGGCTAAAAAAATGGAAATAAAACTTTCCAGTACAGGAGCTAGTCATCTGACTGGGAAAAGACGTCTCCTAAAATGCCTTCAGTTTTATCTCATTTCCTCATCCGTTTTTAAATAGGATCAAAAAACGTAATCTGCACATCTTTTTTCTTCATCCAATAGCAACTGGATCTGGTTTTCAACATAGGAAATAGATCATAAATGTTGGTTTCCTGTTTTTGCTTCATTTGTAACAGATTCAGGGTTTTTTTTTTTGTTGTTTTTTTTTTACATTAAATCCATTACATACAGATGATAAATGGACATGTCACGTGAGGTGAGCCTAATTTATTTTCTTTCCATATATCGACAGTACATGCAAATTCAGAATGCAATTTTGGGAATATAAAGTCTACATTCAAGTTTTATTACTTTGAATGTATCAGGGGACCACAATTTATGCAAATCCTAACAGTGCGTTAATGAAAGTTTATTCCTCATAAAATAATGCCGTATTATTGATCCTGTCGTACAGACTGAATATACTGAATGCTATCAGGAGGATTTCAACAAAAGAACATTTGTTCCCATCTGGCAATCGGTAAAGTAAACACCTATTTGATAGTGAGACTTATGTTTGTATTGCAGTAAAGTCTTTACGGTGTTTGATGATTTATCAGTTGATAAGGAGTTTATATCACATTAGTGCTTCTATTGACATCATTTATATTTTCTTTCTGGAAGAGAAATGTGTAAGTGACTATAACCCAAATTGCCACAAAATATTTTATGCCACTCAATCTCCATATCTTAGCTAAAACCAATATCCAAAATTAGAGCAAGACAAAGGTGGACAATCTAACTTAGATCATGAACATTTGAGAACTAAAATGACGGGGGTGTACAACAATTTTCCAGGTGCTCAGATCACTTTCTTCAAAAGAATTAAAAACATTTTCGGCAGAGTGTAATAGAGAATTACTTTGTGTGCAATTTCCTCACATAAAAGTGCAGGTTTATAGCAGCAATGCCAGCGGGGAATGGAGTAAGTCAACTCTGGGTCCTGCTCCATTGTCTTCAGACTGTACTAGCAGCTCATAGTAGTACGCTACAGCATAAAATCACTCAACTCTCAAGGAGATGACAAGCACTAAGAGCAAAGAGACATGTGCCAAGGTATTTTTTTCGACATGACACCAGGCTTCCTCCCAATGAGGCCATCAATTGAAGGTGAAGCATCCAGAATCCAGCATGGGAATTATCAGAACATGTTTTCTAGCACAGAGAAGGCTCCACAGGTCAGTGGTATTTACAACAACCTGATCATTGCCTTATGCACTGAGCTGTACCATGTGGGTGATCTTTCACAAAACCTAGTAGCTGCACATGTAGGGCTCATTGAGATGTCCAAGGTCTGTTTACAGAAAGCACACAGTGACATCACAGCCAGTATACATGGCTGTTTTTCCATAAAAACTGCATCATGCACTACTTTGGTTTGTTCTATGGACCAGAAAAAAATGCAATAAAAAGCAGCTCCACAACCATCCTCAATACAGATGAGCACATGGAACTGCACATAGAGCCAGTCATGTCTGCAATTTGATGTCATTTCCGGCTCAATGTTCAATACGAATGTCTGTGTATGTTTGAGATAAGGGAGTCCAAGGAATTTCTTTGTCTAAAGGTACCTTCACACATAACGATATTGTTAACGATATCGTTGCTTTTTGTGACGTAGCAACGATATCGTTAATGAAATCGTTATGTGTGACAGCGACCAACGATCAGGCCCCTGCTGGGAGATCGTTGGTTGCTGAATAAAGTCCAGAACTTTATTTCGTCGCTTGACTCCCTGGAGACATCGCTGGATCGGCGTGTGTGACACCGATCCAGCGATGTCTTCACTGGTAACCAGGGTAAACATCGGGTAACTAAGCGCAGGGCCGCGCTTAGTAACCCGATGTTTACCCTGGTTACCATGCTAAAAGTAAAAAAATACAAACACTACATACTTACCTACAGCTGTCTGTCCTCCAGCGCTGTGCTCTGCACTCCTCCTGTACTGGCTGTGAGCCGGAAAGCAGAGCGGTGACGTCACCGCTCTGCTTTCCGGCTCACAGACAGTACAGGAGGAGTGCAGAGAAGCAGAGCGCAGCGCTGGAGGACAGACGGCTGTAGGTAAGTATCTAGTGTTTGTTTTTTTTTACTTTTAGCATGGTAACCAGGGTAAACATCGGGTTACTAAGCGCGGCCCTGCGCTTAGTTACCCGATGTTTACCCTGGTTACCGGCATCGTTGGTCGCTGGAGAGCGGTCTGTGTGACAGCTCTCCAGCGACCAAACAGCGACGCTGCAGCGATCCGGATGGTTGTCGGTATCGCTGCAGCGTCGCTTAATGTGAAGGGGCCTTAACAGACTCCGCGATAGAGCCAGACCTAAACTCTTCAGCTGGGTGTAGACAGTATTAACTTCAGCCAACAAGATGTATGTATGCTAATGACAGGACATATGTAGAGATAAGCTGAGCCAATTATATTCCTACAATGCATGTCCAGAAAATGCCTATATAGACACTGACCAATGATGTAATAAAGAGAGTCCTGGTTATGGGGGACTTTAACTACCCGTATATTAACTGGGAAACAGAAACCTGTGAAACCCATAAAGGCAACAGGTTTCTGCTAATAACCAAGAAAAATTATCTTTCACAATTGGTGCAGAATCCAACCAGAGGAGCAGCACTTTTAGACCTAATACTATCAAATAGACCTGACAGAATAACAAATCTGCAGGTGGTCGGGCATCTAGGAAATAGCGACCACAATATTGTACAGTTTCACCTGTCTTTCACTAGGGGGACTTGTCAGGGAGTCACAAAAACACTGAACTTTAGGAAGGCAAAGTTTGACCAGCTTAGAGATGCCCTTAATCTGGTAGACTGGGACAATATCCTCAGAAATAAGAATACAGATAATAATTGGGAAATGTTTAAGAACATCCTAAATAGGCAGTGTAAGCGGTTTATACCTTGTGGGAATAAAAGGACTAGAAATAGGAAAAACCCAATGTGGCTAAACAAAGAAGTAAGACAGGCAATTAACAGTAAAAAGAAAGCATTTGCACTACTAAAGCAGGATGGCACCATTGAAGCTCTAAAAAACTATAGGGAGAAAAATACTTTATCTAAAAAACTAATTAAAGCTGCCAAAAAGGAAACAGAGAAGCACATTGCTAAGGAGAGTAAAACAAATCCCAAACTGTTCTTCAACTATATCAATAGTAAAAGAATAAAAACTGAAAATGTAGGCCCCTTAAAAAATAGTGAGGAAAGAATGGTTGTAGATGACGAGGAAAAAGCTAACATATTAAACACCTTCTTCTCCACGGTATTCACGGTGGAAAATGAAATGCTAGGTGAAATCCCAAGAAACAATGAAAACCCTATATTAAGGGTCACCAATCTAACCCAAGAAGAGGTGCGAAACCGGCTAAATAAGATTAAAATAGATAAATCTCCGGGTCCGGATGGCATACACCCACGAGTACTAAGAGAACTAAGTAATGTAATAGATAAACCATTATTTCTTATTTTTAGGGACTCTATAGAGACGGGGTCTGTTCCGCAGGACTGGCGCATAGCAAATGTGGTGCCAATATTCAAAAAGGGCTCTAAAAGTGAACCTGGAAATTATAGGCCAGTAAGTCTAACCTCTATTGTTGGTAAAATATTTGAAGGGTTTCTGAGGGATGTTATTCTGGATTATCTCAATGAGAATAACTGTTTAACTCCATATCAGCATGGGTTTATGAGAAATCGCTCCTGTCAAACCAATCTAATTAGTTTTTATGAAGAGGTAAGCTATAGGCTGGACCACGGTGAGCCATTGGACGTGGTATATCTCGATTTTTCCAAAGCGTTTGATACCGTGCCGCACAAGAGGTTGGTACACAAAATGAGAATGCTTGGTCTGGGGGAAAATGTGTGTAAATGGGTTAGTAACTGGCTTAGTGATAGAAAGCAGAGGGTCGTTATAAATGGTATAGTCTCTAACTGGGTCGCTGTGACCAGTGGGGTACCGCAGGGGTCGGTATTGGGACCTGTTCTCTTCAACATATTCATTAATGATCTGGTAGAAGGTTTACACAGTAAAATATCGATATTTGCAGATGATACAAAACTATATAAAGCAGTTAATACAAGAGAAGATAGTATTCTGCTACAGATGGATCTGGATAAGTTGGAAACTTGGGCTGAAAGGTGGCAGATGAGGTTTAACAATGATAAATGTAAGGTTATACACATGGGAAGAAGGAATCAATATCACCATTACACACTGAATGGGAAACCACTGGGTAAATCTGACAGGGAGAAGGACTTGGGGATCCTAGTTAATGATAAACTTACCTGGAGCAGCCAGTGCCAGGCAGCAGCTGCCAAGGCAAACAGGATCATGGGGTGCATTAAGAGAGGTCTGGATACACATGATGAGAGCATTATACTGCCTCTGTACAAATCCCTAGTTAGACCGCACATGGAGTACTGTGTCCAGTTTTGGGCACCGGTGCTCAGGAAGGATATAATGGAACTAGAGAGAGTACAAAGGAGGGCAACAAAATTAATAAAGGGGATGGGAGAACTACAATACCCAGATAGATTAGCGAAATTAGGATTATTTAGTCTAGAAAAAAGACGACTGAGGGGCGATCTAATAACCATGTATAAGTATATAAGGGGACAATACAAATATCTCGCTGAGGATCTGTTTATACCAAGGAAGGTGACGGGCACAAGAGGGCATTCTTTGCGTCTGGAGGAGAGAAGGTTTTTCCACCAACATAGAAGAGGATTCTTTACTGTTAGGGCGGTAAGGATCTGGAATTGCTTGCCTGAGGAGGTGGTGATGGCGAACTCAGTCGAGGGGTTCAAGAGAGGCCTGGATGTCTTCCTGGAGCAGAACAATATTGTATCATACAATTATTAGGTTCTGTAGAAGGACGTAGATCTGGGGATTTATTATGATGGAATATAGGCTGAACTGGATGGACAAATGTCTTTTTTCGGCCTTACTAACTATGTTACTATGTTACTATGCCTTGATGCTCAATGTATCAGTTTGGATTTTACAATTTAATTTCGAGCAGGCACAATGTCTCAGAATGTCCCACATTACGTGGCAACGACAGTATCAAGACCAAAGTTTCTTCTCCAGAATGGGCAATGAAGCCAATTAAAGACTAGTATTACACTTCATTCTTTGGAATCATTGCCAACGATCTCCAAAACATCTAGCTGAAGAATAGTCCTCAGTTTCTTCTATTTCTACTATTTATACCTAATAATTAGGCTAAGTTCACACTTATGCAAGGCTCTATGTTGAGAACTATGTCAGAATTTGCACTGAAATGCCCATGGAACGCCCGCCAGGGCCATGGGGTACTCGGTACCGGGCCCGTTACTTAAAGGGGATGTCACGGTGGCGGCGCCCGGGTCTGTGGCCTTGGGCGCCCAAGTAAAAGGGAAAGTCTTTAAAGGGGATTTGTGAATAAAGTTTGTGTTTGTGACGCCACCTGTGCTATTCGGTCAGAGGGGACCGACGCTGCTTAAAGGGTTCCTCTGAGGTGATGTTATGGAAGCTAAGATGGTATAACTTCCCACAGGTGAAGACTGGTCCCCAGGGCTCCCGGTGTGGTGGATGAGGATGATGGGTGGTGCGGTAAGAAATGGAGGACACAGGTTTGCAGTCTCTTTACCTGGTTTACTAAAGACTTCAGGCAGCCATAGCCCAGGGCACCAGATCACAGGTAGAGGCAGGGTGCAGCCGGCTTGGAAGCGAGTTCAGAGTCCCCTTTACCAGGTGGAGTTAGAAGCCTTCCTATTAGCGTGGTGATGCAGTCCCTTGCTGCCTGTGGCCTCTGTCAAGGTTCTCACTGTTCTCTCTGTCCTCCTTAAATGGAAAGGACACTAACCTGTATGACAGGTGGCTCGAGCCTTTTGTACAGGGTCTCTATCATGACCTGGGCTCTATGCGCCGCTGTGTCTTCAGGTGTTAGGGCGGACAGGTGATGTGTAGTCCAGCTGTACTGCCGGTTTCTGCTGTGCCTCGTGGAGTCCGACACAATCTTGGTCTTCCGGCTACTGGTGCCTGCGCTCTGCAAGGAGGTAGCTCAGTCGCAGCTATTCTCCCCAGTTCTTTCTCTCCTGTGCTCCACTCTCCTGCACGCTCACTACAATGTGTTCTTCTCTCTGTATTCTCTCTCTCCAGGAGCTGCAGCAGCCTTTTGGCTGCACGGCCCCTCAGATTCCTTATCCTCTGTCTCTCTGACAGGAACTAACTAACTTTCCCTCCAGACCAGAATATATACATATAGGGGAGCCACCCATAAACTGGATCAGGGCTCCCCCTTCTGGCCTGGAGTGTGAACATGTTGTATGCTTGTGGTTACCTGATAAACAAGATCTTCCTTCGGTTCCATGCGTGACATCACTCTCCCCATGAGTAAAGCAATGCCACTGTAACAACCAGGACCCTGGGGCGTTACACCCACCCCAAAAAAAGGGGTTTGAGAGAAGCCCCGACAGTCACTTTGGACTTTGTCTATCTTCCGTCCGAGTAGTGCACGTATAAGAAAGACAAATACTGTTGGGTCAGGAGGCCAATTTGACTCTGCTGGCCTTATAGTGAGCTGCTTTGTCAGGGTTGCCATTGTAAGCATATTTTTTGTGTATTCCAATGGAAAACTCGATGCAGTGCTCACCGTAAAGCACTACATAGTCTGTTTGAGGTGTTGCTTACTGTGTTTTTTTTTTTTTTTTACCTGGGCATTATACTTTTAGAATAGTGCATTACTTTTAGTGTATATATATATATGCTTACATTTATTATAGATTCTCACCTATTATTTGTATAACTGCAACATTTTATACAGTATGTTAATCCACTTAGCCCTGTACAGCTGTTGACCTGCTCTTGTTTGCCACCTGTTATCCGGCGCCTCACCACTTAGTACCAGCTTGGTTAGTTTTGAATACAATGTTTGCATATTTGATTTTCTCTCTGGTTGAAATATTTGCATCTACCTGGCAACACTTATTAATACAGGAATCACTAATTATTTGGTAGTCACAAAATACAAACTGATAACCTTTTTATATGCACCATTTACTGCACAGAACTGATTCCTCTAATCTCTTAAAATTACATCCATTGATAGTTTAGTAAGGCCACATTCTGTCTATGAAAGGCTCTGACATTAGGAAAAATAACAACTTCATCTATTAAGTTGAAAAAATATAAGCTGGTGCTGCGCCGAATGAAATAATAATACTGCGAGATGTAGAGTGTTATGTCATGCTGAATGAAACTATGACAGAAGCAATGTAAGATACATTCATGAATAATATGGAGCATCAGGGCGGAGGAAGCTAGAAAAAGCAGTAACAGATGTAAACACTGTCAGGGTTCGGTTCATTGTGATTTTTCCTGGCTGTGCAATATGAGAATTCTCCGGTGCCATGAATATGTCCGCAAGTAGGCGATAGGTATACTCCAGGCCACATTCCGAGGCTGGAAACAGTCTAGTTGGAATGTGGCCGAGACTATGCATATCACATGCTTGCAGTCACATCAGCGCCGTTCCCGGCGCTGGCACAGAAGAATCCTCACAACTTGCAGTGTGCGCAATGTGAGAATTCACAAGGCTGCAGTCACATAGAGTGGACAACCTCTATAGTATAGTAATAACATTATTCTCAATTATCACTTAGTGATACATCGGTTTTAACAGGTGGAACACGGATGCCTTCTGTTATTCACGGAGTCTTACCTAAAGTGCTGGCATGATATTGATGAAGAGGAACTCCCCACTCAAAAAGAAAGGATGGCAAGTTACAGAGCATGAGAATCAGAATAGTTTATGGACATATAATACTGGTATATGCATCAAAAGCAGTTTTAACTTTTTGTTTGTGATAGGGACAACAATACCATGTTTTTCTACAGGTTTAGCTTATTTATTTGGTTCTCAATAAAAGTCAAAGACGACCTGATACTTGCTCCAAAAATTGAGTTAAATACTATTTATCATCTACGTCTTATTTATCATCTACTTCTGTGCAATTCTCCCTTTTATGCTGTAAAGCTCCATTGAAGATATTCACATTTGTGTTCTTTGGAAAATCTCTGCTTGCAGTCCAACTGGAAATTTCTTCACAGTCTTCTCTGGAGGCATGCACTTTCACCCATCCTTCCCAGATACTTCGAATCACACTTCTGCAGCATCTTAGACTGACTGCTAGATCCACTGCTGAGTTGTGCTTGGCAGCATCTGAGAGAGAAAGGTGAAAGTACATGCCTCCAGAGAAAATTCTGAAAAAACACTCAATTGGACTGCAAAGTAGAGATTTCACATACTGAGCTTCAAAGGAAACAAATGTGAATATCTCTACAATGGAGCGAAACAGCACAAAACAGAAAGAAAAAAAGAATCAGAGGAGCTCAGGGATTTTTATAATGTACTAGATGGTGGCCCGATTCTAACGCATCGGGTATTCTAGAATATGCATGTCCACGTAGTATATTGCCCAGTGACGTAGAATATTGCTCATGGAAGATAGCCGTAGGCACTACTATAAGTTGTGGTGCACAAGTAGGTGCCCAAACCGTACTTATGTTGTAGATAAACTTGGCACACACGTGGTCAAATGAAAGTGAGATTTAATTGAAAGAGAGTGCATACAATATTGACGTTTCGGTCACAGGTTAGACCTTCATCAATGTACCTCTCTTAGAGTATATTCACAGATTGACCTTCTAATAGGAGATTAATCCCTCTGCTTGTGGCTGGAGCAGCTATAAATAGCCGGCTACAATGGGCGCCAGTGCTGTGCTGTGCTGGACGCGGCTTCCACCGCT
This sequence comes from Ranitomeya imitator, assembly GCF_032444005.1. Classification (NCBI taxonomy): domain Eukaryota; kingdom Metazoa; phylum Chordata; class Amphibia; order Anura; family Dendrobatidae; genus Ranitomeya; species Ranitomeya imitator. Next base: position 70,870,209 of record NC_091283.1, on the reverse strand, counting down.
CGTCCTGAGGAAGCCGCGTCCAGCACAGCACAGCACTGGCGCCCAGTGTAGCCAGCTATTTATAGCTGCTCCAGCCACAAGCAGAGGGATTAATCTCCTATTAGAAGGTCAATCTGTGAATATACTCTAAGAGAGGTACATTGATGAAGGTCTAACCTGTGACCGAAACGTCAATATTGTATGTACTCTCTTTCAATTAAATCTCACTTTCATTTGACCACGTGTGTGCCAAGTTTAAGTAGAATATTGCTCAGTGACGTAGTATATTGCCCAGTCACGTAGTATATTGCCCAGCTATGTAGTATATTGCACAGTCACGTAGTATATTGCACAGTCACGTAGTATATTGCACAGTCACGTAGTATATTGCCCAGCCACGTAGTATATTGCCCAGCCACGTACTATATTGCACAGCGACGTAGTATATTGCCCAGCCACGTAGTATATTGCCCAGCTACGTAGTATATTGCACAGTCATGTAGTATATTGCACAGTCACGTAGTATATTGCACAGTCACGTAGTATATCGCCCAGCCACGTAGTATATCGCCCAGCCACGTAGTATATCGCCCAGCCACGTAGTATATCGCCCAGCCACGTAGTATATTGCCCAGCCACGTAGTATATTGCCCAGTTACGTAGTATATTGCCCAGTCACGTAGTATATTGCCCAGTTACGTAGTATATTGCGCGGTCACGTAGTATATTGCCCAGTCACGTAGTATATTGCCCAGTCACGTAGTATATTGCCCAGCCACGTAGTATATTGCCCAGTTACGTAGTATATTGCTCAGTGACTTAGTATATTGCCCAGTCACGTAGTATATTGCCCAGTCACGTAGTATATTGCCCAGTCACGTAGTATATTGCCCAGCGACGTAGTATATTGCCCAGTTACGTAGTATATTGCCCAGTGACGTAGTGTACAGCACAGAGCCACGTAGTATATTGCCCAGCCACGTAGTATATTGCCCAGTGACGTAGTATATTGCCCAGTGATGTAGTATATTGCCCAGTCACGTAGTATATTGCCCAGTGACGTAGTATATTGCCCAGTGATGTAGTATACAGCACAGAGCCACATACTATATTGCCCAGCCACGTAGTATATTGCTCAGTCACGTAGTATATTGCCCAGCTACATAGTTCATGATTAAGGGTGCTTAGTCACCGGAAACGCGTTGACCTTGGTTTTAAAATATTTTTTTGTATGCTGATGTTTTGTCCTTTCACTATATTTTAAGTGAAATTACTATGGATTTTTCACTATTTCGTTGAGCTGGATCTCCTTCCCTTTCCAGCTACATAGTACATTGCCCAGCTACATAGTATATTGCCCAGTCACGTAGTATACAGCACAGAGCCACGTAGTATATTGCACAGCAACGAACTATACAGCAGAGAGCCACGTAGTATATTGCCCAGCTACGTAGTATATTGCTCATCCACGTATGTCACAGGTTAAAAAATAAACATATACTCACCTTCCGAGGGCCACTTGTAGTTCGATCACATGACCGTGACGTCATGGCAGGTCGTTCGCGCGCGCAGGACCTGTGATGATGTCGCAGTCACATGACCGTGATGTCACGGCAGGTCCTTCTCATACAGGCGCGCAGGGCCTGTGATGACGTCGCAGTCACATGATGTCACATGGTCCTTCTCCCACACCACCGGAACCAGCCGCTTGCATGGAGCGTAGCGAGGAGCGGGAAAGGCGGCGGAAGGTGAGTATATAGATTTTTTATTATTTTTTATTATTTTTAACATTAGATGTTTTTACTATTGACACAGGCAGCGTCAACAGTAAAAACTTGGTCACACAGGGTTAATAGCAGCGGTAACGGAGTGCGTTACCCACGGCATAACGTGGTCCGTTACCGCCGGCATTAACCCTGTGTGAGCGGTGACCGGGAGGGGAATATGCGGGCGCCAGGCAGTGACTGCGGGGAGTAAGGAGCGGCCATTTTCTTCCGGACTGTGCCCGTCGCTGATTGGTCGTGGCAATGGTCCGTGGGCATTTTGCCACGACCAATCAGCGACTTGGATTCCATGACAGACAGAGGCCGCGACCAATGAATATCCGTGACAGACAGAAGGACAGATTTACACCTAAATTTAAAAAAAATTCCAAGCAGATCTACTGTAATTAGAACAACAGATAATAATCAATACATTTGCCTCATGTACAGATGATACAAAGAGTCTCGCTAGCTGATTGCAACAGGCAGATGATCATTTTATAGGCAGAAATAAAAAATGTTTAACCCTTGATATATCTCTGTCCATATGCCATTTCTTTGAAGTCTATCCATTTACCTTTGGATCTTTAAGACTGAATCCAGACATGTAGTCATTAATAAGATTGAAGACAAATCCTCTGTCCATAAAGGTCAGACATCTCTGAAATAACATGGGAAACTAGTTAATTATTCACATTCATAAAGCTAAATTTATAGAAATTAATCAAAATGAGTGGTTTAAAAAAGAAATAGGTTGTTGATTCTGTGGTTTTTCACTTTAGTTCCTTTTGCCCATTCTATGACATTCCTTTCTGGTTCCTCTTCCACACCCCATTGTGTTCTATTCTGGGTTCTTCAAAAGGGCTATACCACAATAACAAGTTATCACCTATGCACAGAACTACGCACTTCTGGGACCCCCAGCTCATAGAAGCTAGTGTGCTGTTTACCCGAGCAGTTACACCATTGTATGTGAAGCGAATGATCTGGGAAGAACATAAAATATCCAAGAAGCTGAGCAGTTGGCTCTATACACAAGAGAATCTCAGCTGCCAGTACTCGCTGATATTTTGTTGATGAGTGAAGAATTTGCTGTCAATGCTGCCAAAAGCACTGGGATTTAAAAGAAGGTCATATCAAAAGTGCCAAAGGGAAATGGTAATTAAATGCACTCGGTTATAACCATCAATGTAAGTCACCTACTAAGTATCAAGGAAAATTTAGTAAAAAAAAAGCTTCAACTTTCTGACCTACAAAAGTTATTGATATGTTGTGTTGGAATGTCTGAGGAAAAGTAAGGGTACCGTCACATTAAGCGACGCTGCAGCGATCTAGACAACGATGCCGATCGCTGCAGCGTCACTGTGTGGTCGCTGGAGAGCTGTCACACAGATAGCTCTCCAGCGACCAACTTTGCGAAGTCCCCTGGTAACCAGGGTAAACATCGGGTTACTAAGCACAGGGCCACGCTTAGTAACCCGATGTTTACCCTGGTTACCAGTGCTAATGTTAAAAAAAAAACAAACACTACATACTTACATTCCAGTGTCTGTCCCCCGTCACTGTGCTTTCCTGCACTGACTGTGAGCGCTGGCTGGCCGTAAAGTACAGCGGTGACGTCACCGCTGTAATCTGCTTTACGGCTGGCCGGCGCTGACAGTGCAGGGAAGCAGAACGCCGAGGGACGCGACAGACACCGGAATGTAAGTATGTAGTGTTTTTTTTTTTTTTTTACATTTACACTGGTAACCAGGGTTAACATCAGGTTACTAAGCGCGGCCCTGCGCTTAGTAACCCGATGTTTACCCTGGTTACCAGTGAAGAAATGTCTGCAGGGAGTCCAGCGACGAAATAAAGTTCTGGACTTTCTGCTCCGACCAACGATGTCACAGCAGGATCCTGATCGCTGCTGCGTGTCAAACTTAACGATATCGCTATCCAGGACGCTGCAACGTCACGGATCGCTATCGTTATGAAGTTGGTCAGTGTGACGGTACCTTAAGAGGCTGGGCTCTACGAAAGGTGTAAAAATCTGTGACACTGTACATGTTTTGGAAAAAAAGACATTAAGATTGTCAAAATATTACTATGTCCAATCTACGTACATCAATAAGTGTACTGTAAATATCGCATGCAAGGACATAATCTCACCTTGATGAAGTTTGCCAAGCTCATGTTGATATTTCGGGACTCTTCGGGAATCTCACCGTATCTTATGGTGACATGCGGTATTATTGACAGCAGCAAAGAATGTAGAAGATTTTGATACGAGTCTGGAAACCTCTGAGGTCGATGTACCTGTTGAATATTAAACTGAAACTTAAAATGGAAAACTAAGGGAAAAACTAGAATATTATAAATATTTGGGTATTCTCGTGACCTTGAACTATATTACTGGGGCATTCCTGATCGAGGACCTCCATGAAGTAGGCAAGGTAGTAGACATTCTGTTGATTTTAATTGTTTGGCGAATATTGCAAATTAGGCAAAAATAAACCAAAATGAATATTGAAAAGTTTGCTCATCTCTATTCACAAAGCATCCAATTTCTATTTTTGCATTTTCTTTTTTTTTCCCACAGTCTGAACGCTCTAACTGTAAAGAACCCTTTCCTATTTAGCTGCCGGAAACGCCTTTTTTCTACCCGTAATGAGTGCCCCCTAGTACTTAGTATCGTGGAAGGAATAAGTAATGCACCAGTGTTTTGTAATAGTCACACATAAATGTATACATATAAATGAGATCTCTTCTGAGGCATCTTTTTTCTAAGCTAAACAAGCCCAACTTTTCCAACCTATCATCATACGAGAGGCCTTCCATCCCCTAGTTGCCCGTCTTTGAACTGATTCTAACTTCTGAATATCCTTTTTAAAATGTGGAGCCCAAAACTGGATCCCATATTCTAGATATGGCCTCACCAGTGATTTATAAAGGGGTAATAATACATTGGGAATGCTGGATTTTATCTCCCTTTTTATACATCCTAAAATTTTGTTTGCTTTTGCGATTGCTGCTTGACATTGAGCACTGCTGCTCAGCTTACTTGTAACCAGAAAACCCAAGTCCTTCTCCTGTGTTTCGGGTCATTGTCATGCTGGAAGACCTAGCCACGACAAATCATTAATGTTCTTACTGAGTGAAGGAAGCTGTTGGCCAAAATCTTGCGATACATAATCCCATCCATCCTCCCTTCAAAACAGTGCACTCTTCATGTTGGTGACCTCGAAGTTGTACTCATTTTTTTTCTTCCTCCAAACAGGGCAAGTGGAGTTGATACCAAAAAGTTTTATTTTGGTCTCATCTGACCACATGACCTTCTCTCATGCCTCCTCTGGATCATCCTGATGGTCACTGGCAAGCTTCAAATGGGCCTGGGCATGTGCTGGAGTCGTGAGTATGAGACCTTGCAGCATCAATAGTAAAAAAGATCTAATGCTAAAAATAATTTAAAAAATTAAAAAATAGTTATATACTCACCGTCCATCGGCCCCTCGGATCCAGAACAGGCCTTTCCCGCTCCTCGTGACGCTCCGGTGACCGCTCCATGCATTGCGATCTCGCGAGAGGATGACTTATCGCTAGACCGCTACATCATCATCTCACGAGACCGCAATGCACTCTTAGGACCGGAGCGCGCAAGGAGCATCGGTGGACGCTTCGCCTGGATCCGGGGGCCAACGGAAGGTGAGTATATAACTATTTTTATTTTAATTCTTTTTTTAACAGGGATATGATGCCCACATTGCTATATACTACATGGGCTGTGCAATGTACTACGTGGGCTGTGCAATATACTACGTGGGCTGTGCTATACACTACGTGGGCTGTGCTATACACTACATGGGCTGTTGTATACTACGTGGGCTGTGCTATACACTACGTGGGCTGTGCTATATACTAAGTGGGCTGTGTTATAAACTACGTGGGCTGTTATATACACTACGTGGGCTGTGTTATACACTGCGTGCGTGGGCTGTTATATACTAAGTGAGCTGTGTTATATGCTACGTGGGCTGTTATAAACTATGTGGCTGTGTTATATGCTATGTGGGTTGTTATATACTCCGTGGGCTGTGCTATATACTCGGTGGGCTGTGTTATATACTACGTAGCTGTGCTATATACTCCGTGGGCTGTGCTATATACTACGTGGCTGTGCAATATACTACGTGGCTGTGCAATATACTACGTGGCTGTGCTATGTATTACGTGGCTGTGCTATTTACTACGTGGGCTGTTATATACTACGTGGTTGTGCTATATACTACGTGGCCGGCCACGAACAATCAGTAACAGGCGCAGTCCGGCCGCGAATTGGCGCAGGATTTGAACCATGCTTCGCTAATTGGTCACAGTTGGCCGAATCGTGTGTATTCAATGTATTATTCTAAAATCTTCATAAATTAACTACATACATGCTCTAGAATACCCGATGCGTTAGAATCGGGCTACCATCTAGTTTTGCATAAATCCCCAACAGTGTCACCAGCAAAGCACCCTCACACCATCACACCTCCTCCATGCTTCATGGTGGGAACCAGGCATGTAAAGTCCATCCATTCACCTTTTCTGCATTGCACAAAGACACGGTGGTTGGAATCAAAGATCTCAAATTTGGACTCATCAGACCAAAGCACAGATTTCCACTGGTCTAATGTCCATTGCTTGTGTTCTTTAGCCCAAACAAGTCTCTTCTGCTTGTTGCCTGTCCTTAGCAGTGGTTTCCTATCAGCTATTTTACCATGAAGGCCTGCTGCACAAAGACTCCTCTTAACAGTTGTTGCAGAGATGTGTCTGCTGCTAAAACTCTGTGTGGCATTGACTTGGTCTCTAATCTGAGCTGCTGTTAACCTGCGATTTCTGAGGCTGGTGACTCGGATAAACTTATCCTCAGAAGCAGAGGTGACTCTTGGTCTTCCTTTCCTGGGGCGGTCCTCATGTGAGCCAGTTTCTTTGTAGCACTTGATGGTTTTTGCAACTGCACTTGGGGACACTTTCAAAGTTTTCCCAATTTTTCGGACTGACTGACGTTCATTTCTTAAAGTAATGATGGCCACTTGTTTTTCTTTACTTAGCTGCTTTTTTCTTGCCATAATACAAATTCTAACAGTCCATTCAGTAGGACTATCAGCTGTGTATCCACCAGACTTCTGCACAACACAACTGATGGTCCCAACACCATTTATAAGGCAAGAAATCCCACTTATTAAACCTGACAGGGCACACCTGTGAAGTGAAAACCATTCCCGGTGACTACCTCTTGAAGCTCATCAAGAAAATGAAAAGAGTGTGCAAAGCAGTCATCAAAGCAAAAGGTGGCTACTTTGAAGAACCTAGAATATAATATATATTTTCAGTTGTTTCACACTTTTTTGTTAAGTATATAATTCCACATGTGGTAATTCATATTATTCATAGTTTTGATGCCTTCAGTGTGAATTTACAATTTTCATAGTCATGAAAATACAGAAAAATCTTTAAAGTACAGTACTATGAAAATTGTAAATTCACACTGAAGGCATCAAAACTATGAATTAATACACGTGGAATTATATACTTAACAAAAAAGTGTGAAACAACTGAAAATATGTCTTATATTCTAGGTTCTTCAAAGTAGCCACCTTTTGCTTTGATGACTGCTTTGCACACTCTTGGCATTCTCTTGATGAGCTTCAAGAGGCAGTCACCGGGAATGGTTTTCACTTCACAGGTGTGCCCTGTCTGGTTTAATAAATAGGATTTCTTGCCTTATAAATGGTGTTGGGACCATCAGTTGTGTTGTGCAGAAGTCTGGTGGATACACAGCTGACAGTCCTACTGAATGGACTGTTAGCTGCTTTTTTTCTTGCCATAATACAAATTCTAAGTAAAGAAAAACGAGTGGCCATCATTACTTTAAGAAATGAAGGTGAGTCAGTCTGAAAAATTGGGAAAACTTTGAAAGTGTTCCCAAGTGCAGTTGCAAAAACAGGATTTTTGGTTGAGCCTTCATTGGGGGACACAGGAACCATGGGTGTATGCTGCTGCCACTAGGAGGCTGACACTATGCAAATAAAAAAGTTAGCTCCTCCTCTGCAGTGTACACCCTACCGACAGGAAGTAGGATATTCAGTTAGTGAGAAAGCAGTAGGAGAAGCAACGTGTAAAAGAGAAAGAATAATAATATAATAATAATAAACTTTATCTACATAGCGCCAACAAATTCCACGGCGCTCCATAGATTAACAGTTTCAAACACTCAAAGAGTGTTCAAAGAACTCAAACGTAAACGGTAAACAGAGCTGTTCAACCTGGGAGGGTGCTGTGTCCCCCAATGAAGGCTCCGAGAAACAGATTTTACGGTAAGCAACCAAAAATCCTGTTTTCTCTATCGCCTTTCATTGGGGGACACAGGAACCATGGGACGTCCCAAAGCAGTCCCTGGGGTGGGAAAAAACAGACTTCCATCAAGTCCGAGGACTCACCACTGCCGCCTGCAGGATCCTTCTGCCCAGGCTGGAGTCCGCCGTAGTTCGGCGAAACGTGTAGATGGAAGACCAGGTAGCCGCTTTGCAAAGTCGTCGGCGAAGGCCCCATGACGTACCGCACTGGAAGCGCCGACTGCCCGGGTAGAGTGAGCCTTTCTCAGGAGGGGGCACTCTTGTTCTTGACCCGGTAAGCTTCCAAAATAGCCGTTCTGATAGAGCGAGCAATAGTCGCCTTGGAAGCCAGCAGACCTCTACGCACGCCATCAGGGATGGCGAAAAGAGAATCCATCTTTCAGAAAGCAGCCGTGTTAGCCAGGGAGATCCTCACTGCCCTGACGAGGCCCAGCCTGTTCAACGATCGCTCCAGAGGATGAGTCGGAGCTGGACAAAAGGAAGGTAGAACGATGTCCTCATTGAGGTGGAAAGATGAAAACCACCTCGAAAAAGGAAGGAAGGTGGAGGCCTGGGACCACCTTGTCCTGGTGGAAAATCAAGAAAGAAGGTCGGCAAGAAATGGCCGCCAACTCAAAAACGCGGCGGATCGAAGGGATAGACCTGAGAAAAGCCACCTTCCGAGATAGAACTGACAGGGAAAACTCCCTGAAAGGCTCAAAGGGGAGAACCCCTAAGAACAACCAACACAACCTTTAAACCCCATGAATCCACAGAGGCCCTGTACGGAGGGACCGCGTGGGCTACTACTTGAAGTAAGGTCAACCTGTGGCTGAGAAGATAACGTCTTCTTAAAAGGGAAGAAGAGCGCAGGAACCTGGCCCTTTAGGGAACTGAGAGCAAAGCCCGAATCCAGTCCTGCCTAAAGGAAAACCAAATGGAAGGCAGGGAAAAAGGACATAGGTGAAAAGCGGTTGGACCCGCATCAACGAAAGTAAGCCTTCCAGGTACGATAGTAGATCCTGGAAGAAGACGAAGGCTTCCCAGCCTGGATTATAGAGTGACCCATCTGGGCCGAAAGACCGGACGCTCTTAGAACTGTGGAGTCCACAGCCACGCCGTTAAACTGAGCGACCGATAATTCGGGTGGCAGAATGGACCCTGAGACAGTAGATCGGGTCCGTTGGGAAGGCACCCGGGGTGTCCGCGAGAAGATTGACGATGTCTGCAAATCAAGATCTCCTGGGCCAATCTGGGACGATCAGAATGACCGGCACCCATCCAGCCTTGATCTTTTTTCGACAGCTTGGAAAGCAAGGGAAGGCGTGGGAACCGATAGGGGAGCACGAACTGCAACCAAGGAATGGCCAGAGTGACACCACTGCGAGAGGATCACGGGACCCTGGGCCGACCCGAGGGGCCTTCCTGTTCAATCAGGACGCCATGAGGTCCACCACTGGAGTCCCCCATGGAAGAGCAATCCGATAGGAAACCTCCTGAAGGGCCATTCCCCTGCCGCGAGGCCCTCGCGGCCTAAATGTCCACGCCGGGGACATGCACTGCAGAGCTCACCAGGACCGTTGCCTCTGTCCAAAGGAGGATCCTGGAATCTCGGCCGAGGCCAGAGAACGCCAAGTCCACCCCTGGTGGTAGACATGCCACTGGTGTGTCATTGTCTGGATTCGAATTGGCAGGCTGCTGAGAATCCTTACCCAGTGAAGGAAAGACAGAAAGATGATCCTGAACTCGCGGACATTGATCGGCAAAGAGGACTCCTGCGCCGACCAACAACCCTGAAAGAACAGGAGGCAAAGCCCCGCGCTTCCGCCGAGCGGGCCGGCGTCCGTCGTCACCACCTGCCAGGGAACTGGAAGGAAGGATATGCTGTGAAGGATCCACTCTGGCATAAGAGAAGTGACCTCGGCCACCAGTCGAGGAACCGTTTGACCCAGAAAAACCGGATCGGACGATGCAGGGAGAAGACAGACATGTCCCCTGTGATAGAATAGCCTGCTGAAGAAGTCTTGAATGAAACGGCGAAGGTAAAATTGCTTCCGATGTTGCAACTAACCTCCTTAGGGCCTTTAAGGCCCATCGGAAAGGAGGGGAGCCGAAAACCCAGGAGCAAGCGAACTTCCTGACAAAGGAGGGATATCCTGTCTTCGGGAAGGAAGACTCTGGTCCGACAAGTGTCGAAGAACATGCCCGGAGATACGAGGCGCTTAACAAGACGGAACTTCTTCCTATTGACGAGCCACCTGCAACGGCTAGAATGTCGGGAAAGGTGGATAGACTTTCGGGAGCCTGAAGCCGAAATTCCTGAGCCTCCATGGAAGCGATTACTGAACGAGGTAATATCATCCTGAAGTGTCTCTGACGAAACTTCCTGTTCAGCAAATTGAGATCCGGACTAGGACGAACCTTGTCGTCCTCTGTCAGTACAAAAAGATTCGAAGAGAAGCCTGTGAACTGTTGAACCGTTCCTGTTCTGGGACGGGAACGATTACCCCGGATTTAAGGAGGGAAACAATGGCTCTAAAGAAACCCGGGACCAGAGCGGGGTCTCTTGGAGGTTGGGATTCGAAGACAACGATCCCAGGACCGTGAAATTAAGATTTTGTATCTAGAGGATACAAGTGCCCTGGCCCATGCATCCTCTACTGAGGAGACCCAGACGTCCCTGAGGAACAGAAGACGGTTGCCCAGCCTGAGAAACGGGCTGGGGTCTAGTCGTGGGTCATGCCTAGGTGGAACTTCCAGTCCAGGACCTGGAGAATCCACCTTAGGAGTAGCGGGCACACCAGGAAAGAGTGAGTCGAAGAATACCTTCTTTTAACGTGCCTGTGGCCTCTGCTGATGCGAAGAAGGATCTGATGCCGCAAAACTTACGAAAAAGGTAGAAAAGACCGAAGTAGCCGCCTAAGGGGAAGTAGGCGAGGTCTGGAGAAGGGGACTGGTGCCGCCAGTGGTGTCCTTAATAATTTGGTCCAGCTTGGAACTGAAAGGACGTGAACCTTTAAAAGGCAGGCTCGTAAGGGACTTCTTTGATGACTCTTGAGCCAAAACGGTGCGACGGCTGGCAACAACATTACTGGGCGCCTATGCGGCAGAAGACGCGACGTCCAGGGACCAAATTATTCCCCGGCGTGAGTAATCTGGGTGGCAAGTTCCGCCAGCCGGCCTGATGGAGCTCCAGCTTGAATGCCCCAATGGAGTTGTTTAGCCCCTCGGATACAGACTTCGAAACCCAAGTGGAAGCCAAAGCCGGGCATTGGGATGATGCGGCAGTTTCGAAAGCCGACTTCACGAAGGATTCCATGATCATATCGATGGAATCTTTCAGAGCCGCCCCACCGGACAGCGTAAGGACTGTGTTGGTGGCAAGTCTAGCAGCCGACGGATCCACAGGGGGAGAGGTCGTTCTCTAACGCCTCTCATTCTGGTTGGCAATGAGATCCGGAGGAAAGAGACATGAGACTCCAAGACGCTTGTCTCCTTGAGAACGTCTGGTCGAATTCGCTCTTTCTCTGGCCAGACGCTCCTCGAATTCAGGATGAGGAGCAAATACCTTGGGAGGTAGTTTAGACCGTCTAAACGAAACCGCCTGATCTGCGGGTTTCGTAGAGGAATCTTTGATGCCACAGGTCTGATTGGTCGCTCCAATGAGGCTTTGAACCATATCCCTCATGTTAGCGATTTGGTTCGAATCCGGACCCAAATTATCCTCTGAAGGCGCATCAGAGAAAGCCTCGCCTGACTCCGGGGGGAAAGACCAGGGGGAAGTCGACCACAGAGAAGGACCGTGGGGCGAAATGGACCAAGAAGAGAACTCAGACCGGCGTTCCTGTCTGGATCTTTCGCAGCCTGTATTAGAAGACTTGGACGGAGCTTCTTGCGACCCGCTGGCTACTACGGAAGTCTGCAGGGGCAACCGATCAGGCACGGACACAAGGATCTGGGACACCCGTGTGAGATCCGCTACTGATAGAGACAGAGAGGATGGGGACTTTGCTCTGAGGCGGAGCAGCTGGGAGGGGTCCTGGGCGGTGAGCATAATGTGGGTTGCTGCAGGCCTGCCTGAGAAAAGGTAGGAGGTCGGAAGCGACCTCCCTTAAAATTAGACCGAACGGGTCCGAGGAAAAAAATCAGAAGGGGAGAGTATCAGTCTGCGGTGCAGAGGTACTCACGGCAGACGCTGCGGTGGGCCTAAGGTGAACACGCAAAGTGTTAGACTAAGCCAGAAGAGGGAGGACAAAAGCGACTTCCCTTAAGATTAGACATGGCGAAGGAACCCCTGAAGAAGCCAGAAGGTTAGGGGACAGGAAAGCAGAGGAGAGAGTCAGTCTGCATCAGAGCTACTCACAACAGGTGATGGATGGAAAGCTGCACTCCATGATGTCGATGGTCCTTAACGCAGTGGTGCAGGCAGACAGAGCAGACTTCTGGGACACTCTTCTGTCCGGGATCGGCTGCAATGCTGAACCGCAAGGTATGAGGACGCCAGGCTATGCGCTTTGAGGAGCCAGCGCCAGGTGGTCCTGATGCCGAAAAAACCCTTTCAGGGGCGCAGGAAAAAGTGGGCGGGGCTAACCGCCAGGCCAGGTGCACCAAGATGGCGCCGGGGGCGGAGCTCGCCGATGAAAGCCGGGCGGGAGAAAAGCCCGCCTGAGGGAAAGGAAGTGAGGAGACGCGGCGCCGGAAGTAGGCCCCAGAAGAAGCCGGGGCCTAAATTTGGGGCCGGCGGCCGCCGGGGAGGGACGCGGTCGTCGGGAAAAAACGGTGCGGTGACCTTGCAAATACAGGCGCAGCGCGGCCGCAGGAGAAGGCGGCGCTGTTGCCTGCAAGGCCGCCGCTGCGGGAGAGAAAGTGCGGCCACAAGAAAGCGGCGCGGCTGCCTGCAAGGCAGCCACGCTGTGATAGAAAAGAAGTGCGGCTGCAGGAGGAAGCCGATGCGGCTGCCAGAAAGGGGGCAGCGCCGGGGGAGGAATTGGCGCGGCTGGCTGCACGGCCGCGGCGCAGCGTCAGAACACAGTGCGGCAGGAAAAAGGCAGCGTGGTTACCTATAAGCCAGGCTCAGAGATGCGGCCACCAAAGTAGCGCGGCTGCCACGCGTGGGGCCAATAAGGCGCCAACCAGGCCAAGACAGCCTGGGGAAAAACTGCGCAGCACTGAACTAGGACTGCTCCAGTGACCACCCCGGATTAGTGGAGGCTCTCAGGCGGAACAGCATGGGGGGGTATGTGGAATACTCACCTAAAATATCCCACGCCGTTCTGACTAACCTCAATCCGGGGAAGATATCAGACGTCCAGGGAGCTGGTGGACGACCTCGTCTCCTCCAACCGACAGGCTCTGGTGGGCGAGTGGGTGGGGGACGGAGCCAGGACCGGACTTCTGAGCACGCTTGTGTGCTAGGATCTTGGTCCTGGAGAGGGCTCTATGAGGATACGGGGTGGCAGTACACGCCGTACTCATAGTCCGTATTGTGGGAGTACAGGTGTGACTGTTCACCCTGTATCCCATCCGAAAACCTGAAAAGAAACGACGCACATTGAGGTAGATAAGGGTCTAATGAAAGACCCGTGTCCACCTCCTACTGACACTAAGCTAAACTGAATATCCTACTTCCTGTCGGTAGGGTGTACACTGCAGAGGAGGAGCTAACTTTTTTATTTGCATAGTGTCAGCCTCCTAGTGGCAGCAGCATACACCCATGGTTCCTGTGTCCCCCAATGAAAGGCGATAGAGAAAACCATCAAGCGCTACAAAGAAACTGGCTCACATGAGGACCGCCCCAGGAAAGGAAGACCAAGAGTCACCTCTGCTTCTAAAGATAAATTTATCCGAGTCACCAGCCTCAGAAATCGCAGGTTAACATCAGCTCAGATTAGAGACCAGGTCAATGCCACACATAGTTCTAGTAGCAGACACATCTTTACAACACCTGTTAAGAGGAGACTTTGTGCAGCAGGCCTTCATGGTAAAATAGCTGCTAGGAAACCACTGCTAAGGACAGGCAACAAGCAGAAGAGACTTCTTTGGGCTAAAGAACACAAGGAATGGACATTAGACCAGTGGAAATCTGTGCTTTGGTCTGATGAGTCCAAATTTGAGATCTTTGGTTCCAACCACCGTGTCTGTGCGACGCAGAAAAGGTGAACGGATGGACTCTACATGCCTGGTTCCCACTGTGAAGCATGGAGGAGGAGGTGTGATGGTGTGGGGGTGCTTTGCTGGTGACACTGTTGGGGATTTATTCAAAATTGAAGGCATACTGAACAGCATGGGTACCACAGCATCTTGTAGCGGCATGCTATTCCATCCGGTTTGCGTTTAGTTGGACCATCATTTATTTTTCAACAGGACAATGACCTCAAATACACCTCCAGGCTGTGTAAGGGCTATTTGACCAAGAAGGAGAGTGATGGGGTGCTACGCCAGATGACCTGGCCTCCACAGTCACCAGACCTGAACCCAATCAAGATGGTTTGTTGTGAGCTGGACCGCAGAGTGAAGGCAAAAGGGCCAACAAGTGCTAAGCATCTCTGGGAACTCCTTCAAGATTGTTGGAAGACCATTTCCGGTGACTACCTCTTGAAGCTCATCAAGAGAATGCCAAGAGTGTGCAAAGCATTTCATCAAAGCAAAAGGTGGCTACTTTGAAGAACCTAGAATATAAGACATAATTTCAGTTGTTTGAGAAGGTGTGTCCAAACTTCTGGTCTGTACTGTATATATATATAGGTCCTCAAGGAAACAAAAAAGGAAAACTGTGAAAAAGTGGAGAGTCACGTTAATGCCACATTCACACATTTAGTATTTGATCAGTATTTTACATCAATATTTGTAATGCAAAATTAGGAGGAAATGTATAATAGGAACACGTCACCAGTCCACTTCTGTATTTATCACACACTCCTGGTTTTGGCTTACAAATACTGATGTAAATGCTGAATGTGTGCACGTGGTCTTAGGGCTACAATCAGATATATGCCAAATATGCTTATACAGACTTTCTTGATTGTCAGAACAGCTTACCTTGATTTTATTTTCTTCTATTAAGTACAATGCCATAGCCTTTGCCAATGCTTCAAAGAAAAACCACGAGTACTGAAAGAGTAATGACATACCAATTTGATAATTAGATATAGAATACATTGCAATGGTTTTATACCGTTTGCAAAAAGAAAAGCATTTAAAGTGTAATGTAAAAGCATTTAACCTGTAAAGACCACACAGCCACCTTAACACCATTGGAGCCCCTGCAACCCTCGACCTACTGTCTCCTTCCCCATAATCCTGTAGAATGTAAGCCCGCAAGGGCAGGGTCCTCGCCCCTCTGTACCAGTCTGTCATTGTTAGTTTGTTTACTGTAAGTGATATTTGTATTTTGATGTAAGCCCGTCTCATGTACAGCACCATGGAATTAATGGTGCTATATAAATGAATAATAATAATAATAAAGTGGTTGTTCGGTGAACACAAGTTATAACCTATCCAAACGATAGGCAAGAACTTATTGATCAGTGGGGGTCCAACTGCTCGGACCTGCACTGCTCAGTGGAATGGGTAATTTTATTCCCTTTAAAAAGGAACAAGTCAGATAAACAACCGCAACTCCATTTATATCCTAAAGGGCTGATGGAAAAAGCTGAGTGCAGCGCTAGGGAGTTCCATAGGGCATGAATGGAGCAGTGGTTAAGCATGCACACTGCAGCAGTCCCCCTTTCTGCTGTTAGGTAGAAGTCCACATGATAGGACCCTGTGAATAAGTGATAACTTGTTTTCACTGGACAACCCCTTTAATAACTAGTATCTGAACACAATGAACACTCTAAAAGGTATAGGGGGAAATCCATCAAATATTTTCAGCCAATCTTCAGGTTTACTACAATCTGACTTTTTCGTGACACGCATAGATGCCTCTCCATTACTAAGCAGTGGGCTTGATGTCACCGGAAAATACAAAGGTGACATCAACCCCCACAAATGTGAACCACCACTATAGGGATGCACCTTTTAGGGGGTGGCTGCAGGCTGCTATTTTTAGGGTGGGGGGGACCAATATCCATGGCCCCTTACCAGCCTGAGTAGTAGTCCCATCAGCTGACGTCAGTGCCCGGAGGAAAACTATTTACCTCTGATCACAGCTGCGGGCTGACGCTATCATTTGACAGCGTGGGAACCACAGCTCTCTGACCGGCGGTAATGATTTTACTGCCAATCAGAGGCAGTGCTTAATGCTTTAGCTTAACAGGCCATAAATATAACCAATGACCAGACGTTCCTGCCACTCGATAAATTGAGTGGCCGCATTTATTACTTATCTGGTGCATGCTATGACCATAACTGCAAATATACACCATCCACTCTTTCCTGAGCCTCAGTTCTGGCCGCTGTACTATCGCACAAGTTACATGCACCAATCTAAATATTTTTCATTGATTTCAGCCTTCAATCCGCAGGGCCAGTCACTAATATTATAGACAGTTACAGATCTATATATCTCTAACTTTTCATTTGTAAAGCTTTATATTGCACAATAGTCAACTTCACACATTAACATCAAACTTAAATCAGGACCACAGATCAGCTGTAACATTGATAAGGGGTTGTCCACTTTTAGGGACAATTTATTTATTATTTTTACTTAAATGCATGTGCTTTGGACTTTTATATTCTCATAAGAGGAGGCAATATTTAACTCCTCCATCCTTGTATGCTCAGCTTCTCCCTCCCGGAAGGTACATCGACTTACTCACCTCCCAGGCTGCCGTCGTGTCCCCTTGCTCAGGCTCCCACATCCCAGGCTCGCCATGCGCTGCAGAGCTCCCTTGGCAGCCCGCTTAGGCAGCGTACACTTCCAGTCTCTTAAAAAGACAGGGCACACAATCCTATGTGTCCCCAGCCAATAGCTGGGAGGCACTTAGTACTTAAGGCACCTCCACCACTAGGGAAGTGCATGAGTTTTGGCAGTCTGCTAGCTGCAAGCCCGCTGTCAGGTTCCTATACCTATATCTGTTCTAGTACGTGTTCTAGTCTGATCTATACCTGCACTTCGTGTCCGAAACAGCTCCTGCAGTATATGAATCTGAAACCACGCCAATGGAACCTGAAACAGCTCCGGCAGTACCTGAACCTGAAACAGCTTCAGTGGTACCTCAACCTGAAACACCTCAAACTGAAATTACTTTGGCGGTTCGTGAACCCAAAACTGCACCTGTGGTACCTGAGCCTGAAACCATTCCAGCGATACATGAACCTAAAACCACACTTGCGGTACCTGAGTCTGAGACCGTTCCAGCGGAACTTGAACCAGTACCAGACCTTCCTACCCTGTTCCGTCTATACCATCCTTTCAACCAAGTATACAGTCCGTCTTGGACTCCGAGTCTGTGTCTACTGTCCTACTGATGCAGCAGCGGGATCTGTCCTGGAGTAGCACCTGGCATTGAACTGTGGCCCGAGTTTAACCACACCATCAGGGACGCTAGTGAAAATCCCAGGTGGTGGCCTATTTTCGCCCCACCAGGCTCTCCACAGCCTGTTGACTATTTCTTGACAGCTTGTCTAAACAGGCCAGCAATTACTTGACAAACAAGCAAAATGCTCATTTATCTGGTGTAATCATTTTTAAGTTGGCTTAGAAATATTAGTCAATGGTTGCACATTGACGGGTATAAAAATGATGTGCTGATGATAGCATTATATTCTATTAACGATCATTCTGTGAGCATAAATGTTTGTCCACCTGTCCAAACTACCGGGATTTTCACTAAAGGAGCCAGTAGTCAAAAGTAGACTTGAAATTTTTTTTTAGGGATTAACTTCTACCTTGACTCACTGATGACCCACAAACTATTGACAATTAGAGCCTAAAAATCAGTATGGAAATGTGCATGTGTGAACATTGGTGTAAATGTTAAAATAATAAACCAATGAAAATAACTCATAGGCTATGTCCCCACGGTCAGTCATGGTCAGTAATCATCAGTGCTTTGGACGCAGCACATGTCTGCTCCCTCCAAAGCGCTGCCGGATTTTCAACACAGGAGATTCCGCATGTGTTTATTGAATCGTTCTGAATCACCTTGTCCAATACATTGGACTGATGATATTTATCTTGCGTCTCCACAAGATAAATAAACATGATGCAGTCTGGAAAGACGCGGCGCATGTCCGTCTCAGCAGGGAAGCCGCGGGCGCCAGTCCACGCATAGTGGAGATGGGATTTCTTGAAATCCCATCTACTATGCTGTAACATCTGGACGCTGTGGGTTGGACGTTGCGGATGTACGCAGCGTCCAACCCGCAGTATTTGCTGACCGTAGGAACATACCCATACAAGAGCGAGAGAAACGTTTGTAAATGGCAGCCGCACACTGACATAATGTAGAGAAAACACAGGTCACATTACCTTAAGTAACTTATTTATTGCCAAGAAATCAGCTGACTGCTTTAGAACAGTAATCATTGTAGTTGCCAAAATCTCATGGAGCGTCTTGCTTTGGGATGAAGACAGCTTCTGTGTTTTAAAGACATACTGCAAAAAATAAATAACAATGATCAGTAACGAAAAACAGCAAAGACAGAAGCAAACGTTTATATTCATAAATCGTAGTGCAACTAATCAAGGTTACATGCTAAAGGGAATGTCTCATATATTAGTCATAAGTTATAGTTTGTCATTCCTTATATTTTATTGAGGATAAGCTAAAGAATCATGCAACATTTCTGATATTTAAATGATCACTTTTGTTTAAAAAAAACTGCATAAATTAATAGTTCAAGTAAATAAAATAAACTTTTTAATATAACTTAGAAGATAATTCGGCTTCTTCCTATACTTAAAAGCCACTTGTTCTCCTTCCTCTTGTCTCATCATTTACTAAAAAAAAAGTACTAAAATCCGTTTTGATTTAAGCAAGATGGACTGCCAGATCACTGCGGTATCAGGTCACAGACCCTATCCAAGTATGGAGAGTAGGGAAAGGCACTGATACAGATTCTGCAGCAACTTCATGCAAGTAATTTATCTGACTTCAGTGCTGGATTCACAGCTACATTGATTAGTTCTGCTGAATAAAGTCCTCCATGCTACTACTTCATCTGTCTGTGTGCTACACAGAGAAAATAGAGCAGGAATCATCTTTGTATGATGGGTATATGAGATCTCATAGCAGCTAATCTCCACCCACCAGCTCAGAGTGAACTAAAAATTAGAGATGGAGTATGCATAGGGGAAAGCTGGTGAAAAATGCAGGATAAAAATGATATGACTCTCAGAAATAGTGTTATTCCTCATGTACACACATAACAGCTTATTCTGATAAGTCAGCTGAAATTACAGGCATACTTTAAAATGGTAGAGTCACCTCACAGATAAGGGTTAGATATTTTAAGGAGCCATATTGTCAGCTTTGTTCTTCAGCATAAGGGGGTGGGGGAAGTTGCAGCTTCTTTGCTTTGCTCTGCAGTAATTATGGGCTCTGGTAACTTGCAGGGGGACGCTATTTGCGAAATTACAGGTCTTTCTTGGCCAGCTTGAAGGAGGACCCCATTTGTCAGAATGTAGACTGTTCTACAACATATGTTTTAGTGAAGTTGTCCTCCTCGTGTCTGCAATATCTGTTTAGGAACTGATCCAAGTTAATTGGAGAGGTCCTCTTTTTGTCCTTCAGCCATGGTGAATGAAGGCTTGAGAGTCCTAGCCATGAACAACATGCAGGGTATGTTTGCTCACTCTTTTGCTCAGCTACATTTCCTTGAATTTTTCTTTAACTTTCTCAAAGCGTGGAGGACTATACTTAAGGCTTATCTTACCTTTATAAAAGACCGAAGGTAGTGATCTAAACCTTCTTCATGGCACTTGGACACAATATGGAGAAGCACCCTTCAATGAAAACATGAATTTAATTATATGAAATAGAAAAAATTCAGCACACAGCCTACTTACTTATATATTATATATGGTTATATATTGTTAACTTCAATGGACACATGAAAGAAGCCAATGCTTCAATATGAAAGTGGTTCTGCTGGTGCGAAAATCCACGGATGAGGCTTCTCTGAGGCAGCATTTATCATGGTCTGCCTATATATGAACTTTAAAAGGTCTTCCCATTTCCAAGATCCTATCCCAATATGTGGTAGGTATTATAATAATAATAATAATAATAATAATAATAATAGCAAATACCTCCAATTAGAAATGTAGTATAGTTTTTCTGATTCACTATGTCTCTTTCTTCATGTGCAGGCATTGCAAGACCTTAGGTATCCATGGATACGACCACTATCAACTAGCTAACTGTAACTATATCAGTGGTGGTAACCATGGATACCTAAGGTCCTACAATGCCTGCACATAAGGAAAGAGACATAGGAAACTAGAAAAATTCAGTATTTGTATAATAATGAATATGTTCCATATTTGGTCAGTTTTTTTCCATCAGTATTTGTAAGCCAAAACCAGGAGTGGTTGATAAATACAGAAGTGGTGACGTGTTTGTATTATACTTTTCCTCTAATTGTTCCACTCCTGCCTTTGGCTACAAATACTGATGGAAAATACTGACCAAATACTGAACTCTGATCAGAGTATGATCACAGTGTGATCAGATTCTCTCGGATGAGGAGAAGATGGAGAAAAAAACTGCTCCATCTTTTCCATTCTGTCAGTCCAGAAATCAGACACGGCTCAGATGTAATCTGAATGCAGTCCAATGTTTTCCACGCTCCCTTTGACTTCCATGGCCGAGTGCGCTCCAAATATTGGTTCAAACTCGGGCATGCTGAGTTTTTTCCTTGGACAGACTCTATCTGTGGGAGAGATCGGACATGTGCACTGCCTCACTGAATAACATTGGGATGAGTGGCATTCATCAAAACGACGGACAGCACTCGTCCGATAATTACGGTCGTGTTCACGATCCCAAAGACTGATGTAAGGAATGGGATCCAGCACACACAGCAATTATTTGATATACAATCTCAACATGTATTCATTGAACAAATTATAAAGAGGAATTAGCCCAAATATAATAGGCACAATAATAATGCACCTTACAAGGAACCTGTCAGTTGTTTCATGATGCCCGAACTACGGCTGCATAATTCACTCTGGTCTTTCACAGAAAATGTAGTTTAACCCCTTAGTGACCGAGCCAAATTTTTGAAATCTGACCAGTGTCACTTTATGTGGTAATAACTCTGCAACGCTTCAACAAATCCCAGTGATTTTGAGATTGTTTTTTCGTGACACATTATACTTTATGATAATGGTAAATTTTGTTCAACATTTTTTGTGTTTATTTATAAAAAATATCAAAAATTTGAGAAAAATGTTAAAAAATTAGCAATTTTCTAAATTTGAATGATTATCCCTTTAATCCAGATAGTCATACAACAGCAAACCATTAATAAATAACATTTCCCACATGACTGCTTTACATCAGCACCATTTGTAAAATGTTATTTTATTTTGTTAGCATTTTAGTAGGTTTAAAAATGTAGCAGCAATTTTTCATTTTTTCAAAGAAATTTACAAAATTTATTTTTTTAGGGACTTATCCATGTTTGAAGTGACTTTAGGGGTCCCATATATTGGGAAACCCACAAACGTGATACCATTTTAAAAACAGCACCCCTAAACATATTGAAAACTGCTGTCAGGTAGTTTATTAACCCTTCAGGTGCTTTACAGGAATTAATGCAAAGTGGTATGACAGAAATGAAAATGTGCATTTTTACCACCTAAATGCCTCTAACTTCTGAACAGATTACTACAGCCGTCAGACTCTAAGGTCGCTATTTGGTCATGAATTGCCATCGCAAACATCAGGACCACACAATCATGATCTGAGGGCACCAATTGGGATAAAGAGGAAGCCCCCACACTCTGTTAACCATTTATAATGATGTAGTCACTATTGACAGCAGCATCTAAGGGGTTAAACAGATTTAGATGGTGCAAATACTGATCGTAGCTGGTACAGCAAGTTGTCAGCTATAGTGTACAACCGACAGATGCTGGATTGTCATCTGTATGGGGAGGCTATTCTCTTATATCTCAGGTCAGTTAAAAGACGTATTGGCGGTCATTAGGGGGTTAAAGATCCAGCTGGAGTGTATATGTAGAAATTAAACTGGTCTAGCGCTCCTCTGAACAGCTTTTCCCAGCACTGATAAAGTTAATTGACAGGTCTCTTCCGAAGTACACACATAGGAGACCTGTCAGTCACTTGGAGCAGCACTGGGAGAAGCCGGCCGGACTAGCGTCGTCCATGCCTATCTTCCCCAGCAGGGTCTTAAAAATATATTTTCTATTAAACACCAGATGGAATTGTGCAGCCCTGGATTTTTGGCAGAATGAAACAATTGACAGGTTCCCTTTACGCTTAGGTTCCCTAACTTGATGGCTTCTAATACTATTAGGAAACTTTTACTACAGACAATGGTATATTTCAAAGCCATAAAGAACTGGGATTAAAAGAAAAAAAAGAACACAAGGAGCCATAGTGGTTATATGGAATCTGATAAAACAAAATGACTGTTAAGACCTGGGATGCACAGTTCCGGTCATCAAGGGCCACTGACAGGTCATGTTGTCAGGATTTCCTTAGCATTGCACACAGTAAAGGAATTACCTGTGCAGGTGATTAAATTATCACCTGTGCAATCCTAAGGAAATCCTGAAAACATGCACTGTTGGTGGCCCTTGAGGACCGGAGTTGTGCACCCCTGGTTTAGACCAAGCACAGGCACTCGGTGCTCCCTCTGCATGGCTGAGCAGTTCAGTCCACCGTCTCACCTACATGTTTATCATCTATCTCTGCATCTCTCTGGCACCTGTAAGCAATCATTAAAGAGGGCGAAGGAGACAGACAGAAAACAAGAAGGTAGGAAGCTCCACTGAACTTCTTGTCCATGCCCAGGATGCAAGGAGCACCTGGCTTGGGTTGAACAGTTGATTTGTGCTTACAGACTCCATCTGAGGGTGCAGTGAGTTGGCCGTAATACTCACACGAGGACCAAATCGCCATCCTTGGACTGGCTGTCGTCTCTCCTGACCCGAGAGTGACATCTGCATAGCAACACATACTGTCACGCTCAGGTCAGGAGAGCGGGCTGCCAGTCCGAGGATTGCAATGCGATCCTCACGTGAGTATTACATCCATCTGTCTGTGCGCTCAGTGTCCAATACTTTTTTCATATACATTATTTTACAATAGCGTGGTATGACAAAGAACACTATTGAAAGTTATGGCCCATGTCTAAAAATGCACTGAATGACATGCAATCAGACTCCCTTACAATATGGATTACATTGACCTATAAGGGAGGGAATCAGGACTATTATGTTGCAAGGAAATTACAAGATACATCCAGGGTGCAACACACTTAAGCTTCCACTAGACGGCGGACTTAGCGCACTTAACAGATATCCTGACATAAGCTCTAATTTCAGGCATGTCTACAATTACCATATGGAAAGTACACTTACAAAGAACAATTTAAAGCTACTTCATCTTCATTGGAAAGCGATGTCAAAACTTGAAAAAGCTGCATGAGAGTTACAGGTAAGAACTGTACCATTACGTGGACCTCCATGGCATGCAAACACTGCAGGGAAAGAAGACCCATCAATGGTGTAATACACACAAGCTTCCACTAGACGGCAGATATGCTCCGTTTGACAGATGTATAGTTACGGTAAATTAAATGCTGTATACTTTCGGAACTTTTTCGAGACAAAAATTTGGCACTCACAAAACCAAGTCCATAAACTAACATTTCTGGTTACTGATGTGTTAAAAAAGTTAAAAAAAAGCCTAAAAAGCGTACATAAATATTTGTTCTATTACTTAGCGGTTGTGTATAAAACAAAGACTCAAAGAACACAAATTCCCTTTGTCATACTCCAGCACCTCAGACCTAGCACTAGAAATTACAGAGAGTTGCGGATTTGCATTTTGTGCAGTTTTTCTGTGGATTTCACCTGCGTTTTAACACCTGCAGATTCCAATTAGGGAAGAGGTGTAAAATGCTGCGGAATCCGCACAAAGAATTGACATGCTGCGGAAAATTCATTTTCTGCAGCATGTGCACAGCGGATTTGGATTTCCACAGGTTAACATGCTACTGTAAAACTCATAGAAAACTGCTGCAGATCCGCAGCGTCAAAAACGCCAAATTTGCAACGTGTGTACATACCCTAACATTTCACTTTTGCAAGGAAAAAAAACCTCTACATTGGGATACCATTGCAATTGCTTACGGTACTTTAAAAGCACAGGGGCTGTAAAAATGACAAGGGAGTTTAAAGACAACTTACAATTCCCTAGTCATCACATTTTTAATGACTGCAGAACACAGGCTACTGTAAAAAGTTTTTTTACAGCATGACACCTGTTTGATCCCTGCCCTTTAGGTCAATGTGACAGGGATTAAGTGTGGTTAAATAAGTGTCCACCATGATGGTAGAGTGGAAAGCTGAACATCCCATCCTAGTGGAAAGATCTATTACTTTGGAAAACGTATTTCAGAAGTCTTTAACACTTTCAAGTCTGATCACCTGCAATGCAATTTTACCGCTTACGTCAGCCTCGATAAGCGACAGTACGTTGGGCTAAAATGCGCCTAATTTATTAAAAGTATCAAAAGGCTGAACGTCACTTCCGAACAAAATACAAGTGTGAACAGGTGCTTACTAAGAGTGGCCATCTCCATACATAACTAGCATTATAAAGTAGCACTCCAGCATGTAAGTATGAAATGTATGAAATTGGAATAAACATTATTGCTCTAAATAATAAGAAAAAATGGAGATACTTAGCACATAATTTGGCCAATTCATGCATGCCCAGCAAACAATGAGAATGCGGTTTTAATCACAACAGGATCCTTCCTACCCATATATATGTAGGCTATCTGCCCAGGAGAGGAAACACATTAGGATAGGTCCTCAGCAAAAGAAGATTGTCTTGTCGTTGGCTGCTGGGCATGTATGAACTGGCCAAATTATTTGCTAAGTATCTTTGTTTTTTCCTATGCTATCCATATTTCATGTTTACATGCTATAGCGCCATAGAGTGCAACTTTATTTGTTAATTTATTAAAAGTTTCATGCCTCCTAATAAATCTGGTGCATCACTGGCTGTCCATGTGCTAAAAAGTGAAATCTATGCATGTTATGAGCAGACGTAGATTTGTGCTATAATTTATGCCAATTCTGTATGTAAATACAAATCTATATTAATAGTAAGTTTGTATGTTCTCCCCGTGTTTCTGTGGGTTTCCTCTCACACTCTACAGACTGACGGGGAATTCACATTGTGATCCCCAATGGGGAGAGTGATGATGAGGTCTGTACACCGCTGCAGAACATGATGCCGCTATATAACAAACGTAAATAAATAAATATAACCCACTCATTTCTCTTAATACTTCAAAAGTGACCAAAGAAGTAAAAAGTTGCTAATTTTGCACAAATGTGGTATAAGTTCAAATTTGTCACATTTCTACACCAGGGAACAGGGGTAAAGAGTTTAATAAATTATCCACCCCAGTGTCTGTGGAGGAATAAGCTGAGTGTAAGATATTCCTTCCATTGAAGGGACTTTAAGTCTGTGAACTAGTGATGAATGAATCAAAGCCTTACTATATATATACTCCAGCGCTCACTGCGGCTCTACCAATAAAAGCTGTGACGGCAGCTGTAAACACTTTGTGGCAGGAAGCATTCGCTCTGGGAAAAAGTGGTGTAAGAGGACAGAAAAAGCAATTTGTACCTTTAAATATTTCACAAGTTCCCCGGGAACATCTTTAGAGCTGGATGAGATTTTCTGGCAGTACTCGAAGAAATTGTACAGATGTAAATCCTAAAAGCAGATAATGCGTCAGTTACAGACCATTAATAATGCAAAAAAAAAAAAAGTGACTACAACGATTAACACTTTTATATTACTAGAGGAAACATTACCAGGGGGACTAGATACGGGGGGAACAGAGGATGCAGCTACATGCTGGCCCTAATGCCCTGCTACCATGAGAAAAGACACCATAACATAAATCAGACATAGCAGCAGCGGCGCACGGTAACAGATTGTGTATTGGGATCCATTAGCTTAAAGCTATGAAAATAGGAAATTAATATTTTTATTAAATGGGGTTTTCCTGGAAAAAAAATATTAATAAAAACTAGTAAATTAGATAACTTATTTATATAGTCGTAATGAAGATGTGGAATTAATGGCGCTATATAAGTGAGTAAAATAAATAAATAAAATATCTAATATTAAAAGGGTTGTCCACTTCTGGACAGCCAAAGTGGCCATATTAAAAATAAAAAGGAGATTTTTGTGTACTTACCGTAAAATCTCTTTTTCTTAGCCTCTAATTGGGGGACACAGGACCATGGGTGTTATGCTACTGTCCACTAGGAGGCGACACTATGCATAATCTGAAAAAGATTAACTGTGGCTCCTCCTCTGCAGTATACACCCCTGGACGGCGTCAGCCTTCTCAAGTTTTTTGCAAAAGCAGTAGGAGGAATGTAACATGAATAACATAGGCATGCCTATAAGAAGGCCACTATGTACGAGCTCAAAGAACAATATGAGAACTCAACAGTAACAACGGCCCGAAAGGGCAACAGGGTGGGAGCTGTGTCCCCCAATTAGAGGCTAAGAGAAAGAGATTTTACGGTGAGTACACAAAAATCTCCTTTACTCTGTCGCCTCATTGGGGGACATAGGACCATGGGACGTCCCAAAGCAGTCCCTGGGTGGGAAGCAATGGACGAATATTGTGCAGACAGGCCGCTACACTTGGGGCACCGCAGCCTGCAGAACACACCTACCCAGGCTCGCGTCCGCTGAGGACTGGGTATGAACCTTGTAGTGTTTAGTAAATGTGTATAGGCTAGTCCAAGTGGCCGACTTACACACTTGTTGTGCTGAAGCCTGGTGCCAAATGGCCCAGGAGGCCCCTACTGCCCGTGTAGAGTGTGCCGTAATACCGGCTGGAAGAGGAGAATTCTTAAGGCGGTAGGCGTCTTGTATGGTGGATCTGATCCACCTGGCAAGGGTAGCTTTGGAAGCTGGCAGACCCTTGCGGCCGCCTTCCAGAAGAAGAAAAGAGAATCAGACCTCCGGAAGAACGTAGTCCTAGACACATATACAGTGGGGCAAAAAAGTATTTAGTCAGTCAGCAATAGTGCAAGTTCCACCACTTAAAAAGATGAGAGGCGTCTGTAATTTACATCATAGGTAGACCTCAACTATGGGAGACAAAATGAGAAAAAAAAATCCAGAAAATCACATTGTCTGTTTTTTTAACATTTTATTTGCATATTATGGTGGAAAATAAGTATTTGGTCAGAAACAAAATTTCATCTCAATACTTTGTAATATATCCTTTGTTGGCAATGACAGAGGTCAAACGTTTTCTGTAAGTCTTCACAAGGTTGCCATACACTGTTGTTGGTATGTTGGCCCATTCCTCCATGCAGATCTCCTCTAGAGCAGTGATGTTTTTGGCTTTTTGCTTGGCAACACGGACTTTCAACTCCCTCCAAAGGTTTTCTATAGGGTTGAAATCTGGAGACTGGCTAGGCCACTCCAGGACCTTGAAATGCTTCTTACGAAGCCACTCCTTCGTTGCCCTGGCGGTGTGCTTTGGATCATTGTCATGTTGAAAGACCCAGCCACGTTTCATCTTCAATGCCCTTGCTGATGGAAGGAGGTTTGCACTCAAAATCTCACGATACATGGCCCCATTCATTCTTTCATGTACCCGGATCAGTCGTCCTGGCCCCTTTGCAGAGAAACAGCCCCAAAGCATGATGTTTCCACCACCATGCTTTGCAGTAGGTATGGTGTTTGATGGATGCTACTCAGTATTCTTTTTCCTCCAAACACGACAAGTTGTGTTTCTACCAAACAGTTCCAGTTTGGTTTCATCAGACCATAGGACATTCTCCCAAAACTCCTCTGGATCATCCAAATGCTCTCTAGCAAACTTCAGACGGGCCCGGACATGTACTGGCTTAAGCAGTGGGACACGTCTGGCACTGCAGGATCTGAGTCCATGGTGGCGTAGTGTGTTACTTATGGTAGGCCTTGTTACATTGGTCCCAGCTCTCTGCAGTTCATTCACTAGGTCCCCCCGCGTGGTTCTGGGATTTTTGCTCACCGTTCTTGTGATCATTCTGACCCCACGGGGTGGGATTTTGCGTGGAGCCCCAGATCGAGGGAGATTATCAGTGGTCTTGTATGTCTTCCATTTTCTAATTATTGCTCCCACTGTTGATTTCTTCACTCCAAGCTGGTTGGCTATTGCAGATTCAGTCTTCCCAGCCTGGTGCAGGGCTACAATTTTGTTTCTGGTGTCCTTTCACAGCTCTTTGGTCTTCACCATAGTGGAGTTTGGAGTCAGACTGTTTGAGGGTGTGCACAGGTGTCTTTTTATGCTGATAACAAGTTTAAACAGGTGCCATTACTACAGGTAATGAGTGGAGGAAAGAGGAGACTCTTAAAGAAGAAGTTACAGGTCTGTGAGAGCCAGAAATCTTGATTGTTTGTTTCTGACCAAATACTTATTTTTCACCATAATATGCAAATAAAATGTTAAAAAAACAGACAATGTGATTTTCTGGATTTTTTTTTCTCAGTTTGTCTCCCATAGTTGAGGTCTACGTATGATGTAAATTACAGACGCCTCTCATCTTTTTAAATGGTGGAACTTGCACTATTGCTGACTGACTAAATACTTTTTTGCCCCACTGTATACGCAATGCCCTGACAAGGTCAAGCGTATGCAGAGCCTTCTGGATGGCACCGTACGGAAAAGTACCTTGTCCTGGTGAAAACCCAGGAAGGGCAGTCTGCAGGAGAGTGCTGTCAGTTCAGATACCCTGCGTAGCGAGGTGATTGCCACCAGGAAAAACCACCTTCTGGGATAGAAGGCAGAGCGGGACCTCCTTAAGGGGTTTGAAGGGTGGTTCCTGCAATGCTGTCAGGACCAGGTTGAGGTCCCACGTTTCTAGTGGTCGTCTGTAGGGGGGAACCAATCGGGAAACCCCCTGAAAAAAAGTCCTTACCTGCGGCTTGGTAGCAATGCGCCTTTGAAAAAGCACTGAGAGGGCTGACACCTGGCTCTTAAGCGAGCCCAGGGACAGCCTGGCCTCCAGACCAGATTGGAGAAAACCAAGTACTTTGGGTAAGGAATAAGGGAGTGGAGTCTGGCCACGAGATTCGCACCAGGTAAAGAAAGCTTTCCAGGTACGGTAATAGATCTTGGCAGAGGCTGGCTTCCGTGCCCCGATCATAGTTCCAATGACGTCCGTCGAGAGCCCTGTCTGGGTTAGAACCTAGGTTTCAAGGGCCACGCCGTCAAATTGAGAGCCCCTGAGTTCTGGTGGTAGAACGGGCCTTGTGATAGAAGATCCGGGCAGTCGGGGAGGTGCCAGGTGGCGTCTGCTGAAAGTTGTACGACGTCAGCGTACTATGTACGCCTGGGCCAGACCGATGCGATTAAGATGGTTGGAACTCCATCTTGCTTGATTTTCCTCACCACTCTGGATAACAGTGGGAGAGGTGGAAAAATGTACAGAAGCTGGAACTGGGTCCAGTCCTGAACCAGAGCGTCTGCTCCGAGCGACCGCGGATCGTGTGTTCTAGCCATGAAGTTGGAGACCTTGTCATTGAAGTGGGATGCTATTAGGTCCACATCTGGGGTCCCCCAGCGATGTCAGATCTGGCGAAAAATTTTGGTATGGAGAGACCACTGTCCCGAATCTATTACTTGTCGTCTGAGGAAGACTGCTTCCCAGTTGTCCACATCCGGAATGTGGACTGCCGAGAGAACCGAGCCTGTGTCCTCCACCTAGTGGAGGATGTTCGACATTTCTCGCATCGCCTGGGTACTGCGGGTCCCCCCTTGGTGATTCACATATGCCACAGTCGTGGCATTGCCCGATTGTATTCTGATGTGAGAGGCTGCCAGTAAGTGATGGAAGGCCCTCAATGCCAGGAGGGTGGCACGAATTTCCAGGATGTTGATGGGCATGGTCGCTTCCACTGGGGACCACTTGCCCTGTGCCCTGTGTTGTAGGTGCACTGCACCCCAACCCGTCAGGCTTGCATCGGTGGTCAGAACCTTCCATTGACCTGTGAGAAAGGATTTCACCTTTGCTAGCAAGGTTGGCTTGAGCAACCAGTGCAGGGACCCCCTGGTTGACGACATTAGCTGGAATTCCCTGTCGATAGGAAACAGGATTCCTGTCCCAGGACTTGAGAATGGCTAGTTGGAGAGGCCTGAGGTGAAACTGGGCCAAATGGGACCACTTCTATTGCTGCCCCCATCCTGTCAGGGACTCTCATGGCAAACCGGAGAGATCGGAGGGGTTTGAGGAGGAGGATGCGAACTCCTAGGCAGAGAGCCAGTGCCTTGTCCCTGGGAAAGGGCACTAGACCCCTGGAGGTGTTGTCTAGCATTCCCAGGAAGGTCAGAGACTGACTCAGGGTTGGTGATGACCTTTGTAGGTTGATCAACCAGCCCATGCGACTCAGAGTGTCGTTTGTGATTGAGACGCTGAGTTCGCAGTCATTGAAGGTAGGAGCCTTGATGAGTAGATCGTCCGGGTATGGAACGACTACTATGCCTCTGGAGTGCAGGACGTCCATGGTGGCTGCCATGACCTTGGTAAACACTCTGGGAGCCGTAGCGAGTCCGAACGGAAAAGCCATGAACTGGTAGTGGAACTGGATTGCGAACCTGAGAAACCTCTGATAGGCAGGTGCAATCGGTATATGCAGGTATGCGTCTTGTATGTCTATGGAGGCAAGATATTCTCCCTTCTCTATGGACGCAATGATGGACCGAAGAGACTCCATGCGGAAGTGACGGACCCGTACATATTTGTTGAGTTGTTTTAGGTCCAATATGGGCCGCACGCATCCTCCTTTCTTGGGGACTACGAATAGATTGGAGTAGAACCCTCGGAAGCGCTCGGCCTTGGGGACCGGTACTATGACTCCTGCTTGAAGAAGCGAGGAAACCGCTTGGTGGAAGGCACGAGCCTTGGCTGACGATTTTGGGGGGGGGGGGGGGGCGAGAGGAAGAATCGGTTCGTGGGTTGGAAGTTGAACGCTATCTTGTATCCGGAAGACACTAGTTCCCCGATCCACCTGTCTTCAGTAGTAGGCATCCAGACTTGCTGAAAGGAAGTCTTCTGGGGTCCATGAGTCATGAGGAAGAAAAAGTCTGAGGTTTTCCTCCTTTGGGCTTTGACTGGCCTGCTTTTAATGGCCAGGTCTTGTCCGACATTTGCGTCGACCGTGAGTTGTCCCTGTGTGGGGAACGGTTGCGTGCTGGACGCGAGACGGACCAGCCCGAGGAATTCCGAAAGGATCGGAATCGGGTTTGTTACACTTTTTGTAACTGCGTATAGGTTTCAGTTGAGGGAGAGAAGTACTCTTACCCCCAGTGGCGTTGGATATCATTGTGTCCAACCTTTCACCGAAAAAGGTCACCCACTGAGATACGGGAGGTGCGTGAGGGACTTCTTTGAGGCTGTGTCCGCTTTCCATTCCGCAGCCAGAGGATACACCGAGTCGTGATGGCGTTTGATGCTATCCCCGCTACGCCCCTTGCTGAATCCAGAGCTGCATGAAGCATGTAATCTGCTACAACTGCTATTTGAACTGCTTGGTCCGACAGCTCGGAAGCAGATGCTTGGAGGCCAGCTTGTAAATTTTTGGCCCAAGCCAGGATGGCCTTGGCAGCCCAAACTGAAGCGAATGCGGGAGCCAGGGGGGCCCCTGCCGCCTCGAAAAATTGAACGAGCCATGCGTTCTACCTGCCGGTCTGCTGCGTCCCTGAGGGTTGAGCTATCTGGCAGTGAAAAGAGGGTCTGTGCTGCTAGTCTAGAGACTGGGGGGTCCACTTTGGGTGGATCTGTCCATTCCTTGGTGTGGGAAAAGGTACTTTGCCTCCAGATATTTGCGATTAGCGAATTTTTTCTCAGGCTGTGAGAGCTGCTTTTTAAGGATCGCTTTAAACTCTGGGTGGTTAGAGAAAACCTTAGGCGGCTTCAGAGGTCCTTCAAAGAAGATCTTGGGGCCTCTGGTGGCAGATTAGAAATGTCCAGCACCCGATGGATGGAAGAGATTATTTCCTCGAATAGCGCTGTATTGCTATGGGGGATTGGGATCAGAGACCCCTCCGTTTCCTTGTCTGAGTCGGAGTCACAGATGCCTTCCGAATCCTGTGTATCATTGAGGCGTCCCCTGCTGGGTGAGCTGGGGAGGAAGCCTTCACTGGTCGGTGATTGCGGAGATCTGCATTGTCTGCCCCTGGAAGGGGACGGTCTAGATGACCTGGAACTACGGTGTCTCTCCCTAGAAGGGGATGACCGTGCTATAGGATGACGCAGATGGACTTGACCTATGGGTCCACTTGCATCCTGACCTAGACGTGGATGTGCCAGGTCGTTCTGTTCCTGAGTCAAGCTCTCCCTTTGCTTGGTAACGGTCATAGCCGAGGCATGACGCTGCAGAGACTGAAGCAATGTGGAGGTTTGTTATCTATAGACTGCGTCATAGATTGCGACCTCTGAGTGACCCATTCCGGCGTGACATTAGACACCGAGGCATTGGCAGGGGCTTCTTGAGGCTCTGACGCAGTAGTCTGGATGCAGTCCTGGCAGTGCTGCCACTGGGGAAAGCGGTCCTCCAGGCTGTGCAGAATGCATAATAGCAGTCCTGCCTGGTTCTCCTGGACCTTGAGCCCGGCATAGTGCACAGAGTGCAGAAGGGCTGGCTGCAGGGGACCTTACAGGGGTAGCTATGTAAAGAACCCTATAGGGGAACCTTATAGGGAATATGGATTCACAGCCGAGTAAAACAACCCAGCTGTGATCTTACTCCACCAGTTTGCCCCTAGGTCCAGCGCCGAAGATCCACAGTCCTGTGCCCCCCGGAGACTGGCTGGCCTGGTCCTGCTGACCGGGAGATGCAGGGTTAATCCTTGCTGCAGTAGAAATGGCAGCCAAGGAAAAGAGGCAGGGGGAGAAGGGGCGGAGAGCAGAAAAAAAGGCGGCAAAGCTGTGTAAAAAAAGCACCCTTTCTGTCTCGATCCACCCCCTCTATGACACTGTAGAGTGTCATATTTGTCATCCGGGGGGCAGGCCGGGGGGCGGAGAGGAGGCGGCGGCTTCAACTACGCCGAAGCCGGGGCCTAAATTAGATGCCTGATGCCCAGAAAGGCTCCAGGCCGGCGCGGAAGTCTGGGGGGGGGGGGCGGATCTGAACCGGACTCCCCCCGGATTTAAAGGTAGGATAGCGGTGGGGCTATAAGCGGAAAGGGGGGCCTGTCCCCCTGAGGCAGTGTAGAGCTGGTGCTGCCGCAGAGACAGGGGCGCAGGGAGCCCTGTGTCTGTATGTGCCATGCCTGCCTGCACTCCCCCCGGCCCTGACAGGAGCCCGCAGCTGGGCTGGGGTCCCTGGATGCAGGCGCAGTGTGCTGGCCCATTGCTTGGATCTGCAGAGTGCTGCCTGTACAGGCCCTACCTGAGGCGTCTCAACCTAATGCCCACAGAGGGGGATTAGGGAGGGTGCTGCTATGACCTTCAGGGGGCTTTATCCTCCCCTCAACCTCAACCCATAAACCAAAGGAATTGGGGAAGGAGGGGGTCTCGACTTCGAACCAGCACCCGAGGAACTGGAGAAGGAGCGACATGGGGAATAGCCATCTCTACTTCAACCGGGCACCCCATAATAGGGGGCCGAGGAAGGAGCCATGATGGGAGTCTCACAGGAGACCCACTTTTCTTTATCTGTAATCCGTCGGAAAAAAACGGAGTAAAAAATCTTAGGTGTGCCTCCTATGCGATACTAAGCAAAAACTGGAGAAGGCTGACGCCGTCCAGGGGTGTATACTGCAGAGGAGGAGCCACAGTTAATCTTTTTCAGAGTATGCATAGTGTCGCCTCCTAGTGGACAGCAGCATAACACCCATGGTCCTGTGTCCCCCAATGAGGCGACAGAGTAAAAGCCACGATTACCTTCTGTATTGAAACTGCTCCTCCAATGCAGGCGCTGACTCTCTTGGTGGTCACTTGACATTGTTAGGACATTTGACCACTGCAGCCAATCAGTGAACGCTGATCGACTGCAGCCTGTCAATATACCGTCACATATACAGACATATATGGATATTAATATTGGATCTTTAATGCATTTTGGATGAAGCATGTGTGCTAACGTTCTCACCCAAATAATGCAGAGTGCCTTGGTCAAAGAATCTTTCTGCAGAGCGGCAACACAGCACTCAGAGAGTGGAACCAAATACACATTTATCAATATACTGTAGTTGTTTAGACACCTGGCATATCGTAGCCGCTCCGTCCTAGATCCCGGCTGTTTGGCATCCGGTCCTGTGTTTTCTATGTCAGCATATCAGCGGGGCAGTGTATGGAGATGCCCAGCTGGCTGCTTATACCAATTGCCAAGCCAGCCCCCTTCTCCAATGTATAGACAAGGAAAGGGGGCTGGCTTGGAAATTAAAGGAAGCAGTGAGGTAATTAATACAACTACGGTATATTATTAAACTTTTTAACTAACTATTTACAACTAATCACTAGCCAATTCAATGCTAGAGTAAAATCTTAGTATATAAATTTAGGGTCAATTATGGGATTGGATAATGGAGAAATTTCAAACCTAATAAACCATTTTTTGCAACATTCAAATTTAGTAAATATTTCATATGAAATAAAAGACGATCGCAGACTTAGAGGAAAAGTACCGTATATTACACTGATTACAAATGGGGCTCACAAGGATACACTTACTTGGGTGTACACAGTGGATTCCAGATGACTCCCGATTCTGAATAGTGGTTTTGCTCCATCCACCCATTTGATATCACTGCTGCTCTATAAATGCACAAAAATTGCCATGAGTACTACTATATTTATCGATCTATCAATTGTTATAAGACCTATATATTGTCCTATCTGAAAATAATGTAGATATTATCTAATATATCATTCTAACTATTTATCTAATATATATCTATTGTTTTAATTCTTATAAATTGTTGTAATATCTATTGATTAATATGTACCGTTAATACTCGAGTATAAGCCGACCCGAGTATAAGCAGAGACCACTAATTTTGCCACAAAAAACTGGAAAAACTTAATGACTCGAGTATAAGCCTAGGGGGGAAATGCAGCAGCTCTTGGTAAATTTCAAAAATAAAAATAGATACCAATAAAAGTAAATTTAATTGAGACATCAGTAGGTTAAGTGTTTTTGAATATCCATATTGAATCAGGAGCCCCATATAATGCTCCATAAAGTTCATCATGGGCCCCATAAGATACTCCATACAAATACGCCCCATATAATGCTCCATAAAGTTTATAATGGGCCCTATAAGATGCTCCATACAAAAATATGCCCCATATAATGCTGCACAAAGGTTGATTATGGCCCCATAAGATGCTCCATAGAAACATTTTCCCCATACAATGCTGCATAAAGGTTGATTATGGCCCCATAAGATGCTTGATACAAAAATAACGCCATATAATGCTGCATTAAGGTTGATTATGGCCCCATAAGATGCTCCATAGAAAGATTTGCCCCATAGAATGCTGCGTTAAGGTTGATTATGGCTCCATAAGATGCTCCATAGAGATATTTGCCCCATATGCTGCGATTTAAAAAAAAAATTACATACTCACCTCTTGACCTGAGCAGGCGGGGACACCAGCACTTGTGATATTCATGTGTCCCCGTTCCACCGCCACGCGCTTCGTCTTCCGTCTCTCTGCAGTGACTGTTCAGGCAGAGGGGCGGAACGCACACTAAACACGTCATCGCGCCCTCTGACCTGAACGTCACAACCAGAGGATGCCGAAGATGGAGCGGCGCGCGACGGTGGAATGGGGACAGGTGAATATCACATGGCTCACCTCCCATTATACTCACCCTCCCGGCGCGGTCCCTGCTTCTCCGATGCGATGGCGCCAGCAGCTTGTTCCTATGTCCAGTGGTCACTGGTACCGCTCATCAAAGTAATGAATATGCGGCTCCACCCCTATGGGTCCATATTCATTACTTTAATGAGCGGTACCACGTGACCGCTGAACACAGAAAGAGCTGCGTGCGCCGGAGAAGCAGGGACATGCAGAGACGCGCCGGGAGCAGGTGAGTATGATGGACAGCTGCCGCTCCTATCAACACCCCCCCCCCCCCCCCGGCCCCCTGGGACAATTACTCGAGTATAAGCCGAGAGGGGCACTTTCAGCCTAAAAAAATGGGCTGAAAATCTCGGCTTATACTCGGGTATATACGGTATGCATTATATAATATGTAATATAATCTATTATCTATCTAATGTACCTATCATTCTAATATCTGTCTAATGTACTGTATATGTATCAGTCAAATATTTATAAATTGATTTAATACCTATGCATTGGCCTAATATGTATGTATGTAGCTATCTATGGTCTAATATATCTATCAAACTAATATCTATTTATTATCTATCTCTCTCATATTTATCTATCTATTTATCGATGCATCTCTTTTACCTTTTTGGTGTCCGTCTCAGACTGACCCAGATACCCAGAGGGAAGGCTGGCAGAGACTGACAGTTGTTGGTCATATGTTATAATTCTGCCTTCCTTCAATAAGCGGATCCAGCTGTAACCAACTGAAAATGATTAAAAATATAAAATATGAATCAATTAATAATACAGATGTAAGGAAAGGATCCTTAACCCTGCTGTTCTGTTCGGTCTGGGGAGACCTATTTTGAACTTTGGTATTTTTTGGGGTGTTCAAGATGCGGTTCTGAAACTTGTGGTTGATTGACTTAAATGAGGATGGGTCGGTCGGCCACGGGTTTCAGAGCCGCATCTTGAATATTTTAAAGAATATTGAAGTTCAAGGTCGATCATTTTTGACCAACAGAACAGCAGGGTTAAATGGAATCTGTCAGCAGGTTTTTGCAATGTTATCTGGGAGCAGCATGATGTATGAGACTGATTACAGCGATGTGTCACTTGCTTACAAGCTTGCAGTACTTTCAATACAATCAGTGTTTTAAGAGCTGGACAGTATCACTTCAGGACTAGGTGTCACGTGCAAGGCAGTCCAGCTAATCTGCCTAACCCCACTCCCACTACTGATTGGCAGCTTGCCGACAGTGTACACAGGAAGCTGCCAATCAGCGGTGTGGGTGGGGTTATACAGAGCTCAGCATTCATAGCACTGCTACAATTAGTTGAATAAAGGGGCCATGGCACTAAAGGATAAGCCATCAATATATCAACATCCTAGAACATTAAAAACATAGCACTAACATGGGACATTTTGTTACACGCATTTCTATTTTTTTTCTCCCATAACATAATGCATCAGGTTTTGATTTAAAAAAAGCACTCTGCAATTTAAGGCTTTAGGGATTCAGTTTTGGTGCAGTTTTTGTGGCTAGAAATTAAAAGTGTGGCTATTTGACATTTTTCTTGAATCTACACTTGGATGTGACAAAAGGCTGACCCTAGAACTGAATGTACTAATCCGGCTGTATGCTCTGCTGGGGCTCACTGAATTAATGAGGGAGCGATGAGGCTCACCTAACCAGAACGATTTCTATTTTTTCACATGGCTAAAGCAAAGGGCAACTTCCAGTGTGATGCCAGATCTGAAGGACGTAAGAGCATCTTCAACAGAAACCCATAGTTGCAGGGAGTTCCCAGCCATACTATAACAGAGTGTGGGGGGAGATGTGGCAACTCTTAAAGGGAATCTGTCACCAGATTTTTGCTAACCCGTGTCATAGAACAGAGAACTGAATGCGGGGCTCTGTGTAACCCTGCCCACTGCTCTGATTGACAGCTTTCTTTGGCAGCTTTCTGCCTATGCACAACGTACAATCAGTGGCGGGATTTGGCTATATATATATATAAAGCTGAATGTGTGTATGTGTGTATGTATGTGTGTATGTCCGGGATTGGCATCTGCACCATCGCAGCTACAGCCACAAAATTTTGCACAGTCACACGTTTGGACCCCGAGAGCATCACAGGCTATGTTTTGAGGTGAAATTTTAAACCCGCGCGTTCCAATTCACCAAACAATTTTGCCCCTATCTACATAATGGGGAAAAAGTGAAAGGAAAAGTATTGGAGGCAAATTGACAGCTGCCAGATGTGAACAAGGGGGACTTAAAGAGTGAGAGCGATGGCAGCAAAGAGTATATACCGTACAGCTGCTAAGGTGGGGCCCCGACATGGGATACTCAACACACGGGGATATGAACACACACACAAAATGCGCCACACACTACCACGTGCTTGAACACATATACCACCCTCAGCACACATTTCACCACACATACACCAACCTCGCCACGTAAAAGTCGAAACACAAAAGTCGTCGCGCAAAACTCGCCACATGCAAAACTAGGCTCACGCAAAACTCGCCACACGTGCAAAACTCATCTCATGGAAAACTCGCCACACGCAAAACTTGCACACGCGGTAAAATTGCCACATGCGCGAAAGTTGCCTCACACAAAACTTGCACATGCTCAAAACGCACCACACATGAAACTCGCCACGCGCAAAACTCGCCATGCGCAAAACTTGCTGCACACAACTTGCTACACTAACCTGTCACATGCAACTCGACACACAAAAAGTTGCTACACGCATGTCGCCACACAAAACTCATCTCACAAAAGTCGCTACATGCATGTCGTCACATGCAACTCAACACACACAACTTGACACATGAAACTCGCTCTAAAACACACACAAGTCTGGTATTATCCTTCAAAAATAAAAATCTGATTAATAAGCAGACAAACTACAAGAGCAACAAATGTACCATATAGGAAATACGGCAGCTGTCAGTCACATGACCTGTCTATTATGTGTATGTGTGAGCTAATTTATACTGCCAGGGGGGAGGGCTTCCTGTTGGCTGGGGATTTATCAGGCTGCCAATTTAGCTTACAAATACTGAGGTAACAATACTGACCAAATAACGTGCGAACGCGGTCTAATACAGGAGGAGATGACACACAGATATATACTATATACAGGAGGAGATGACACACAGATATATACTATATACAGGGGAGATGACACCCAGGTATATACTATATACAGGAGGAGATGACACACAGGTATATACTATATACAGGAGGAGATGACACACAGGTATATACTATATACAGGAGCAGATGACTTACAGGTATATACTATATACAGGAGCAGATGACTTACAGGTATATACTATATACAGGAGCAGATGACTTACAGGTATATACTATATACAGGAGGAGATGACACACAGATACATACTATATACAGGAGGAGATGACACACACGTATATACTATATACAGGGGAGATGACACACATGTATATACTATATACAGGGGAGATGACACACAGGTATATACTATATACAGGAGGACATGACATACAGGTATATACTATATACAGGAGGACATGACACACAGTTATATACTATATACAGGAGGAGATGACATACAGGTATATACTATATACAGGAGGAGATGACAACCTGGTATATACTATATACAGGGGAGATGACATACAGGTACATACTATATACAGGGGCGATGACACACAGGTATATAATATATACAGTGGAGATGACACACAGGTATATACTATATACAGGAGGAGATGACAACCTGGTATATACTATATACAGGGGAGATGACACCCAGGTATATACTATATACAGGAGGAGATGACACACAGGTATATACTATATACAGGAGCAGATGACACACAGGTATATACTATATACAGGAGCAGATGACTTACAGGTATATACTATATACAGGAGCAGATGACTTACAGGTATATACTATATACAGGAGGAGATGACACACAGATACATACTATATACAGGAGGAGATGACACACACGTATATACTATATACAGGGGAGATGACACACATGTATATACTATATACAGGGGAGATGACACACAGGTATATACTATATACAGGAGGACATGACATACAGGTATATACTATATACAGGAGGACATGACACACAGTTATATACTATATACAGGAGGAGATGACATACAGGTACATACTATATCCAGGGGCGATGACACACAGGTATATACTGTATACAGTGGAGATGACACACAGGTATATACTATATACAGGAGGAGATGACATACAGGTATATACTATATACAGAAGCAGATGATACACAGGTATATACTATATACAGGAGGAGATGACTTACAGGTACATACTATATACAGGAGGAGATGACATACAGGTATATACTATATAAAAGAGGAGATGACACATAGGTATATAGAGGAGGAGATGACATACAGCAGGTGTATACTATATACAGGGGAGATGACATACAGGTATATACTATATATAGGAGTTGACATATAGGTATATACTATATATAGGAGGAGATGACATACAGGTATATAGTATATACAGAAGAGATGACATATAGGTATATAATATATACAGGAGGAGATGACACATGGGTATATACAATATACAGGAGGAGATGACATACAGCTGGTATATACTATTTACAGGGGAGATGACATACAGATATATACTATATACAAGAGAAGACATACAGGTGTATACTATATATAAGGGAGATGACAAACAGGTATATACTGAGGTGAAAATGAGGGGTGTGAGGTGAAAATGAAAAGGTGTGAGTGCAAAATGAGAGGAGTGAGGGAAAATAGTGGAGTGATCGGAAAATGACAGATGTGAGGTCGAAATGACAAATGTTAGGGGGGAATGAGAGGAGTGAGGGGGAAAATAAGAGGAGTGAGGGGCAAAATGAGAGGTGTAAGGGAGAAAATGAGAGGTGTAAGGGAGAAAATGAGAGGCATGATGGGAAAATAAGAGACGTGAGGTGCTATAACTAACCACAGATATTTACTATGCCCAGGCAACGCCGGGCTCTTCAGCTAATATACTTATATTCTTGACAATAGGTCAACTAGTCCTCTAATAAAATCTCAGTGATTTTATCAAAATTACAGCAAGCAGCCTTTTCAGTGATACATTATGGAAATAAAGATCTCTGACAGCACAATATGTTGCTCTCAAGTTAGGTGGCAAAAACCTGGTGACAGATTCACTTTCAGACAGCTTCCATAGACAGTCTTGGCACTAGCCATTTCACCTAGCAAGTCCCAGACAATGCTTCAGTATTCAACCTTTCATTGCTATACTGGCCTTTCCTGCTGGGGCTCCTGGATTGCATCCAC
Organism: Ranitomeya imitator; assembly: GCF_032444005.1. Lineage (NCBI taxonomy): Eukaryota > Metazoa > Chordata > Amphibia > Anura > Dendrobatidae > Ranitomeya > Ranitomeya imitator. Next base: position 70,828,771 of record NC_091283.1, on the reverse strand, counting down.
CAAGTAGATGCTGGCTGGTGGAGCAAATTTGCAGAGTTTAGTAACTGGTTTGCGGTCCGTTCCTGCCCTATACAGTATATTGCATGAGTAATACACAGTAATGCTCCCTGCCTGCCTTGCTGGCTGGAGTAATAGAGAATAGGGCAGCACGGTGGCGCAGTGATTAGCACCACAGCTTGTAGCGCTGGAGTCCTGGGTTCAAAACCCACTAAGGACAACATCTGCAAAGAGTTTGTATGTTCTCTCCGTATTTGCATGAGTTTCCTCCGGGTACTCCGGTTTCCTCCCACATTCAAAAGACATACTGATAGGGAATTTAGATTGTGAGCCCCAACGGGGACAGCGATGATAATGTGTGCAACCTGTAAAGCACTGCGGAATATGTTAGCGCTATATAAAAAAAAAAAGGGAATATATTGATCTTCTAGCTGGGTGGCATGTGCGCCAACAGAGGAGCAGCATAAAACAATTTGGGCGGCGAACACTTAACACTTTTTTCTTCCTTCAGGAAAATGCCAACAGTTCAGTCCGTCTGATAATCAGAAATAGATGGACTTCCAACATTGAAATTCCCCTGATAAACTAGTTTCACGGGAGACATAATACTAAGTACAGTAGTCAGAAATAAGCTATAGCTATAAAATATTTGTCTTTTACCTGGTGTTTCAGCGCTGTCATGTTTCTTACTGCTTCCCTTTGAATTGATGTCACAGCTTACGTGAAAAAAAGTGAACAACAAATGGTGCTTCTGGTGGAGATGTAAAGGGAGCTCTATTTTTATCTGGGAAAAAAATAATATCTGGTTGATGGCATATTTATTTTTTTCTTTAAGACAAAGATTCAAATTCCCTTTTTGAACATTGACATTTCCGGCAAAGGAGTTTACAACCTTTGCTGCACAAGGAGCTGGCAGTAAGGAGATCACTGCTATCATACAAGAAACTCACCTCGTCGTAAAACTCTGGGCATTGGTTATGGTGCAGGACCACGGCGTATGCATTTGTGGTGAACACAGGTCCCCCAGGCTTTCCGTAAATACACTGCAGCCAACAAGAAGTCAAAAGTGTTATAATGACAATGCATTTACTATTATGTGACAGATCACCGATATACCACACTTAGAATACTGTGCACAGTTCTGGTCTCCGATGTACAAGAAAGACATAGCTGAACTGGAGCGGGTGCAGAGAAGAGCGACCAAGGTTATTAGAGGACTGGGGGGTCTGCAATACCAAGATAGGTTATTATACTTGGGGCTATTTAGTTTCGAAAAACGAAGACTAAGGGGTGATCTTATTTTAATGTATAAATATATGAGGGGACAGTACAAAGACCTTTCTGATGATCTTTTTAATCATAGACCTGAGATAGGGACAAGGGGGATCCTCTACGTCTGGAGGAAAGAAGGTTTAAGCATAATAACAGGCGCAGGTTCTTTACTGTAAGAGCAGTGAGACTATGGAACTCTCTGCCATTTGATGTTGTAATGAGTGATTCATTACTTAAATTTAAGAGGGGACTGGATACCTTTCTGGAAAAGTATAATGTTACAGGGTATATACACTAGATTCCTTGATAGGGCGTTGATCCAGGGAACTAGTCTGATTGCCGTATGTGGAGTCGGGAAGGAATTTTTCCCCAGTGTGGAGCTTACTATTTGCCACATGGGTTTTTTTTTCCTTCCTCTGGATCAACATGTTAGAGCATGTTAGGTTAGGCTATGGGTTGAACTAGCTGGACTTAAAGTCTTCCTTCAACTTTAATAACTATGTTACTATGATATATATACAGGGTGATTCACTCGCTACTTTACCCAGAAAAATTGCTGCAACTTCAAAAAGAGAAATCTAGCATAATGAAATTTGGACTGTACATATGTTGGTTCATGAGAAACTGATGTCTTAAAGAAAGTGTTGAAAACGTCCACAGTTTCTATCCAAGCTGCTCCAATTTGTAGAATGTTCAATGCAGGATGTCTGGGGTCATAGCCTGAATTTCTTGCTGTATGTTCTCTCGCAGTGCCTGGAATATTTGTGGCTTGATTCTGCACACCCAACCCTTCAAATGGAAAAAATCTGGTAATAACAAATTATTTTCTCTTGATTGAGCCCTTTCAATTCCTGAACGAAAGTGACTCTATCCGGGCGAACACGACCTTTCTTGGCTGTTCGTTGACATGTGGAATATCACATGCCTGTCTCCTGGAAAAGCCTCTGCAATGACTTATGAGGAGATGCCAGAAGTCGCTGTTTCACATTTTTAATTGTTTCCTGACATTTTCAGACGTAGTCCATCATGCCAAATCCAGTAATGTTCTTGTACATTCCAACTTATTCACAAATGACAGAATCCAAAGTTTGGATGTGGGATTTGGACCTCCAAACTTCTTTGGAAACTCACTTTGGCACCTCTTTAAGGCCTCAGTTTTCCAGTAAGTTGTCACAATGAAAACACGCTCCTCCAAACTGTATCTATACATTGTTAACAAATGAAGAAGGAATTTGGCAGGAGTGAAATGCAAGCACCACAGAAACTACGAACGCGCAGAAAGGTGTGCAGCATTTCTATCTCGTAGTGGAGACGACCGCTGTGGCGACAAGGTGGGAAGACCACTTGGCGCAAGGATATTTCTCGTCGCCGAGGTTCATTGCACTTCTCAAAAACCAAATATATTATGAAAAAACTAAGATAGAAATAACATGAACATATACCCTGCTATATGTAAAAAGCAATAGTGCATATAAATAACATAGCAAACACTGAGTACCATATGTTATTTATATGCACTATTGCTTTTTATTTACTTATAGAAGGGTATATGTTAATTTTGTTACTATCTTAGGTTTTGTCGGTTTAATGGCTAGTGTGAACATGCTCCTACACATTGCATGCATACCAGCTTGTACTCCAGCTCATTTCTTTCAATTTTATATACAGGTCCTTCTCAAAAAATTAGCATATAGTGTTAAATTTCATTATTTACCATAATGTAATGATTACAATTAAACTTTCATATATTATAGATTCATTATCCACCAACTGAAATTTGTCAGGTCTTTTATTGTTTTAATACTGATGATTTTGGCATACAACTCCTGATAACCCAAAAAACCTGTCTCAATAAATTAGCATATCAAGAAAAGGTTCTCTAAACGACCTATTACCCTAATCTTCTGAATCAACTAATTAACTCTAAACACATGCAAAAGATACCTGAGGCTTTTATAAACTCCCTGCCTGGTTCATTACTCAAAACCCCCATCATGGGTAAGACTAGCGACCTGACAGATGTCAAGAAGGCCATCATTGACACCCTCAAGCAAGAGGGTAAGACCCAGAAAGAAATTTCTCAACAAATAGGCTGTTCCCAGAGTGCTGTATCAAGGCACCTCAATGGTAAGTCTGTTGGAAGGAAACAATGTGGCAGAAAACGCTGTACAACGAGAAGAGGAGACCGGACCCTGAGGAAGATTGTGGAGAAGGACCGATTCCAGACCTTGGGGAACCTGAGGAAGCAGTGGACTGAGTCTGGTGTGGAAACATCCAGAGCCACCGTGCACAGGCGTGTGCAGGAAATGGGCTACAGGTGCAGCATTCCCCAGGTAAAGCCACTTTTGAGCTACAGAGAAGCAGCACTGGACTGTTGCTAAGTGGTCCCAAGTACTTTTTTCTGATGAAAGCAAATTTTGCATGTCATTTGGAAATCAAGGTGCCAGAGTCTGGAGGAAGACTGGGGAGAAGGAAATGCCAAAATGCCTGAAGTCCAGTGTCAAGTACCCACAGTCAGTGATGGTGTGGGGTGCCATGTCAGCTGCTGGTGTTGGTCCACTGTGTTTCATCAAGGGCAGGGTCAATGCAGCTAGCTATCAGGAGATTTTGGAGCACTTCATGCTTCCATCGGCTGAAATGCTTTATGGAGATGAAGATTTCATTTTTCAGCACGACCTGGCACCTGCTCACAGTGCCAAAACCACTGGTAAATGGTTTACTGACCATGGTATTACTGTGCTCAATTGGCCTGCCAACTCTCCTGACCTGAACCCCATAGAGAATCTGTGGGATATTGTGAAGAGAAAGTTGAGAGACGCAAGACCCAACACTCTGGATGAGCTTAAGGCCGCTATTGAAGCATCCTGGGCCTCCATAACATCTCAGCAGTGTCACAGGCTGATTGCCTCCATGCCACGCCACATTGAAGCAGTCATTTCTGCCAAAGGATTCCCGACCAAGTATTGAGTGCATAACTGAACATTATTATTTGTTGTTTTTTTTTGTTTGTTATTAAAAAACACTTTTATTTGATTGGATGGGTGAAATATGCTAATTTATTGAGACAGGTTTTTTGGGTTATCAGGAGTTGTATGCCAAAATCATCAGTATTAAAACAATAAAAGACCTGACAAATTTCAGTTGGTGGATAATGAATCTATAATATATGAAAGTTTAATTGTAATCATTACATTATGGTAAATAATGAAATTTAACACTATATGCTAATTTTTTGAGAAGGACCTGTATTATGAAAAGCAAAGCAACTTTGCTAGCAGTCTTGATAAAACATTTCCTATAATTTTATGTGAACATCTCCTATGGCGTTCTGTGCATCTCCGTGAATACATACACACTCTGTGAGGTCTGATCCAGCAGTCACTCTGCTTTTCATCTGTCTTTTATTCTTGCTAAACTACTAAATGTATAAGAGCTAGAAAGAGGGGACAGATGAGAAGAGTTAAACGAGAGTATGATCAGAGTTGGTTTGTAGTCTGTACCGACGGAGAATACTTATAAAGCTGCTTAATTTTCCCCTTTTAGGAAAAAAAAAATGATTCTAAAAGTGGAAAAAAAGGTTTTAAAGTGAATCTATTGCCAGGGTTTTGCTACCTTCTGAGAGAACAGCATGATGTAGAGTGCAATTTGATTTGTGCAGTAACTCTCAACATACAGCAATGTTTTTCTCACGCTGAATTGGCATGGGAAAAAAAGCTTCCACTCAGCACTGCCCCATATAAGAATACTGAGTGCTACTTGATCAAACATTGCATATGTCACGAGTTTACCATGACAGAGTGGAGCCAGAAGACTGCAGCATCTGATTTCTCCTACTCCTGCACTGATTAGAAGCCCTTCACCTTCATATTAAAAGGTGCAGGTTTCTTTTAACAGTACAGGGGTTAATCTGCTCAGTTGAGAGCTCCTGGAAGGTTTCCTTCATTAAGGCTCTCAGCTGTTCACTGTTAGCCACTCCCATCTCCTAAAATCTGGGCCCTGGCAAGCACTCATTGTCAGAGCAGGATTATGCTGCATGGCTGAAGGTTGTTGGTTGTTATTTGAGAAGGCCTTTGGTGGATTTAGCTGTGACTGTTGCTAGGTTTTGAATGTGTGATAATTCCCTTCCTTCTCCTACTTTGGTTTTACCCCATCCTCCATTGCCCGGTGTATACCTCTGTTTTTTTGTGTGAATACATTTGTATGATTGATATTTTCCATTACCCCTGTTCGTATTACATTGTTAGTCTGGTTGGTGTATTACGGTACAGTACTGCTCCCCTCTTCCCTGGGTGGGGCAAGGGTACAGACTGAGGATGGATTCAGGAGCTAAGGCAAGGTACATGGCCCTAGCATCTTCACCATCAGAAGTAATCCGGCGGGGAACAGGGTGAGCTAGGGCAACCCTAGCTTTAAGAACAGGGAAGGATCCCCTGGTCCCGGACACCCGACAGAGTTGTGACAGCACAGCACTCGTCCGCTGAATACGCTCATGTGAGCGAGTCCTTATGTTTTTCAAACAGTTAAATCAGCAAACCTTCAGAGCTGGTGCTTCCGGCTCATCTAGTTCTCGGAATTCAATCTTGACAGCAATATTCCTAGCCTGTGGAAATACAGAAACCACAATGCTTTAGAATAAAACCTGTTATCATACAACCATAATGGACAAAACTAAACATCATCTATTCACCTTAGCAAATGATTTTTGACTATCGTACTTTAAATGTAGAGGATATACGTAGAGATGGTTTCTATATGTGGTGAACGGATAGCAATACTTTGTTACTTCTGGGACAAATTCCTCAACTTCCACTGCAATTTTCTGGTTCTCTTTGTCATACGGTCTGATGGGTATACAAGATGACGTCACACAATCTGGTGGAGAAAAATGATAGAAAGCCTTACATTAGCATATAACTATACTGTATCCCCAACTATCCCAAACTAGGGGAGAGTTTGGGAATATTTTAGTGATTGTTACAGCTTCCCACTACGAGAACCCCAGAGACCATACATTCATCACCTCTCTTACTGTAAAAGCAAAATAAATATCCATGATTAAATTACAGATTTTTTTTAAATTAAATTTGCCTAATTTCAAAAAAGTCACTCACAAATCTGATTATTCATTCATGAGTCAGATCGACAGGAGGAAACCATGTCGGCTTTGTATATGCATGGCCAAGTGGAAACATACCAAATACTCTTAATTACATGTTATTATGCTATATTACAAGATCACATGATGGGTTCACGTCCAAGACCCAAAGTTGTTTTACTTGTTTTCTCTTGTGTAACACAAAATCCATCTACGGTAATAATGTTTTCTCATCATTCATTCATTTTCTAATTTCTGCAGTTGTAATGTTTGTTATCCCCAGAGAGGATACAACTTTACTTGCCGTTTGCTCTGTTTCTTTTCGAAAATCAACATATGCATTACATAAGGTGAAACATGGGAAATCCATGAACTTTAACAGAGGTCATGTGAAAAAATAGCAATATCTTATAAAAAGAAAATATCAACTTTAGTTTAACGTATCTGTATAAATTTGGGCATGGTACTGAGCCCAGATGTATCTAAGACCAAGTAATAATATAAACACAATTATAAAATATTACAGGGCCTTTCAATGACTATAATGCTGATGGACTTCTCTAGACTTCTTAGGATAGGCCATCAACAACTGATCGATGGGTTCCAATGCTGGCATCTCTGCCCATCATTTAAATCATGCGACCCGCGGGAAGGTCCCTGGAGTCCACAATGCTCGGGCGGCAGCCATATCCTGCCGGCCCTTTAACTCCCAAGTGCATGGTACGCAGCATTCATTACAGAACGCTGCCTGCCCTGCACATGAATGATGACGTCATCGGGGTGGGTGGGGTTAGCGGCTAATGCACTCCCGCCCTCCTGTCCCAGAAGAGGAGCTGCTGCCAGAGATTCCAGAGCGGTCTCTGTGCTGGCAACTCTAATTGTCTGCAGGTGATGTGTGCCCCTCAGCTATGTGCCTCCAAGTCATCTCTGTGCCCCCCTGTGATCTCTGTGCCCCATAGGTTACGTCCCCCTGTGATCCCTATGCCCCTCAGCTATGTGCCCCCTGTGATTTCTGTGCCCCCCTGTGATTTCTGTGTCCTCCAGCTATATGCCCCCCTGTAATTTCTGTGCCCTCCAGATATATGCCCCCTGTGATTTCTGTGCCATCCAGCTATATGCTCCCCAGTGATTTCTGTGCCCTCCAGCTATATGGCCTCCTGTGATCTCTGTTCCCAAAGCTATGTGCATCCCTGTGATCTCTGTGCCTCCCAGCTTTGTGCCCCTCTGCTCTACGTGCCCCTCTGTGATCCTTGTGCCCCCTGCTATGTACCCCCTGTGATATTTGTGCTCCCACGTGTTCTGTGCCCCCTGTCATCTTTGTTCCCTCCAGCTATGTGCGCCCCAGCTATGTGCCCCTCCGTGATCTCAGAGCCCCCCAGCTATGTGCCCTCCTGTGATTTTTGTGCCCACCCTGTGATTTCTGTGCCCCCTGTGATCTATGCGCCCATCTGTGATCCCTGTGCCCCCCTGCTATGTACCCCCTGTGATATTTGTGCTCCCATGTGATCTGGGCCCCCTGTCATCTTGGTCTCCTCCAGCTATGTGTGCCCCACCTATTTGCCCCTCCGTGATCTCAGTGCCCCCTAGCTATGTGCCTTCCTGTGATCTTTGTGTCCCCCCATGATTTCTGTGCCCCCAGTGATCTTTGTGCCACCCCGGAAAGCAGCTGTGAGAAGCAACATGATCAGTATCACCTAACATCACAGCTGCACCAAAGAGAAGCAGCTCCAGCCATGACATTAAGGTTGAGTTACAGTAATTAATTGTTTGACTAAATATACGAGGGTCATTTTCAAGGTGATCATTTTTGTTTGGCCCCTGATTGATGGTAGAAATTTCCAAATGGCCCCAGCTGGTAAAAGGTTCCCCACCCCTGATCTAAATAAAGGGGCCATGACTATTGTTGGCCAAGGCACAGCACTGCACATATGGTTGTGAATGCGTCTACAACTGCTCAACCTTAGCGTCTTTTAAGAGAACCTGACACCCCCAAATTCGAAGGTGATCTAAGCCCACCGGCATCAGGGGCTTATCTACAGCATTCTGTAATGCTGTAGATAAGCCCCTGATGTATCCTGAAAGATGAGAAAAAGAGGTTAGATTATACTCACCCAGGGGCGGTCCCGCTGAGGTCCGGTTCTCAATTTATTGTACATGATATAAAGTAATATTTCCTGGTAACTCTGCTCTCTGAGATGCTGTGGTTATTACTGTGCAATATTGTGACTTATTTCATCCATCGTATATTATTGATGTTACTTTGGTGGTTATATTTGGTTATTGTATACCTCAAGGGTTTTGGGGTGATTATATTACTATGTGGTTTTAAATGTTTTTAGGTGTTTGTCTATTTTCCCCAATAAACTTTATGTTTATGTGCTCATAACTATGTAGTTCTTTTCCTTTTTCACTTAGATCGGAATTCTCTGAACACAGCGATCCCACTGTAAGACATACAGATGTAAGATTCCAAAAAATTGGTTTATACCATTTTGTATTATAACAAAATAAGAGATTGTAGCCAACAATAAATTTGCAAGGTGACAAGCCCTTAGAAGTGGTAATCACAATTATCAAATCAATGTTTTCAACTTCTTAAACTACAAAGGTTTCTGAGGGCACAATATATTACAGCCATTAGGAGTGATACCACCTGGCCAAAGTTTCTGTGGAATTTAAATACAGTGTGTGAAGGAACAATAATCAGGATGTTGTTGTCCATAGTAAGTATATTGTAGGGAAAGAACAGATTGATGAACACAGTTGTTTCTTCACAAGAATAAGAGATAGTCTGCAAGAGGGACATGCAGAAACTCTGATTAGCAAAGTGAGGAAATTGGCTATTGCTGCCAGAACCCCTAAAATTGATCCCATCTTGAAGAGACATACTGGAAAATAGGGAATTGTGGATCAAGCCACTCGGTGGGGCAGCACCTATGTAATGATTGAGTGATTGCTTGAGCTGAAACCCTTCATTGTAGATATGGCCAACCCTTAGGTAACACTACATGAAGGTCAATGGATACAGGTGGCTGAATAAAAGGAATTGCTTCATCACTTATTTAAAGTGACTAAAAAGTTATGAGCTGAGGATTTAACTCCTGCCATTTTTATGAAGGAGTGGAAGAACTTATTGTTTTGCCTGTCCCAAAGAGGAGGTTTAATCGCAGATGGCAATGCTGCTTCAATGAAACAGAGAGAGACACTGCTATTAGAAAATAAAACTCTTCTAGCAGCTGTTTATGTGGACCCGAGTGATTGTATATTGCTGGATGATCAACAGCTACTAAAAGAAAAGAATCTCTGATTGAGTTAGCAGTTAGGATGAGTAGGCTACAGGACGGCCAAGAGCAAGAGGACTCGGGTCCTGCCACTGCTGCTGGCGTTCCTTCATCCTCATTAGATGAGGAGTTTGATTTCGAAAAGTATTTGGGTGACATGGAGCAGGCAAAGCGTTGCTGCAGGGAAAAAGATGCCACTCCCATAGAAAACAGATTGACCATATTTCAGCAACGTTTTTCACTTGCTCTCAAAGAAGTAGAAAAGTTCAATCGTTCATCAAAACTGACTGTGCACGAGGCAATTCCTTTATACCCGGAAATTGTTAGAGATGTCGCCCATGTGGTTACTGCTTTGCCACCTACCCAAGTTAGTGTAGAGAGGTTGTTCTCCAGCCTTAAAATAATTAGGTCAGATGTGAGGTCATCTATGAAGGAGGATCTGATGGAGGCGATGCTATTTCTCAGAACAAATTCATAGACTGCACAAATGCTAATCAGTACGTTTTTGTTGAAAACTTTTTTTTACACTTACTGCAGAGTGTATAATAAATTGTAAATATGCAACATAAATGTTGTTCTAAAGTTGTATTCCAATAAATATACTTTATGTTCAATCTAAACGACTTGATTATTGTATCATAATAATGATTGAAACCCTGATGTTACCATTTTACCACAGTAAATTTGTCACTTAAACATGAGCCATGTATGAGGGAGTCGGAGTAGTGGAGTCAGAGATTTAGCCTACCGACTCCACAGCCCTGGTTACTGTTCAGTATCATTGTCATTCAATATTAATATTATGTGAGATAATGGTGCTTCTTATACCATGTGTGTATTTTCTTTATTTTTAATGACGGAAAAGGGGGTGATTTGAACTTTTATTTATTTTTTCATTTTTTTTTTACTTCTTTTTTTCCTTTTTACTATTCTCAATAGTGCCCAAAGGGGACTTGAAGCTGTGACCATCTGATCACTTGTGCAATATACAGCAATGCTATAGTATTGCTGCATATAGCATAAATCACGGTCTTCTTTTGAAGCCCGGCCACAAGCTAGGTTTCTAAGGGGCTCTGTAATGACAAGCACTGAGGTCTTCAGAAGACACCCAGCTGTCATAGCAACCCATTAGTGACCTGTGATCACGTGCCGATGGGTACATGGAATGATATGCCATCATGCTGGAGCATGTGAAATGCTTCTGGTAAAGGTTTTGAAATCGACATTTAACAGGTTAACAATCGCGGGTGGAGCACCGCCCTTCTCGCGATTCTTAGAGGCAGGTCCTGGCTGTAACACATAGCCATAACGTACTGGGTATGTTGCAGGCTCACTTCATAAGCCCGCTCCATACACACCACTTCGGACTTGCACCATACATAAACAGCGGATATCTTGAAGCGGTTGAAGGAAACGTGTCATCAGAAAATTACCTAATTTATAAAGTAGGCTTTTACATTAAATATAATTTGTTGATTTTTTTTTCTGAAACTATACATATTTTTAAAAAAACAAATCTCGCAATTTTATTACTGACCACTAGACCTCAAACAAGATATTAAATATGATAAAAGTTGATGTTAAAATTGCCCGCGAAAGTAGAATTAATGGCATTTACACATTGTTGGTATTGGTTATTAAGTTGCTGAAGGACTGGCAGAATATGTGACATCACTTTACTGTTGCTGATATATTACTAAAGGTACCGTCACACTCAGCGACGCTGCAGCGATATAGACAACGAGCCGATCGCTGGAGCGTCGCTGTTTAGGTCGCTGTAGAGACGTCAAATACAGCAACACCAGAACGATGCAGGAGCGATCCAGTGACGTAACGGCGACTCACTTATCATTCTCGGTGGTTGTTAGCTCCATGTAAAACATTGCTGGCATCGTTGCTTTTGATGTCAAACATGACGATACACGCCGACCTGACGACCAAATAAAGTTCTGGACTTCTAGCTCCGACCAGCGATGGCACAACGAGAACGCTATCCAGGACGCTGCAACGTCACGGATTGTTGTCGTTCTCGTTGCAAAGTTGCTGAGTGTGACGGTACCTTAAGCCATACTACAGCTATCGGGAAATACTTTTCATCATTAGTAGATAAAAACTAGTGATGTGCATATTACTAACTTCCTATGCTGTGACATTATGATTGCTGAAGAAGGTACAGATGAATGACCTCGGGGAGACCAAAACATCCAACACCGCGGAGAGACCATCACGTGTTTCTCAACACAGTGATCCAGAACACTGCCCCCATCCCTTTACATGCATTATTATTGCTGAAGACATAGGCATTTTATAGTAAACTTCATACTTGAAAAGTCGAGAGGAACACAGTCTACAGTAACGTCCAGGTGTCCAGGTATAATTTGGAGCTTAGTCTTTTCTGGTCTGTATTGGGAAAACAATTGAAAAAGTATTAGTTACAGAATTAAAATAAAGTATGTTAAAAAGAAAAAAAATGCTTGTTTTATCTGTATATATTACATATTTTAGCCTCACTCCTGTAAGAATGTTCTGATGGCAAAATGAGATAAAGGGGAGACACTAAACTCTGAGGCTATATACAGTAGTTTTGATTCCATACGATCATGTAGAAAGCTGTTTAACCCCTTCCTGTGCTTCCGCTTTCCCATCCCCTTCTTCCAAAAGCAATAACTTACTTACAGTGCCTACAAGTAGTATTCAACCCCCTGCAGATTTAGCAGGTTTACACATTTGGAATTAACTTGGCATTGTGACATTTGGACTGTAGATCAGCCTGGAAGTGTGAAATGCACTGCAGCAAAAAGAATGTTATTTCTTTGTTTATTTTTTTTTTTAAATTGTGAAAAGTCTTTTCAGAGGGTCATTTATTATTCAACCCCTCAACCCACCAGAATTCTGTTTGGTTCCCCTAAAGTATTAAGAAGTAGTTCAGGCACAAAGAACAATGAGCTTCACATGTTTGGATTAATTATATCTTTTTCCAGCCTTTTCTGACTATTTAAGACCCTCCCCAAACTTGTGAACAGCGCTCATACATGGTCAACATGGGAAAGACAAAGGAGCATTCCAAGGCCATCAGAGACAAGATCGTGGAGGGTCACAAGGCTGGCAAGGGGTACAAAACCCTTTCCAAGGAGTTGGGCCTACCTGTCTCCACTGTTGGGAGCATCATCCGGAAGTGGAAGGCTTGTGGAACTACTGTTAGCCTTCCACGGCCTGGACAGCCTTTGAAAGTTTCCTCCCGTGCCGAGGCCAGGCTTGTCCGAAGAGTCAAGGCTAACCCAAGGACAACAAGGAAGGAGCTCCGGGAAGATCTCATGGCAGTGGGGACATTGGTTTAAGTCAATACCATAAGTAATGTACTCCACCGCAATGGTCTCCGTTCCAGACGAGCCCGTAAGGTACCTTTACTTTCAAAGCGTCATGTCAAGGCTCGACTACAGTTTGCTCATGATCACTTGGAGGACTCTGAGGCTGACTGGTTCAAGGTTCTCTGGTCTGATGAGACCAAGATCGAGATCTTTGGTGCCAACCACACACGTGACGTTTGGAGACTGGATGGCACTGCATACGACCCCAAGAATACCATCCCTACAGTGAAGCATGGTGGTGGCAGCATCATGCTGTGGGGCTGTTTCTCAGCCAAGGGGCCTGGCAATCTGGTCCGCATCCATGGGAAGATGGATAGCACGGCCTACCTGGAGATTTTGGCCAAGAACCTCCGCTCCTCCATCAAGGATCTTAAGATGGGTCGTCATTTCATCTTCCAACAAGACAACGACCCAAAGCACACAGCCATGAAAACCAAGGCCTGGTTCAAGAGGCAAAAAATCAAGGTGTTGCAGTGGCCTAGTCAGTCTCCTGACCTTAACCCAATTGAAAACTTGTGGAAGGAGCTCAAGATTAAAGTCCACATGAGACACCCAAAGAACCTAGATAACTTGGAGAAGATCTGCATGGAGGAGTGGGCCAAGATAACTCCAGAGACCTGTGCCGACCTGATCAGGTCTTATAAAAGACGATTATTAGCTGTAATTGCAAACAAAGGTTATTCCACAAAATATTAAACCTAGGGGTTGAATAATAATTGACCCACACTTTTATGTTTAAAATTTATAAAAATTTAACTGAGCAACAAAACTTTTTGGTTTGTAAGATTTATGCATCTGTTAATAAATCCTGCTCTTGTTTGAAGTTTGAAGGCTCTAACTTATTTGCATCTTATTAAACCTGCTAAATCTGCAGGGGGTTGAATACTACTTGTAGGCACTGTATTTGTGCATTGACATTGCCATATGTGGGCTTGTTTTTTTTGACAATTTATGCTTCTGAATAACACAATTAATTTCAAAACAAAATGTATGGGAAATGCATTTTTGGGGGTGAGGGGATTTACAGCACTCACTGAGTGATAAAAATGACCTTGCAGCATGATGGTTCAGGTCAGTATGATTATAGAAATACCAAACTGGCATGTTTTGTTTTTATTTTAATGGTGAAAAAAATTCAAATGTTCATTAAAAAAAAAAATGTTTCTTTAAGCCATTTTCTGACACCAGTAACATTTTTGTCGATGGAGCAGTTTGAGGGTTTGCTTTTTGTGTGGCAAGCTGAGGTTTTTTATTGGCAGGGTTTTAGGTTATCCATGATAGTAACATAGTAACATAGTTAGTAAGGCCGAAAAAAGACATTTGTCCATCCAGTTCAGCCTATATTCCATCATAATAAGTCCCCAGATCTACGTCCTTCTACAGAACCTAATAATTGAATGATACAATATTGTTCTGCTCCAGGAAGACATCCAGGCCTCTCTTGAACCCCTCGACTGAGTTCGCCATCACCACCTCCTCAGGCAAGCAATTCCAGATTCTCACCGCCCTAACAGTAAAGAATCCTCTTCTATGTTGGTGGAAAAACCTTCTCTCCTCCAGACGCAAAGAATGCCCCCTTGTGCCCGTCACCTTCCTTGGTATAAACAGATCCTCAGCGAGATAACAGGATTTTTGGTTGCTTACCGTAAAATCTGTTTCTTGAAGCCTCCATTGGGGGACACAGGAACCATGGGGGTGTATGCTGCTGCCACTAGGAGGCTGACACTATGCAAATAAAAAAGTTAGCTCCTCCTCTGCAGTGTACACCCCACCGACTGGCATTAAACTCTTCAGTTAGTGAGAAAGCAGTAGGAGAAAGAACAAGGTTGAAAAACCATAACCACAAACTTGAGAACTGTAAACGTGAGAACAGTCAGAGAACATATAACAAAAACATTGGGAGGGAGCTGTGTCCCCCAATGGAGGCTTCAAGAAACAGATTTTACGGTAAGCAACCAAAAATCCTGTTTTCTTTATCGCCTCTCATTGGGGGACACAGGAACCATGGGACGTCCCAAAGCAGTCCCAAGGGCGGGAAAAACAGACTTCCATCAGGTCAGAGGACTCACCACTGCCGCCTGCAGGATCCTTCTGCCTAGGCTGGCGTCCGCCGATGCGTAGGTATGGACCTTGTAAAATTTGGCGAACGTGTGGATGGAAGACCAAGTTGCCGCTTTGCACAGCTGTAGAGCGGAAGCCCTGTGGTGCACCGCCCAGGAGGCGCCGACTGCCCGGGTAGAGTGAGCCTTAATCCCAGGAGGGGGCACTCTGTTCTTGACCCGGTAAGCCTCCAAGATTGCCATTCTGATCCATCGAGCAATAGTCGCTTTAGAAGCCGGCTGGCCTCTGCGCGTGCCATCAGGAATGACGAAAAAGGAATCCGTCTTCCGGAAAGTGGACGTTCTGTCCAGATAGATCCTCACAGCCCTGACAAGGTCCAGCTTGTTCAATGATCGCTCCAGAGGATGAGTCGGAGCTGGACAAAAGGAAGGTAGAACGATGTCCTCGTTGAGGTGGAAGGTGGAAACCACCTTAGGAAGAAAAGAAGGTGGGGGCCGGAAGACCACCTTGTCCTGGTGAATGACCAAAAACGGAGGACGGCAAGACAGGGCCGCCAGCTCGGAAACGCGGCGAATGGACGTGATGGCCACAAGAAAGGCTACCTTCCATGATAAAACTGATAGAGGAATCTCCCTAAGAGGTTCAAAGGGAGAAACCGTCAGAACGTCCAGTACCAGGTTTAGGTCCCATGCCTCCACAGGGGCCCTGTACGGCGGGACGGCGTGGGCTACCCCCTGAAAGAAGGTCTTAACCTGTGGCCGAGAGGCCAAGGTCTTCTGAAAGAGGATGGAAAGTGCAGAGACCTGACCATTCAGGGAACTAAGAGCCAGGCCCGAATCCAGTCCTGCCTGAAGGAAGGCCAAAAGAGAAGGCAGGGAAAAAACCATAGGCGGAACGCGGTTGGACTCGCACCACCGGAAGTAGGCCTTCCAGGTGCGGTAGTAGATCCTGGAAGACGAAGGCTTCCGAGCCTGAATCATGGTGTGAATCACCCGGTCCGAAAGGCCGGACGCTCTCAGAACCGCGGTCTCAACAGCCACGCCGTTAAACTGAGCGACCGAGAATTCGGGTGGCAGATCGGACCCTGGGACAGCAGATCGGGCCTGTCTGGAAGGCGCCAGGGAGCGTCCGCGAGAAGGTTGACGAGCTCCGCGAACCAAGCTCTCCTGGGCCAATCCGGGGCGATCAGGATGACCGGCACCCCTTCCGCTTTGATCTTCTTCAACAGTTTGGGAGTTTAATGGAAGGGGTGGGAACAGGTAGGGCAGCTCGAACTGTGACCAAGGAATGGCCAGAGCATCGACGCCCACTGCGAGAAGATCGCGGGACCTGGAGACGAACTGCGGAACCTTCTTGTTGACTCGGGACGCCGTGAGATCCACATCCGGAGTTCCCCATCGAAGACAAATCTGATGGAAGACCTCCGGATGCAAGGACCATTCCCCTGCCGGGAGGCCCTCGCGGCTGAGGAAGTCGGCGGCCCAGTTTTCCACGCCGGGGATATGCACCGCGGATATCACCGGAACCGTTGCCTCTGCCCAAAGGAGGATCTTGGATATCTCGGCAAGGGCCAAGGAGCTCCGAGTCCCCCCCTGATGGTTGACATATGCCACAGCCGTGGCGTTGTCCGTCTGGATCCGGACTGGAAGGCCCCTGAGGATCCTTTCCCAGTGGCGGAGGGACAGGAAGATGGCCCGAATTTCGAGGACGTTGATCGGCAGAGATGACTCCCGCAGCGACCAGCGGCCCTGGACCGTCAGGTGGCGAAAAACCGCACCCCAGCCGAGCAGGCTGGCGTCCGTTGTCACCACCTGCCAGTGAATTGGAAGGAAGGACCTGCCCTGGGAGATGAGAGGTGACGTCAGCCACGAGTTGAGAGACCGCCTGACCCGAAAGGAGAGTTTGATCGGTCGATCCAGGGAGAAGACCGACCTGTCCCACTGAGACAGAATGGCTTGCTGAAGGGGTCGCGAATGGAATTGGGCGAAGGGAATCGCTTCCAATGTAGCTACCATCCTCCCCAGAACCTTCATGGCCGAACGGAGGGAGGGAGGTCGAGGACCCTGGAGCAAGCGTATGTCCCGACAGAGAGTGGATCTCTTGTCTGTGGGAAGGAAGACTCTGCTCTGACGAGTATCGAAAAGCATGCCCAGAAAGATGATGCGCTGAGAAGGAATAAGGCAGGACTTCTTCCGGTTTACCAGCCACCCGAAACGGGCTAAGGTGTCGAGAACAATGGACAGGCTTTCGTGGGCCTGAGCGAAGGACTGAGCCTTGATGAGGATGTCGTCGAGATATGGAAATAGGACCAAGCCTCTGACTCTCAAGATGGCCATCAGCGCCGCCATGATCTTTGTGAACACTCTTGGCGCGGTTGCAAGACCGAACGGCAGAGCGACGAACTGAAAATGATCTCGTTGCACTGCGAAGCGCAGGAAACGGTGATGTCCGGGAAATATCGGGACATGGAGGTAGGCGTCCTGGATATCTATTGAGCATAGAAACTCCTGAGCCTCCATGGAAGCAATTACTGAACGAAGGGATTCCATCCTGGAGTGTCTCAGGCGAACTCTCCTGTTCAGCAATTTGAGGTCCAGAATGGGGCGAACTTTGCCGTCTTTTTTCGGTACCACAAAAAGATTCGAGTAGAAACCCGTGAAGCGTTCTTTTTCTGGGACGGGAACGATTACCCTGGATTTGAGCAGAGAAGCGATGGCTGAGAAGAAGCCCGGAACTAGAGCGGGGTCTCTTGGAGGACGGGATTGGAAGAAACGATCCCGAGGTCGGGAAGCGAATTCTATTTTGTATCCCGAGGATACAACTTCCCTGACCCATGCATCCTCTACTGCGGAAATCCAGACGTCCCTGAAAAGGAGAAGACGGCCACCCAATCTGGGAGTTGGGCTGGAGTCTTGCCGAGAGTCATGCCGAGGTGGATCTTCCAGTCCTGGGCCTGGAGGATCTACCCTGGGAGAAACGAGGACGCCAGGACGGAGTGGGCCTAAAGGACACCGCCTTCTTCTCTTGACGTGCCTGTGGCCTCTGTTGCTGCTGGGAAAAGGAGTTTGACGCAGCGAAGCGACGAAAAGGCCGAAAAGAACGAAACTGTCGTCTAGGAGGAGGGCGACGAGGCTTGGCCTGGGGGAGAAAAGAACTTGTACCCCCGGTGGCGTCCTTAATTATTTGGTCCAGCTGGGAACCAAAGAGGCGAGAGCCCTGGAAGGGCAGACTAGTGAGGGACTTTTTGGAGGACAAGTCCGCCTGCCAGGCCTTGAGCCAAACGGTCCGGCGGATGGCAACGGCATTGCTGGAAGCTTGAGCCGCACAAGACACGACATCCAGGGAGGCGGAAACCAGGTATTCACCAGCGTGGGAAATCTGGTTGGCAAGTTCCGCTAATTGCGCGGGAGGCGCCCCATCCAGGATACCTCGCCGAAGATCCTTGGCCCATTTTGAGATGGATTTTGAAGCCCAAGTGGACGCAAAAGCTGGACATAGAGCCGCTGAAGCCGCTTCAAAAGCAGATTTCGCGAAGGATTCTATAACTCTATCGTTAGAATCCTTCAGAGATGCTCCGCCGGACAGAGGAAGCACCGTGTTGGTGGACAACCTGGAAACAGGGGGGTCCACCGAGGGAGAGGCCGTCCAATTGGCGGTAAGTTCTGGAGGAAAAGGATATAACACACCCAGGCGTTTTCCCCTCTGAAAACGCCTAGTGGGGTTCTCTCTCTCTCTGGACACGATTTCCTCGAATTCAGGATGAGGAGCGAAAAATTTTGAAGGTGGTTTGGCCCGTCTAAACGAAACCGCCTGATCTGCGGGTTCCGTAGAGGGATCCTTGATGCCACATGTTTGGTTTATTGCCCCAATGAGGTTCTGGACTGTCTCACTCATGGTGGCGATTTGGTTAGGATCCAGCTCCGAAGTATCCTCCGAAGGCGCGTCAGATAATGCCTCGCCTGACTCAGGGGAGGAGGATCGGTGGGACACCAACCACGGGGGAGGGCCGAGCGGCGAGATGGAGCGCGAAGAGGACTCAGACCGACGTTCCTGTCTGGACCTTTTGTGGCTTATCAAGGAGGGCTCTGGCGGCGGTTCCTGTGACCCGCTGGCTATGGCCGGGGTCTGCAGGGGTAACCGATCCAGCGCGGACACCAGGGTTTGAGATACCCGTGTTAAATCGGCCACCGATTGTGACAGAGAGGCGGCCCATCCTGGGATGGGGGGATCACTCTCGGGCGGAACAGCCGGGGGATCCTGGGCGGTGGGAACAATCGGGTTGCTGCAGGACTGACACAGCGGGGAGGACTGACCTGAGGGAAGTTTGCTTTTACAGGACGAACAAGCAAAGTACGTGACTAAGGCAGAAGAAGAAGTAGGGGGGCGAGAGCGGCCCCCTTTAGAGGTAGACATTTTGAGAGGTCCTCTGAAGATGCCAGTGGGTTAGGGGACAGTGGGGGAGAGGGGGGTGTCAGTCTGCAGTGCAGCTACTCACGGACCCGTCCTGGAAGATGTCCCACTTGCCGGAGGAGAACTCCTGCCCTGAGGTGCTGGATTCTGTGCAGATTTTGTGCCCACGGAGGATGCAGTGGCGAAGGTGTGGGGCGCGCTGCGTGAGCTCCTGCAGCTAAGAAGCTGTGAGCACACACAGACTCTGTCCCTGGAGGAAGGGGGCGGAGCCAGACAGGGGGGCGCCGATGAGCAGGCACAGTATGTCGGGCGGGAAAAAAGCCCGCCCGATGAAGAAGGAAGTGGGCGGAGCGCGGCACCGGAAGTAGGCCCCGGAAAAGCCGGGGCCTAAATTAGAAGCCGGTGCCCGCTGAGAAGAACCCCCGCGGCGCAGACACTGCCCGGCAGAGCGGCGAAGACACTGCCCGGCAGAGCGGCGCTGAAGCCGCCGCATGAAAGAAAGAGAGCGCTGCCGCCGGAGAAGAGTCGCCGGAGTAGGCCCTGGAAAAGCCGGGGCCTAAATTTGGAGCCGGTGACCGGAGGGAAGATCCCCGCGGCGCAGACGCTGCCCGGCAGAGCGGCACAGCAGCCGCCGCATATAAGGGAGGGAGCGCTGCCGCCGGTGAAGAATCGGCGGAGTAGGCCCCAGCTGGCTGTGGAGGTGAGCGCCGCCGGAGAGGCCGCCGCATAGAACGCTGAGGGGGGAACGCTGAGGGCAGCTGGTACGCCGCAAGTAGGCCCCGGGAAAGGCCGGGGCCTAAATTAGGAGCCAGCGACCGCTGAAGGAAAAACTGCAGGCAGGAGTGTGCCGCAAGCAGGCCCCGGGAGGCCGGGGCCTGAAGGAAGAACGGCGACCGCTGGAGGAACGCAGTGGGGCATGGAAAGGTAGCCACCGCGCAGGGAATGGGGAAAGTGCTGCAAATGCAGCGATGACCCGCGCTGAGTCCTGGGAACCCCTTTAAAAATACTCACCTAGTAAAATCCCCCGTCGTCTGCTACTAACCTTGAGAAGGTATCAGACGTCCATAGGAGCTGCTGATGGACGTCCTCGTCTCCTCCGACCGACAGGCTCTGGTGGGCGAGTGGGTGGGGGACGGGCCAGGACCGGACTTCTGAGCACGCTTGTGTGCCAGGCTCTTGGTCCTGCTGAGGGATCTATGAGGATACGGGGTGGCAGTACACGCCGTACTCATAGTCCGCTTGAGGGACTACAGGTGTGACTGTTCACCCTGTATCCCATCCGGAAAAAACCTGAAAAGAAACGACGCACATTGAGGTAGATAAGGGTCTAAAGAAAGACCCGTGTCCACCTCCTACTGACACTAAGCTAAACTGAAGAGTTTAATGCCAGTCGGTGGGGTGTACACTGCAGAGGAGGAGCTAACTTTTTTATTTGCATAGTGTCAGCCTCCTAGTGGCAGCAGCATACACCCCCATGGTTCCTGTGTCCCCCAATGAGAGGCGATAAAGAAATTTGTATTGTCCCCTTATATACTTATACATGGTTATTAGATCGCCCCTCAGTCGTCTTTTTTCTAGACTAAATAATCCTAATTTCGCTAATCTATCTGGGTATTGTAGTTCTCCCATCCCCTTTATTAATTTTGTTGCCCTCCTTTGTACTCTCTCTAGTTCCATTATATCCTTCCTGAGCACCGGTGCCCAAAACTGGACACAGTACTCCATGTGCGGTCTAACTAGGGATTTGTACAGAGGCAGTATAATGCTCTCATCATGTGTATCCAGACCTCTTTTAATGCACCCCATGATCCTGTTTGCCTTGGCAGCTGCTGCCTGGCACTGGCTGCTCCAGGTAAGTTTATCATTAACTAGGATCCCCAAAATGATGTTTGATAGTTTTATATTGCATTATGGGTGGAGGTGTAATGACAAAAAAGGCAATTCTGGCATTTGGTTTGCTGTTTTCTTTACAGCTTTTTGGATGTAGAGTAAACAATTTTCTATAGATTAGTCTCTTATGGACTTAGTGATTGTTAATATTTAAATTTTTTAATTATTCAAATGTTTATTTTTTAATCTATATTTATTTTATATGAAAACAGTGGCTCACATAATACCAAGCTACATGATAAACACAAAAATACTGGAAAACCCACACGTTACACCTACGGGAACTATTATGACCTCCCATCCAAAATCTATTGGTCTACCATAGGCAGCTATGGTAACTTGCTTTTTTTTTTTTTTTGATTCATGGTAACTTGCTTTACACCAGTCCATCTGATGCTTCACATTGTGCTTGGTAATGTGAGGCTTGTGTGGAACGGTTTGACCATGAAACTCCAGGTGCACGGTTTTTATGCTCATGTTAATACTAGGGTTTTGGTTTGGCAGTCATGGAGTTAGCAGAGAATTTGTGACTTTTCTGTTCCTCGGCACTTGATGATCCCGTTCTATAACATTACGTGGTGTCCTCTTCATGGTTGCATTGGTGCGGTTTTCAAACACTTCCAGTTTTCAATATGAAACAGCATGGATTGTTGAATATTTTGAATGATTGTTGAATATTTTGGAGGGAAGAAATGTCATGCACTGACTTAGTACACTGGAGGCTCCAAATTCCATGTCCGCACTGGTATCAGTGAGCTCTTTACCACCAGCCATTCTGTCACATATGCTCGTAAAGGCAGACGGCATGGCCATGCCCCCGGAAGAAGAACAGGCGAAACAAAACAGTGTCGGGTGTGAGGCGGACACAGCACCTACATTTTTCCCACCTATGGTTATCAGGATTTAGGTAATATACCGTATATACTCGAGTATAAGCCGACCCCCCTAATTTTGCCACAAAAAAACTGGGAAAACTTAATGACTCGAGTATAAGACTAGGGTGGAAAATGCAGCAGCTACCGGTAAATTTCAAAAGTAAAAATAGATACCAATAAAAGTAAAATTAATTGAGACATCAGTAGTTTAAGTGTCTTTGAATATCCATATTGAATCAGGATCCCCATATAATGCTCCATAAAGTTTGATGGGCCCCATTAGATGCTCCATATTAAAATATGCCCCATATAATCCTGCATAAAGGGTAATAAGGGCCCCATAAGATGCTCCATAGAGATATTTGCCCTATATAAAGCTGCACAAGTGTTATGGCCCCATAAGACGCTCCGCACAGCCACTTGCCCCATATAGTGCTGCACAAGTGTTATGGCCCCATAAAATGCTCCGCACAGCCACTTGCCCCATTTGCTTTTGCTGCCATAAAAAAAAAATCACATACTCACCTCTCCGTTGCTCAGGACCCCGGCACTTTTACCTGCTCCTCGTGCGTAGCCATGTCATTTTGGCATCTATAACATATATGTTTATCTATACTACTCTCCATTTCAATTTTCAATACTAGTACTTACATTTTTGTCAACGGTATATTGCATATTATCAACTATTTGCACTTGCACTTCATATTGGTCATATTTTTGTGACCTTTATGACATGTGTTGTTATATACACTCTACTCCTGACAAACTTTGTGCACATGTAACTTACTAATATTGTTCTGGATATATTTGTATGCAAAACTATCCAATATATTTATTTGGATTTGTCCACGTCTTGCTTGTGTCCTCCCTTTTTGGATTCTTATTGCCCTGTCTTTTTAATTACTGTTTTGGTTTTATACAGTAATCAATAAAATTATGATTTTTTTAAACTATTTAACTTGACTCTCTTTATATCCGGCAGTTCCTTACCTGATGTGACAGATATAATTTGTTTATCTATTGTTAAAGTGCTGAGCATCTATTGTTTAGGACATATAGAATTAACATTATAATATATATTATATAGTAGAAATGACAAAAAAGTAAAATGCAAATTTATAAATTATTAAAATGACTAAATTATACATGAGAATAAAAAGGCTGACGTACTTCCTGTACTCCGCCAGTAGCTTGAGAAGATCATCATTAGAAAGTTTACCGCTATCCTGTTTATATAATGGAGAAAATTTCCCTTCCATATCTAGGGTCCCCTGGGTGTCTTTGAATACCGGCCTTAAAAATAAACAATAACAGAATGAAAATGCATTAAAACATTACATGAAGCTAAATATAGACTATTCTGAAAAGTCGAATAATAATGTACCTTGCAGCCCAAGCAAATGGCATTCTGTACTGGCCTAAGCGACTGCAGACCTGCCGGGCAATCTTGTGCACTTTCTGTGCAGTCTAAAATTAAAGAACAGCAAAACATTAGCAGGAAAAAAAACTTGACTCAGGATGATAAATACATTACATAACAATAAAAAACGCCAAATGAATGTATTTGATTAAAAGGGGGTTATGGCATGACCATAAGTAGTGCCATAAATGTCAAGTAGATCTGCAGAATAGGAATGTCCTGATGCACTGTTCTGACTCGTGCCCATCTGCACTGGTTGGATCGGAGACCCTCATTCAGCTACTGTATATTGATGAAGTTTAGCAAAAGATCGATCACTTGTTTAATGAGCTAAAATAAACAATCATTTACATATATAAAATTCACGAAGACAGCTAAAACAACATACAATTCATAAGCAAAATAAAATAAACAAATAAATAAAAAAATAAATAAACCACCACAAATATTTATTAATTCCGTATTTTAATATTTTTGGATATTTTTTTATTTAGACATTAAAAAAAACAAATTAGAATTATTTAATTCATTTATTAATAATTATTATTTTTCAAGATAATTTCAATGGGTGGCGATAGTGTCCTTGACTTTTAGACAGTCTAATGGTTAATTTTTAATACTTTTCTATTTTTCATTCATTATTTCTCTGTAAGTGCTTAAATATTACTGTGAAAAAAGCTCTATTAAAACAGGAAGCGTTTCATTCAGCATAAAGTGGGCAATTAAACAGCAGGAAATAATTAACTACGATGACAAGAAACTATAGGCGAATACACAGGGAACAATGACCTCAGTGAAAGAAAAAGAGGGAAACGTTACAACATATTTTTCTAAACATAGTTGTTTTTTTTAGAATACCTTTGCTGGATCGGAGATTTTGATGTACGGTTCTGCACAATGTGTAATATTTCCCTGCAAGACTTTTTCAATACGTGCCACCAAAAAAACCTCAGGATGTGGATTTGTCACTGAAAATATTCCCTGTAGTCATAAAAAAAAAAACACAAAACATTTTAATCTGAGATCTAAACAATGGGGAATCTGTCACTTTAACCCCTTCACCCCCGGAGCTTTTTCCGCTTTTTCATTTTTGTTTTTTGCTCCCCTCCTTCCCATAGCCATAACTTTTTTGTTTTTCCGTCAATATGGCCATGTGAGGGCTTATTTTTTGCGGGACGAGTTGTACTTTTGAATGATACCATTGATTTTGCCATGCCGTGTAACAGAAAACGGGAAAAAAAATTCCAAGTGTGATGAAATTGCAAAAAAAGTGCAATCTCACACTTGTTTTTTGTTTGGCTTTTTTGCTAGGTTCACTAAATGCTAAAACTGACCTGATATTATGATTCTCCAGATCATTACGAGTTCATAGACACCAAACATGTCTAGGTTATTTTTTATCTAAGTGGTGAAAAAAAATTCCAAATTTTGCTAAAAAAAAAAAAAAAAAAAAGCGCGATTTTCCGATACCCGTAGCGTCTCCAATTTTCGTGATCTGGGGTCAGGTGAGGGCTTATTTTTTGCGTGCCAAGCTGGCGTTTTTAATGATACTATTTTGGTGTAGATACGTTCTTTTGATCGCCCGTTATTGCATTTTAATGCAATGTCGCGGCGACCAAAAAAACGTAATTTTGGCGTTTTGATTTTTTTTCTCGCTACGTCATTTAGCGGTCAGGTTAATCCTTTGTTTTTATTGATAAATCGGGCGATTCTGAACGTGGCGATACCAAATATGTGTATGTTTGATTTTTTTTTAATTGTTTTATTTTGATTGGGGCGAAAGGGGGGTGATTTGAACTTTTATATTTTTTTTATTTTTTTTATATTTTTAATCACTTTTTTTTTTTAATTTTAGCATGCTTCAATAGCCTCCATAGGAGGCTAGAAGCATGCACTACCCGATCGGCTCTGCTACATAGAGGTGAAGTACAGATCACCTCTATGTAGCAGAAATGCAGGGTTGCTTTGAACGCCGACCACAGGGTGGTGCTCAAAGCAATCGGCCATCAACAACCATAGAGGTCTCAAGGAGACCTCTGGTTGTTATGGCGATGCACTGCTGACCCCCGATCATGTGACGGGGGTCAGCAGTGCGATAACTTCCGGCCGCGCGGCCGGGAGCGCTAGTTAAATGCCGCTGTCAGCGCTTGACGGCGGCATTTAACTAGTTAATGAGCGCGGGCGGATCGCAATTCCGCTCGCGCTCATTGCGCGCACATGTCAGCTGTACAAAACAGCTGACATGTCGCGGCTTTGAGGTGGGCTCACCGCCGGAGCCCACCTCAAAGCAGGGGATCTGCCAGCTGACGTACTATTCCGTCAGCTGGCAGAAAGGGGTTAAAGATATATGTTTGCATATATGCATTTCAAGGGAGTACAAACCTCCTGGCATTCTATTCAGCTGCACAGAAGCCTTACCGAGCTGTACATGAGCTCTAGACCGTAAAGGGGTATTCCCATCTCCAAGATCCTATCCCAAAATGTAGTAGATGTAGTAATAATAAAATGAGCAAATACCTCCAAATAGAAATGCAGTATAGTTTTTCTGATTTGTGTCTCTTTTCTCATGTGCAGGACCTTAGGTATCCATGGTTACGACCACTAGCAACTAGCTAACTGTCACTATATCAGTGGTCGTAACCATGGATACCTAAGGTCCTGCAATGTCTGCCCATGAGGAAAGAGACAGACAATCAGAAAAACTATACTATATTCCTAACTGGAGGTATTTGCTAATAATATTATTATTACACCTACTAAATATTGGAACTGGATCTTGTCGATGGGAATACTCCTTTAAGCTATGAGTCATGTGTATTACTTACATGCATGTGGTATATATCTAGTGTGTTATTGGTGGCCATGTGTCTAGTGAATGATTGGCAGGTATGTGGCCTGGGGCGTGACAGTTGACTATGTGGCATGTTTCTAGTGTGTAACAAGCATACATGTAGCGGGTGACTGGCTTCTAGGTGGCATGTGTGGTGTGTGACTGGCATCCAAGTGGTATGTTTCTAGTGTGTGACTATTGGCTATGTAGTATATGTTTAGTCTTTGAATAGTGGCTATCTGGCATGTGTCTTGGGCTTGACTGGAATTTCTTGTGTCTTTCTGCTTCTTTGGTGCCACAAAAGAGAGTGATTTAGACACATTTCTTGCATAGGGACCCCAAGCTGTCAGCGTCCACCTCTGATTCAGATACATACAAATACAAGCAAAATGTAGGTAGATAGACAGAGAATTGTACAGATGCAGAATATTCTTCACCTCTTTTATGACCTGGAACTGAGATTCTGGGATGCCGTGTATAAGATTCTCGCTGGAGAACTTTTTGGGGCTTCCATTTGCCGCCGCCGCCGCCTCTGATGAAAAATTGTTTAACATTTCTCTTACAGACGAAGGATTTAGGTCCACATGGAAGTCGGCGGAAAGTTTGCAGTTCTTTTTCACATCAAACAGTGCTAAACTGACAAAAAATGGTTCAACCTGGAAAAAAAAGATATATGTTTAAATGGAAACTGATGTGCATGAATGGAAGTAAGAAAATCACAACTAATCTTGTGGTTGGTCTGGAGAAGAATCATAATTGTTTTCCACTGTGTTGAAGAAAACATTCAGAAATACATTTCAAAATATACAACATTGCCCAATGCCTGGTACATTACATGGATGATGAATGTTCTTTAATAAGCATTTATTTCGATGTACAAGAATCCACACACAGTCTAATCCACACACAGTCTAACCAAAGATAGCTACCATTTTTTTTTACAGAGATCCCATCGTATTTCTGTAATATAACACTGGTGTAAAGCAAGAAAATTAAGATCTAACTTTGCCAGTTGACAATATTCCTAAAATTCAATCTGTAATTTATTATTAGCAGTTGGAAACTTTACATGTTATTTACTTGAATATAGTAAGTGCTTACATTTGTCAAGGGTCCTTCAGCGTTTTCAGTCACATTCCCAAGTATATTAAAGCTCAGTTCCTGGCATTTAACTAAGAAATGACGTCTGCTTTTCTCTTCAAATGGCCGTATGTCTGGCTCGATACCAGAGAAGTCCAGTCTCTAAAAATATAAGGAAAAAAAGCCTCACTGAATGCACCAATATCATACAAGACACAGTACGTACAATGCATAAATAGTCAAAGAGATTGATATAGATCAGTGAGGGTCCGACCGCCGAGCAGAATAGGACGCGTTTATCCGCTTTTTATTCATTTTATAAAGGCTTATATGCAAGTTATAACTAATCTACTTAAAGCGTAGGGAGAAGAACAGAGAGGAAACAGAGAAAGAAACTGCCTACACGGCAGGCATCAGGTTTTAGGTCACAGCTACATTGGGTGACCAGGTTGCATGTAAATCTGGTAACATTGCCACAAGTTTCCATCATCAAGCTTTTACCATCAAGCTTTTATGAAACACCAAAAATAACATTTCTTTCTCAGTGTTCAGAGTTGGCACTACACCTCACCTCACCTCCTGCTTTAAAGGAAATATTATCACCTAGATCATATTTTACTAATTAAAACCAGAAATGGAAACATTCTTTTTTTTCTGATTTGCTTTTATACTCTGATTGTAGTTTTTTTTTTGTGTTATGTACCATGTTTTCCCAAAATTGAGACCTACCCTGAAAATAAGCTATAGCATGATCTTACAGAATTTTGGAGTATGCTTTAAATAGAAGCCCTACTCCAAAAATAAGCCCTAGATACAGTCAGGACCGGCCTTACTAGGTAGGAGAAAAACTGGGCGATTGCCCAGCGTTTCTATTCCGATGTTAAGACTGCTTAAGTGTCTTTGGTGACAACATAGTCATGTGACCATGAATTCACCAAAAGTCCTTTAACTGCGGGAGTCTAGAGGAACAGAAGAGGAGACAGGCTGATATGCCGGCATTAGGAGGAAAGGGGGAAAACTGGGCAATTTATCAGTGCCCCCACTCTCTTAGGCTATGTGCACACGTTGCAGATTGGTGTGTGGATTTTTCTGCACTGTTTTTGCAAAATCTGCAGGTAAACTGCACTGCGGATTACCTGTGGATTTATCGTGGTTTTTGTGCCAATTCCACCTGCTAATTCCTATTGATGAGCAGTTGTAAACCGCTGCGGAATCCGCACAAAGAATTGACATGCTGCGGAAAAAACAACGCTGCGTTTCCGCACCGTTTTTTCCGCAGCATGTGCACTGCGGATTTTGTTTTCCATACGTTTACATGGTACTGTACAAAACATGGAAAACAGCTGCAGATTTTCATTTGTCCTCTGACAGTGCTTTAGCTTGCATAACACAGTCAGCCAGTGTAGGGAGAAGGGCCAGTACAGCAGAGCTGACGCATTGTGAAAGAATTCCAAAGGGATTTCTTGTGTTCGTCATGAGACAAGCTCTGCTGTACTGTGTTAGCTCTGATTATGGGAGCAAAGTGTCAGCCATTACATGTCTCACACTGGTAATACCCCTTTAATTTAAAATAATCTCTGGAGACAGATTCTCCGAGATCTACGCCGGCCCATAGATCTTAACAGCTCATTTACATATAAGAAAAATGTGTAATTCTCTCAAATAAACATTGGATAGCAGATATCAAGGCATCATTTTATTAAACTTTGACCTACATGCCCATATAGATGGCTTAGGCTACGTTCACACTAGCGTTGTTTGCTGTACGTCGCAATGCGTCGTTTTAGAGCAAATGTGCTTGCAGGATGCGTTTTTTCTCCATAGACTTGCATTAGTGACGTATGGCCACACGTCGCATCCATCGGATGCGTCGTGTTTTGGCGCACCGTCGGCACAAAAAAACGTTACATGTAACTTTTTTTGTGCGTCGAGTCCGCCATTTCCTCCCAGGCCCCCTCCTCCCATGTCCTTACAATGGGGCAGCGGATGCGTTGTAAAACTGCATCCGCTGCCCTCTTGTTCATTATTTTCGCAGTTTGCGTCGGGCCGACGCATGGCGACGGCCCCGTACCGACGCTAGTGTGAAAGTAGCCTAAGAAGGGTTGATCCTACTGACACATTTCCTTTAAACTGAAAAGTTTCATGTGTGGTACAATCTATGGAGAAAATATAATCTAACTATGTACCTGTTCATATGCTTTTATTTACTACAGCTCTTTATCACACACTGAATGGGAAACCACTGGGTAAATCTGACAGGGAGAATGACTTGGGGATCCTAGTTAATGATAAACTTACCTGGAGCAGCCAGTGCCAGGCAGCAGCTGCCAAGGCAAACAGGATCATGGGGTGCATTAAAAGAGGTCTGGATACACATGATGAGAGCATTATACTGCCTCTGTACAAATCCCTAGTTAGACCGCACATGGAGTACTGTGTCCAGTTTTGGGCACTGGTGCTCAGGAAGGATATAATGGAACTAGAGAGAGTACAAAGGAGGGCAACAAAATTAATAAAGGGGATGGGAGAACTACAATACCCAGATAGATTAGCGAAATTAGGATTATTTAGTCTAGAAAAAAGACGACTGAGGGGCGATCTAATAACCATGTATAAGTATATAAGGGGACAATACAAATATCTCGCTGAGGATCTGTTTATACCAAGGAAGGTGACGGGCACAAGGGGGCATTCTTTGCGTCTGGAGGAGAGAAGGTTTTTCCACCAACATAGAAGAGGATTCTTTACTGTTAGGGCAGTGAGAATCTGGAATTGCTTGCCTGAGGAGGTGGTGATGGCGAACTCAGTCGAGGGGTTCAAGAGAGGCCTGGATGTCTTCCTGGAGCAGAACAATATTGTATCATACAATTATTAGGTTCTGTAGAAGGACGTAGATCTGGGGATTTATTATGATGGAATATAGGCTGAACTGGATGGACAAATGTCTTTTTTCGGCCTTACTAACTATGTTACTATGTTACTATCTTTACTATCTCTTTGACCCTTCTTTTCAAAACTGATCAAAATTTTGTGCAAAACAAACCAAAAAAAAAAAAAACGGAACAATTGTGAAATAATACATTTTAAGGCTGCCGTCACACTAGTAGTATTTGGTCAGTATTTTACATCAGTATTTGTAAGCCAAAACCAGGAGTGGAACAAATAGAGGAAAAGTATAACAGAAACATATGCACCACTTCTGCATTTATCACCCGCTCCTGATTTTGGCTTACAAATACTGATGTAAAATACTGACCAAATACTGAGCGTGTGATGGCAGCCTAATACTGTGATTCACAAGTTAAGAATATGTAGAACTCAGCTAGGTCTCAAAAATAGAAAAACAACCACAAAACTAAAAAGAAAACGGCTATTAGCAATGCAGAAAAGAGTGCGATGATAAATGGTGAGAACATCACCTGCACGTCGGAGTCGAATGAGAACAGGTTCTGTCGTCCTTCACTTCTGCTCAATTTATTCAGCTGTTCGGTCTCTCTTCCATACTATAAAGGAAATAATTAGGGTGACATCATGAAGCGACTTGTTATCCTTTTATAGAAGACATTGTACTGTCAATGTTCTTTTAAAAATGAGGAATATTCATCAATTTAAAACCGCCTTTGAAATTATAATGAACCATATTTTAACCAAACAGCTGTTACTGTTTTAGCAATTGATCTGCCCATATATTTTTGATTGATCTTTGCTGACTTCTTCTACTTCCAGACTTGGCAAGAATGCTTCTTGCCAAATGCTTTGGGTAACAGCAGATACCTATGGATCCACTTGGCTTCCAGATTTACAAAGCAATAGAAAATGAAACTTGTAATATGTCCAATTCACATTGCTGGAATCAGGGTCTCTGTCTCTACATTATGTTGTTCTGAGATTAGTCAAGAAAAACTGGTGACAGATTCACTTTAAAGGCCATAGACACTTTTGGCATGGAAAACACAATTTCTACATATGTTAGTGGAAAACACGGGTGGATACAAAAGAAAGCAGAAATACCAGTCTCTTTCTTTATTCTCACTGTTGACTTGAATATTCTGCTTTCTGATGTGTTTGCTTTTTATATCCACCATATGGTTCTAGAGACATGGGCTTTTATATTTAGTGGTTATTTTTCTGGTTTTTACTAAGGGGGCATGGCTCACATCTGGGGCGTGTCTTTAGGCAGCTCTGCATTATTACCGGTACCCTATGAGCAACACCAGGAAAGATCATCAATGTAAAGGTAGTAGAGAAGCTCTTTAGGTCAGTTTTCTATACTTCTCCATAAAACGGAAGAAAATATCTTCGCCACCCTTGCTATTTCTAATACTGAGATACAGGAGAGTAGAGAGAGACTTTAGAACCAGGAGCAGGAACTCTGACAGCTTTGCACTCACCCAGATGTAAGACCTACAGACATTGGTGGCAACAAAATGTTGGAAATCTTTTCAATGAAAAGTACCGTATTTAGAAAGTTTCTTACTTTGTAGTTAGGGAGCAAACAATAAAAAAGTGTGGTATACATAGTCTTTAAACCTTTCTTACGAAGAGAAAACCACCATGATCCAGGAGGGATTTCTACAATTTTGTATCTCTGAAATTTTTCATTTTTAACTTCTGGAATATTTCTATATACTCTAGTTTAAAATGATGGTAAAAAAAAAGAAAAATGGAAAAACCTCTACAGAAGTATAAAGGTACCTTCACACTAGACGATATCGTTAACGATATCGTTGCTTTTTGTGACGTAGCAACGATATCGTTAAGGATATCGTTCTGTGTGACAGCGACCAACGATCAGGCCCCTGCTGTGCCATCGTTGGTCGCTGAACAAAGTCCAGAACTTTATTTCATCGCTGGATCTCCCGTGGACATCGCTGGATCGGCGTTTGTGACACCGATCCAGCGATGTCTTCACTGGTAACCAGGGTAAACATCGGGTAACTAAGTGCAGGGCCGCGCTTAGTAACCCGATGTTTACCCTGGTTACCAGCGTAAAAGTGAAAAAAACAAACAGTACATACTTACCTACCGCTGTCTGTCCCCGGCGCTCTGCTCTGCACTCCTCCTGTACTGGCTGTGAGCGTCGGTCAGCCGGAAAGCAGAGCGGTGACGTCACCGCTCTGCTTTCCGGCCGCTGTGCTCACAGCCAGTACAGGAGGAGTGCAGAGAAGCAGAGCGCCGGGGACAGACAGCGGTAGGTAAGTATGTAGTGTTTGTTTTTTTTCACTTTTACGCTGGTAACCAGGGTAAACATCGGGTAACTAAGCGCGGCCCTGCACTTAGTTACCCGATGTTTACCCTGGTTACCCGGGGACTTCGGGATCGTTGGTCGCTGGAGAGCTGTCTGTGTGACAGCTCTCCAGCGACCAAACAGCGACGCTGCAGCGATCGGCATCGTTGTCGGTATCGCTGCAGCGTCGCTTAATGTGAAGGGGCCTTAAGTCTCTGACCTCCACAGAGATCAGACCTCAAAAACACATTTGGAAATTGGTTTCCAGGAAAGTAGCGTGATATAACCACTGCTTTAGTTCCAATCTGTATTTCCAAGTCATAAAAGCTGATACCTTCACCAGCTCTGGATTCATGCTCTTCTCCAGGCTTTCCATGATGTTATCCGATTTCCCAGCACCACCGCCCTCATCATCTGTATAACAGAGAAAAGCAGATGTGAGTAGCAGAACGCCATGAAATTCCCTTAGCTCAGCACCAGTTTTAGAAGTACAACTTTTTAGGTAATAATGCGCTATATTTGCTGCCATGTTTCCACTCCTCTATAATTCTCTCGTCTAAACGTGCAAATTTCCTATCCAAAAACATAAACAATATATTTCTAACCATATACTAACACCAGATATTTATTTTTTATCGGAAAGGACTTGAGCTGGGAAAATAAGGTATGACAGTCCTTCCAGAGTATGTCTATTGCGCTCCATGGACTATTTCTAGAGGGAGCACTAAACCTAGAAAGAAATGATAAAAAGGAAACAGAAGTCACTGACCCTCAGCGTACACCAGTCTGCAGGGTTTCCTTCAACTCCTGAAATAAACGGTCTTGGGGGGGAAAAAAAAGTCTTGCATGCCTAAGCCGTTCCAAGAACATATGCCAGTGGCCATATGCTCTCTCCGATTACACCAACTCCAGACCTCGTCTTGCTAATATAAAGGATAAAGATGCAATAATAGAGAACATTCCCCTACACCACTCTTCATTTTTTTAGAAATTGGGCAGCCCTGATCTTCATTTACGGAGCTGGACTGGACCTTACAAAGGCTTCACTTTGCGGACCTTCTGAGCTGCTTTCTCCCACCTTATCTAATATTCTTGTCTATTGGAGGAATTTACTAGAAACTTGGTTTACTATTTTCAACAACTTTATTACCCCTTAAAGGGAATCTGTCACCAGGTTTTAGCCCCCTAGTCTGAGGGCAGAATAATGTAATGCTTGTGTCCCCAGTTTGATCTGTAGGAGATTTTCATTGAAGGACTAGTAAACCTGTTGCCATGTAGTCCTCCATATTCATGAGCTCTGTATACTCCAGTCCCCACCACTGATTGGCAGCTTTCTGCATCTGCATAGTGTACATAGAAAGTTGTCAATCAGTGGTGTGGGCGGGGTTTTACAGAGCTCAGCATTCAGAGAACTGCTAGATCTGCAGCAAATAAAACAGTGATATTAGCAAAACTGAAGCAAGCAGCCCGGTAAGTGGTATATCACTGGAATCATGTTCTCTGCCCAAACATCATGCTGCTCTCATACTGGGTAGCAAACACCTGGTGACAGATTCCCTTTGAGAGGTAATAACATCACAGTAACTGTTTGCATATCTATAGGATAAACCATCAGTTAAAACAAATCTGTCAGCAAAATTTCACCCCCCAAAACTATATAAAGGGAGTATGCAGCTCTTTCTAAGACAAGTCCAGCAATACTACCTTTACCTGGCAAGTCTGTTCCTCCATTACTGAGAGATTAGTGTTTGAATTGATATAGAAATGAGGGTGTAGGTCTGAAGCCTCCGTCACTCCAGCTCTGTTCCCCGCCCAGCAATGTCTCCTCCAGATTGACTGACAGCCTTTATGTTGTGTGAGTTCAGGCAAAAGAGCCGTCAGTCAAGTAAAAGGAGGCAGGGCGGGGAATAGGGCTGCAGTGATAGAGGCTTCAGATCTACCATAGTCCTTTGCATATCAATTCAAACACTGATTTCTCAGTAATGAAGGAACTGTGTGGCCATGAAAAGGTATAGCCGGACTTGTCTTTGAAAGAGCTACATGCACATAAAAATAGTTTGGTCAGTGAAATTCTGCTGACAGATTCCCTTTAATGACTGGTGGGAATCTGACCTCAGGATCTCCCACAATCCTAAAAATTAATAACCTGCAGCGCTGCCTCGTGATAGCTTCTCCCCTACACGCAGCACTGAGGGAGATGCAGCACTGCAGACCCTTCATTATCAGGATCAGTGGAGGTTCCAAAAAACATACTATCACTTACTAAGAAGTGAATAGTTCCTAAAGTGAATGCCGGCCCTTAAAAACTATTTTTTAATATACAGTACAGACCAAAAGTTTGGACACACCTTCTCATTTAAAGATTTTCCTGTCTTTTCATGACTATGAAAATTATAAATTCACACTGAAGGCATCAAAACTATGAATTAACACATGTGGAATTATATACTTAGCAAAAAAGTGTGAAACAACTGAAATTATGTCTTATATTCTAGGTTCTTCAAAGTAGCCACCTTTTGCTTTGATGACTGCTTTGCACACTCTTGGCATTCTCTTGATGAGCTTCAAGAGGTAGTCACCGGGAATGATCTTCCAACAATCTTGAAGGAGTTCCCAGAGATGCTTAGCACTTGTTGGCCCTTTTGCCTTCACTCTGCGGTCCAGCTCACCCCAAACCATCTCGATTGGGTTCAGGTTTGGTGACTGTGGAGGCCAGGTCATCTGGCGTAGCACCCCATCACTCTCCTTCTTGGTCAAGTAGCCCTTACATAGCCTGGAGGTGTGTTTGGGGTCATTGTCCTGTTGAAAAATAAATGATGGTCCAACTAAACGCAAACCGGATGGAATAGCATGCCGCTGCAAGATGCTGTGGTAGCAATGCTAGTTCAGTATGCCTTCAATTTTGAATAAATCTCCAACAGTGTCACCAGCAAATCACCCCCACACCATCACACCACCTCCTCCATGCTTCACGGTGGGAACCAGGCATGTAGAGTCCATCCGTTCACCTTTTCTGCATCGCACAAAGACACGGTGGTTGGAACCAAAGATCTCAAATTTGGACTCATCAGACCAAAGCACAGATTTCCACTGGTCTAATGTCCATTCCTTGTTTTCTTTAGCCCAAACAAGTCTCTTCTGCTTGTTGCCTGTCCTTAGCAGTGGTTTCCTAGCAGCTATTTTACCATGAAGGCCTGCTGCACAAAGTCTCCTCTTAACAGTTGTTGTAGAGATGTGTCTGCTGCTAGAACTCTGTGTGGCATTGACCTGGTCTCTAATCTGAGCTGCTGTTAACCTGCGATTTCTGAGGCTAGTGACTCGGATAAATTTATCCTTAGAAGCAGAGGTGACTCTTGGTCTTCCTTTCCTGGGGCGGTCCTCATGTGAGCCAGTTTCTTTGTAGCGCTTGATGGTTTTTGCCACTGCACTTGGGGACACTTTCAAAGTTTTCCCAATTTTTCGGACTGACTGACCTTCATTTCTTAAAGTAAATGATGGACACTCTTTTTTTCTTTACTTAACTGCTTTTTTCTTGCCATAATACAAATTCTAACAGTCTATTCAGTAGGACTATCAGCTGTGTATCCACCAGACTTCTGCACAACACAACTGATGGTCCCAACACCATTTAGGCTATGTGCACACGTTGCAGATTACGCTTAGGAATTTCTGGTGCGGATCCTGCCTCTCCTGGCAGAAAACGCACCTGCGGATTTGTTGCGTTTTTTGTGTATTTTTGCTGCGGTTTTCTTGCGGATTTGCTGCGTTTTTTACCCCAGCGGTTTTCTATAATGGAATGGGTACAAAAACGCTTCAGATTCACAAAAAAGAAGTGACATGCTACTTCTTTTAAACCGCAGCGTTTCCGCAGCGGATTTTCCGCAAAGTGTGCACAGCATTTTTTTTTCTCATTGATTTACATTGTACTATAAATCAATTGCAGATCTGCAGTGTTTCTACACTGCAAAAAACACTGCGGATCCGCAGAGAATCCGCAACGTGTGCACAGAGCCTTATAAGGCAGGAAATCCCACTTATTAAACCTGACAGGGCACACCTGTGAAGTGAAAACCATTCCCGGTGACTACCTCTTGAAGCTCATCAAGAGAAAGCCAAGAGTGTGCAAAGCAGTCACCAAAACAAAAGGTGGCTACTTCTAAGAACCTAGAATATAAGACATAATTTTAGTTGTTTCACACTTTTTTGTTAAGTATATAATTCCACATGTGTTAATTCATAGTTTTGATGCCTTCAGTGTGAATGTACAATTTTCATAGTAATGAAAATACAGAAAAATCCTTAGGTGTGTCCAAACTTTTGGTCTGTACTGTATATAGAGTTAATTTTTTCCTGATTAACTTTATGAAATATCATTATACTAATTGGAGTGCTGTTTATCTTGATACAAAGCGGCACTGAACAAGTATACAGTTATATCACGACTGTAGCCACTGGTACACATTAACGGGGTTGTCCACTACTGGACAACACTTTATTAATGCATCCAGGAAAGTGATAAAAATAGAAAAAAAAATGATCCAGTGGTTTTTTTTTTCTGCCTCCCTTTAGGCAAACTATACCCTGCAGCCAATTAGCGGCCAGTGATTGCCTGCACTGCTCAAGTAACCTTCACACATAACGATATCGTTAAGGATATTGTTGCAACGTCACGCTTTTTGTGACGTAGCAACTATCCCGCTAACGATATCTTTATGTGTGACAGCGACCAATGATCAGGCCCCTGCTGGGAGATCGTTGGTCGTGGGAAAGATCAGGACCTTTTTTTGGTCGCTGATCACCCCGCTGTCATCGCTAGATCGGCGTGTGTGACGCCAATCTAGCAATGTGTTCACCTGTAATCAGGGTAAACATCGGGTTACTAAGTGCAGGGCCGCGCTTAGTAACCCGATATTTACCCTGGTTACCAATGTAAAAGTAAAAAAAAACAACTACATACTCACATTCCGGTGTCTGTCACGTCCCCCAGCGTCAGCTTCCCTGCACTGTGTCAGCGCCGGCCAGCCGTAAAGCAGAGCACAGCGGTGACGTCACCGTTCTGCTTTATGGCCGGCGCCTAGGTCTGTTTCACACGTCAGTGTCTCCGGTACGTGAGGTGACAGTTTCCTCATGTACCGGAGACACTGACACACGTAGACACATAAAAATCAATGCATCTGTGCAGATGTCATTGATTTTTTGCGGACAGTGTCTCCGTGTGCCAAACACGGAGACATGTCAGTGTTCGTGGGAGCGCATGCATTACACGGACCCATTAAAGTCAATGGGTCCGTGTAAAACACGTACCGCACACGGACGTTGTCCGTGTGCAGTCCGTGTGCCGTGCAGGAGACAGCGCTACATTAAGCACTGTCCCCCCCACTGGTGCTGAAGCCGCGATTCATATCTTCCCTGCAGCAGCGTTTGCTGCAGAGAAGATATGAATAATAGTGTTTAAAATAAAGATCTATGTGCCCACCGCCCTCCCACCCCCTGTGCGCCCCCCCGCTGTTCTGAAAATACTCACCCAGCTCCCTCGTTGGCTGTCGTTGCTTCCTGTTCTGGCCGCATCTTCTCCTGTATGCGGTCACGTGGGGCCGCTCATTTACAGTAATGACTATGCGGCTCCACCTCCCATAGGGGTGGAGCCGCATAGTCATTACTGTAATTGGCGGCCCCACGTGACCGCATACAGGGGAAGATGCGGCCAGAACAGGAAGCAGCGCCGGCGAGGGAGCGAGCCGGGTGAGTATTTTCAGAACAGCAGGGGGGCGCACAGGGGGTGGGAGGGCGGTGGGCACATAGATCTTTATTTTAAACGAGGGGGACACCTATTGACCACCTTGGGATTTTTCGTTTTTGCGTTAATGTTTTTTGCTCCCTTTCTTCCAGGAACCATAATTTTTCTATTTTTCCGTCAATATGACCGTGTGAGAACTTGTTTTTTGTGGGACGAGTTGTACTTTTGAGCGACAACGTTGGTTTTACCATATGGTGTACTGAAAAAATTCCAAGTGCTGTGAAATTGCAAAGAAAGTGCAATCCCTCAGTTGCTTTTTTTAACCATGTTCACCAAATGCTAAAACTGACCTGCTATTATGGTTCTCGAGGTCATTACATGGTGGTGAAAAAAATCCAAAGTTTGTAAAAAAAAAAAAAGGCACCATTTTTCAATAGCTTCTCTATTTTTTGTGATCTGGGTGAGGGCCGAGCTAATGTTTATATTGATACCATTTTGGGGTAGATGTGATGTTTTGATCACCTGTTATTGCATTTTATTGCAATGCTGGGCAAATAAAAAAACATAAGTCTGGCATTTTGATTTTTTTTTCTCGTTATGCCATTTACCAATCGGATTAATTCTTTTTATATTTTCATAGATCGGGCGTTTCTGAATGCGGCGATACCAAATATGTGTATTTTTCTACTATTGTTTTATTTTGAATGGGGCAAAAGGGGAGTGATTTGAACTTTCATATTTTTAAAAACATTTTTTTTTTCACTTTTTACTTGCTTCAACAGTCTACTTAGGAGGTCTGAAGATGCGATCTTCTGATCGCTTGTGCTACACATTGGATGGCTTCAGTCCTGCTATGTACAGCAGAAATTATCATCTGCTATGAACGCCGGCCCCAGGGCAGCAGCGCTCATAGCTAATCTGGAATGACAAGCATGGGGGTGGTCTCCTGCAGACCCGGGTTGTCATGCTACCCCATCGGCGCGCCGATGGGCAAGGTTAGTGACGCACTTCTGGGATGGCTATGATAAATGCCCCTGTAAGAGATTGCACCTGTGGCAGTTAGGGGCACATAACAGCTGATCAAATCAGATGTCATGAGCTAGAAAATATGCAGGCTCAGCGCCGGAGCATGCATCAAAG
Source organism: Ranitomeya imitator (assembly GCF_032444005.1). NCBI lineage: Eukaryota > Metazoa > Chordata > Amphibia > Anura > Dendrobatidae > Ranitomeya > Ranitomeya imitator. The sequence goes on along the minus strand of NC_091283.1, from coordinate 70,789,088 downwards.
AGGGGGAGGCGAACTATGACATACCTGTACATCATAGGTTGTAAAGGGGTTAAGCTTAAAGGGTATGTCAGGATCCTTTTATTACCCTCGTAGCTCTGCTCATGTAGAAAATAACAAAGAGCCTACAGTCACCCTCAATGGATCCGGCACTGCTGCTCTCCCCTGTTGATTGTTTATCGGCTGCAGTGCACATTACTAATGACTGGCTGCAGCGGTGATTTGTGGTGTATTTGTTATTTTCAACATATGCAACATTAAGGGGAGAAACAATTTTCTCATTGAAAACCACTTTAAATGGGGGGTTAAACTGAAACTGGATTTGAGGAATACACGTGTTACTTAGTTAAAGAATATCTTGGATGAATAAAAACTGAATTTTGAGAAAAGGATTCTATGGAAGTACATATATGCTTTATAGAATTATACATTCATGTCCAATTTTCGCATTGCCTTAATATAGTTATTCTTACTGCTTTTTTCGGCTGACTTACTAGTATTTTTTGGTTGTAACTAAGCTATTTAACAATACTGTAAGTTGAGAAGATGGATAAAGAAGGATTCGGTCCAAAATTCTTAATTTTCCATATAGATGAAGCCAAAATTTTTGAACACACTGAGTTCTAGCTAATTTGCCACCGGCTACAGCTGCAAAATAAACTCAAACACTTACAATCCAGACATTGCATTATACCTCAGAGCTTTTGAGTGTTTAAGAAAAGAATCATTTTCACAAAAATGAGAAATAACCATGAAGTTTTATGTAGCTAAGGCTGGGTTCATACTGCGTTCTGGCAGTCCGTTAACGCTGCCATTAACCCCTATTTCTGGCGCATCGCCAACGCATGCCATAATGGGCGTGCGCTAGCAATGTGCCGTCATTGAGTGACGGACCCTGGGATGCAGCATTTCCGGATCCGTCACCGCTTGCGCAGATAGAGCATCTGCTAGCTCTATCTGCGTTAGCGCGATTGCATTTCGGCACTCTATTTAACGCATGCGTTGAGGTGAACCTAGCCTTAACCATTTTGTTGAGAGAGGAACGGGGGTGTATCAAGTGTTTATCAAGTGATTTGCAGACATCGGAGAAAGCAAATTCACATGGTGCATCAGTCTTTCCCAGGATAATCAGTGAAAAGAGGGAGACACAAAAGCGCAAATAGGGTCTTATCAAACGTTACACAAAGTTGCCCACCAAGAAAACTACTCACCTGGTGAGATTGAAGGAAGGACATATATTAATGGCGGCTGCTGCAGATCCACAGGTCAGTGCAGGACCTGATTGAAGCACACACTTAGATAGGAGAAAAAAGGATCATCCCCGCGCTGCCGCAAGAAGAATTTCAAAAATTGTAGAGGTTTTCAACGTGGTTTATTCTACGCGTTTCAGGGTTCAGGTGACCCCTTCATCAGGACATACCACAAATATTGTACAAGAGTCATAGGTATACAGGGTTTAAGTACATGTCAGCATTTGGAAGCGACGCCCAATGGATCAGATAACATCCAGTGTCAGAGTTCAGGCTCATCAGGAAATTCACATAACAAGATTAACAATCTACAGAGAAATACAAATTGATATTTTAAACATTTAGCCTTATTTTTGTTTATAGGATAACAAAAATTGAAAAGAGAGAGACCGTGCTTCTCTTTTTTTTTTTTTCTTTCTTCTCTTTCTTTTCAACTGAAACGCGTAGAATAAACCACGTTGAAAACCTCTACAATTTTTGAAATTCTTCTTGCGGCAGCGCGGGGATGATCCTTTTTTCTCCTATCTAAGTGTGTGTTTCCCAGGATAATGACACTGTAGTTCCCTTCTCATTTCCAAAAGTGGATGGACATGTGCAAATGATATGTTTTGTGCCCAAAAGAGCACAGATCTCAAAAGATTCTAAGTTGCTTTATAAAACAAAAAAATAATATGAAGAAAACACCAGTTGCAAGTGTGAAACAATCATATCTGTGGGTACCTACATCTCCACTAGGGATGAGCAAACCCACAGAAGTTGAGGTTCGTCGGGTTCAGCCGAACTTGAGAAGAAAGTTCAGTGTGGGTACCAGAATTTGACCCCAGACCCGAACCCCATATAACTCAATGGGGACCCGAACGTTGGTGCCAGAGAATGGCTGTAAAATGGTCGTAGCAAGGGCTAGGGGGCTGCAAAAAATAAGCAAAATGGGGGTAAGAGCAGGACAATTGCTCTGCAAACAAATGTGGACAGGGAAATGACTTAAAATAACATATAATTTAAATTAAATACATAATTTTGAATCACGAGGAGGCGAGAACCGGCAGCTGTGGACTGAGGTAACCTTAGTGTTCACAACGGCCGGGTCTTGCGGAGTGCAGCGTGAGACTCGCAGTGGCTGCTGATCAAGTCTATGAAGCTTCATTCTCTGATCAGAGGTCCATACACTGGATGAAGAAGGCGGGGAGTCTCGTGGGACCTCCATTTAGATTACGGCAGACCGGCGTGGATATATATATTTTTAATAAATGGGGGATTGTCAGGGAGTGATTTTTTTCAATGAAAGGACTTTTCTGCATGTGTGTTTATTCTGTTTTTTGACTACTGGGTTAGTAATGTTTGTATCTGACAGACACCTCTCTATTACTAACCAGTGGGCTTGATGTTAGTGCCAGCTGCTGACATCAACCCCACAATCCCTACAAACAACCATCTTGTTTATTTTGCATTTTCGGTTGAGCCTTTGGAAGAGCAATTTTTGAAAGTCCCATTTATTTTAATAGTTCTTCTATAATATTTTATTTTTTTGACAGTTAGAATCTTTTTTTTCCCGGTAGTCATCTACCAAAATAAGGATAAGTGAAGGACAAAATTTTATGAATTTTTTTTTTTTTTAAATGAGAATAATTTGCACTATTTACACGTTTCGGCTTAGAACTGATCAGCATTTATCATTTTTGGAAGCGTTTCAACAGCCATGAATTTTATCTTGTAGAGACAGTGACGGATTAAAATTACATAGATGACAAACTGTAATTGAAAATGAATCAGTAATGGTAATGTGCAGCTCTGCTGGTGCCAGAGGACCATCTTCATCTGTCTTATTAATGTGTGCTGCACACAAGGCTTGCACGCATCCATTACACCACATACGGTATGGCTGGTTATATAACCTTGGACAGGATCTGCTGTGTATCTCCTCTCTTGCACCAAGCTGTCTGTATTGAGTTGAATGATTTTCTTCAATGTCTGCAGCCACTCCTCCATTTCCTGTTCTGTCTCAGCTGCCAGATGATGGCTCGATTTATCTAACATCCTCAACTCGAAAGCATTGCGACGCAGCTTTGGACACTAAAGACGGAAAAAAAAGCAATACTGTCAATAGAGAGAACGTATTAAGCAGTTTTCATATAAGCAAAGTAGATCATTTGTGTTAACCCGTAAGTCTATATCTCTTGTAGGTGTATATCTAATTTCCCATTTTTACATCCTTATACAAATTATTTTAATTTGTACCCTTTTGTCAAATTATCCAATTTTGTCAAAGACACCCAATACTGATTGGGTGTCTTTGACAAAATTGGATAATTTGACAAAAGGGTACAAAGGCAATTCTAGGCAAAGCATTACTTTGTGCTTGGTTAATTATAACGGGGCTATAGCTTGCAATATTCTATACTCTCACCATTTTTTACAAGTCATTAAAGGGAACCTGTCACCTGAATTTGGCGGGACACGTTTTGGGTCATATGGGTGGAGTTTTCGGGTGTTTGATTCACCCTTTCCTTACCCGCTGGCTGCATGCTGGCTGCAATATTGGATTGAAGTTCATTCTCTGTCCTCCATAGTACACGCCTGCACAAGGCAAGATTACCCTGCGCAGGCGTGTACCACGGAGGACAGAGAATGAACTTCAATCCAATATTGCAGCCAGCATGCAGCCAGCGGGTAAGGAAAGGGTGAATCAAACACCCGAAAACTCCACCCATATGACCCAAAACCAGTCCCGCCAAATTCAGGTGACAGGTTCCCTTTAAGGTTAATCAAGAAGCATAATTCTGGCATGTTATGTTTTAAGTCAGAAAATAGTGCAAAAGGTGTTTCCTTGGTGGAGTAAAATTCATTTTTTGCCTTAAAAATGCCAGTCCGTCCCCAGATTCACAATACAACCTGAAAACGTTATTAAAGGGAACCCGTCATATGATTCATACTGTCGAAATCGGGGGCAGCATGAATTTGTGCGCGGCAGCACAATTTCAGCCAGGTACATCTTTCTCTGAAATGTTCTGGTGCTTTTAGTGCTGCGAGGCGATAGACAGGACTATCACTATAAGGGCTTGTGAATATGACCGATTTTCTTGTGCCTATGATATTCTATATGGGGTTGTGCGCATGTCTAATTTTTTTACTCGGACCGAGTGGTCCACAGGAAAAGAAAAAAAAGAAGAAAAAAAAATCGGGAGACATGTTCAATTTTTATCTGAGTGTTGGATCAAAATCATCAATGCAAAAATAAAAATCCGAGCGAAGTCATCCGTGTGCTGTATGATTTACACAGATAACAGAATGGAAAAGGTGGATAAACTTTTTTTTTTCTCTCTCCCCATATGAGAAAAAAAATGTGCCAGTCTGATCAAATTCTGATTTGAATAATTTCACCATTTTTCTCTGAAACCGGTGATGTGACGCGACCTTAAGAGATACCTGTCAATCACAAGTAGGTGTTGTGGCGACCCGAAAAAAAAAAAAATGCAATTATGGCATTTCGGTTCTTTTTTCTCTTTACGGCATTTACTTAATTTTATATGTTTATAGGTCAGACTTTTACAGATGTAGAGATACCACATGTTTATTTTTTAATTTTTATTATTTCTTTATTTTTAATAGAGGTAAAGGGGAAAGGGTGTTGTTTTTTAATTATTCTTTCATTATTCTGTATTTTTTACTGTATTTGTTAGTTCCTTTAGGGAACCTGTGGCCGCAATTATATTTAATGGGCGAGTAAAATAAAATAAAGAAGGGACTTGAATTACAGAGACATTGCTATGCAGCTGGATTTTACTCAAGAATAGAAAAGTTTTTTCAGAAAACAAAACACCAAATGTGTTTTTTTCCAGACAAAAAAAATAAATAAATTAGAAGACCTGGGCATGGTGCCAATTTGCTTATCATTCCCGTGTCGTACATGAGCATGGAGTGAATGCTGTGGCCTATTTTTATGCCGCATTTCCTTTAAAAGGTAACTACTAAAATTGAAAAAAGTTAAATTTAAAACAACTAAAAATAGGCTGCTGCAGCCTCAAAATGTTCCGCACCAAATTTTGCTTGTTACTGCTTCAGGCTAAATCGATTCAGTATAAACCGAATTCAAGTCTAATGTTGCTCCTGGTAAATTTAAATAATTTGTGATTTGCGTAAATTGCCAAAAAATGCAAGCCACCTTTCTACACATTACAGAAAATTGGATCTTTTTAATTTTAGAAACATGAGAAGTCTATGAATGTACTGTGTTTTAAAATGGATTGTTGGCCTGTTTCTATGGTGAGGTCATTTTGACATTTCTAAAATTATATTTGTGTTAAAGAGATTGAAAGGGTTTGGGTACAGTCCTAGGAGAAGTCAGAGTGTTACACACATTTTTTTCAGGGCAGTTGGAGCACCTAAAGTTTTCAGCAAATTTATTTTTTTATGAAAAATTCACAGTACCTGGTAAATTTCAAATGATCTGATCATCTCTACTTCTAATGCTTTTAACTAGAGCCTCACAGTGATAAAGGATTCCCCTTGACTTGCAGCAAAATTGCATTACTGGGACCATCTGACTACCTTTATGTTTCCTATTATGGAAATAATTTCAGCTGAAAGCAACAGTTCCTAAAAATTAAAACATTGTTGGAATTCCTGCGATTGCAGATAATTTTTTAATGAGGAAATATTGTGGTCACTCACAATTTGGACCAATGCCACGACTCGTATAGCCCTGAAACCAATCCTTTTTTCCTAGAAGTTCTACTTGCGTTTCTTCTTTTTGCCATTGTAATTTTATAATTATTAAAAGTGCATGCTTTTTTGTATGTTTATAAAAGAAAAAAAACATTAAGTCGAAGTATAATAATTGTGAAAAAGCCTCTGAAGATGACCTATGCTTTGTCTGATTTGTAATACCGTTTAGTCTTAGAACAGGAAAATCATTCTGATTCCTAGTACCTGGGTGACATCAATGCAGGAATCCAAGAAGATACAACCTTTTGAGTCCTTTGAAGATTTGTCATCTTTGTATGAGTTTAGAATATAGGAGCCATCAGGCAGCTGAGTCAAGTAAAAATATCGTTTTCTGAATACCTAATTGTGTAATAAAACAAAGTTACATAATGCAAAACACCTTCTGCGAGTACTACAACAAATATGCAACTCAGAAACCCCTTAAAGATGAGCACTACAAATTATATAAAATCAATACTGTGCATATATATATGTATAAACAGGTAATTGATAATATATACCCATCATATCGCTTTTTTTTTTCCTCTAGTCTGGTTTATGTTACAGTTCAGGCTTTTAAAGGAATAACAGCAAATTTCATCACTTATACTCAGATTGGAAAAAGGCAATTTCTCCTTCTCATCTCTTCTGTCTTCTCCGAGTCCATGTGCTTTCACTCTTCCCTCCCGGACGATGTCAATGATAGCACGGCAGCTGATCTAACAGTGTCGGCTGTCGAGCTGTGATTGGCAGCATTTGGAAAAAATTGGACTGCAAAGCAGAGATTTCACATAGTGCGCTCCAGAAGGGACAAATGTGAATATCTCTACAATGAGTGGAACAGCGCAAAACGGGAAAAAGTGACAAAATCAGGTGAGCTCAAGTATATTGAAAATGTATTTAATTAATTTTTTTTGAGTAAGTGACAAGTCCACTTATGAAAAAAAAAACTTATTATTGCATTTGCAAACAAAAAACTCTCATGTGTGATCTAATGCCAAACTTATTAACAGTTTGGTTTAAAAGAAGCGAAAACCACTCAGTATAATAGCCATAAGATTGATTTTTAATGCATTAACAGTGCTGTACATGTCTGCCCAGAAGACCCCACTCAACATAATCCTTAAGGTACCGTCACACTTAGCGACGCTGCAGCGATACCGACAACGATCCGGATCGCTGCAGCGTCGCTGTTTGGTCGCTGGAGAGCTGTCACACAGACCGCTCTCCAGCGACCAACGATGCCGGTAACCAGGGTAAACATCGGGTAACTAAGCGCAGGGCCGCGCTTAGTAACCCGATGTTTACCCTGGTTACCATCCTAAAAGTAAAAAAAACAAACAGTACATACTTACCTACAGCCGTCTGTCCTCCAGCGCTGTGCTCTGCACTCCTCCTGTACTGTCTGTGTGAGCACAGCGGCCGGAAAGCAGAGCGGTGACGTCACCGCTCTGCTTTCCGGCTGACCGACGCTCACAGCCAGTACAGGAGGAGAGCAGAGCACAGCGCTGGAGGACAGACAGCGGTAGGTAAGTATGTAGTGTTTGTTTTTTTCCCTTTTAGGATGGTAACCAGGGTAAACATCGGGTTACTAAGCGCGGCCCTGCGCTTAGTTACCCGATGTTTACCCTGGTTACCAGTGAAGACATTGCTGAATCGGTGTCACACACGCCGATTCAGCGATGTCTGCGGGGAGTCCAGCGACCAAATAAAGTTCTGGACTTTCTTCCCCGACCAGCGACAGCACAGCAGGGGCCTGATCGCTGCTGCCTGTCACACTGGACGATATCGCTAGCGAGGACGCTGCAACGTCACGGATCGCTAGCGATATCGTCTAGTGTGACGGTGACTTTAATGTTCAAGGAGGTTTCAGCTGGACTGAGTTTAGCAGATGTATGAAGTTCTGAGATAGTTCCCAATTAGTGTTTTCTAACTGAAGTGAAGACATGTATAGAATACTCCATTACTTACTAATCAATAGAAATCCTGCCATGACCCCTATTTATCTATAGAATGAAATTTAACTAGCAATGTGGCTTCTTCACTGATTTTTTTCTGCCAGCAGTAGGTTAGGCGGGGGTCCTACATGTTTTTTCTTTTGCTCGTTTTTTTTTTTTTTTTTTAACTTATTTTTATATTTTGAGTTTTACATAATATTTTTCCCCTGAGGTCATAAAAATTGTTTATTGCTTAATATTGAGAAGAATTAAGTATTTTGACTGGCTGCTACATGTTACAGTAGGGATTACTCTTACTGTATCATATTCTTGCCCGTTGCAGCAAATAATTTACTGCGTTTAATAAAGTCTTTAAACAGCAGTAAAAAAATACTGCTCTTGTTATTCAGCCCTTGCACCTTGATCAACAGCTCCACCTCACGCAATATGATCCCCCACAGATAGCAGGATGGTCCCCACAGCCTCCACACAGCTCCCCCCTCATGCAGTATGATGTCCCAAACAGCCCCCCTCACAAAGAGCATGGTTTTCCTTGTAGCCCCTCACACAGTTTGATGCCTCCATAGCGCTGCACAAAGTATGATGTACCCCACAGCCTCTTATTAATAGTATGATGTCTTCCACATTTCCCCAGTCCCCCCACACACAGTATGGTGGTACTTAGTCTCCACAAATTATCATATACTCCTCAACCCCTCACACAAAATGTTGTTCCCCACAGCTCCCCACACAGTATAATGTTCCTACAGCTGTCCACACAGCATGATGGTTCACACAACCAGCTACACTATATGATAATTCCACAACCACCCACATAATATCATGGTCCACACAGCTCCACACATAGTATGATGGCCTCCATATCCCACCCACACAGTATGATGATCCCCACAGCCTCACGCAGTATCCTGAACCCATAGCTTTCTCACACAGTATGATGGTACTCAAAACAATATAAAGAAAAACAAAAAAATAACTACTCACCTGGCCCTCTTTCCCCAACATATTGCTAGATTCATTGCTGCAAGGAATGAGGCTCCTATAGCAGCAACGATATATTGACATCATGGAGCCTGTTGCACTAAATCTCAGATGCACAGGGTGAATGGTGGAAGAAGGAGCCAACAGTTCCATTTTCTACCAATGTATCCATCGATATCTGCATCCTAAGGATGCAGATACTGTTGAAATTGTAAAGTCCTGCAGAGGTAAACGTGATGCCTTAGACACCATGCTTCCCCAACTCACAGTTAGTACACCATTGCTTCTAGCCTTTAGGCTGTCCCAATCAGTGGGTTGGATCATAACAACCATAGAACAGGATGTGATCTGCAAGCCGCAGATTGCCCAGGTCTACTCTGGAGCACATTATGTAGGCACCACAGCTTCAACCAAAAAAAATAGTTGATACACATAGGACATGTACTGCGCAACCTATGTAAAACACTGCAATGCCTTTTTAATACAGAAGGTAGTTGATCCTCATTAAAGTATTGTGCATAAAGACATGCAAATTGCCCCTGATAAATGTTCGCGCAGAAAAGAATGCTCAAAGCCCGCAAGTACAGTTTAGTTTAGGACTATAAGGCTATGTGCACACAGTGCTTTTCTGCTGTGTTTTTTCCAAGCTAAATGGGCCAAAAACGCTATGGAAATCTTATGCAAGCTAATTCAATGACAATCCTGAAGTGCTGTGCACGTGATCAGTAAATTTCCATTAGTACTTACAGTGCGTTTTTTTCTGCAGATTGTCAATTCTTTGTGTGGATTTTTAGCATTTTCCACACAATGACTTAAATTGAGTCAGCCAAATCTGCAGCAAAAACGCAGGTATAAAAATGTTTGCGGATTTGCTGAGTTTGTGTTTGCTTTTTACTGGCTTCCTATGGAATTTCCCACGCTGTCACCTGTGTGACAGCGTGGGAAACATAGGCACAGTGGTTCTTATAAGCAGTAATGCTACCACCGGTAAAAGCATTGGTCAGAGCGCTGCGGGGTCATGCTTTCAGATGTCAGCGTGACCCTGCAAAGATACCGTGACCCACGGTAAAACGCTTACCACAGGTCAGAAAGGCGTGGGCAGATGAGACTACTCCTCCCATCAGGCTAGGTCTGCTGTCACTGATAACAGAGATGGCAGGAGCCGCCGATGGGAGGCGTAGTCTCTCGTCTGCCGATGCCTGTGCTCAAACATAAATTTTTTTTAAAAAAAAGTAAAATAATTACATACATATTCAAATAAAAATAAAAAACACATTATACTCACCTAACACCAAATCCCTGATATCCTCATCTCCTATAAAAAAAAGTAAAATAAAAAAAATCAACCTATCCTCACCTTAATGCCCAATTCCCAATTCCCGATGCCCGTGAATCCTATAAAAAAATCAAAAATAATAAACCACCATATATTCACCTGTCCTCCATACTTCATAATTCCAAGTGTCCCACAGCGATCTCACATGTAGAACAGTCACATCGGGGATGTGACTGCTCTACCCATCCACCAGTGATAGACTGACAGGAAGTGATTGCTCTGGCAGTGTATCACTAAGTGCCATGAGAGAGGTCACCGGAGTTCATCAACTGATCAGCTCCAATGTGCTCAGACGGCACCATCGCTGCCTGAGAACTTTATTATGCAGCAGTGGTGCCATAATGCAGATCAAAGGAGCTGATCAGCTGAACTCCGGTAAACTCTCTCATGGCAGTTCAGTGTTATACCTCTTACAGTCTTATACCTCTTGTCAGTGTATCTCTAGCTGTCTTTGAGATTAGTCAAATCACTGACTGCTCTCAAAGTCATCAGGATCGTCATAGGACAATATGGATTATCTTCTCTGTGCACAGGTGAGGAATATTGGTTTATTATTTTATTTTTGTTGCAGGAGACATTGGCTTCAGTGGATTAGACTTTCGTTGAGTATGGTTTAATTTAGATTCAATAAAGGAGTCTGTGTCATTATTTCAAATAAAGGACTTTATTTTGGGTGTGTGTTTTTATAATATCACTATGGGATTAGTAATGGGGATGTCTTATTGACACCTCTTCATTACTAATCTGTGGGCTTGATGTCAACTGACAATACAAAGGTGACATCAACACCTCCAACCATCACCAAACTTGCCACCACTACAGGGCAAGTGGGAAGAGCGAGGCTAAGCGCCAAATTTTGATCATTTTATAGATGCGTCTTTTCTGAGGCGGCTGAGTGATGATGTTTTGAGTCTGGAAGGCGGCCAATATCCATTGCCCCTTCCTTACTAGGCTATTAATATCAGCCTGCAGCTATCTGCCTAGCCTTTGCTGGTTAGATTTTATAAGGGGACCCTATGTCAATTTTTTTTCTGGAGTCCCCCTGTAGACTAGCCAGTAAAGGCTAAGCTGACAGCTGTGAGCTGATATTAATAGCCTGGGAACCTTTATGGCTATTGGCTCCTTCCCAGAATATTAACATCAGCCCTCAGCCATCGGCTTTCCCTCTGCTGGTTATGAAAATTACGCAGGAGCCCACGCAATTTTTTTTTCTTTAAATTAAGAGTTGCTGTTTGGTTCCAGCCTATGTAGGTTCATTATGTTAACGCTCCTACATAGGCTGGTGACAGTGTGTGTGTGTTTATGTGTGTGTTTGTGTTTACTTACAGGCTTAGTAATGAGGGTGTCTGGCTGACACCTTTTCATTACTAAGCCTAGGCCTTCCTGTCAATGACAGCAAGCCCTAATCCCATTACTCTGATGCTATTGCATCTGAATGAAAAAGATGGTGTTGAACCAAGAAATTACATCAAATAACTTTTTTATTATCTTTATTTAGCTCAAAAAAGCCTTCATTGCTGTACAAAACCGCCTGCAAAAAAACGCATGCAAAAACACGGCAAAAGCATAAAAAAATCACATCAAAACACGCATTTTTTGCTGCCAAGAGTTGCAGAAACGTTGCAGACATTTCTGCAAGCAAATACTGAATGCACACATAGCCTTAGAGTACCATTCGAGAATACTAGATAAACCAGTGAATATTACCAGGCCGAGAACTTGGATGCAATTTTCTAGTTTTTTTTCGCTATGATACAATTAGCCACTTGTAATATAAACTAATACAGATTGTCTGAGCACTGTCAGTCTGGTTTCACACAGTCCCAACACCCTGTATTATCTCCCCAATACCTAGACTCCCGCCAAATAAAAGGAGAAATTTATTATGCGCTACCCGTAAGGCTCTGTGCGCACGATGCGGATTTTACTGCGGATCCGCAACTGCGGGTCCACAGCAGTTTCCCATGAGTTTACAGTACAATGTAGACTTATGGGAAACCGAAAATGCTGTGCCCATGCTGCGGAAAAAAAACGCGCAGAAACACAGTGGTTTACATTCCGCAGCATGTCAATTCTTTGTGCGGAATCCGCGGCGGTTTTACACCTGCTCCATAATAGAAAACCACAGGTGTAAAACCGCAGTGGAATCTGTACAAAAACCGTGGTAAATCCGCTGTGTTTTTGCCCTGCGGATTTATCAAATCCGCTGCGGAAAAATCCGCAGTGGACGATTCTACGTGTGCACATACCCTAATTGGAAGTATGCAAGCTACTAGTGGGAATTTACACTACATAACAAAATGTGACATTTTTATACACCTAATGCATGCATTGCCAATCAGTTCAGGAATTCTCAGAATCAAATCAGAACACGTATAAAGCCTTTTTGTCTCATGGTAGAAGTGGAGCAATGAGTGGTCAGTGTTAATAGGAGAATTGGATCTACTCCAAATACTTATGTTAATGTTTTCTGCATTGCGAATGCCTCCTATAGCATATCTGCATTTATCGCAGCAACACAACTGATTTTTTTACCCTTACTTCTTAGAAGAAAAAAATAATAATTGCAGTTTGCAGAGTTTCTAATGTCTTCTGAACTCGATGAAACAAAACATAACCTGGTATTTTTCAGATGCTAACATGGAGGGGATTTTTGTGGATTTTGGAGTAAACTCTGCTTCAAATTATTTTTGAATAAACTTTTTATTCACTTCAATGTTAAAACTCACCACTGTGCCATGTTTTTCCTTGCAGTTTGTTCCACAGGGAAAAAGAAGCAATGTGTGAATTCTACCTGTCTAGTTTTGAAAAATGCTCGAAATATAACTTCTGAATTAATGGATGCAGAAAAAATGATCCAATGAAAAAAAAAAAAGATTAAAAAAAAACCACCCCAAAACTAGAATTTTTAAAACTACCGTACTTTTCTTGTAGTGGATTCTTCATCCATTAAAGCCCATAGAAAAATAAACTCCCTGTGAACATATCCTTATAGTTACGCAGGCAATTATCATAAAACAACCCTCAGGAAAGTGTGCCAAGCTACTGAGAAATATATACTCAAATGAAGCCTCTATTATTGCTAAGCATAATGCTCCATACAGCTGTGGGTACGTCAAGTGCATATTATCGACCTACTTTTAAGCTATCTGGCATTTTGCCCTTTTCCTTTGAGCAAGTTTTCTCTAATGACATCATTTGGGCAAGGCCGCTTTCAGACGTCTGTGTTGTACATACGTGTTCTACAAATTGTTTTCACGGATACAGCTCGCATCCATTATAATCTACGGGGCTATTCACATGTCCATGTTTTTTCACAGAACACATGGAGACAGGCGTGTTTAAACACGGACGTGTGAATGAGGCCTTACTGATAATGAGCAGATAAAGGATCACAGGAGAATACATCCTCTATTAGGCAATGTCATCAAGAAGGGTATTTTTTTGCCCTGTTCCTTTTAATACACGGCCCCCTCATTGATTGCAGAACATCTTGCTTTTGATTCCCTTAGCAGTTTTTTGCAGGGTCCCTGGCAGAAAGTGTATAATTCACCAGCAGCATCACAAACGGAGACACAAAGAATATATTTCTAATTACCATTAGTGACTTGTCTATGTAATGTCAGGACCTCCATAGTGAATGACACTTTTTGTAGCCCCCGTAGCTAATTGATAAGTTTCCGGATGACACTCATAAAAAAACGAATAGGGTGTATGAAAATGGGTATTATAGACCAGGCAATTCCTTTCCACGTGCCTATTAGGCTATGTGGATGACTTAGTGGGGTTCCCTACTTGATCCAGTGCGACTCTGGCAATCAGCAGATTTTTTAGTTTACAACAAGGTTCTTTCAGTAAGAAAACCCCCAAACGAGTGATGCAGCTAGAAAGGTCTCATCCTGAAGAAATGCCATTTAATCTTCCTAGTAGAGAAAGCCATCAGCATCCCATGGGCGCACATGTGCAACTTTGGCTGTTGACTTTAGTACACAAACGGAACTGTTGACTATGCATCTCCAGTACAGCTAATAACATACAGCCCTGCACATCAATGATACCACATTCCCAAAGGAAAACATAATGGACAAGTTCCACTTCTGTGAAGAAAGTGCTGACTGCCAAAAACGTTAAGGGGAATCTGTCAGCAGGTTTTTGCCATGTAATCTGAGCACAGCATGATGTAGGGACTGAGATCCTGATACCAGCGATGTGTCACTTGCTGGTCTGCATGCTGTCATTTTCATACAATCCCTGTTTTATCTGCTGCAAACCTAACAGAGCTCAGAATAATGAGCTGTGCATAATTCCGCCCACACCACTGATTGGCAACGTTGTGTATACATTATACACTGACTAATCATTTCTGGGGGCGGGGTTACACAGAGTGGTTGACTAGGAGGCATGAGACAGCTAGTCCTGTAGTGATAATCTCCTGCTGATAAAACACTGATTTTATTGGAAAAGCATCATACAGCCCAGTAAGTTACACATCGCTGGAATCAGTCTCTCAGCCCCTCCATCATACTACTATCAGATTATACAGCAAAAACCTGCTGACAGATTCTCTTTAAGGGATGTTGCATAAGTGTAACCAGTTAAGAGGACCCTTTACGATTGCTCAAAAAGTAATTCCCTAATACAATCTAGTACAGGAACTACTTTAATTAGCCAAAAAACTTCTGACAACACAGTTGCAGGGTTAGGAGAAATTTCAGGCATTTGACAAATGCTAAACTATGTCGACCACTTGCCTTCATAGTGACAGGAATGGTGGTGCCTATATTGGCTTTATACAGCCAGCCTTGCTTGATGACTCCCCCTCTATGAGAGCAGATAGATGAAGAATCCTGCAAATAAATAACAATAAATGATATTTCACAAAAATAATAATAATATTTCCAGGGCTCCAATACAGCTAATTATTGTCAGAAACCTTAGCGATTTATGGTTCCTTTTTCTCAATATTATGGTATATTTTATTGAAAAAATTCTTCCACAGACTATGCTACAGTTTAGTTTTTATGCATTTTGTGAACTCAACTTGTTGAATCCCATTCACCTGCATAGTTTCATATGTAGCAGAAAAATGTCCTTCAAAGCAATTACCGTATATACTCGAGTATAAGCCGACCCCCCCTAATTTTGACACAAAAAAACAGGGAAAACTTAATGACCCGAGTATAAGCCTAGGGTGGGAAATGCAGCAGCTACCAGTAAATATCAAAAGTAAAAATAGATACCAATAAAAGTAAAATTAATTGAGACATCAGTAGGTTAAGTGTTTTTGAATATCCTTATTGAATCAGGAGCCCCATATAATGCTCCATAAAGTTTATGATGGGCCCCATAACATGCTCCATATTAAAATATGCCCCATACAATCCTGCATAAAGGTTAATAATGGCCCCATAACATGCTCCATAGACACATTTGCCCAATATAATGCTGCACAAACGTTGATCATGGACCCATATAGACACTTGCCCCATACAGTGCTGCACAAACGTTATGGCCCCATACAGTGCTGCACAAACGTTATGGCCCCATAGATGCTCCATACAGAGACTTGCCCCATTTGCTGTTGCTGCGATAAAAAAATAAAATAATCACATGCTCACCTCTCCGTCGCTCAGGCCCCTGGCACTTTCAATATTCACCTCCTCCTCGTTCCGGCGCCGCTCCATCTTCAGCGTCTCCTGCACTGACGTTCAGGCAGAGGGTGCGCACTAACCTTGTCACCGCACCCTCTGACCTGAGCGTCACTGTTATACTCACCTGCTCCTGGTGCGGTCCCTGCACGTCTTTTCCCCGGCGCCGGCAGCTTCTTCCTGTACTGAGCGGTCACCGTTACCGCTCATTACAGTAATGAATATGCGGCTCCACCCCTGTGGGAGGTGGAGCCGCATATTCATTACTGTAATGAGCGGTACCATGTGACCGCTTAGTACAGGAAGAAGCTGTCAGCGCCGGGGAAAAGACGTACAGGGACCGCACCAGGAGCAGGTGAGTATAATTAGACAGCCCCCGCTCCCCCTCCCCTGCCGACCCCTGGGTATGACTCGAGTATAAGCCGAGAGGGGACTTTCAGCCCCCAAAAATGGGCTGAAAATCTCGGCTTATACTCGAGTATATACGGTATATGAGTGTTAACAAAATATTTACAACTCAGTATATGCATGGGTAAATAATTAATGGCTTACTAATGAAAAACTATCCTATTAAAATATAACCTTTATTAAGTAAGTGAACATAATAAAAGAATCCCAACAGCGGGATTTGTTCCTTATAATTAAATTGCCTAGGAAAAACCGGGCTTGTAAAAATACAAGAGAGCAGACCAAAAAATAGAAGCTCTCTACCTGACTAGTCAATGTAAATAATGATATACCGGAAAAGACTAGAAAAAATGTTAGGAAAAAGACCCCTCTAACATGATAGCAGTATGCCCAGTCAAAAAATGTCAACAAGCAGAACTGCCAGCACCTAAATGGTTAACTACAAGGTGATAATATTAGTGCAACTATGTCATAACAAACTAAACCAATGTGAAGAAATGAGTGACCTCTCCCTGGACACCACTTCTATCTATCATTCACTTGGCTGCTGCTGTAATACACTGCTGCAAATCTGCAATGTGTAAATACATCTTTACTGGCGAATTTCACTAGTTATACCACCTGCACTTTTATACATGAAAACCATACTTCAAAAACTACCAAAATATCACTAAGCCAAAAGTGAATGGTGATATACTTGTAGTTATTTGCCGGCCAGTATCCTTCTCATGTCACCATATACCGTCAATTACATTACATTCTGACAAGTATTCAGCATACGAGACAGACAAAGCATAAGAGAGCTGTCACACAGACCGCTCTCCAGCGACCAACGATGCCGGTAACCAGGGTAAACATCGGGTAACTAAGCGCAGGGCCGCGCTTAGTAACCCGATGTTTACCCTGGTTACCATCCTAAAAGTAAAAAAACAAACGCTACATACTTACCTACCGCTGTCTGTCCTCGGCGCTCTGCTTCTCTGGTCTGGCTGTGAGCGCCGGGTAGCCGGAAAGCAGAGCGGTGACGTCACCGCTGTGCTTTCCGGCCGCTGTGCTCACAGCCAGACCAGAGAAGCAGAGCGCCGAGGACAGACAGCGGTAGGTAAGTATGTAGCGTTTGTTTTTTTACTTTTAGGATGGTAACCAGGGTAAACATCGGGTTACTAAGCGCGGCCCTGCGCTTAGTTACCCGATGTTTACCCTGGTTACCAGCGAAGACATCGCTGAATCGGTGTCACACACGCCGATCCAGCGATGTCTGCAGGGAGTCAAGCGACGAAACAAAGTTCTGGACTTTCTTCCCTGGCCAGCGACAGCACAGCAGGGGCCTGATCGCTGCTGCCTGTCACACTGGACGATATCGCTAGCCAGGACGCTGCAACGTCACGGATCGCTAGCGATATCGTCTAGTGTGACGGTACCTTAAGGCTGGGTTCTCACGTAGGACAGTACTCTGGTGGGTACAAAGAATGGCCTGGCCAACCACAAGCGATTTAATATGAATTGCTGCATTTTTGTGGCAAGTAGTGATGAGGCAAATAAGGACACATGCTGGACCTCTACTTTTCTTCAAAATCTGTAGACAATCGACAGTAAACCCACAGATTATTCGGCCACTACCTTCCCAAGACTGTAACATGAACCCTACCATGAACTGTTAGTACAAAGAAATCACAGGAATACCGTACTTTGATCTCTGACCGTGATCCTTTTGTCACTATCTTTAAATAGGAAGGAATAAATCTGTTACATCTTCCGAAAAATGCTGAATTCAGTCCATTCATTACCTCATCTTTGTCAAAGTCCTCATCTATCTCAAACACATGGCTGGGCGTCTTCTCCGGCTGAAAGGACTTGCTGAAATGGGAGAAATCAAGAATTTATAATTTAATAAGGTCTCGCATTGCAATCAGAGTGCTACTGCCTCAATCTAAGATGACAGAAAATGCAAGTAGCAACATTTTCCAATAAAAAGTGAAAAGCTTAATAATTTGTAGCACCAGATTGTACATTCTCATCCTCTAAGCCAATACACTGACTATAACAGGAAATCCAGTGTATGATTCACCATTGAGATGTCTGGATTTCCGTTGGTCTGTGACAAGTCATTGGCTCACAACTTATTCTAGCCCAGAATGCAGATCTGTTCATTGCTATTTTCAGAAACTACAATATCTATTTCACACTCTATTGGAAATCTTTTTGAAGAAACACTAATTATTTTAAGTAATTCCAATAGCGAAGTCACTAGATGCATAGTTGCCAAAAGTACCACATTTTACGGGAACTCCCAGCTATCATCTGTCCTAGGCATTGTTCCAAAAGCAATTTCACATTTAGAAGAGTGACGATGATAGAAATGCCCCCAAAAGGGAAACTATAAGGCCAGCGTCACACACAGCGTATGAAAATACGGTCCGTATATTACGGCCGTAATACGCTGAAAAGTCCCGAAAATAGTGGTCCGTAGCTCCTCCGTAGGCAGGGTGTGTCACCGTTATTTGCGCATGGCATCCTCCGTATGTAATCCGTATGGCATCCGTACTGCGTGTTTTTATCGCAGGCTTGCAAAACCGACATACGGCTATACAAGGGATCCATGTGTTAAAAAAAAAAAAACCATATATACTGTCTCAAATAAAATGTTAAAAAAACAGACAATGTGATTTTCTGGATTTTTTTTTCTCAGTTTGTCTCCCATAGTTGAGGTCTACCTATGATGTAAATTACAGACACCTCTCATCTTTTTAAGTGGTGGAACTTGCACTATTGCTGACTGACTAAATACTTTTTTGCCCCACTGTATATATATATATATGTATATATATATATAATGTCAGGGAGACACATATATGTATATATATTATTACTTCATACAGCACTAGATAGCAAAAAGCCGGTAATTCAATTACCGGCTTTTGCTTTCTCCTTCCTAAACCCGACATGATATGAGACATGGTTTACATACAGTAAACCATCTCATATCACCATTTTTTTTGCATATTCCACACTACTAATGTTAGTAGTGTGTATGTGCAAAATTTGGCCGCTCTAGCTATTAAATTAAAGGGTTAAATGGCGGAAAAAATTGGCGTGGGCTCCCGCACAATTTTCTCCGCCAGAATAGTAAAGCCAGTGACTGAGGGCAGATATTAATAGCCTGGAGAGGGTCCATGGTTATTGCCCCCCCCCCCCCCTGGCTAAAAACACCTGCCCCCAGCCACCCCAGAAAAGGCACATCTGGAAGATGCGCCTATTCTGGCACTTGGCCACTCTCTTCCCATAGCGGTGGGATATGGGGTAATGAAGGGTTAATGCCACCTTGCTATTGTAAGGTGACATTAAGCCAAATTAATAATGGAGAGGTGTCAATTATGACACCTATCCATTATTAATCCAATAGTAGTAAAGGGTTAAAAAAAAACACACACACACATTATTAAAAATTTATTTATTTAAAAAAATCACAAAGGCTGTTGTATTAATTTATTCTACTCTCAATCCACTCACTGAAGACCCTCGATCTGTAAATAAAAAAAAAATAATAAACCAACAATATACATACCTTCCGAGGATCTGTAAGGTCCAACGATGTAGATCCATCTGAAGGGGTTAAAATATTTTGCAGACACGAGCTCCGCTAATGCAGCTGCTCATTTCTGCAAAACCCCAGCGAATGAAGCTAAATATAGGTCAATGACCTATATTTAGCTTCATTTGCGGTGAGGCGCCCTCTGCTGGTTGTCCTCATATGAACTCGAGCAAGGGAGCTTTCTAGGAAAGTTCCCACGATCTAGGAACAGCCAGCAGAGGGCGCCTCACCGCAAATGAAGCTAAATATAGGTCATTGACCTATATTTAGCTTCATTCGCTGGGGTTTTGCAGAAATGAGCAGCTGCATTAGCGGAGCTCGTGTCTGCAAAATATTTTAACCCCTTCAGATGGATTTACATCGTTGGACCTTACAGATCCTCGGAAGGTATGTATATTGTTGGTTTATTATTTTTTTTTTATTTACAGATCGAGGGTCTTCAGTGAGTGGATTGACAGTAGAATAAATTAATACAACAACGTTTGTGATTTTTTCAATAAATTAATTTTTAATAATGTGTGTGTGTGTTTTTTTTTTAACCCTTTACTAGTATTGGATTAATAATGGATAGGTGTCATAATTGACGCCTCTTCATTATTAATTAGGCTTAATGTCACCTTACAATAGCAAGGTGGCATTAACCCTTCATTACCCCATATCCCACCGCTACACGGGAATGGGAAGAGAGTGGCCAAGTGCCAGAATAGGCGCATCTTCCCGATGTGCCTTTTCTGGGGTGGCTGGGGGCAGGTGTTTTTAGCCAGGGGGGGGGCAATAACCATGGACCCTCTCCAGGCTATTAATATCTGCCCTCAGTCACTGGCTTTACTATTCTGGCGGAGAAAATTGTGCGGGAGCCCACGCCAATTTTTTCCGCCATTTAACCCCTTATTTTACTAGCTAGAACGGCCAAATTTTGCATATACACACTACTAACATTAGTAGTGTGGAATATGCAAAAAAAATGGTGATATGAGATGGTTTACTGTATGTAAACCAGGTCTCATATCATGTCGGGTTTAGGAAGGAGAAAGCAAAAGCCGGTAATTGAATTACCGGCTTTTCTCTCTAACCGCGCTGCGTATTCCTCGCAAGTCACACTGCTGGTCCGTGTGTAATCCGTATTTTTGGGGCTTCCATAGACTTTCATTGACGTTTTATTTGCGCAATACGGTGACAAACGCAGCATGCTGCGATTTTCTACGGCCGTAGAAAGCCGTATAATACTGATCAGTTTAATACGGCAGATAGGAGCAGGGGCATAGAGGATAATTGTGCCGTATTTTTTGTGAGTTTTACGGACGAAGTTTCTGCGCTCTTACGTCCGTAAAACTCGCAAGTGTGACGCCGGCCTAAGAGGAGAGGAGGCCAAGCATAGGGAGAGAAGTCCACTGGTTGTCTCCCTCCTGCTTCTCCTTGACCGACTGGACTTGAATGACAGGAATTTTCCTAAATGCAAATAGGGTTCTGAATCAGAAGCTGGAGAAACAAGCACTGCGGATACTTCGCCTCGTATAATTTTTCTGGTATCATAAAATAATAGAATGTTAGAGTTGGAAGGGTCATCACGACCAACCCTCTGCTCAAGGCAGGATTCAGTAAACCATCTCAGACAGATGTCTGTCCAGCCTTTGTTTGAAGACTTCCATTGAAGGAGAACTCACCACCTCTCGTGGCAGCCTGTTTCACTCATATCACCCTCACTGTCAAAAAGTGTTTTCTAATATCTAATCTGTATCTTCTCCCTTTCAGTTTCATTCCATTGCTTCTTGTGTTTCATGTATATAATGATAGGTAGGGGCTCAAACTCTGGAGTTTAGATATTTTGGGGATATCCTGTGAATATGCCATTTATTTTTGTAAGAAAATTCACACGTACTGTTTTATATGTAGTTTTTTTGTTTGTTTTCCCTTTAACTATCCAAAAGTCCTGCCAGACATGATCAGGGAATATCAAGGAGTAAGGCCTCATTCAGACGCAAGTGATTTTTCTCATATGTAAAAACACAAACCGTTGTTCATTAATCTTTTGGGTCTAAATTTCATCAGTGTTTAAGTCAGTTTTAGTTTTCACCAGCAGTGTTTAAAGGGAGCCTGTCACCAGGTTTGACCGATATGAGGTAAGGCCTCCACCTCTCAGGGCTGATATATAACATTCTACAATGCTGTACATCTGCCCCCAACCCAACCTGAAAGAGAAGAAAAATACCTTTTATTAAACTCACCTGCTGGGCGGTCTGTTCTGAGGGGTGTCCATGTTCTTGGTCCGGCGCCTCCCATCTTCTTGCAATGCCGTTCTCCTTCTTGCTTTATGTGGAGGACGCGTCCTACGTCATCCACACAGTCTCCTCGGCATTGCGTTCTTGCGCAGGTGTACTTCTCTGCCCTGCCAAGGGCAGAGTAAAGTACTGCAGTGCGCAGGTGTCGGGAAATATCCAAGAACCCCAGCGCATGCGCACTGCAGTACTTGAAGTATGCCTGTGCAGGAGTGCGATGCCAGGGAGACTGTATGGAGAACATAGGGTCGCGTCATCCACATGAAGCAAGAAGGAGGGCGAAAATCGTAAGAAGATGGGAGGCGCCGGACCAAACACATCGACACCCCTTGGACCAGATAGCCCTGCAGGGGAGTATAATAAAAGGTCTTTTTCTTCTCTTTCAGGTCGATTTGGGGGCAGATATACAGCATTATAGCATGCTGTATATCAGACCTTAAAGGTGGTGGCCTTGCTTCATATCGGCCAAACCTGGTGACTGGTTCGCTTTAAATTAAATTTCAAAGCTTCCCTTAATCATTGCAATCTTAATCACGACCAGTACAAAGATGGCAATGTGTGTTGTCAGTGATTTTCAAGGACCCATAGACTTTTAAGGGTAATTTTAATCCGTGAGTCAGATCAAAAACAGACAAATCTCCAGTGAAAGTGCATGCAAAGCAGGGAGCAAGGGGTGTTTTTCAGAGCACGTCCACTCATCTGAGGACATTCCGAGCACGTCCACTCATCTGAGGACATTCCGAGCACGTCCACTCATCTGAGGACATTCCGAGCACGTCCACTCATCTGAGGACATTCCGAGCACGTCCACTCATCTGAGGACATTCCGAGCACGTCCACTCATCTGAGGACATTCCGAGCACGTCCACTCATCTGAGGACATTCCGAGCACGTCCACTCATCTGAGGACATTCCGAGCATGGCCACTCATCTGAGGACATTCCGAGCATGTCCACTCATTTGCCAGTATTCACTAGAAATAAGAATTCACAAATCCAAAGATTTGGATATTTCTCTCACACAGCTCCAGTGAAGCACAGCCCCCCAGATAAAAGAACTTGTAGTCTTACTTCTTGCAGCCTCTTTGCATACAAAGTTCTCACTGCTCAGCAGCCCTCAAGAATCAAAACTGGGAGCTCAGCAGCTTATAAAATCCACCAGGGAAAGGAACAGTTATGTAAATGGCAATATAGATATTTCGCACATATGGCCTGTCTATACATGGTAAATCTCCATATATTACCACTTCCGTCACTGGTCCTTCCCAGAGGATGATAAAAACAGCGGATCCCAGGACGACTATGAGTCAATGTTTATGTGGAATCCCAATGTGGACAAGAATTAAGCAATTGATGGCATTAAAAGCTTTGGACAGGTTTTTATATTTTAGAAGTTAATCATTAATGACATAAAAAAATGATATAATCTTCATCTTTCATTAGCTCTCCATGTTCAAGTCTCATATCCAATGTTTTGTGAAGTTTGTCTTTTTTACAAACCTTATAGGACTTACCAAGGCAAGGCTCTGAAATCCCCTGAATATTCCTCATACTTGTAGTTCACCACTTTCCAGTCTGAACTGTAATATTTTATACACTAAAACAATAGATATACAGATTTATACTGGTTTTACATTGTATATTTATAGAGATAAAAACAAAAGGGAAAAGGGAATAATATTATTCATATTCAGTAGCCTAAAAAACATTTACAGTATCTATCTGGATGTTAACCCGTTCCAAATTTAATACTGTAACAATCTCCATATAAAAGAATAGGATGTCATAAAAACTCCTGAATGTGTAGTGTGGATGTTCCAATACTTTTGTCAGTATATTGTACATTTTGCAGACTTGCTTGGTGATCTCAAAATATGTACTGTATAAGATTAAGATTGCAGAACTTCTAGACTAAGGAAAAGGTCCCTTATGAGGTCCCAGAAACGATTCCTGGTCATTTAACAGCGCAAAGGAACAAACCGCAGTTTCTCCATTAGAACTTAAATGAAATGTTCTTCAAAGGGGTGTTCTCAAGCTTAAAAGCTATCCCTATCTACGGGGTAGGGGCTAACCTTCAGATTGCTGGGGATCGGACTGCCGTGATCCCTACCGATCCTGAGAAACGGCTGCATTAATTCTTAATGGGAGGGTAAGAGATTGTCAAGTGCAGCACTTGGCTGATCTTCCGCGCTCCTATCGG
Source organism: Ranitomeya imitator (assembly GCF_032444005.1). Lineage (NCBI taxonomy): Eukaryota > Metazoa > Chordata > Amphibia > Anura > Dendrobatidae > Ranitomeya > Ranitomeya imitator. The sequence goes on along the minus strand of NC_091283.1, from coordinate 70,764,742 downwards.
AATGAATGGAGAGGCAGTACGCATGGTTCTCTGGATTGATAACAGTGGGACCCCCAGCGATCGTGAAGTTATTCACTATCCACGGCTTAAGGGATAACTTTTAAACTTAAAAACGCTTCTCTAAGGGACAGTAAGAGGAAAAAAAGACCAAATGTGGCAGACATTAAACTGTCAGGCGCTACACAATAAACGTAGTGCACCATATAGCTGTACATTATTTGCTAAGTGCAGCAATCTATTCGTAAAGGGCATGAATGGCCACAATATACATCTAGAATAGGCATGCATACTACATTAATGGCATAGTATGCTGTCGCTGTTACTTTATTGCCTGAGATATATGTACAGAGCCATGGAGAAAAGCATGGAGTAGAATGCGCTCTGACACTGCAATCATGTATCGCAGAGTGGTTTCCTTTATTGTCACCTGCATTCCTACTACAATAGTTATACAACAACTGTGAATAAATAACAATAGAGAACACTTCGCTGAATGATTTGCAACCAAGCTTTCTCTAAATCCTCAGGCCCCGTTCACACATTCAGTATTTGATCAGTATTTTACATCATTATTTGAAAGCCAAAACCAGAAAAGGGTGATAATTGCAGAATTGGTGACATGTTTTTATTATACTTTTCCTCTGATTGTTTCAATCCTAGTTTTGGCTTATAAATACTGATGTAAAATACTGACCAAATACTGGACGTGTGAACGTGGGCTCAGGGTTTCTTGGATCCTCGTCACGGATTCCCCAAAAGAAATCATCAAGAGCTACCAATTTGAGATAAACTGATTACTGCCTGTCCACGTGCCTGGCACTGGAGAAAGCAATCACTTACAGCCAAAATATTACTTCTTTGAGATAGCAATGTGAATAGACGTTTCTTGGCAGCAAAGACAATTTTTAGTGATTTCCCATGTTAATTATAGACAGACTCGCATGCATGATTACTAAACTTTACGCACCTCCTTTACAAACAAGCTTTTGGCTTTGTTTGCAGCATCATCTGGTACTGTAGATTGGATGGTTCTGTGCTGACGTCCCACTGTGGAAATCTTACAATAAAAGAAAAATACCATAAACCTTTCTTGAGCATATTTATACAGCAAAGGAGTAAAACAAATGTACCGTAAATCTTAAAAAATAAATAAATAGATAAAATTACTGCATATGGTAAAAAAACAACAATCTGGGCTTTTGACCGCAGTGCCATATGTGTTTTTAATCATGGCAGAACAAAAGATTTTATTTTATTTATTTTTTTACACCAAGGGCTGGAATTTTATCGATGTTTGAGATATACGACAGTCACATTTTTTCTTTTTGTTTTATCTATAAAACAAGTGTACATGCAGAATACTCACAAAGACATCCTCCATGGGAAACATCAGCATATCTCGATGAGGATCACTGAAGATCTGAGCTTTTCTTTGTGAAATAACGGTCTCATAGTCTATGGGTTCCACCACTCTTGCCTTCTCCTATAAGAAAAATGAACATGGTATGGAATTTTTACGAAGGGACTTTTTAAAGTACCGTAATTTTCCTTGTTGCTGCCTTGCTGTTATTTGTGCCAAATTCATTCAAGAGATGCTGACGTTTGACAAATGTATTCATCGTAAGATCTATTATATTTCTGTGACATGTTGCTCCATTTTTTACACTGCCTCTCTTACTGGAGTGAGTTTGCACAACTTTCTTTGCAATTTTTCTAACAAAAGATGCCGGATAAAGCTATATTACTAGCAGTAGCTAACTGTGCACAGCTTTTCTGAAAAGTCACGAGAGTGGCATAAATGTCAAAAAATTGCAAATTTTTGCGTTTACCAACACTAGCATTAAAACATGACATTGAAGTATTGCACAGTGTAAATATGCAGAGACCTCCAAAGTGATAAACCCTCTTTGTGGCCACTTTTGTTTTCTTCACTTTTAATTCACTTTGCAGTTTGGTATCACGGGAAACTCTAAAAACATCATGCCGTATTTATAGGAAAGCAAAAATCTCAACGTTCTTTTGAGGTCTGTGGAAATTGTCAGCAGTGGAAAACTACATGGGAAGATCCGAGTCCGTCATTATTATCTGAACTCCCTTGTAGACAGTGTGGTTGAAACCTAAGATCAGGCTGACGGTTCTTGGGAATGTATCAGTGGCTGCAACCAACACTGAAAAATGCAAACGGCAAAAGTGTTTATCACAATTTAATGCACACAAGTTACATATTATATTCTCAAATGCTGCACAACAAATCCTGAGAAATTCTAAAAATACATGATTTTTCCCCTAAAGGAAAATTTATCCAAAATTCTCGTTTAGTACCATGGCACGTTTCCAGCTTTTCTTATGATCTCTATGAATACAAAGCAGCTCTTAAAAGGTAATCTGACACCAAATTTGTGCCACATAATCTGAAAGCAGGATGATGTAGCGGCAAAGACCCTGTTTCCAGCGATATGCCACTTACTGAGCTGCCTGCTGTAGTTTTAATAATAATGATAATAATAATCTTTATTTTTATATAGCGCTAACATATTCTGCAGCACTTTACAGTTTGCACACATTATCATCACTGTCCCCAATAGGGCTCACAATCTAAATTCCCTATCAGTATGTCTTTGGAATGATAAAATAATTATTGGATCATTGGAGGACTAGTAAACCTACTGCCATGTAGTCCCCCATATTCATGAGCTCTGTATAATCCTGCACTCACCACTGATTGGCAGCTTTCTGTCTATGCACAGTGTACACAGAAAGCTGTCCATCAGTGACGTAAGCGGAGTTATACAGATCTAAACATTCAGAGAACTGCTGGATCTGCAGCAGATACAACTGGGATGTTATCAAAGCTACAGCAAGCAGCCCAGTAATTGACACATCGATGGAATAAGGCTCTCTGCCCCTACATCATCTCTCAGATGGGGTAGAAAAAGATGCCTGACAAATGCCCTTTAACCCCTTTACCCCCAAGGGTGGTTTGCACGTTATGGACCGGGCCAATTTTTACAATTCTGACCACTGTCCCTTTATGAGGTTATAACTCTGGAACGCTTCAACGGATCCCGGTGATTCTGACATTGTTTTCTCGTGACATATTGTACTTCATGATAGTGGTAAAAATTTCTTTGATATTACCTGCGTTTATTTGTGAAAAAAACGGAAATATGGCGAAAATTTAGAAAATTTCGCAATTTTCCAACTTTGAATTTTTATGCAATTAAATCACAGAGATATGTCACACAAAATACTTAATAAGTAACATTTCCCACATGTCTACTTTACATCAGCACAATTTTGGAACCAACATTTTTTTTGTTAGGGAGTTATAAGGGTTAAAAGTTGACCAGCAATTTCTCATTTTTACAACACCATTTTATTTTAGGGACCACATCTCATTTGAAGTCATTTTGAGGGGTCTATATGATAGAAAATACCCAAGTGTGACACCATTCTAAAAACTGCACCCCTCAAGGTTCTCAAAACCACATTCAAGAAGTTTATTAACCCTTCGGGTGTTTCACAGGAATTTTTGGAATGTTTAAATAAAAATTAACATTTAACTTTTTTTCACAAAAAATTTACTTCAGCTCCAATTTGTTTTATTTTACCAAGGGTTACAGGAGAAAATGGACCCCAAACCTTGTTGTACAATTTGTCCTGAGTACGCCGATACCCCATAAGTGGAGGTAAACCACTGTTTGGGCGCATGGCAGAGCTCGGAAGGGAAGGAGCGCCATTTGACTTCTCAATGCAAAATTGACTGGAATTGAGATGGGACGCCATGTTGCGTTTGGAGAGCCACTGATGTGCCTAAACATTGAATCCCCCCACAAGTGACACCATTTTGGAAAGTAGACCCCCTAAGGAACTTATCTAGAGGTGTGGTGAGCACTTTGACCCACCAAGTGCTTCACAGAAGTTTATAATGCAGAACCGTAAAAATAAAAAATCATTTTTTTTTCACAAAAATTATATTTTCGCCCCCAATTTTTTATTTTCCCAATGGTAAGAGAAGAAATTGGAACCAAAAAGTTGTTGTGCAATTTGACCTGAGTGTGCTGATACCCCATATGTGGGGAAGGAACCACCGTTTGGGCGCATTGGAGGGCTCGGAAGGGAAGGAGCGCCATTTGGAATACAGACTTAGATGGAATGGTCTGCAGGCGTCACATTGCGTTTGCAGAGCCCCTAATGTACCTAAACAGTAGAAACCCCCCACAAGTGGCCCCATATTGGAAACTAGACCCCACAAGGAACTTATCTAGATGTGTTGTGAGAACTTTGAGCCCCCAAGTGTTTCACTACAGTTTCTAACGCAGAGCCGTGAAAATAAAAAAAAAAATTCACCCCAAAATTATTTTTTAGCCCCCAGTTTTGTATTTTCTCGAGGGTAACAGGAGAAATTGGACCCCAAAAATTGTTGTCCAATTTGTCCTGAGTGCGCTGATGCCCCATATGTGGGGGGGAACCACCGTTTGGGCGCATGGGAGGGCTCGGAAGGGAAGGAGCGCCATTTGGAATGTAGACTTAGATGGAATGGTGTGCAGGCGTCACATTGCGTTTGCAGAGCCGCTAATGTACCTAAACAGTAGAAACCCCCCAGAATTGACCCCATATTGGAAACTAGACCCCCCACGAACTTATCTGGATGTGTTGTGAGAACTTTGAGCCCCCAAGTGTTTCACTACAGTTTATAACGCAGAGCCGTGAAAATAAAAAATCTTTTTTTTCCCACAAAAATTATTTTTTAGCCCCCAGTTTTGTATTTTCCCAAGGGTAACAGGAGAAATTGGACCCCAAAAGTTGTTGTCCAATTTGTTCTGAGTATGCTGATACCCCATATGTTGGGGTAAACTCCTATTTGGACACACGGGAGAGCTCGGAAGGGAAGGAGCACTGTTTTACTTTTTCAACGCAGAATTGGCTGGAATTGAGATCGGACGCCATGTCGCGTTTGGAGAGCCCCTGATGTGTCTAAACAGTGGAAACCCCCCAATTATAACTGAAACCCTAATCCAAACACACCCCTAACCCTAATCCCAACAGTAACCCTAACCACACCTCTAACCCAGACACACCCCTAACCCTAATCCCAACCCTATTCCCAACCACAAATGTAATCCAAACCCTACCCCTAACTTTAGCCCCAACCCTAACTGTAGCCTTAACCCTAACTGTAGCCCTAACCCTAGCCCTAACCCTAGCCCTAACCATAACCCTAGCCCTAACCATAGCCATAACCCTAGCCATAACCCTAGCCCTAACCCTAGCCCTAACCCTAGCCCTAACCCTAACCCTAATGGGAAAATGGAAATAAATACATTTTTTTAATTTTATTATTTTTCTCTAACTAAGGGGGTGATGAAGGGGGGTTTGATTTACTTTTATAGCGGGTTTTTTAGAGGATTTTTATGATTGGCAGCCGTCACACACTGAAAGACGCTTTTTATTGCAAAAAATATTTTTTGCGTTACCACATTTTGAGAGCTATAATTTTTCCATATTTGAGTCCACAGAGTCATGTGAGGTCTTGATTTTTGCGGGACGAGTTGACGTTTTTATTGGTAACATTTTCGGGCACGTCACATTTTTTGATCGCTTTTTATTCCGATTTTTGTAAGGCAGAATTACCAAAAACCAGCTATTCATGAATTTCTTTTGGGGAAGGCGTTTATACCGTTCCGCGTTTGGTAAAATTGATAAAGCAGTTTTATTCTTCGGGTCAGTACGATTACAGCGATACCTCATTTATATCATTTTTTTATGTTTTGGCGCTTTTATACGATAAAAACTATTTTATAGAAAAAATAATTATTTTTGCATCGCTTTATTCTGAGGACTATAACTTTCTTATTTTTTTGCTGATGTTGCTGTATGGCAGCTCGTTTTTTGCGGGACAAGATTACGCTTTCAGCGGTACCATGGTTATTTATATCCGTCTTTTTGATCGCATGTTATTCCACTTTTTGTTCGGTGGTATGATAATAAAGCGGTTTTTTTTGTCTCTTTTTTTTTTTCTTACGGTGTTTACTGAAGGGGTTAACTAGTGGGACAGTTTTATAGGTCGGGTCGTTACGGACGCGGCGATACTAAATATGTGTACTTTTATTGTTTGTTTTTTTTTATTTAGATAAAGAAATGTATTTATGGGAATAATATATATATATTTTTTTCATTATTTAGGATTTTTTTTTTTTTTTTACACATTTGTAAAAAAATTTTTTAACTTTTTTACTTTGTCCCAGGGGGGAACAATACAGATCGGTGATCTGCCAGTTTGCACAGCACTCTGTCAGATCACCGATCTGTCTCAGAGCGCTGCAGCGTTACCAAGTGCCTGCTCTGAGCAGGCACTTGGTAAGCCACCTCCCTCCCTGCAGGACCCGGATCCGCGGCCATTTTGGATCCGGGACTTGCTGCAGGAAGGAGGTAGGAGACCCCCGGAGCAACGCGATCACATCGCGTTGCTGCGGGGGTCTCAGGGAAGCCCGCAGGGAGCCCCCTCCCTGCGCGATGCTTCCCTGCACCGCCGGCACATCGCGATCATCTTTGATCGCGGTGTGCCGGGGGTTAATGTGCCGGGGGCGGTCCGTGACCGCTCCTGGCACATAGTGCCGGATGTCAGCTGCGATAAGCAGCTGACACCCGGCCGCGATCGGCCGCGCTCCCCCCGTGAGCGCGGCCGATCACCTATGACGTACTATTCCGTCCTTGGGAAGTAAAGACCACCCCACATGGACGGAATAGTACGTCTAATGGCAGAAAGGGGTTAATATCCTCAATTCTGAGGTATGACTTCTTGAAATAATAGGTCCACATATAGGCCCACTGTTGTCATCAAGGCCCTATGTGGTTCCAAACCTTAATGCTATTTGCATATACGCCCTCTCTTCAAAACGTTGGCGTAGTTGGCAGGTAGAGGTGTAAAAACGCCCAACTACAAGTTGCACAAAAAAATATGAAATTTCAGTCTTATGCCAAATTCTGGCAAAAACTGATGAATCGGCTTCTTAGTTTAATGTAATCAAGTCCTAATATTCACTTATTCCCTTTTCTGCAAGCTGTTGGAAAACCAAACAGTATGTTCTGGTTAGAGTATGGCTGAATTTCCTTAGCGACAAAACACAAACGTGACCCTAAACAAACAGGGCTCATTTACATTTCCTGAGAAAAGCAGAAGTACCATATTTTTTAAGTACGTAAAAGTGTCTTTACACTTAGAGACAGATCTAAAAAATGTCTCAGATGATATAGTACGTAAATTACAAAGCTAATGCTAAATATGGGACAAAAATGGCAAAACCCTAAAAAGCCTGTAGAAATGAACTTATAGCCTATGTGCACACGTTCAGGATTTCTCACAGAAAATTCCTGAGAAAAAACGGACATTTTCTGCAAGAAATCCGCAAGAAAACCACATGCGTTTTTGCCGCGGTTTTGACACTTTTTTTGCCGCGGTTTTTTCCGGACACTTCCCAATGCATTTTGTAGTGGGAAATCCGCAAAAAAACCCGCAAAATTTATGAACGTGTTGCGGAAAAAAACGCATCATGTGCACAAAACATGCGGAATTCATTCTAAATGATGGGATGCTTATTGTATGCGGGTTTTTTTGCGGTTTTATAGCGTTTTTATCGGGGAAAAAACGCGAAAAAAACGCAACGTGTGCACACAGCCTTAGGGGTTTTTCTACCCGCTAGTGCAGCAGACTCAGTCACTATTTTCCCATACAGAAAACACTGCACAATCAGAAAATGATTAAAGTTACAAACTGATTTATGTTTTCATTGCATAAATACAATGCTATATCATAAAAAAAACTTTATTCGCAGAAATTTCTCCAACTATTACATTTACTTGAAGGTTTACAGAAACTCAAATACACACAGCAGAAAACTACCCTTTCTGATGCATAGAACACATTTTCAGAAGCAAAAATATCTACAACAAAACTACCAGGTTTGAACGTAAAGGGAAGCTATCATCAGAAAATAAACTATTGGTTAAATTATTGTGTCAAATACATATTTTTTTTGCCATTTTTCTTTTTACATATCACAATTTGTATAACAATTTAAAAATAAGATAAGAAATCCTGCAATTTTCACACTGGCACAGGCGCTTTTTATGACCCTAACTTCCTGTTGTTTCCAGAAACAAAACATCTACATTGTGTAGTGCAGCAGGGTTGGAGGGTTGGTGCAGTGTGACGGAGAGACAGTCACCTGGGAAAGTTAAAAAAACAAAGTCTCTTTTAAAGGGACACTGTCACCTGAATTTGGAGGGAACAATCTTCAGCCATGGAGGCGGGGTTTTTGGGAGTTTGATTCAGCCTTTCCTTACCCACTGGCTGCAATCTTGCCTTGCGTAGGTGTGTACTATGGAGGACAGAGAATGAACTTCAAACCAATATTGCAGCCAGCATGCAGCCAGCGGGTAAGGAAAGGGTGAATCAAACTCCCAAAAACCCCGATTGTTCCCTCCAAATTCAGGTGACAGTGTCCCTTTAATGTTCAGCATACTCACAAACAGAAAATAAATAGGATCCTCCAAATCGGGAAAACAAGATAGTCCGTAACCGGTTGCTGTGGACAACTGCACCGCCGTGTACGCTGAGGGGTGCAAGGCATTTTGGCTCTGCTTGTCGTTGTGTTGCTTCACACTTGCTGAAGTTATGGCAGAGCCTTCTGCTCTGCACGCTTGCAAAACCAAGCTGACTCACCCAAACCTCTGCTGCAGAGTTTTGACAAGTAACCTGTGCCTGTAGGCCACATGGAAGACCCAGCCAGGAGGAAACAGACCGCCCCACTACCATCCTGCAGTCCGTTTCAAAAACAAAAGCTCATGGCAATTTTCCTAAATCTGCCTTGGACAAACAGCTTGCCCAAGATCAACACTTACTTTTATTTTGCATTGCAATCACAGCTATGCCTGTGACTGCAATGCACTCCTGTGGCCTCAATACGCTTCTGTGCACATCCTGGTTGACACATAGCAACCCTTGCATATGACATCGGTCACTGCTTCACAATTGTCACAATGGTTAGAACAGACCATATCTGTTGTATTAGACTGGAGTCACACTAGCGTATAATACGGACGAGTGCTATGCGAGAAAACATTGCATAGCACTCGGACCACTGTTAATGTATGGGGAAGCTCACATCACTGTTTTTTTTCTCGGCAGTATACTATGTGCTAGTGAAATCACCGCATGCTGCAATTTTAAGTGTATATTGGCTGAGTCTTGCCAATGCAAGTCTATGGGTGCGAGAGAAAAAAAAAATCGGGACACCACACGAACCATCAGTGTGACTTGTGAGAAATATGCACACATTTTCCTCATTTCAGCCCATTGAACCATTAAATTCATTAGGGAAAAGCAGTGAGAAATGTAAGGCTGTGTTCACACGTTGCGTTTTTTTCGCATTTTTTTCCCGATAAAAACGCTATAAAACCGCAAAAAAAACGCATACAATAAGCATCCCATCATTTAGAATGAATTTTGCATGTGTTGTGCACATGATGCGTTTTTTTCCGCAAAAAAAACGCATACCGCACAAAATCCGGACATGCTCTATCTTTTTGCGTTTTTTTTTGCGGATATCCAACTACAAAATGCATTGGGAAGTGTCCGGAAAAAACCGCGGCAAAAACGCGTGAAAACCGCTGCAAAAACGCGGCAAAACCGCGGCAAAATCGCGGCAAAAACGCATGCGGTTTTCTTGCGGATTTCATGCAGAAAATGTCCAGAATTCTCAGGAATTTTCTGCAAGAAATCCTGAACATGTGCACATAGCCTAAAGCTATATGGATGTCAAACAGATACTGTACATAGATGAGAGGAAATCTCATCATTGCATTGTAAACGCATTACACATGGATGACATTTGTGTGACTCTCGGCCGAGAGAAACAGACCGATTTTTCATACGTTAAGTGTGACTCCGGCCTTAAAGTGTCTTACGTGGGTGTGCAAAAGTCATTGTGAAGGCAGAGGGAGTAGAGACAGCTGTGTTACCTGTCATTGAAAGAACACAAACTAGGAGTCTAAAAATGCCCCCAGTGGCCACTTTTTTAAAAAAAAATTTATAAAAATTGTGTGAAGTACAGTATATGGGAGATATAATTTCAGGTCAATCATTTGTATCCTATTTGGCATGGGTTTATAAAAACCCCTTCCTTTGTGAGGCTGTAACAGGACACCTAGCTGTGAGTGACAGATATCTCACCTTGAATCAATGAAACTCGTGACAAAACGTTTGCTTGCAATATGGAGTCAATGCAGTGTAACTGCTTGTTCAGACAGCTAGGATTTCAGAAGGAGAATATGGACTTATCGTACATACTAGCCACACATCAGTTACATTTTCGAGATCTCTGGAACAGGTCGAGCACCTTTCAGGGTCTCGATCTCTTCTAGCACCCCAGGGAGGGGAGTTACGTAGAATGGCTAGTAGGAGCCAGGTAGCAAAGCTCTGTTTTGCCTCAGTGCATAGCAAGGGCCTGGCTGAATACTATGATGCCAAAACCACCTCTCTATGACCTCTCAATTAAGGACGTGGCACTTAAGTGTCGTCTTCTGTTTGCATCTCGGCTTTGGGAAAATGGCCGCCGCGATCTCTAATGCGCACGCGCGGCATCCCGCGGCCATTTTCCTGAAGCCCTGTGCAGCAGAGCACTCGATCTGCGCACGCGCGGCCCCAGGAAGATGGCCGCCCCCACCGACGAAAGGGATGACAGCGCAGATCGCGCGCTGCTTGTTCACCACTACGCCACTACGCCACCAACGTAAAGCTGAGGAAGAACCAGCGATGTCACCATGCCCTCCCGACCTGACCAGCCTGATTGACAGGCGAAAACGGCGACTTTGGTAAGTTATTTCTCAGCATAGGTGGGGAATCGGGGTACACTACATACACTATAGGAACACACAGCGCAGGCCCTATTTAACAGTATTTATAGCTCAATCTCAAAAAACGGGGTGACAGGTTCCCTTTAATTGTGTCCTTGTCGCTATTAAATTTATCATTATGTTATTTCATTCTGTAATAAAAATTATTGAGTAATTTATATAGCTCTGGTGTTCATCTCTTTTTGGTTTTCTCTCAATTAAGGAGTTATGACCCATCTTAGGTTTTGGAGTTTTAGCTCCGAGAGGCAAGGGGGGGAGGGGGAGAGGATTTAGGATCAGCTCAGAGGGAAGGAGGAGAGTGACCCAAAAGGGGTGAAATGCTCGTGTAAAGGATGGCCTATTGCTTTTTCCTCTAAGGAGGTCATGACAAAACATCATGTGGGGAGAAGAAAAAGAGAGGACCACCAGCTTCCTAAGTGGCAACCCCTCCACTGCAAGCCAAGCCTTTCATCTGCCTGGTAACTGATTCTTATATTCTGCAAACTTTGTCCTACTACCACTATGGTATTTGCATATCTGACTATTGTATATGTATAACCATTGTGTATATGTAACTATCCAACAAGCGGGACCCGTCTCCGGGGTACAGGGAGATCGGGCCCCGTCTGGTCGCAGGCTTCCCTACAATGTTGCTTAACCGGTCCGCGCTCCCGCGATGCCCCTCCAGACTGCGGCGTCTTCCCACCATATCTCCTCCACCTCCTAACTTCCGGGTTGCAAGAGAGCGAGCATACGGCACGCGCGCGCGCGCGCTAATGTTAAATGATTTAAAGGGCAGTGCACCCTTTATCCTGTGTCACCTCTCAGCCAATCGATGAGAGGCCTGTGTGTACTTAAGGCCCTCACTTCCTTTGGGAGGTGCCTGGGCAACTTTGTGCAGTGGTTTTAATTTGCCTTTCTCAGGTCCCAGACTCTCAACTGCTTGTTCAGCCTTGTCTTTCCTTGTACTAATACCCCTGCAGATTGTGACAGTACCCACTGGACCATCTGGCCCTCTTTCTCTGGTTACCTGGACTTTCCACTCTCCTTCCCTATAAACCTTTGTTCCTCTTGGGTCTGACCCTCTGATCTAGGAGCTCTTGCACTTGAGTCTCCTTGGCTGCGTCAGGACAATCCCTGTTATAGGGGTTCACTCGCCGGAGCTACCTTGGGGGAATTCGGTGTTGCAGCCCAGGGGGGTTCTCCCTTGTGGGTTCTCCTGTTTAGTGTCCAAATAAAAGTCTTGTGTTTCATCTGACTTCCTTGTCCAGCCGGTTCCTTGGGTTCAGCTTCCACACTGTCCTCTGTGGTCAAGTGGGTTCACTAGCCTTGCTTCTGCCTGCCTTGGTGTGACAGTATATAGTGTATTATCTAGTGTGTCCTTACAGCAATTAAATATATACTTTAACCTTGGGTTGCTCCTTTTTATCTTGATCTACGAATCCACATGTCTGATCTTGGCTTAACCTTCCATTGTCACAAAACAGGTGGAGGTGACCTGGGACCATGAACTCCTTCCCTGTCTCTAATACTAGGGGGCACCCTAGCTCATCCTACTCCCCGAGATACTTCTGAAGGTGAAGATGCTGGGGCCTCCACCTTTGTCTTATCTCCTGAGTTAGCCCTCCGTCTGTTCTCTTCCCCCACCCAGGGTAGAGGGTCGCTAATGTGCACCATAGTACACCAACCTGACAAACAAGGCAACACAAACAAGGGTTAATAGAAAATTCCAGGCATACAAAATATTCACTCACATATAACAGAGGAATGCACCGGGGCGTGGAGGTAGGGGAATAGAATGTAAGTCCGCAAGGACAGGGTCCTCTCCCCTCTGTACCAGTCTGTCATTGTAAATTTGTTTACTGTAAATGATATCTATAACTCTGTATGTAACCCCTTTCTCATGTACAGCACCATGGAATTAATGGTGCTATATAAATAAATAATAACAATAAACCAAAATAGAGAAGGATAGGGAATTGCCCCACATGCAATCCAAACAACACTCACAGATAAGTCCTCCAACTCTCCTTCTCATATGAACTCCTCTCCCTCTGTTAGCCATGCAGCAAATGCTTGCTCTGATAAGGATTTGTAACAGAGCCCAGATTATAAAGGGAACGGAGTGGCTAACCGAGCTCAGATGTACACACAGGGTTTCCAACATAGCCGATTAACCCCTGTTCTGCCAGAAGAAACACATTTAAAATGAAGAAGAAATGCTTCTTCTCAGCACCGGAGTAGGAGCAATCAGACGATGCGGTCTTCTGGCTCCACACTGTTGCAGTAACCCGTGACATCCATGCTACCAGGGCTGTTTTCTGTCCTGATATAATCCCATTAACTGACCGGGTTGGTTTATATCTAATGAGGAACTTATGGTAATCCTATCGGGTTGACCAGGTGCTGTTTCACTGGTGCTAGTGAAAGTTGCCTGTCAGGGTGGTGAGCAAGTGTGGTGCAATGTCAGTGACTGCATAGGCCACATTCTCTCACTCCCCATACCTTCCTGGGCCCATGTGGACAGGGGCTGCCTGGGTAAAACTGTGCCAAGCTGACCTTACGTGTCCCCATGGGGTGCGGAATGTCACGTTGGTGCAAGTGAGGAGAGCGTACCACGTGATCCCTTGGACATAATAGTCAAGTCAGGCGGGTTCGCAAGGTACGGGTTCATCACAAAACGTGATATGAAAAAAATAGACATTTTCAACATTAAAAAAAATACATGTAACACCTAATTTAAACAATAGGTCATTTTCTGATGTTATTTTACCATTAAAAAGGTGGTCCACTAAATTTTTTATTATGCATATCGATATTAACCACTGAAATAAAGATTTTTTTCAAATACATTCTTTTTTCATATTTGCCCGTAAGCAGCGATATCTGTGCTTGTTTAGTGCTGAATAGACAAGAGCGAATATCGTCGGACCACTCCTTATTCAGCTCGCTAATAGAGCTTACCGAATAGCTGCAGCGGGAACTCGGATAACTGGATTGTTCCTGATAATCAGGTGTCCGGCGCCGCAGCTGCATGTGTTGTGACTGTCATATACTGTAGCTGCGACACATGCAGCTGCAGCACCGGACACCTGATTACTGGGAGCGATCCAGGCATTTGGGTTCCCACTGCAGCTATTCCGTAATCTCTATTAGCGAGCCGAATAAGGAGGGGTCCAACGATATTCGCTCATGTCTAGTGCTGAACACGTGACTCCTAGATGCAGTCACCACTGATATCGGTGATGTCACGTCAACTTCCGGACTATGGAAGAAGTTGAGGTTGCATCACCAAGGCGTGACCCAACCTCACACACACTGCAGTTACTCCCCTTGATTGACTGGGCTGTGGGCGGTGTTTCACCATACATCACCGCCCAGTATTGAGTGCACACTCCAGAAGATTTTCCTCTCTCCTTCTCTGCTTTCATTGGCATAGCATGTGACTAGTGCCAATTTATGTGGTAATAACTCTGGAATGCTTCAACGGTTCCCACTAATTCTTAGATTGTTTTTTCGTGACATTTTTTGTTACACAGCTAGAAGAGTTAAAAGTTGAATAGCAATTTCTCATTTTTTACAACAAAATTTACAAAAAACTATTTTTTATTAGGAACTACATCACATTTGAAGTGACTTTGCAGAGTCTATATGATAGAAAATACCAAAAGTGACACCATTATAAAACCAAATTCAAGAAGTTTGTAAACCCTTCAGGTGCTTCACAGGAATGAATGTAATATGGAAGAAAAAAAATGAACATTGAACCTTTTTTCACAAAATATTTTACTTTAGACCCAAAACTTTTTATCTTCACAAGGGCAACAGGAGAAAATGGACCCCAAAATGTGTTGTGCAATTTCTCCTGAGCACTCCGATACCCCATATATGGGGGGAAACATAATGTTTGGATGACGGTCAGGGCTCAGAAAAGAAGGCGCGCCATTTGTATACAAAATTTGCTGGACTAACACGGGGACGCCATGTCGCGTTTTGAAGAGCACTTGATGGTGCATAAACAGTGGAAAAACACAAGTGACCCCATTATGGAAACTAGACTCCTCATGGAACTTATCTAGATGTGTGGTGAGCACCTTGAACCCGAAAATGCTTCACAGAATTTTATAACTTTAAACTGTAAAAAAAATCTAATTTTTCCCATAAAACTTCACAAATGTAACAGGAGAACATGGACTCCAAAATTTGTTCTGCAATTTCTCCCGAGTAAGCCGATATCCCACATGTGGGGGAAAATTACTGTTTGGGCAGGGCTCGGAAGGGAAAGAGCAATATTTGACTTTTGGAGGTCAAAACTGGCTGGAATCATTAGCGGACGCCTTGTCTCATTTGGAGAGCCCTGATGTGCCTAAACAGTGGGAAAATAATACAAGTGACCCCATTTTCGAAACTAAACCCCTCAAGAAATGTATGTAGATATGTGATGAGCACCCCTTAACCCCCAAGTGCTTCACAGAAGTTTATAACGTAGAGCTAAAAAAATAAAAAATAAAATTTTTCCCACAAAAATGTTCTTAGCCCCAAATATTTTATTTTATAAGGCTAACAATGCAAAATGGACCCAAAAATCTGTTGTGCAATTTCTCCTGAGTATGCAGATACTCCATATATGGGGGAAAACTACTGTTTGAGCACACAGCAGGGCTAAAAAAGGAAGGAATGATGTTTTGTAATGCAGACTTTGATGGAATGTTCTGCAGGTGTCATGCTGCATTATAGGGAACATTTTATATAACGTTTGGGATCACATTTATCCTTTCCTCTATGCTTAGCACTTACTTTGGGGTTTCCATCTAAATCGTCAAGTGACATGATTCAGATGAAAACCCCGAAGGATCCATTCACTTTAATGAAGGAGCAGGGTTACTCTGGACTCAGTCTGGCCTCTGTTCAGTGTTGTTCTTTTTTTCAAAAAAGTGCACAAAACTGTGTCCGACTGCGCTTTTATGGACATCTAAAAAGACAGACACAGTCGGATCATAAGACAGACAACATCCACAGTGCCTCCATCTGCCTCATTATAGGGAATGTTCCACAGGGAGTTCCGTCTGAATCACGTATTTCACAGATTTACATGGAAACCCCTGTGCAAGTGCACAGTATAGAGCGCAGGATAAATGTGAGCAGAGCCTTATTGCGATCTTTGAGAGACAGAATGAAAAAAAATTAGTAGCAGGTCAAGAATTCGTTCTATTTCATTTTTATATTGTTCCTCATGCGGTGGTGATTAGACGACTTTATTCTTCAGGTTGGTGCGATTACAGCAATACCAGATTTAAATCGTTTTGTATCTTTGGTTGCTGTCACACACAACGCTTTTCATTGAAAAAACTTGCATTGCAATATTCTGAAAGATATTATTTTTTCATATTTCGGCTGTGATCGCTTCTTTTTTTGTGGAACGAGTTGACTTTTTATTGGTACCATTTTCGGTCACATTACATTTTTTTGATAGTTTTCTATTCTGGTTTTTGGGAGGCAAAATGAACAAAAAACAGCAATTCAGGCATTTTTTTTTTATGGGGGGGTTATGATGTTCCACGTTTTGGTAAAATTGATAAGGCAGCTTTATTCTTGGGTGATTCCATTTCAGCGATACCACATTTATATTGTTTTTCTTTATGTTTTGGTGCTTTTACACAATAAAAACTCTTATAGAAAAAAATAATTATTTTTACAACGCTTTATTCTGGGAGCTGTAACTTTTTTATTTTTCCGTTGATGTAGCTGTATGACAGTATGTTTTTTGAGGGACCAGACGACATTTTCAGTTATATCATTTTTTATTTACCGTACATTCATCTTTTTTATTGCGTTTTTATTCCATTTTTTGTTAGGTAGTATGATAAAGCATCGTTTTTTGCATCATTTCTTTATGGTGTTCATTGAAGGGGTTAACTAGTCAGACAGTTGTATAAGCTGGGTCGTTCTAGACCAGCTATACCAAATATGTGTGGGTTTTTTCACAAAAATATTCATTTATATATACAATATATATATATATATATATGTATATATATATATATATATATATATATATATTATTTTGTGATTTCATTCATTTAACATTTTTACAATTTATCTTCCTTTTTTTTTTTTTAACTTAGTCCCTCTTTGGGACTTTCAACTTTTTTAACTTTGATTGCTTCTGATCTCTTATGAAGAATAGCAATGCACGAGCATTGCTATGCCTGATAAACTGTCAGTGCTGCGCTGGCACACAAGCTTGATACACCATTCTCTGAGCATGGTGTAACAAGTTTGCTATATTTGGTGACCCGTATGTCATCATGAAGACATCAGGTCACCATGGCAACAATAAGCCCCTCACAATGATATCACGGGGGCACCGATCAGAGTGCAGATATCGATCGCAGCATTTAGCAAGTTAAACTGCAGTGAGTGCCTAGTGTCAGCTGTCATATCAGAAAAAAAAACAAAATGCCAAAATTATGTTTTTTGGTTGCCGCATCATTGCAGTAACATGCAAAAAGAGGTGATCAAAACATCTTATCTGTCCCAAAAATGAAAAAAAAAGCCCCAGATCAAGCTGCAAAAAATGAGCAATTATTCAGCCCCAGATCCCGAAGAAAAGAGAAGCTTCACGTCTCAGAAAATGGCGACAAATACAAAAACGTTTTTTTCATACAAATTTCAGATTTTTTTTTCACCACTTAAATAAAAAAGAGCCTATACATGTCTGGTATGTGCGTACTCGTACTAAGCTGGGGAATCATATTGTCAGTTTTACCATATACAGGTGCTTCTCACAAAATTAGAATATCATCAAAAAGTTTATTTCAGTTCTTCAATTCAAAAAGTGAAACTCCTATATTATATAGAGTCATTCCAAACAGAGTGATCTATTTCAAGTGTTTATTTCTGTTACAGCCAATGAGAAAAATCCAAAAGTCATTATCTCTGTAAATTAGAATACTTTATAACACCAGCTTGAAAAATGATTTTAAAATCCGAAATGTTGGCCTACAGGAATGCATGTTCAGTAAATGCACTCAATACTTGGTCGGGGCTCCTTTTGCATCAAATACTGCATAAATGTGGCGTGGCATGGATGCGATCAGCCTGTGGCACTGCTGAGGGGTTATCGAAGCCCAGGTTGCTTTGATAGCAGCCTTCAGCTCATCTGCATTGTTGGGTCTGGTGTCTCATCTTCCTCATGACAATACACCATAGATTCTCTATGGGGTTAAGGTCAGGCGAGTTTGCTGGCGAATCAAGCACAGTGATACTGTTGTTTTTAAACCAGATATTGGTACTTTTGGCAGTGTGGACAGGTGCCAAGTCCTGCTGGAGAATGAAATTTCCATCTCCAAAAAGCTTGTAGGCAGAGGAAAGCATGAAGTTCTCTAAAATTTCCTGGCAGACGGCTGTGCTGACTTTGGTCTTGATAAAACACAGTGGACCTACAGCAGCAGATGACATGGCTCCCCAAACCATCACGGATCGTGGAAACTTCACACTAGACCTCAAGTAACTTGGATTGTGGCCTCTCCACTCTTCCTCCAGTCTCTATGACCACTTCTTGGGAACCTCCCCAAAATTTTTATATGGCCTTTTCTTAACAATCCGTCAAAGGCTGCGGTTATCCCGATTGCTTGTGCACCTTTTTCTACCACACTTTTTTCTTCAACTCATCTTTCCATTAATATGCTTGGATACAGCATCCTGTGAACAGCCTGCTTCTTTAGCAATGACCTTTTGTGGCTTTCCCTCCTTGTGGAGTGTGTCAATGACTGCCTTCTGGACATCTGTCAAGTCAGCAGTCTTCCCCATGATTTTATAGCCTATTGAAACAGACTAAGGGACCTTTTTAAACACTTAGGAAGCCTTTGCAGGTATATTTTGTTAATTATTCTATGTTACTGAGATAATGACTTTTGGACTTTCATCATCTGTAAGCCATAATCATCAACATAAACAGAAATAGATCACTCTGTTTGTTATATACAATATAAGAGTTTCACTTTTTTGTATTGAAGAACTGAAATAAATTAACTTTTGGGTGATATTCTAATTTTGTGAGAAGCACCTGTATAGTGAACATGGTAAATACAAATCCCCAAAAAACAATTGTGGAATTGCACTTTTTGAAATTTTACTGCACCTGGAATTTTTTTCTAGTACACTATATGGTAAAATTAATAGTGTCAGTCAAAAGTACAACCCATCTCGCAAAAAACAAGACCTCGATCATATTAATTGAAAAAATGTTTTCTTTAGATTTTGATTAATCTGCTCCAACCTGAAACGAATTTTCAGCTATTCATCTGGTATAAACGCTGTTGTTATGTATTTTTCACAAATGAACTTACACTGAGTAATAGATTTTTGTGCCGTTATTACATCACTCAGACAATTAGCAGCCATTCAGCTGGCTTCCGCAATCCACAACTCAGAACTCTTATTGAGGATAAGATCACTGCATTTAATGATTTAGTTTACTGCTAAGGCTTTTACTGCTATTAAATGTAAGTTCATTTAGATATAGTTTTATTCACATCTCTGTCCATAAACACATGTATCAACCCTTAGGCCATGTTCACACAGTGCGTTTTTTACCGCGGAACCGCGGCGGTTTTGCCGCTGCGGTTCCGCAGCTGTTTTCCATGCAGGGTACAGTACACTGTACCCTATGGAAAACAGGACACACTGTGCACATGGTCCGGAAATTGTAAAAAAAAAGCCGCGCTGAATAGCTCCCGGAAAAAAGAAGGAGCATGTCAATTCTTCTTCCTGAACCGCAGCGGTTCTGCACCCATAGACCTCCATTGTGAGGTCAAAATCGCAGTAAAACCCGCAGATCAAAAATATATCTGCGGGTTTTACTGCGATTTGATGTGCAGAACCGCTGCAGCAGGAAGTGCGGGGGAGCGGGCGGAAGTGCGTGGGCGGAGTGTGGCTGCCCCCCCCGTGCTCCGATCCCGCCCCCCCGTGCTCCGATGCCCCCCCCGTGCTCCGATGCCCCCCCCCAGTGCTCCGATGCCCCCCCCGTGCCCTAATCTCCCCCCCTTATACTTACCCGGCGTCCCGGTGTCCGTCCGGCCGTCTTCTCCCTGGGCGCCGCCATCTTGCAAAATGGCGGGCGCATGCGCAGTGCGCCCGCCGAATCTGCCGGCCGGCAGATTCGCTCCAAAGTGCATTTTGATCACTGAGATATAACCTATCTCAGTGATCAAAATAAAAAAATAGTAAATGACACCCCCCCCCACTTTGTCACCCCCATTGGTAGGGACAATAAAAAAATTAAGAATTTTTTTTTTTTTTTCACTAAGGTTAGAATAGGGTTAGGGTTAGGGTTAGGGTTAGGGTTAGGGTTAGGGGTAGGGTTAGGGGTAGGGTTAGGGGTAGGGTTAGGGGTAGGGTTAGGGGTAGGGTTAGGGTTAGGGGTAGGGTTAGGGGTAGGGTTAGGGGTAGGGTTAGGGGTAGGGGTAGGGTTAGGGTTAGGGGTAGGGTTAGGGGTAGGGTTAGGGGTAGGGTTAGGGTATTTTCAGCCATTTTAGCCCTAAAAAGCTTCCTAGGAAACACACAGTAAAAAAAGGATAAAAAAACGCATCAAAAAACGCATCAAAAAACGCATCAAAAACGCATCAAAAAAGGACAAAAAAAGGACCTGCGTTTTCTGCCAAGAGCTGCAGTTTTTAAAAAAAACTGTCCTGAAAAAAAAAGGATGGAAATCCTGAACGTGTGAACATACCCTTATAGTTTTATCAAAGCACCAGTACAGTGCACCATTAAACAAGGAGCTATGACATCTAGTCAAGTCTCCGAGATACGAGAACAATCACAGCATGCTGCGATTTTTTTCTCAGTCCGATTTAAGCTGAGAAAAAAATCACAGTAGGGACTCATAAATTAACATTGGTCAGAGTGCAATCTGATTTTTTTATCAGATTGCACTTGTCCGTTGATGAGTATGAGCTCTAACACTGCTCTCCAGATATTTTACTAATGGTTATTTTTGTCTTGCATGTTCTTTCCTAGGGCATTCCATGTTGTGAGAAAATACTTCTAACTTCTACACAGTTCCATCCACTCCTTTTGTTTAGTATATTTTGGGTGAAATATATACATTAGTCCAGTGAGTAATGTGTAGTGGAAAATACTATATCTTCCTCTGGTGTAATACGAAATTTTGTAACACTTAGAAAATGGTTTCTATTGTCCAGGAAATGGGAAGTAACAGTGAAGGTTTTTTTTTTTTTTTAAAGATAACATAACTCTGTAAAACTGTCACACTATAATGTACAACATGCCCTTTGCACTTGCTGCAGTTATTGCTGTTAATCTATTCAAGAATAGTGATGAGGGAATATACTTGTTGCTCGGGTTTTCCCGAGCACGCTCGGGTGGTCTCCGAGTATTTGTTAGTGTTTGGAGATTTAGTTTTCATCGCCTCAGCTGAATGATTTATGCTATGTTCACACTTTGCAGATTCCACTGCGGATTTTTCCGCAGCAGAATTCCCAAATCCGCAGTGAAAACCCGTTGCGGTTTTTACTGCGGATTTATCGCGGTTTTTACTGCGGTTTCTTCTGCGGATTTTCATCTGCAGTTTTCTATTGGAGCAGGTGAAAATCCGCAGAAAAGAAGTGACATGCTGCGGAATGTAATCCGCAGCGTTTCCGCGCGTTTTTTTCCGCAGCATGTGCACTGCGTTTTTTGTTTCCCATAGGTTTACATTGTACTGTAAACTCATGGGAAACTGCTGCAGATCCGCAGCGGTCAAATCCGCTGCGGATCCACAGTGAAATCCGCAAAGTGTGAATATAGCCTTACAGCTACTAGCCAGGCTGAGTACATGTGGGGGTTGCCTGGTTGCTAGGGAATCCTCACATGTCATCAAGCTGGCTAGTAGCTGTAAATCATGCAGCTGCCGCGATGAAAACTAAATCTCCGAATACTAACAAATACTCGGAGACCACCCGAGCAACAAGTATATTCGCTCATCACTATTAAAGAAGCATTCCCATTAAAATTATTATTGGCTAAACCTGAGTAAATATTAGTGTAGTGCAGTTGCATTAACCCCTTCCCGACCCATGACGCCACGTAGGCGTCATGAAAGTCGGTGCCAATCCGACCCATGACGCCTATGTGGCGTCATGGAAAGATCGCGTCCCTGCAGGCCGGGTGAAAGGGTTAACTCCCATTTCAACCGATCTGCAGGGACAGGGGGAGTGGTAGTTTAGCCCAGGGGGGGTGGCTTCACCCCCTCGTGGCTACGATCGCTCTGATTGGCTGTTGAAAGTGAAACTGCCAATCAGAGCGATTTGTAATATTTCACCTATTATAACGGGTGAAATATTACAATCCAGCCATGGCCGATGCTGCAATATCATCGGCCATGGCTGGAAATACTAATGTGCCCCCACCCCACCGATCGCCCCCCCAGCCCCCCGATCTGGCCGGTCCTCTGCTCCGGCTCCCCTCCGTCCAGTGCTCCGCTCCCCCCCCCGTGCTTTTGTCCGCTCCCCCCGTGCTCCAATCACCCCCCCCGTGCTCCAATCACCCCCCCTGCACTCCGATCCACCCCCCCCACGGTGCTCCGTTCCACCCCCCGTGCTCCATTCCAGCCCCCCCGTGCTCCGTTCCACGCCCCCCGTGCTCCGTTCCACCCCTCCCGCGCTCCGATTCCCCCCCCCGTGCTCCGATCCCCCCCACCGTGGTCCCCCCCCACCCCATCATACTTACCGATCCAGCCGGGGTCCCGTCCGTCTTCTCCCTGGGCGCCGCCATCTTCCAAAATGGCGGGCGCATGCGCAGTGCGCCCGCCGAATCTGCCGGCCGGCAGATTCGTTCCAAAGTGCATTTTGATCACTGAGATATAATCTATCTCAGTGATCAAAATAAAAAAAATAATAAATGACCCCCCCCCTTTGTCACCCCCATAGGTAGGGACAATAAAAAAATAAAGAAATTTTTTTTTTTCCACTAATGTTAGAATAGGGTTAGGGGTAGGGTTAGGGGTAGGGTTAGGGGTAGGGTTAGGGGTAGGGTTAGGGGTAGGGTTAGGGTTAGGGTTTCGGTATGTGCACACGTATTCTGTTCCTCTGCGGATTTTTCCGCTGCGGATTTGATAAATCCGCAGTGCTAAACCGCTGCGGATTTATGGCGGATTTACCGCGTTTTTTTCTGCGCATTTCACTGCGGTTTTACAACTGCGATTTTCTATTGGAGCAGTTGTAAAACCGCTGCGGAATCCGCACAAAGAAGTGACATGCTGCGGAATGTAAACCGCTGCGTTTCCGTGCAGTTTTTCCGCAGCATGTGTACAGCGATTTTTGTTTCCCGTAGGCTTACATTGAACTGTAAACTCATGGGAAACTGCTGCGGATCCGCAGCGTTTTCCGCAGCGTGTGCACATACCTTTAGAATTAGGCTATGTGCACACTGTGCGGATTTGGCTGCGGATTGGCCGCTGCGGATTCGCAGCAGTGCTCCATCAGGTTTACAGTACCATGTAAACATATGAAAAACCAAATCCGCTGTGCTCATGGTGCGGAAAATACCGCGCGGAAACGCTGCGTTGTATTTTCCGCAGCATGTCAATTCTTTGTGCGGATTCCGCAGCGTTTTACACCTGTTCCTCAATAGGAATCCGCAGGTGAAATCCGCACAAAAAACACTGGAAATCCGCGGAAAATCCGCAGGTAAAACGCAGTGCCTTTTACTCGCGGATTTTTCAAAAATGGTGCGGAAATATCTCACACGAATCCGCAACGTGGGCACATAGCCTTAGGGTTAGGGTTGGAATTAGGGTTGTGGTTAGGGTTGTGATTAGGGTTATGGCTACAGTTGGGATTAGGGTTAGAGGTGTGGGGGGGTTAGTGTTGGAGTTAGAATTGAGGGGTTACCACTGTTTAGGCACATCAGGGGTCTCCAAACGCAACATGGCGCCACCATTGATTCCAGCCAATCTCGTATTCAAAAAGTCAAATGGTGCTCCCTCACTTCCGAGCCCCGACGTGTGCCCAAACAGTGGTTTACCCCCACATATGGGGTACCAGCATACTCAGGACAATCTGCGCAACAATTACTGGGGTCCAATTTCTCCTGTTACCCTTGTGAATCTAAAAAAATGCTTGCTAAAACATAATTTTTGAGGAAAGAAAAATGATTTTTTATTTTCACGGCTCTGCGTTGTAAACGTCTGTGAAGCACTTGGGGGTTCAAAGTGCTCACCACATATCTAGATAAGTTCCTTGGGGGGTCTAGTTTCTAAAATGGGGTCACTTGTGGGGGTTTCTACTGTTTAGGCACACCAGGGGCTCTGCAAACGCAACGTGACACTCGCAGACCATTCCATCAAAGTCTGCATTTCAAAAGTCACTACTTCCCTTCTGAGCCCCGACGTGTGCCCAAACAGTGGTTTACCCCCACTCATGGGGTATCAGCGTACTCAGGAGAAACTGGACAACAACTTTTGGGGTCCAATTTCTCCTGTAACCCTTGGGAAAATAAAAAATTCTGGGCTAAATAATTATTTTTGAGGAAAGAAAACGTATTTATTATTTTCACGGCTCTGCATTATAAACTTCTATGAAGCACTTGGGGGTTCAAAGTGCTCACCACACATCTAGATAAGTTCCTTTCGGGGTCTAGTTTCCAAAATGGGGTCACTTGTGGGGGGTTTCTACTGTTTAGGCACATCAGGGGCTCTGCAAACGCAACGTGACGCCCGCAGAGCATTCCATCAAAGTCTGCATTTCAAAACGTCACTACTTCAATTCCAAGCCCCGGCATGTGCCCAAACAGTAGTTTACCCCCACATATGGGGTATCACCGTACTCAGGAGAAACTGGACAACAAATATTGGGGTCAAATTTCTCCTGTTACCCTTGGGAAAATTAAAAAATTCTGGGCTAAATAATTATTTTTGAGGAAAGAAAACGTATTTATTATTTTCACGGCTCTGCATTATAAACTTCTATGAAGCGCTTGGGGGTTCAAAGTGCTCACCACACATCTAGATAAGTTCCTTTCGGGGTCTAGTTTCCAAAATGGGGTCACTTGTGGGGGGTTTCTACTGTTAAGCCACATCAGGGGCTCTGCAAACGCAACGTGACGCCCACAGAGCATTCCATCAAAGTCTGCATTTCAAAACGTCACTACTTCACTTCGGAGCCCCGGCATGTGCCCAAACAGTGATTTACCCCCACATATGGGGTATCAGCGTACTCAGGAGAAACTGGACAACAACTTTTGGGGTCAAATTTCTCCTGTTACTCTTGGGAAAATAAAAAATTGCAGGCTAAAAGATCATTTTTGAGAAAATAATTTTTATTTTTTTTTCATGGCTCTGCGTTATAAACTTCTGTGAAGCACTTGGGGGTTCAAAGTCCTCACCACACATCTAGATTAGTTCCTTTGGGGGTCTAGTTTCCAAAATGGTGTCATTTCTGGGGGATCTCCAATGTTTAGGCACACAGGGGCTCTCCAAACGTGACATGGTGTCCGCTAATGATTGGAGCTAATTTTCCATTTAAAAAGCCAAATGGCGTGCCATCCCTTCCGAGCCCTGCCGTGCGCCCAAACAGTGGTTTACCCTCACATATGGGGTATCAGCGTACTCAGGACAAACTGGACAACAATATTTGGGGTCCAATTTCTCCTATTATCCTTGGCAAAATAGGAAATTCCAGGCTAAAAAATCATTTTTGAGGAAAGAAAAATTATTTTTTATTTTCATGGCTCTGCGTTATAAACTTCTGTGAAGCACCTGGGGGTTTAAAGTGCTCAATATGCATCTAGATAAGTTCCTTGGGGGGTCTAGTTTCCAAAATGGGGTCACTTGTGGGGGAGCTCCAATGTTTAGGCACACAGGGGCTCTCCAAACGCGACATGGTGTCCGCTAACAATTGGAGCTAATTTTCCATTCAAAAAGTCAAATGGCGCGCCTTCCCTTCCGAGCCCTGCCGAGTGCCCAAACAGTGGTTTACCCCCACATATGAGGTATCGACGTACTCGGGAGAAATTGCCCAACAAATTTTATGATCCATTTTATCCTACTGCCCATGTGAAAATGAAAAAATTGAGGCGAAAAGAATTTTTTTGTGAAAAAAAAAAGTACTTTTTCATTTTTACAGATCAATTTGTGAAGCACCTGAGGGCTTAAAGTGCTCAATATGCATCTAGATAAGTTCCTTGTGGGGTCTAGTTTCCAAAATGGGGTCACTTGTGGGGGAGCGCCAATGTTTAGGCACACAGGAGCTATCCAAACGCGACATGGTGTCCGCTAACGATGGAAATAATTTTTCATTCAAAAAGTCAAATGGCGCTCCTTCCCTTCCGAGCCTTACCATGTGCCCAAACAGTGGTTTACCCCCACATATGAGGTATCGACGTACTCGGGAGAAATTGCCCAACAAATTTTATGATCCATTTTATCCTACTGCCCATGTGAAAATGAAAAAATTGAGGCTAAAAGAATTTTTTTGTGAAAAAAAAGTACTTTTTCATTTTTACGGATCAATTTGTGAAGCACCTGGGGGTTCAAAGTGCTCACTATGCATCTAGATAAGTTCCTTGGGGCGTCTAGTTTCCAAAATGGGGTCACTTGTGGGGGAGCTCCAATTTTTAGGCACACGGGGGCTCTCCAAACGTGACATGGTGTCCGCTAAAGAGTGGAGCCAATTTTTGATTCAAAAAGTCAAATGGCGCTCCTTCCCTTCCAAGCCCTGCCGTGCGCCCAAACAGTGGTTTACCCCCACATATGAGGTATCAGCGTACTCAGGACAAATTGGACAACAACTTTCGTGGTTCAGTTTCTCCTTTTACCATTGGAAAAATAAAAAAATTGTTGCTAAAAGATAATTTTTGTGACTAAAAAGTTACTGGAAAAAAAGTTACTGTTTCTGGGAAACAGAAACCTGTGAAACCCATAAAGGCAACAGGTTTCTGCTAATAACCAAGAAAAATTATCTTTCACAATTGGTGCAGAATCCAACCAGAGGAGCAGCACTTTTAGACCTAATAGTCGGGCATCTAGGAAATAGCGACCACAATATTGTACAGTTTCACCTGTCTTTCACTAGGGGGACTTGTCAGGGAGTCACAAAAACACTGAACTTTAGGAAGGCAAAGTTTGACCAGCTTAGAGATGCCCTTAATCTGGTAGACAGGGACAATATCCTCAGAAATAAGAATACAGATAATAAATGGGAAATGTTTAAGAACATCCTAAATAGGCAGTGTAAGCGGTTTATACCTTGTGGGAATAAAAGGACTAGAAATAGGAAAAACCCAATGTGGCTAAACAAAGAAGTAAGACAGGCAATTAACAGTAAAAAGAAAGCATTTGCACTACTAAAGCAGGATGGCACCATTGAAGCTCTAAATAACTATAGAGAGAAAAAAACTTTATCTAAAAAACTAATTAAAGCTGCCAAAAAGGAAACAGAGAAGCACATTGCTAAGGAGAGTAAAACTAATCCCAAACTGTTCTTCAACTATATCAATAGTAAAAGAATAAAAACTGAAAATGTAGGCCCCTTAAAAAATAGTGAGGAAAGAATGGTTGTAGATGACGAGGAAAAAGCTAACATATTAAACACCTTCTTCTCCACGGTATTCACGGTGGAAAATGAAATGCTAGGTGAAATCCCAAGAAACAATGAAAACCCTATATTAAGGGTCCCCAATCTAACCCAAGAAGAGGTGCGAAACCGGCTAAATAAGATTAAAATAGATAAATCTCCGGGTCCGGATGGCATACACCCACGAGTACTAAGAGAACTAAGTAATGTAATAGATAAACCATTATTTCCTATTTTTAGGGACTCTATAGCGACAGGGTCTGTTCCGCAGGATTGGCGCATAGCAAATGTGGTGCCAATATTCAAAAAGGGCTCTAAAAGTGAACCTGGAAATTATAGGCCAGTAAGTCTAACCTCTATTGTTGGTAAAATATTTGAAGGGTTTCTGAGGGATGTTATTCTGGATTATCTCAATGAGAATAACTGTTTAACTCCATATCAGCATGGGTTTATGAGAAATCGCTCCTGTCAAACCAATCTAATCAGTTTTTATGAAGAGGTAAGCTATAGGCTGGATCACGGTGAGTCATTGGACGTGGTATATCTCGATTTTTCCAAAGCGTTTGATACCATGCCGCACAAGAGGTTGGTACACAAAATGAGAATGCTTGGTCTGGGGGAAAATGTGTGTAAATGGGTTAGTAACTGGCTAAGTGATAGAAAGCAGAGGGTGGTTATAAATGGTATAGTCTCTAACTGGGTCGCTGTGACCAGTGGGGTACCGCAGGGGTCAGTATTGGGACCTGTTCTCTTCAACATATTCATTAATGATCTGGTAGAAGGTTTACACAGTAAAATATCGATATTTGCAGATGATACAAAACTATGTAAAGCAGTTAATACAAGAGAAGATAGTATTCTGCTACAGATGGATCTGGATAAGTTGGAAACTTGGGCTGAAAGGTGGCAGATGAGGTTTAACAATGATAAATGTAAGGTTATACACATGGGAAGAAGGAATCAATGTCACCATTACACACTGAATGGGAAACCACTGGGTAAATCTGACAGGGAGAAGGACTTGGGAATCCTAGTTAATGATAAACTTACCTGGAGCAGCCAGTGCCAGGCAGCAGCTGCCAAGGCAAACAGGATCATGGGGTGCATTAAAAGAGGTCTGGATACACATGATGAGAGCATTATACTGCCTCTGTACAAATCCCTAGTTAGACCGCACATGGAGTACTGTGTCCAGTTTTGGGCACCAGTGCTCAGGAAGGATATAATGGAACTAGAGAGAGTACAAAGGAGGGCAACAAAATTAATAAAGGGGATGGGAGAACTACAATACCCAGATAGATTAGCGAAATTAGGATTATTTAGTCTAGAAAAAAGACGACTGAGGGGCGATCTAATAACCATGTATACGTATATAAGGGGACAATACAAATATCTCGCTGAGGATCTGTTTATACCAAGGAAGGTGACGGGCACAAGGGGGCATTCTTTGCGTCTGGAGGAGAGAAGGTTTTTCCACCAACATAGAAGAGGATTCTTTACTGTTAGGGCAGTGAGAATCTGGAATTGCTTGCCTGAGGAGGTGGTGATGGCGAACTCAGTCGAGGGGTTCAAGAGAGGCCTGGATGTCTTCCTGGAGCAGAACAATATTGTATCATACAATTAGGTTCTGTAGAAGGACGTAGATCTGGGGATTTATTATGATGGAATATAGGCTGAACTGGATGGACAAATGTCTTTTTTCGGCCTTACTAACTATGTTACTATGTTACTATGTTACTATGTAAATGTTCATTTTTTCCTTCCATGTTGCTTCTGCTGCTGTGAAGCACCTGAAGGGTTAATAAACTTCTTGAATGTGGTTTTGAGTACCTTGAGGGGTGCAGTTTTTAGAATGGTGTCACTTTTGGGTATTTTCAGCCATATAGACCCCTCAAACTGACTTCAAATGTGAGGTGGTCCCTAAAAAAAATGGTTTTGTAAATTTCGTTGTAAAAATGACAAATCGCTGGTGAAATTTTAACCCTTATAACTTCCTAACAAAAAAAAATTTTGTTTCCAAAATTGTGCTGATGTAAAGTATACATGTGGGAAATGTTATTTATTAACTATTTTGTGTCACATATCTCTCTGGTTTAACAGAATAAAAATTCAAAATGTGAAAATTGCGAAATTTTCAAAATTTTCGCCAAATTTCCGTTTTTATCACAAATAAACGCAGAATTTATTGACCTAAATTTACCACTAACATGAAGCCCAATATGTCACGAAAAAACAATCTCAGAACCGCTAGGATCCGTTGAAGCGTTCCTGAGTTATTACCTCATAAAGGGACACTGGTCAGAATTGCAAAAAACGGCAAGGTCTTTAAGGTCAAAATAGGCTGGGTCATGAAGGGGTTAATAAACTCACCGATCACCGTCCTACCCGATTTCAGGTGTCACTCTCGATTCTCTTCTGGGTGATTTGATGGCTATTTCGACCTGACGGCTCGCACTGGGCTCTACGTGTGAGAGATGGAAGTCACTTTTACAGTGTAAGTCTACAGAGCCTTGTTCTGGCTCCATAGGTTTACATTATAAAAGCGATCTGTGAGTATATTAATGTGACTAGAATACACTACATTTACACAGGATTAGCCAGTGATAAGTTTAATGGGACTGCTTCTTTAGAGGGGTTGTCCACTACTAGGACAACCACTTCTTAAAGTAAATGTTCGGTCCCGATAAAATAATAAAGCCTACACTCACCTTCCGTGCCGGCACCGTTCCAGCAGTGTCAGCACTCGCTCTCCCCGGAGCTGTGATATGATATGACATGTGACATAAGCGCCTAATCAGCGCTGGCGTCACTTTCTCCGCCTTCAGACAAACTGAACAAGAAGAAGAACCAGGGATCATCTGCAGCCTGGACTTCCTCTTCATGTTCAGTTTATCTGAAGGCGGAGACAGTGACACCATTGGGCGCCAGGCATCATGTGTCAATCCACCGCATCACAGCAACGGGACCGCGAGTGCCGACACCACTGGAACGGAGCCGGCACGGGAGGGGAGTATAGAATTTATTATTTTCTTAGGGCCGGACATTTAGTTTACTAAGGGGTCGCCCTAGTATTGGACTGTTGTGATGAAATAAAGGATGTATCTTCGGTGAGTGGTGCTTATGCTCTTTGAATAATTGTATAAAAAATTCCAATTAACATACCGGTAATATTGATCATGTTTACGTTTTCCATTTTTAGTATCCCCATAGCCTTGCCATCTATAGAGTAAGTGTAAGAATTAGCCATGTAGCCATGGCTTAGTTGCACTGCAGCTGGCAGGAGCTGCGTAGTGTTTGGGTCACGTGGTGCCCCTGTGAATAGTATGGAACACTGTGGGAGCCAAAAAACCAACCTTGGTTGGTTCCACCCTTCCTTATTTAAAGAAATGTACACTTTTTTACCACTTTATGCATTTATTCTGAATTTTACGTCCTACTAATTATACCCCTCCCTCTTGCCTTTAGACTCCTGTTGTGATCGATACTTCCTTGGTTGTATACTTAGTACCAAATCCCATAAAGCCGACTCCCATTTAACAGGTAATTACGTTGTACCACATTGATGTTTAATTCGTGCATTTTTCATAGCGCAAGTACAGTGTTTTCTCTTTGCAATGTTTACATTCAGCTGCCATCAGAGCTAAAAACAGCTGTCTAGTGGTGGTGCCAGATGTTGGACCCCATCAATCTCATATTGATGAGTTATCCTAAGGACAGGTCATCAATATCATATGCCCAGATAACCTCTTTAAATAATCGAGAAAGAACGTTGCTATGGAGCATATATATAAGTTGTGTATTTTAACGTGATTTAGAAGCAAGTAGTAATGCACACACAATCCAATGAACGGTATTATTGAACAGACACAAATAGAGCTAGTGTGGCTGCAGTGAAGGATGCTTTGTGGGTCATGTAATATAATTGTATTTAGTAGACAGAAATAGTCTGCTGCTTTGAATTGGCATCCCTGGGGCAATGTGGAATCACATGCAGAAATGTATCACAACACACCCTATACGACCTTCCCCTATGCCATTACTGCTCATTTCTGCCTGTAATTCACCAAAGTCCTGTGCATGATGCCCTCACACACATTAGTCTATAAGACAATAACTATGTTGCTTAAATAACACTTTAAAACTTAAAGGTGTTTTCCCACGAACAAAGTTAATTTTAACCCCTTAGTGACCGAGCCAAATTTTTGAAATCTGACCAGTGTCACTTTATGTGGTAATAACTCTGCAACGCTTCAACAAATCCCAGTGATTTTGAGATTGTTTTTTCGTGACACATTATACTTTATGATATTGGTACATTTTGTTCAACATTTTTTGTGTTTATTTATAAAAAATATCAAAAATTTGAGAAAAATGTTAAAAAATTAGCAATTTTCTAAATTTGAATGATTATCCCTTTAATCCAGATGGTCATACCACAGCAAACCATTAATAAATAACATTTCCCACATGTCTGCTTTACATCAGGACCATTTGTAAAATATTATTTTATTTTGTTAGCAGTTTAGGAGGTTTAAAAATGTAGCAGCAATTTTTCATTTTTTCAAAGAAATTTACAAAATTTATTTTTTTAGGGACTTATCCATGTTTGAAGTGACTTTAGGGGTCCCATATATTGGGAAACCCCCAAACGTGATACCATTTTAAAAACAGCACCCCCTGACATATCAAAAACTGCGGTCAGGTAGTTTATTAACCCTTCAGGTGCGTTACAGGAATTAATGCAAAGTGGTATGACAGAAATGAAAATGTGTATTTTTACCACCTAAATGTCTCTAACTTCTAAACAGATTACTACAGCCGTCAGACTCTAAGGCCGCTATTTGGCCATGAATTGCCATGGCAAACATCAGGACAACAAAATCATGATATGAGGGTACCAATTGGGACAAAGAAGAAGCCCCCACGCTCTGTTAACCATTTAGAATGATGTAGTCACTATTGACAGCAGCATCTAAGGGGTTAAACAGATTTAGATGGTGCAAATACTGATCGTGGCTGGTACAGCAAGTTGTCAGCTATAGTGTAAAACTGACAGATGCTGGATTGTCACCTGTATGGGGAGGCTATTCTCTTATATCTCAGGTCAGTTAAAAGGCGTATTGGCGGTCATTAAGGGGTTAATCAATAGATCCTGGAAAAATAATAATAATTTCCACAATTGGATGTGTTTAACTAAAATGTTCCTGTGCGGAGATAATCTTATAAATGTGCCCCTGCTGTGTACTGTGTAATGGCTGTGTCTGACCATACAGGAACATGGTTGGATCATACCACATCTCCTGGGCAGGGGAGGAAGAAAAAGAGTATACAGACAGGACAGTAGAGGATTGCAGGATGCAATCGTCCTCCTCCGATCTGTCTAAGCTATTGTGCACTTGGGTGCTACACTGGTGCCTCATGTGTGGAATGGTGTGCAATGTGGGAGCACAGAACGCCACGCTTCCCACTCGTTTTGTGGCCCAGGAGACATGGGACGCTGTATCTCCTTGGTTGCCAAGCAACACAAGATGCTGTCTTGCCCGGTGTAAGCCAATGGTGGGAATATATGTGCACCCTGCTGTTCAGGTGAGCAGGGACTGGCTCCCTGGACATGACTGGGAGGAATGCATCACCTTGGATTTGTTGTTATCCTTGGATTTGAGTTGGCTATTTAAAGGGAACTTGTCATCAGTTTTGGCCAATAAATCTTTGTCGCTCTTCTTGGTCCAGTGCCTCCCATCTTCTTATGATTGCCGCCCTCCTGCTTTCTTCATGTGGATGTGTTGCTGCATCATCCACAGTCTCCTTGGCACCGCGGTCCTGCACAGGTGTACTTCTCTGTCCTGTTGACGGCAGAGCAAAGTACTGCAGTGCGCAGCTGCCGGGGCTCTTTGACCTTTTCTGGCACCTGCACACTGCAGGACTTTGCTCTGCCCTCAACATGGCAGATAAGTACACTTACGTAGGAGTGCGGTGTCGAGGAGACGCATCATCCACACAAAGCAAGCAGGAGGGTGGCATCACAAGCAGATGGGAGGCGCCGGACCAAGAAGAGCGACACCCCTCGGACCGGACCACCCCACAAGTGAGTATAATAAGTTATTATTCTTCTCCTACAGGTCGGATTGGGGGCAGATATATAGCGTTATAGAATGCTGTATATCAGCTCTGAAAGGTGATAGCTGTTTCTCATATCTGCCAAAACAGCTGACAGGTTCCCTTTAAAGGGCCACTGTCACCCCCTCCAGCCGTTATAAACTAAAAGAGCCACCTTGTGCAGCAGTAATGCTGCATTCTAACAAGGTGGCTCTTTTAGTTTTAGGTTCAAGTATACCCCAAATAAAGCGTTTTTATACTTAGCCACAATTCCTGTCTCTAGCCAGGGAGGCGGGTCCTCACTCCCCAGCTCTAACCGCTCCTCTGCCGTCACTCAACTCTTCCTGCGCTTTTGGTGCCACCCCCTCAGCGCTGTGTATGTTTCAAAACCGGCGCCTGCGCAGTGTACTGCTGTGCTGCGCAGACGCAGTAAGGTCTGGCCGTCTGACGTCCCAGCCATGCTTGCAGACTGCGCCTGCGCGGGCATTGCGGCCAGCCAACTTTGGAATCTCCGCACTGTGTTATGTATTATGCACAGTGCGGGGCAGGGATTCCAAAGGTGGCTGGCCGCAATGCCCGCGCAGGCGCAGTCTGCAAGCCTGGCTGGGACGTCAGACGGCCAGAGCTTACTGCGTCTGCGCAGCACAGCAGTACACTGCGCAGGCGCCGGTTTTGAAACATACACAGCGCTGAGGGGGCGGCGCTGAAAGCGCAGGAAGAGTTGAGTGACGGCAGAGGAGCGGTTAGAGCTGGGGAGTGAGGACCCGCCTCCCTGGCTAGAGACAGGAATTGTGGCTAAGTATAAAAACGCTTTATTTGGGGTATACTTGAACCTAAAACTAAAAGAGCCACCTTGTTAGAATGCAGCATTACTGCTGCACAAGGTGGCTCTTTTAATTTATAACGGCTGGAGGGGGTGACAGTGGCCCTTTAAGGCCTGCTTGTAAGCCAGTTCAGTGCTGTTTATTCATTTCATTTACGTAGTAGTGTGGTGAATGCTTCCTGGTTGGGTTTTGGTTGCTTCTCAGTAGCTGCTAATGGTCGTTATTGGTTCTTCTGTATTATCAATTGTCCCAGAGTATCCCTTTGGTTTTCATTTGTGTTTTATGCTGCCAGCTTTGGATTTACTCTTGTACCTGACTCCCCATTTTCAGCATCACCAGATGCCAGCTACCCCATGACAGCAGCATGGGAAAGGCTCTGTAAAGCCCCCATCATCCTCGGGAGTGGGTGAAGATTACTCTGGCCATTAAAGGGAACCTGTCACCCCGAAAATCGCGGGTGAGGTAAGCCCACCGGCATTAGGGGCTTATCTACAGCATTCTGTAATGCTGTAGATAAGCCCCCGATGTTACCTGAAAGAGGAGAAAAAGACGTTAGATTATACTCACCCAGGGGCGGTCCCGCTGCTGGTCAGGTCAGATGGGCGTCTCTGGTCCGCTGCAGCGCCTCCCATCTTCATTCCATGACGTCCTCTTCTGATCTTCAGCCACGGCTCCGGTGCAGGCGTACTTTGCTCTGCCCTGTTGAGGGCACAACAAAGTACTGCAGTGCGCAGGCGCCGGAAAGGTCAGAGAGGCCCGGCGCCTGCGCACTGCAGTACTTTGCTCTGCCCTCAACATGGCAGACAAAGTACGCCTGCGCCGGAGCCGTGGCTGAAGATCAGAAGAGGACGTCTTGGAATGAAGATGGGAGGCGCCGCAGCGGACCAGAGACGCCCATCCGACCTGACCAGCAGCGGGACCGCCCCTGGGTGAGTATAATCTAACATCTTTTTCTCCTCTTTCAGGTTACATCGGGGGCTTATCTACAGCATTACAGAATGCTGTAGATAAGCCCCTGATGCCGGTGGGCTTACCTCACCCGTGATTTTTGGGGTGACAGGTTCCCTTTAAAGACTTACCTAGCAGTGGTGGCTTGCGCAAAGTGCGTCTGTGACTGAGCTCTTGCTGGTCTGATGGAAGTCGCTGCAGAGTAGTTATTCCTGCGCATAACACGATCCCAAGCTGTGCTATCTATATACTCTTGCTTCCTCCCGTTTCCCAGGTGCGGTCAGACACGGCCACTACACAGTACACAGCAGGGGCACATTCAGAAAATTCTCAGCACAGGAACTTTTTTTTTTTTTTTAACACATCCAATTGTGAAACTTATTTTTATTTCACGCACTTGTAATTAAAAAATACTTTGTTCATGAGACAACCCCTTTAAGACTACATTCTGTGAACCTAGAAGAATATATTACAAAGTTTCTGAGATATAGAAGTGCTCCCAGCAAAATTTTTATCCCCTAATCCTTTCTAAATATGTATGTGATGTGTCCTGTAGCGGCATTAAAGGGACACTGTCACCTGAATTTGGAGGGAACAATCTTCAGCCATGGAGGCGGGGTTTTTGGGTGTTTGATTCACCCTTTCCTTACCCGCTGGCTGCATGCTGGCTGCAATATTGGACTGAAGTTCATTCTCTGTCCTCCATAGTACACGCCTGTACAAGGCAAGATTGCACCTAGTGCAGGCGTGTACTATGGAGGACAGAGAATGAACTTCAATCCAATTTTGCAGCCAGCATGCAGCCAGCGGGTAAGGAAAGGGTGAATCAAAAACCCCGCCTCCATGGCTGAAGATTGTTCCCTCCAAATTCAGGTGACAGTGTCCCTTTAACATACTTGTTGATCGCCATTATTCCAGTGTCGCTCCCGTCCTTTTCTGGATCACATGGACGCTCCTCATCTTTGCCGGCTCATACAGGGACCATTTGTATTGGGCTCAGTGCTACTTCCACCTGTGTAAGTCTAGGGAGTCTCAAAACAAGCCTTCAAAGTCTTAGGCTATGTGCACACGATGCAGATTTGCTGCGGATCCGCAGTGGATTTTTCGACGCAGAAACGCTGCAGATCTGCACTGTGATGTACAGTATAATGTTATTCAATGGCAAAAAAAAAAATAGCTGTGCGGAAAAATCAGTGCAGAATTGCTGCGGATTTCAAAGAAGTGCATGTCACTTCTTTTGTGCGGATCTGCAGTGTTTCTGCGCCCCTCCATGTTAAAGTTCCGCAGTGGCAAAAACCGCTGAAAATCCGCACAAAACCCGCATCAATTCCGCCCAAAATCCACATAAAAACCGTGGTAAACCCGCGGCTGCGGATTCTGCCAGGAGATGCGGATTTTGTGCAGAAAATTCTGCACCTCTTTCCCTATGTGTGCACATAGCCTTACATTGTAAGGGATCGCTCACACAAGGGTATAACTCAACGGAGCGCTATGCAATGTTTTATCGGATTGCACTCGGGACCAGTGTTAATCCAAGGGGCAGTGTAGATCTCTGATTTTTTTTCTTATGCCAATTTGACTTGAGAAAACAATCACAGCATGCTTGGAGCGAATGCGAGACTCAGCTCACACACATACCCATACAAGTCTTTGTGTGCATGTGAAATATCGGACTGCACTCCGAGGGCACTGCGATTACTGTGGACATGGACAATGGAGAAGATGAAGAAATTACCGTATATACTTGAGTACAAGCTTACCCGAGTATAAGCCGAGGCCCCTAATTTTGCCAGAAAAAACTGGGAAAACTTATTAGCTCGAGTATAAGCCTAGAGTGGGAAATGCAGCAGCTACTGGTAAATTTCAAAAATAAAAATAGATACCAATAAAAGTAAAATTCATTGAGATATCAGTAGGTTAAATGTTTTTGAATATCCATATTGAATCAGGAGCCCCATAAGATGCTCCATACAGTTCATGATGGGCCCCATAAGATGCTCCATACAAAAAATATACCCCATATAATGCTGCACAAAGGTTAATAATGGCCCCATAAGATGCTCCATATTAAAATATGCCCCATATAATGCTGCACAAAAGGTTAATGATGGCCTTATTAGATGCTCTATAGAAAAATATGCCCCATATAATGCTCCATAAAGGTTGATGGCCCCATAAGATGCTCCATAGAATAATGTGCCCCATATAATGCTCCATAAAGGTTGATGGCCCCATAAGATGCTCCATAGAATAATATGCCCCATATGCTGCTGCTGTGCTAAAAAAAAAAAAAGACATTCACCTCTTGTCACTGGGGGAGAGGTGCCGGTGTCCTGAGCAGGCGGGGACACCGGCGCGCTATGGGGGCCAGGTGCCGGTGTCACCGCTGGCTCACGCTCCCTGCACTTGCGATATTCACCTGTCCCCGTACCACCATCACGTGCCGCTGTGTCTTCCGTCTCACTGCAGTGACTGTTCAGGCACAGGGCCCGCACTAACCACGTCATCGCGCCCTCTGCCTGAACGTCACCCTCCCCCGTCATACTCACCCCCTCCTGGTGCTGCATATCAATCCCTGCTTCTCCGATGGTCTCTGGCGCCTGCAGCTTTTTCCGTGTTCAGCAGTCACATGGGAGTGCAGTCGCTCCATATTCATTATTTTAATTAGCGGTACCACTTGACCGCTGAACACAGGAAGAGCTGCCGACACCAGAGACCATCTGAGAAGCAGGGGCGTGCAGAGACCACGTCAGGAGGGAGTATGATGTGACAGCTGCCGCTCCCCCTCCCCCGCCGACCCCCTGGGACAATGACTCGAGTATAAGCCGAGAGGGGGCACTTTCAGCCTAAAAAAAATGGGCTGAAAATCTCAGCTCATACTCGAGTATATACGGTACTTTCTCCATCTTCTCCACACCTGTGCTGAGATTCTCTCATGCAAGAGACTCAGAGCACAGTGCTCTGACACTCGGATCAAAACTCTGACAGAGTTCGATCCGAGAGTATTTGCATAATCGGCCCTGATTCTCTAGCATGAGAGAATCGACAGCCGTGTGACCCCAGCCAAAAAGCGATTTCTGGTCTTACATAAACCCTTGTGGGATCTATCTACTCTAAATTTTAAGTCATGTGGTCCAGTAGAGGACTGGAGCGGTGCTGGAACCAGGGAAGATGGCGATTGCTCAGTATTTTAATGCAGCTATGTTACATGACATATGAATTTATAAAAGATTAGGGGATACAATTTTTGATCGGAGTTCTTCTGTAATTATTTTTTTTAACTAAGAGATATTATGGAGTTACTTCCTATAAGAGGTTTATTTATTTTCTACTTACATAGAGCCATCATATTCCACAGCACGTTTCATCACTGTCCCCATTGAGGCTCACAATCTAATTTCCCTATCAGTATGTCTTTGGAGTGTGGGAGGAAATTGGAATTTTCGGAAGAAACTCACGCAAACACGGGGAGAACATTAAAACCACTCGGTATTAAATAATCCCAATTATCTAAAAAGTTTGCAATTTTTCAACTGTTACTACGTCAAAATATTAAGCTGATACATACTATTGTGTACAGATAGCTTTTCAGCAGTTATCTCATTATCAAGCATTTAACATTTATAGATAACCTCATGTATCATTCACAATAGGTGATGGTCACATCTCATCCAATTCTCAACCAACACAACTGTGCACAGGTAACAAAACGTGCCTAGAAAACTTTCCAATAGAAGTCAATGAACATCTACTGACTATTGTAAGGTCTTTGGTCAATGTAGCTGCTACAGAGCGTATCTCTGAATATTGTTAACCCTGCTGTTCTGTTGGTCAAAAATGACCGACTTTGAACTTCAATATTCTTTAAAATATTCAAGATGCGGCTCTGAAACCCGTGGCCGACTGACCCATCCTCATTTAAGTCAATCAACCACAAGTTTCAGAACCGCATCTTGAACACCCCAAAAAATACCAAAGTTCAAAATAGGTCTCCCCAGACCGAACAGAACAGCAGGGTTAAAAGCGACTCATGGAAGATGACTGCCATATTCATTTACGGAAAACGGAATTTAAAAAAATGTACAAATTGTAAAAGCAGATTAGAAAATAAATGTGTATCACTTTCTTCTTTTAATAATGAATGGTGTCATTCAAAACCAGGGCTGTGGAGTCGGTAAGCCAAACCACTGTCTAAAACTCCTCAATTTCTCTGACTTCCGATTTAGACGCCACAACTCAGACTTCACAGCACTGCCCCACTACTGAGCATGTACATAAAGTGCAGCACAGATGTGATTCCACAGCACTGCCCCACTACTGAGCATGTACATAAAGTGCAGCACAGATTTGATTCCACAGCACTGCCCCACTACTGAGCATGTACATAAAGTGCAGCACAGATTTGATTCCACAGCACTGCCCCACTACTGAGCATGTACATAAAGTGCAGCACAGATTTGATTCCACAGCACTGCCCCACTACTGAGCATGTACAAAAAGTGCAGCACAGATTTGATTCCACAGCACTGCCCCACTACTGAGCATGTACATAAAGTGCAGCACAGATTTGATTCCACAGCACTGCCCCACTACTGAGCATGTACAAAAAGTGCAGCACAGATTTGATTCCACAGCACTGCCCCACTACTGAGCATGTACATAAAGTGCAGCACAGATTTGATTCCACAGCACTGCCCCACTATTGAGCATGTACATAAAGTGCAGCACAGATTTGATTCCACAGCACTGCCCCACTATTGAGCATGTACATAAAGTGCAGCACAGATTTGATTCCACAGCACTGCCCCACTACTGAGCATGTACATAAAGTGCAGCACAGATTTGATTCCATAGCCATGCCCTACTACTGAGCATGTACATAAAGTGCTGCACAGATTTGATTCCACAGCACTGCCCCACTACTGAGCATGTACACAAAGTGCAGCACAGATTTGATTCCACAGCACTGCCCCACTACTGAGCATGTACATAAAGTGCAGCACAGATTTGATTCCACAGCACTGCCCCACTATTGAGCATGTACATAAAGTGCAGCACAGATTTGATTCCACAGCACTGCCCCACTATTGAGCATGTACAAAAAGTGCAGCACAGATTTGATTCCACAGCACTGCCCTACTACTGAGCATGTACATAAAGTGCAGCACAGATTTGATTCCACAGCACTGCCCTACTACTGAGCATGTACATAAAGTGCAGCACAGATTTGATTCCACAGCACTGCCCCACTACTGAGCATGTACACAAAGTGCAGCACAGATTTGATTCCACAGCACTGCCCCACTACTGAGCATGTACATAAAGTGCAGCACAGATTTGATTCCACAGCACTGCCCCACTACTGAGCATGTACAAAAAGTGCAGCACAGATTTGATTCTACAGCACTGCCTCACTTCTGAGCATGTACATAAAGTACAGCACAGAATCATCTCAACTGGAAGCCGAGATACTTAGATCATGAACAGAACAGACACTTTATAACTTTATAAAAAAAACAGAAGTATTCAGCTCACCCATGAAAGTCCAAAAGCTGTGGTTATAGCATCCGAGCAGGGAAGAGATGTCTCCGCTGTGACGTGGATGAAGCACCAAACAAAGCAAGATTTCCAGCTCCAGGACGTAAATATAAAAATATTGTATCTTTATTCCATAATTTAACACTAGGTTCGTACTGTACTGAGGACTAAGAACCTAGTGTTCGAAACGCGTTCAGTTATGACTGCCGTGTGATCTTTTCTCCAGTTTTTTTGTTAGCCTTTGCTATTTTAAATTATGGAATAAAGATACAATATTTTTATATTTACGTCCTGGAGCTGGAAATCTTGCTTTGTTTGGTACTTTATCAGGGTATGTGCACACGTTGCAGATTTTGCTGCGGATCCGCAGCGTTTCCGCAGCTGCGGATCTGCAGAGGTTTCCCATGAGTTTACAGTACAATGTAAACCTATGGGAAACGAAATCCGCA
This sequence comes from Ranitomeya imitator, assembly GCF_032444005.1. Classification (NCBI taxonomy): domain Eukaryota; kingdom Metazoa; phylum Chordata; class Amphibia; order Anura; family Dendrobatidae; genus Ranitomeya; species Ranitomeya imitator. Next base: position 70,723,417 of record NC_091283.1, on the reverse strand, counting down.
GTGCACATGCTGCGAAAAAAAACGCGCGGAAACGCAGTGTTTTATTTTCTGCAGCATGTCAATTCTTTGTGCGGAATCCGCAGCGGTTTTAGGGTATGTGCACACGCTGCGGATTTTGCTGCGGATCTGCAGCGTTTCCGCAGTTGCGGATCCGCAGCAGTTTCCCATGCATTTATAGTACCATGTAAAGCAATGGGAAATGAAATCCGCAGTGCACATGCTGCGGAAAAAAACGCGCGGAAACGCATCAGTTTATTTTCCGCAGCACGTCAATTCTTTCTGCGGATTTCGCTGCGGGTTTGCCCCTGCTCCAATAGAAATCTGCAGGTGAAAACCCGCAGAGGAAACCGCAAAAGAAACCGCGATAAATCCACAGGAAAAACGGCGGTTTTGCACTGTGGATTTATCAAATCCGCTGCGGAAAAATCCGCAGAGGATCTTTCTACGTGTGCACATACCCTTACTTTCCCAAATTCTTATGAGAACATTTACAGCACATCCTGCACTGAACTACTGAACCCAATTTATTATATCTTTTAGGAGTCGGTCCATTTTATTCCAACTCCAACTCCACCAAAATGACACAGACTCAGACTCCCTGTGAATCAAAACAACAAATCATCAAGCAAAAATCCAGCCCTCATAACACTCTATTAATGGCAAAAAAAAGTTATGCTTTTTGGGAAAAGGGAAGGAGAAAATGAAACAAAAAACAAAAGCCCCAAAACTAAGATTAGATTGGAGAAAGGGGTTAAGATTCTTTAATAAAATCTGTTTTACATTTAATCAAAGGCTATTTGAAAATCTTAGAAAAATGGAAATAAAATTATGAAGTGAAACCGAAGGGGTTACAGAGTATTGCAAAACTTGTTTATATGATGTGATCACATTGCCAGGTCATATGATAAGCACTGCAGCCAAACAATTCACACAATACGGTTTCTGAAACTGGTCACACAGTACAATAAAGATTCTTGTTCAGACTGAAGCTATCTCAGAGGTCACATTGCTGGAGTGACATTACACCCGAGGACAGGTGGTCCAAACCTGGAAGAGGAGAGTACAATGTATTCAACAGGGAGGGTGCTGCTACTCTAGTAGGACACAGCATTGACTCAAAGCATGATGACAGCTACGGTGACCTTATAGAAGTTACAAGAGTGTCACCAAGGGGCTTTTCGGGCAAAACATACTCATCAATGTGTGACTAAGGAGGGTCTGATCACCCGATCAGCAGAGCTGCAGTGAAGTATAGTGTATAGTGCTTAAACAAAACTAAAGAGGCTATGGCCGCCCCCTTTAGCAGAACATATACACCGCAGCTTGGTCTGTTCATAGTATATTATATTGTGTTCTAGTTAAAGGAGTCATCCACTACTCGGAAAACCCCTTTTTAAATGCTTTTGCTCACCACGTAAAATAACAAAACTTTTACTCAGTACTCGCATGACACATTCGACGTGTGTGTGCAGCAGCCAATCAGCGGCCGCCGATGGACTGTTTTGCTCACATTTCCATTAGACATTCAACTTTCGTCTAAAGGGAGTGCGGGTGAAGACGTCCATCACTGGCCGCTAATGGGCTGCAGCGCTTACGTGGTATAACAATGAGCACTCATGAGTGACGGCGCCAACATTGCTGGAACTGGGCCAAGTGTTGGAGGTGGCTATAAAGTTTTTAATATTTTACACAATGAACTACAGCAATTAAAGGGGTTGTCTGGTCTTTAGCTACAAGTCTGCAGTCACTCTATGTGACTGTAGACTTGTGAATCCTCACATCGCACGCCAGAAGCAGGCGGTCATGTGACCGCTATGATATGCATACTCCCAGCAACATTCCGACTAGACTGTTTTCGGCCTTGCTTAATACACTTCCATTGAGTGAGGCTGTGCCCATGTAGTTGGAATGTGGCTGGGAGTATGCACCACCGCCCGCTCCTGGCGTCGACAAATCCTCATTGTGCTCATTGCGCGCTATGTAAAGATTCACAAGTCTGCAGTCACACAGAGTGACTGTAAACTTGTAGCTTACGACCTGACACCTGATAATAATCTGGTAAAATCCCACACTACAATGAATATCCAACTGATGCCGAATACAGTAATGACACATGTGGGTTTCTTTAGAACCTCTTATTTTCTTTGTGCATTTTATTGCAAAGGTCCATGTGTGGATCAGTCTGTGTAGAATATATATAAAACAATGTTTAGATTCTAGTAAATAAACAGCAATCAACAAGATAAAAAAAAACCTGCTCATATTTATCAATAGTTTAGTAAAAACAGCACTTTACAAGGGAAGTGCCAAAAGTACAGTGAAACAATTGGAAACCAGACTGCTCCATCAGCCTCGGTAATGAGTATCAGCTGTTGCTAAAACACAGCTGCACATGTCAGCCATTGACTTCCATTGTAAAAAAAATATATATATATATATATATATATATATATATATATATATATACTGTATATGCAGCATGTTTATTATTTTTATTTTTTTTTTCAAATATTTATTACAAAGCATAAACTATTCTTTTCATTGCACTTGAAAAAGATGAATAACACACTTTTGGAGTATATTCAGCCAATGGAAGGAAATGTTGGGTGCACAAGATGCAATTTTCCAGTGATCAGAGTAGTAACATAGTAACATAGTTAGTAAGGCCGAAAAAAGACATTTGTCCATCCAGTTCAGCCTATATTCCATCATAATAAATCCCCAGATCTACGTCCTTCTACAGAACCTAATAATTGTATGATACAATATTGTTCTGCTCCAGGAAGACATCCAGGCCTCTCTTGAACCCCTCGACTGAGTTCGCCATCACCACCTCCTCAGGCAAGCAATTCCAGATTCTCACTGCCCTAACAGTAAAGAATCCTCTTCTATGTTGGTGGAAAAACCTTCTCTCCTCCAGACGCAAAGAATGCCCTCTTGTGCCCGTCACCTTCCTTGGTATAAACAGATCCTCAGCGAGATATTTGTATTGTCCACTTATATACTTATACATGGTTATTAGATCGCCCCTCAGTCGTCTTTTTTCTAGACTAAATAATCCTAATTTCGCTAATCTATCTGGGTATTGTAGTTCTCCCATCCCCTTTATTAATTTTGTTGCCCTCCTTTGTACTCTCTCTAGTTCCATTATATCCTTCCTGAGCACCGGTGCCCAAAACTGGACACAGTACTCCATGTGCGGTCTAACTAGGGATTTGTACAGAGGCAGTATAATGCTCTCATCATGTGTATCCAGACCTCTTTTAATGCACCCCATGATCCTGTTTGCCTTGGCAGCTGCTGCCTGGCACTGGCTGCTCCAGGTAAGTTTATCATTAACTAGGATCCCCAAGTCCTTCTCCCTGTCAGATTTACCCAGTGGTTTCCCGTTCAGTGTGTAATGGTGATATTGATTCCTTCTTCCCATGTGTATAACCTTACATTTATCATTGTTAAACCTCATCTGCCACCTTTCAGCCCAAGTTTCCAACTTATCCAGATCCATCTGTAGCAGAATACTATCTTCTCTTGTATTAACTGCTTTACATAGTTTTGTATCATCTGCAAATATCGATATTTTACTGTATAAACCTTCTACCAGATCATTAATGAATATGTTGAAGAGAACAGGTCCCAATACTGACCCCTGCGGTACCCCACTGGTCACAGCGACCCAGTTAGAGACTATACCATTTATAACCACCCTCTGCTTTCTATCACTAAACCAGTTACTAACCCATTTACACACATTTTCCCCCAGACCAAGCATTCTCATTTTGTGTACCAACCTCTTGTGCGGCACGGTATCAAACGCTTTGGAAAAATCGAGATATACCACGTCCAATGACTCACCGTGGTCCAGCCTATAGCTTACCTCTTCATAAAAACTGATTAGATTGGTTTGACAGGAGCGATTTCTCATAAACCCATGCTGATATGGAGTTAAACAGTTATTCTCATTGAGATAATCCAGAATAACATCCCTCAGAAACCCTTCAAATATTTTACCAACAATAGAGGTTAGACTTACTGGCCTATAATTTCCAGGTTCACTTTTAGAGCCCTTTTTGAATATTGGCACCACATTTGCTATGCGCCAGTCCTGCGGAACAGACCCTGTCGCTATAGAGTCCCTAAAAATAAGAAATAATGGTTTATCCATTACATTACTTAGTTCTCTTAGTACTCGTGGGTGTATGCCATCTGGACCCGGAGATTTATCTATTTTGATCTTATTTAGCCGGTTTCGCACCTCTTCTTGGGTTAGATTGGTGACCCTTAATATAGGGTTTTATAGTGATGAGCGAGTATACTCAGTTGCTCGGATTTTTCCCGGAGCACGCTCGGGTGGTCTCCGAGTATTTATAATTGCTCGGATATTTAGTTTTCCTTGACACAGCTGGATGATTTACAGCTACTAGCCAGCCTGAGTACATGTGGGGGTTGCCTAGTTGCTAGGGAATCCCCACATGTAATCAAGCTGTCTAGTAGCCGCAAATCATCCAGCTGTGGCAAGGAAAACTAAATCTCCGAGCAGTCACAAATACTCGGGAGATCACCCGAGCATGCTCTGGAAAACTCGAGCAACGAGTATACTCGCTCATCACTAGTGGTGACCAAGCATGATTTTGTGCTAACCGAGTGTCTTCGGTGTACACAAAAAATATGTTCCGAGTTCTCGCGGCTGCATGTCTCGTGGCTGTTTGACAGACGCAACACATGCAGGGATTGCCTGTTTGCTGGCGCCGCAGAGACTCAAATATATTTTAGAAATTTTAATCTTCTCAAGAGCAGGGAAATATGAAATGTTATTGTGTAATGCTCGATGTTTAAGTTACCGACCACTGCTGCAGTATAGTATCATGGACAATTATATGCAGTGCTTTCAGGCTTTTTCAATAGAGCCCTGTAAGCACTGATCTAAAGTTGCCGGATGGTTAGAGCATATGATGTGGCCAGCTTTAGTGTTCATGCACTTTTCTAGTGATGGTATGGCATTGGAGAGTGCGCAGTACAGGTCAGCTACGCAAATATGCCGCTGGTGAGAGCTGTCAAACTTCAGGTGCGCTGAATATTAAGGTCATGGTATTTGTTTTTTGGAGTTCTTTTGTCCAGAAATTCTGCAGCATTTAACTATCCAAGCAGAGTGTTTGTGATTTCATTAAAACTCATTCCCACTGCGCGTTTTTTGGTAAGTTTTTCTCTATAAGATTCTATGGTTAGTCTAAAAAAAAATGTAAAAAAAAACTGTTGCGTTTTTAAATGCAGAATCAAAACTTTTCTGCACTAAAAAAAACACCAATTAAGAAAAAACGCTGTGTCGAATCTGTACCAGAAATTCATTAAATAAAGAAACACAGCAAAATTCAATAATTAGAGAATCGGACACCTGCATAAAAAATGTGGATAAATAAACAGGAGATAAAATGCTGTGCTTACACTGTGTGTGAACATGACCTTAAGCCTGAGAACAACAACCACCCTTGAAATTCTATCTATTTTAAACACTACTGAGGAGAGATGGAACTTATAAGACAAGTGTCCAGAGCACAATTAGAAAAGGGACACCTACCTTGTGCCGCCCTTCAATCTGCCACGTCAACTCAAGTGTCAACCCATAAATATGTTCAAAATCTTCTTACTAAATTTATGCCCCTTGTGCCACTTCACCCATCAGCTGATCACCCTCACACTTCACTCTCAACCAAGGTAGAGAGGCTACATGGCATCTAAATAATTTTTTTCCCAAGTGCAATATTTTTGGAACTACAGTCATGGCCAAAAGTATTGACACCCCTGCAATTCGGTCAGATAATACTCATTTTCTTCCTGAAAATGATTGCAAACACAAATTATTTGGTATTATTATCTTCATTTAATTTGTCTTAAATGAAAAAACACAAAAGAGAATGAAACAAAAAGCAAAACATTGATCATTTCACACAAAACTTCAAAAATGGGCCAGACAAAAGTATTGGCACCCTCAGCCTAATACTTGGTTGCACAACCTTTAGCCAAAATAACTGCGACCAACCACTTCCGGTAACCATCAATGAGTTTCTTACAATGCTCTGCTGGAATTTTAGACCTTTCTTCTTTGTCAAACTGCTCCAGCTCCCTGATATTTGAAGGGTGCCTTCTCCAAACTGACATTTTTAGATCTCTCCACAGGTGTTCTATGGGATTCAGGTCTGGACTCATTGCTGGCCACCTTAGAAGTCTCCAGTGCTTTCTCTCAAACCATTTTCTAGTGATTTTTGAAGTGTGTTTTGGGTCATTGTTCTGCTGGAAGACCCATGACCTCTGAGGGAGACCCAGCTTTTTCACACTGGGCCCTACATTATGCTGCAAAATTTGTTGGTAGTCTTCAGACTTCATAATGCCATGCACATGGTCAAGTAGTCCAGTGCCAGAGGCAGCAAAGCAAATCAAAAACATCAGGGAAACTCCGCCATGTTTGGCTGTAGGGACCGTGTTTTTTTCTTTGAATGCCTCTTTTTTTCTCCTGTAAAATCTATGTTGATGCCTTTGCCCAAAAACCTCTACTTTTGTCTCATCTGACCAGAGAACATTCTTCCAAAACGTTTTAGGCTTTTTCAGGTAGGTTTTGGCAAACTCCAGCCTGGCTTTTTTATGTCTCGGGGTAATTAGTGGGGTCTTCCTGGGTCTCCTACCATACAGTCCCTTTTCATTCAGACGCCGACGGATAGTACGGGTTGACACTGTTGTACCCTCGGACTGCAGGGCAGCTTGAACTTGTTTGGAGGTTCTTTATCCATCATCCGCACAATCTTGCGTTGAAATCTCTGGTCAATTTTAATTTTCCGTCCACATCTAGGGAGGTTAGCCACAGTGCCATGGACTTTAAACTTCTTGATGACACTGCGCACAGTGGACACAGGAACATTCAAGCCTTTGGAGATGGACTTGTAGCCTTAAGATTGCTCATGCTTCCTCACAATTTGGTTTCTCAAGTCCTCAGACAGTTCTTTGGTCTTCTTTCTTTTCTCCATGCTCAATGTGGTACACACAAGGACACAGGACAGAGGTTGAGTCAACTTTAATCCATGTCAACTGGCTGCAAGTGTGATTTAGTTATTGCCAACACCTGTTAGGTGCTACAGGTAAGGGTACCGTCTCACAGTGGTACTTTGGTCGCTACGACGGCACGATCTGTGACGTTCCAGCGATATACTTAAGATCTCGCTGTGTCTGACACGCTACTGCGATCAGGGACCCCGTTGAGAATCGTACGTCATAGCAGATCGTTTGAAACTTTCTTTCGTCGTCAAGTGTCCCGCTGTGGCGGCATGATCGCATCGTGTAACAAAGGTGTGCACGATATTGTATACGATGTGCGCATAGTAACCAACAGCTTCTACATCGCAAACACGTCATGAAATTATCGCTCCAGCGTCGTGCATTGCGAAGTGTGACCGCAGTCTACGACGCTGGAGCGATAATGGAGCGATGCTGGAGCGTCACGGATCGTGCCGTCATAGCGACCAAAGTGCCACTGTGAGACGGTACCCTAAGTTACAGGTGCTGTTAATTACACAAATTAGAGAAGCATCACATGATTTTTTGAACAGTGCCAATACTTTTGTCCACCCCCTTTTTTATGTTTGGTGTGGAATTATATCCAATTTGGCTTTAGGACAATTCTTTTTGTGTTTTTTCATTTTAGACAAATTAAATGAAGATAATAATACCAAATAATTTGTGTTTGCAATCATTTTCAGGAAGAAAATTAGTATTATCTGACAGAATTGCAGGGGTGTCAATACTTTTGGCCATGACTGTAGGAATCAGCACAGGGGTCAAGCATGGTCCGCTGCCATCTATCATCTCTCAGGCACCATAGCTGCATTGCAGCCTGCCCTTGCAATAAGCATGGTAGAAACTGTGTGAATCAATACAACGCAACTTCATAAACTTAGTTTTGCCATGAATTGAAAAGATTAGTAACGAGAAGGGATTGAGGAAAATACAAATAAACTTTACCTACCCTATCAACTCTTTGCTGCTCTAGTGGCCCACACCAATCTCAGTTTACTTCCTGCAACATTCACTTTCCATAGACCATTCATGTGACCGCTGCAGCCAATCACAGACCTGAGTGGTGATGACAGTATACAAAATACCTGACCAACAAGACCAGGACTTGGCTGCAGTGGTCATGTGCATGGTGTACAGCACGTCATTGTTGCAGGAAGCAGAAACGTGCTGGGACCACCAGCCGGTAGTGTAGAAGTATGGATAATTGATGAAGTTTTATATAGAAATATATATATTTTTACCCATTCAATACTCAGTTGCTACAAATTTCAGAAAACTTTCTTGTACAAAAAACCTGGCGGAGTAAAATGTGCTAAATTTAGGTGCACACCTCTTAATAAATTTGGTACATCTTGAGCAATAATATACACCAGCTTTGATCCGGCAAAGATGTATACTACAATTTACACCACTTTCTGCCAGAGCCTCTTTTCCCTCTGCCCCAACTAAGCCCGCTATGCAGAAAAATTTGTCATATTTCTAAGCCCAGAAAAATGGTGTATTTTTTCTTATAAATTCCCTAAATAGGGTCATGACACCAGTGCCCGTGTAATCTAAGCAAGTGTTGGGGCCACTGGCACCTAGAGGACACACCATGTCCTGGTTTCCATTGGCGACATCTGCCGTACATGTACAGTGGATAAGTGCACTGCCTGCACTGTACAGAAGGCGCTGCTCCGATCACATAGTGTCTGCCATGTCTGTACACCTAAGGCCAGTCTCACACGTCCAGATAATTCCTGTACCGAAAAAATAGGTTCCAGAGTTATCCGTGTCCGTGAGCTCACTTAGGCCATCCGTGTGGCACACGTGCGGCACAAGTGTGCCGCCCGTGTGCCGACTGGGTACCACACGGAGCATGCAGGAGACAGCGCTAGAGATAAACGCTGTCCCCTGCATCTGGTGCTGAAGCCGCCATTCATATCTTCTCTCCAGCAGCGTTCGCTGGAAAGAAGATATGAATAATCCTTTTTTTTGTTTGTTTTTTCTTGTTTTAAATAAAGATCCATGTCCCCACCCCCCTCCCACCCCCTGTGCGCCCGCCCGCTGGTAATAAAATACTCACCCGGCTCCCTCGCAGCGTCCTGTCCTTGCCGCAGCTTCTCCTGTATGAGCGGTCACGTGGTGCCGCCCATTACAGTCATGAATATGCGGCTTCACCCCTATGGGAGGTAGAGCCGCATATTCATGACTGTAATCGGCGGCCCCACGTGACCGCTCATACAGGAGAAGCTGGCGCTGAGAGGACGCTGCGAGGGAGCCGGGTGAATATTTTATTACCAGCGGGCAGGCGCACAGCGGGTGGGAGGGGGGTGGGGACATGGATCTTTATTTAAAACAAGAAAAAAAAAAGGATTTTTCATATCTTCTTTCCAGCGAACGCTGCTGGAGAGTAGATATGAATAGCGGCTTCAGCACCACGTGGGGGGGACAGCGCTTACAGCAGCGCTGTCTCCTGCACGGCACACAGACTGCACACGGACAGCGTCCGTGTGCGGTACGTGTTTTACACGGACCCATTGACTTTAATGGGTCCGTGTAATCCGTGCGCTCCCACGAACACTGACATGTCTCCGTTTTTTGCACACGGACACACGGTCCGTGAAAACACGCTGACATGTGCAGAGACACATTGATTTCAATGTGTCTACGTAAGTCAGTGTCTCCGGTACATATAGCACAAGAAGTCTAGCACTCAACTTCAGTAACCGTAGAAACGATTTATTGGTAGCACAAGAAACGTTTCAGTCCCTTGTGTTAAATTTGAACATATCCTTAATAAGTGTTCTTTGGATCTGATCACATTGACAGTGGAACATCTTCAACGAGCCATTTCTGATAATTCAGAAAAAATTAAAACCATAGAAGCTCAGTTATCCACAACCGGCACACCCGAAGAACTCAATTCCCTGAAAACTGAAATACAGGATCGTCTCAATCGCCATAAAAGAGACATTGAAACAAGAAAACGGAATAAGTTCGCAAGGGACGCGGAGGACTATAGCAATAACCGAGTCTATCGATGGCAGGACAGCACTTGGCGTACCAATACACGAGGAAATCAGCCCATCTCATCAGCTGTCTCAACCTCGGGCTCGGACCACGAACAAGGACCCTCCTCTTCTACTCTTCCTCCCTCTTTTTTAGGCCCAAGGCGCTATCCCAGAAGAAAACCCGACGGGGACAGGGATCTAAGAAGAAATCAAGATCCGGGCCGGACCACCAGATCGAAGGTACGGACAATTTGGTGATCAACATCTCTTCCAGGACTCTGAGTGTTGCTGAATATTCGTTATTACAAAAGGGTCTTTCATTCTGTCCATCCTATCGCTGTCGTACATTTGATCTCGACATGGATCTCCAACGGTTCTTCCGCCAAATTAGACTCAAAGCATATTTTGCCACCACACCAGCCTTTAGTGTAAGGGACACGGAGGTTAGCAATCCCAAACTTCTATCCTCTACCACCCTGGGATTACGTCCTAAGAGTCATTTCAGGCCCCCCCAGTCCTCTCATGCCGTAGAAACCTTTATCGGTTTTATACAGGACTCGTTCTCCACCTTCAAGGATGATGTGGTTAAGGGTACTCTCTTCTATCCGCCCAATCTTTCAGTGGAGGAGAGACATTCCCTTAAAAATTTACAGGACGATAAGTCTATTATAATCAAACCAGCCGATAAGGGTGGAGCACTAGTTATTATGGATAGAACCATGTACCTAGCGGAGATCACACGTCAACTCAATGATGCTTCTATATACAAAGCACTTGATAGGGATCCAACATATCGGGTTCACCATGAAATCGAGGACATCTTACGTAAATACACAAGGCTGGGGGTTTTGGACCAGAAAACATGTGATTTTCTGACAAATTCTAGTCCTATCACACCGGTATTTTATACGTTACCCTCCGGGTAGGCCAATCGTGGCCTCGACCGATTCCCTTCTGTCTCCGATCGCTATCTATCTTGAGAAAATCCTCACGCCACTCATAAAAAAATCTAGATCTTTCCTCCTAGATACAGGCTCCTTCCTTAACCTCATCCGTGAGATACACCAGATACCTCCTGACGCCCTTCTAGTTACCCTTGACGTTAGGGATTTATATACTTCTATCCCACATACAGAAGGTATTGACTCGGCACGCCGTCTCCTAGAGAGTGCAGTTATGGATCCTGATCAAATATCACTCTGTACCGATCTATTGAGACTTATCCTAACTTCGAATTTTTTCCTGTTCCAAGAAACATTCTATTTACAGGTAAGGGGGACCGCTATGGGGTCTCATGCAGCGCCTCCATATGCTAACGCCTACATGATAGATTTCGAAGAAAGTACGATCTATAAGAACACCCTCTTTCAGAATCACGTGATCCTATGGAAGAGATACATCGACGATGTGTTCTGCATATGGCATGGCTCTCCAGAAACTCTTGACAGCTTCTTTAATATCCTCAACATCTCCTGGCCGGGTATCAAATTCACGATCAGTGCTAGCCCCGATAAGATTAATTTCCTGGACACACTAGTCATTAAGAATCACGAGGGCTTTTTGAGTACGGATTTATACTTCAAAAGCACGGACCGAAATAGTCTGTTACACTTCAATAGTCTCCATCCCCCCTCCATTAAGAAATCCATACCACGAGCACAATACCAGAGGGTACAACGGATTGTATCTAATACAGAAACTAGAGAATTACGCATTGAGGGTATGACTAAAAAGTTCCAGGCTAGGGGCTATCCTCTTCCCTTACTAGAAAACTCCCAAAATATATCCAACACAGCCAAGAGGGACATTACCAAACGTATCCCGTTTGTGCATGGGTTCCACCCATCCGTGTACATAATACACAAAGCCATACGTAGACACTGGCCTTTACTATCAACGGCCTATCCCGATGTTCCGGAATTTAAAGAACCATTTCTTCCCTGTTTTAAACGAGCTCCCAACCTAAGAGATACCCTAGTCAGAGCGGATATAGGCCCCAGTACTATTACACGTCAACTTTTTTTGAACACTCCGAGAAGGGGTACCTTCCCGTGTTTGCATTGCGCGCAGTGCAATAATGTCCTTAGGGGTGAAACTATCTCACATCCACGCTCCGGGAAAGAATTTAAAATCCATGGCTATTTTACGTGTAGTTCATCCTATGTGGTTTATGTCTTAAAAGTGCCCATGTGGTTTACTATATGTAGGAGAAACATCCCAATTCATCCGTGACAGAGTGTCGAAACATAAGTCTACTATTCGCTGTAATAACCTCCTTTTACCGATACCCCACCATTTCGCTGCTGCTGGACACAATATCTCCCAGTTAAAATTCCTCATTTTAGAACAAGTACCACTTCCACGTCGGGGAGGCAATAGGATCCTTACCCTTAAAAAACGTGAGGCGTTTTGGATCCACACACTTGATACGCTGGCACCTAAAGGTCTTAATAGAGAATACGAGTTGTCGGCCTTTACCTAGAATGTTTATTTTACCTATTACCGATTCTCCTGATATTTGTGATTGTTTTTATTACAGCATGTATCAGGTCATTAACACTTGTTTATGTTTTCTCTAGAATCGTCTATATTAAAATGATGGGCACACTGTACTTCTCACCAACTATGTCTCTGCCAACCGATATCTTCCAGAGGACTCCTCATCACGTCTTTATCTAGGCACCACTAAGTTCACCTATCTGGGGATAACCATTCTATGTACCCACCACTGCTGTATATAGTGTTGTGCTTTTTATGTTTACAGGCACTCCTTCGTTCTCATTACCATAAGCGGTGTTCCCCGTAGCATATTCTCTTATTCTCCATTATTCTCCTTCTGTGGTTTCCCTCTCCCCCTCCGTGTATCTGCCGGTCCTATCTTTTTTGTTTTCCTCCTCGTCCTCCCTGTGGTCATATTGCTCCTATAGTTTATTTCCTTTTTCTTCTACGCCTATACCTGATCAATCCCTCTTACTCCCCTCCTCCCTTGATACCTCCCCCCTTTTTGCCGGCTGTGAGCGCCTGTCACTGTTGTGAACCGCTTCACCCTGCGCTTCCGTCCCACATGAGCCGACGCTACGTCACTTCCGGCTTCCGGTCCCGCCCCCCCTTCTCTCGGCGTCTGCTTCTGGCGCTATATATTCCTGGTTAGACTCTCACCGCTCAGACTTGCGGTGGACGCCGTGTCTGGAGGCGGTTCTCCTCCCCTCTCTCTCCAGTCTGCTCAGGTATTGTGCGCTTTTGCCTCGGATGATGTCTCCTCTCCCTTGCCTATACTTACCGCTCTCATCTTGTTCCTCTCCCTAGTTGCGGGTGTGTTTTCCTGCAGGTGGTCATTTCCCACCATTTGATCTCTGTTGTCCAGGTATCTATTTGAGTCCCTACATATTTCACCTATACCATGGCTGATCCACAGTTTGTTCACTGCAGCCTCTTTGTCTTTCTTACAGTTATTAGTTCCGCCCCTATTTCCGTTTGTTTTGGGGCGCTCCACGGTTGTAAGTAATTTGGTATCTTTCTTTTCTTCTCTACCCACACTGATGGGCATTCCCCTTACGGTTTCTTCCATTATGTTTCCCCACATTACAGGCGCTATTATCTTTTACGTAGTGTTCTACTCTAGTCCATTGGCCAGATTGGCCCTCATATGCACGGTATGTGTGTCCGTCCTACTCCATTTTCTCTGTCCCACATTTTTGGCATAGTCACATTGCTCTTATATTTTGACACCTAGCCTGGGTATTTGCTACCGTTTCCTCTGTTTCATTTTTACTAGTTAGAAATATATTTTCTTTTGACCTACTTCATGCTAACCATGTCTGTTTATTTATGTTATTTTGTATATACTTTAGTTGTTTTTGTACAGGATGTACTTCTTTTTTCTTTACTTTTGTTTATATTATTGTAGTGACTGATGAAAGTCCCAAGGGACTGAAACGTTTCTTGTGCTACCAATAAATCGTTTCTACGGTTACTGAAGTTGAGTGCTAGACTTCTTGTGCTATATATATTGATGGTTTGGGAACCTAAGTCTTAGCACCTATTTGTAGCAGTGCACATGGTGTTTTCTCTTCAAGTGTCTCCGGTACGTGAGGAAACTGTCACCTCACGTACCGGAGCCACTGACGTGTGAAACCGGCCTAAGACTGGTAATTTTACAATACACCACAATATTGCAGGATATTGTACATACGATGATGTGATTGCAGGTTCAAGTCCTTTAGAAGGACTGATAATAATGTACAAAAAATAAAATTATTATAAAATTCATATCACCCCTTTTACTGGAACATAAATTCAAAATCTAATTTTTTCATATATATTTTAGTATTGCCACGTGTCCTAGATAATAAAATATCAGAATATTTATGCCATACAATGAATTTCTGTTACTGCCTATGGAGAGATGAAGACGTTGGAGAGAGGTATTAGAAGCCGGGACAAAGCCCTGATGTATCGGGATGGCGGGACTGAGCCCTAAAATAGGGACAGTCTCGCTGAATCCGGGACGGTGGGGAGTATGAGATCAGAAAGTTGTATCAACCACAAAAGGGTAGTAATAAAACTAATCAAAAAAAGTTTAATAGTAAAAAAAAGTCTTGGAAGGTGAAGGTGAAAGCAAAGAGGGACCCTGGAAGACTATTACCCAAGGGCCCTGGGGTCATGTTTAGGAAATATCTCCTGGACTTCATGTTACACCTCAGCCATACGACGTCTCACCTGGGAAACTTCACAAATAAAACTATTTCCTGTCAGACATCTCAATAATTCTACTAAATATTTTTTGGTGTCCCCTTTTGTCATTTGTAGACTATTGCTCACAGCACATGACACAACTACACACATTTCCCACAAGTTTAATCGCACTGCATTGTCGCAGTTCCATTGACTTCTATGGAGAAAAGTATAAGTTGCCCAGCGGCCATTGCTGTGGTCCAGGTAGCCCCCCAGACAGCTAGCACTGCAGGAGCTGAGCAATACAAGCATCTCCTCAGCATCTCCTCAGCCTGGGTGTGGCTGCCATCAGCCAGCAACAACAAAGCTGTGTCCTGCACTGAGCAGAGGACAGCAGGGTCCTCCCCAGGAGCCCCCATTACTCTGTGATAGACCCCCAGCAGCTGAGAACTCGCTCATAAGACGTGAGAAGTTGTGTCAGGCGGATACATTGTAACCGCATCTTGCTGCAAACTTCCTGTACAATCATGTCCTCATGTCACAGTCTCCGGCACAGGACAGGGAGGGGGCAGCAGCCTCCGTGGTGGGCACAGGACACAGGCATTGCCCCATAGAGCCCACGTGTGATCAGGGAAGGGGGCAGCTGGGGGCAATGGGGGGCACTCACCAGTATCACCGAGCTCCTCACCGCCTCACTCACACTCTGCCTCATCTCTGCCGCTGTCCCGGGCTTGCTGAGCCTTTTGGTGAATTTCCTTACTTCAGACATGTTGAAGTGGCAGTCAGGGTGTTCTCTGTGCCAGTGAGGGGCGGCTGCAGTGTGACACTCCGGAGCTGCGCTCTCCCTCTCACGCCTCTCTGCTGCTGCTCCTCCTCCTCTGCTGCTTTCACTTTAATTGCTCAGTCAGAGCATTATCATCATGAGGAGAAGCTGCTGAGGGCTGAGCCCTGTCAGGGCAGTGACAGGAGGATGCTGAGAGGAAGGAGAGCTGCTGAGGGCTGAGCCCTGTCAGGGCAGTGACAGGAGGATGCTGAGAGGAAGGAGAGGTGCTGAGGGCTGAGTCCTGTCAGGGCAGTGACAGGAGGATGCTGAGAGGAAGGAGAGCTGCTAAGGGCTGAGCCCTGTCAGGGCTGTGACAGGAGGCTGCTGAGAGGAAGGAGAGCTGCTGAGGGCTGAGCCCTGTCAGGGCTGTGACAGGAGGCTGCTGAGAGGAAGGAGAGCTGCTGAGGGCTGAGTCCTGTCAGGGCTGTGACAGGAGGATGCTGAGAGGAAGGAGAGCTGCTGAAGGCTGAGCCCTGTCAGGGCAGTGACAGGAGGATGCTGAGAGGAAGGAGAGCTGCTGAGGGCTGAGCCCTGTCAGGGCAGTGACAGGAGGATGCTGAGAGGAAGGAGAGCTGCTAAGGGCTGAGCCCTGTCAGTGCTGTGACAGGAGGATGCTGAGAGGAAGGAGAGCTGCTGATTGTGTCAGGGCAGTGACAGGAGGATGCTGAGAGGAAGGAGAGCTGCTAAGGGCTGAGTCCTGTCAGAGCTGTTACAGGAGGATGCTGAGAGGAAGGAGAGCTGCTGAGGGCTGAGCCCTGTCAGAGCTGTGACAGGAGGATGCTGAGAGGAAGGAGAGCTGCTGAGGGCTGAGTCCTGTCAGAGCTGTGACAGGAGGATGCTGAGAGGAAGGAGAGCTGCTGATTGTGTCAGGGCAGTGACAGGAGGATGCTGAGAGGAAGGAGAGCTGCTAAGGGCTGAGTCCTGTCAGAGCTGTTACAGGAGGATGCTGAGAGGAAGGAGAGCTGCTGAGGGCTGAGCCCTGTCAGAGCTGTGACAGGAGGATGCTGAGAGGAAGGAGAGCTGCTGAGGGCTGAGTCCTGTCAGAGCTGTGACAGGAGGATGCTGAGAGGAAGGAGAGCTGCTGAGGGCTGAGCGCTGTCAGGGCTGTGACAGGAGGATGCTGAGAGGAAGGAGAGCTGCTGAGGGCTGAGCCCTGTCAGGGCTGTGACAGGAGGCTGCTGAGAGGAAGGAGAGCTGCTGAGGGCTGAGTCCTGTCAGGGCTGTGACAGGAGGATGCTGAGAGGAAGGAGAGCTGCTGAGGGCTGAGTCCTGTCAGTGCTGTGACAGGAGGATGCTGAGAGGAAGGAGAGCTGCTGAGGGCTGAGCCCTGTCAGGGCTGTGACAGGAGGCTGCTGAGAGGAAGGAGAGCTGCTGAGGGCTGAGTCCTGTCAGGGCTGTGACAGGAGGATGCTGAGAGGAAGGAGAGCTGCTGAGGGCTGAGTCCTGTCAGGGCTGTGACAGGAGGCTGCTGAGAGGAAGGAGAGCTGCTGAGGGCTGAGCCCTGTCAGGGCTGTGACAGGAGGATGCTGAGAGGAAGGAGAGCTGCTGAAGGCTGAGCCCTGTCAGGGCTGTGACAGGAGGATGCTGAGAGGAAGGAGAGCTGCTGAGGGCTGAGCCCTGTCAGGGCTGTGACAGGAGGCTGCTGAGAGGAAGGAGAGCTGCTGAGGGCTGAGTCCTGTCAGGGCTGTGACAGGAGGATGCTGAGAGGAAGGAGAGCTGCTGAGGGCTGAGTCCTGTCAGGGCTGTGACAGGAGGATGCTGAGAGGAAGGAGAGCTGCTGAGGGCTGAGTCCTGTCAGGGCTGTGACAGGAGGCTGCTGAGAGGAAGGAGAGCTGCTGAGGGCTGAGTCCTGTCAGGGCTGTGACAGGAGGCTGCTGAGAGGAAGGAGAGCTGCTGAGGGCTGAGCCCTGTCAGGGCTGTGACAGGAGGATGCTGAGAGGAAGGAGAGCTGCTGAGGGCTGAGCCCTGTCAGGGCTGTGACAGGAGGCTGCTGAGAGGAAGGAGAGCTGCTGAGGGCTGAGCCCTGTCAGGGCTGTGACAGGAGGATGCTGAGAGGAAGGAGAGCTGCTGAGGGCTGAGCCCTGTCAGGGCTGTGACAGGAGGATGCTGAGAGGAAGGAGAGCTGCTGAGGGCTGAGCCCTGTCAGTGTTGTGACAGGAGGATGCTGAGAGGAAGGAGAGCTGCTGAGGGCTGAGCCCTGTCAGAGCTGTGACAGGAGGATGCTGAGAGGAAGGAGAGCTACTGAAGGCTGAGCCCTGTCAGGGCTGTGACAGGAGGATGCTAAGAGGAAGGAGAACTGCTGAGGGTTGAGCCCTGTCAGGGCTGTGACAGGAGGATGCTGAGAGGAAGGAGAGCTGCTGAAGGCTGAGCCCTGTCAGGGCTGTGACAGGAGGATGCTAAGAGGAAGGAGAACTGCTGAGGGTTGAGCCCTGTCAGAGCTGTGACAGGAGGATGCTGAGAGGAAGGAGAGCTGCTGATGGCTGAGCCCTGTCAGAGCTGTGACAGGAGGATGCTGAGAGGAAGGAGAGCTGCTGATGGCTGAGCCCTGTCAGAGCTGTGACAGGAGGATTCTGAGAGGAAGGAGAGCTGCTGAAGGCTGAGCCCTGTCAGAGCTGTGACATGAGGATGCTGAGAGGAAGAAGAGCTGCTGAGGGCTGAGCCCTGTCAGGGCTGTGACAGGAGGATGCTGAGAGGAAGGAGAGCTGCTGATGGCTGAGCCCTGTCAGGGCTGTGACAGGAGGATGCTGAGAGGAAGGAGAGCTGCTGAGGGCTGAGTCCTGTCAGAGCTGTGACATGAGGATGCTGAGAGGTAGGAGAGCTGCTGAAGGCTGAGCCCTGTCAGGGCTGTGACAGGAGGATGCTGAGAGGAAGGAGAGCTGCTGAAGTCTGAGCCCTGTCAGGGCTGTGACAGGAGGATGCTGAGAGGAAGGAGAGCTGCTGAAGGCTGAGCCCTGTCAGGGATGTGACAGGAGGATGCTGAGAGGAAGGAGAGCTGCTGAAGGCTGAGCCCTGTCAGGGCTGTGACAGGAGGATGCTGAGAGGAAGGAGAGCTGCTGAAGGCTGAGCCCTGTCAGGGCTGTGACAGGAGGATGCTGAGAGGAAGGAGAGCTGCTGAAGTCTGAGCCCTGTCAGGGCTGTGACAGGAGGATGCTGAGAGGAAGGAGAGCTGCTGAAGGCTGAGCCCTGTCAGAGCTGTGACAGGAGGATGCTGAGAGGAAGGAGAGCTGCTGAAGGCTGAGTCCTGTCAGGGCTGTGACAGGAGGATACTGAGAGGAAGGAGAGCTGCTGACGGCTGAGCCCTGTCAGAGCTGTGACAGGAGGATGCTGAGAGGAAGGAGAGCTGCTGAGGGCTGAGTCCTGTCAGAGCTGTGACAGGAGGATGCTGAGAGGAAGGAGAGCTGCTGATTGCTGAGCCCTGTCAGGGCTGTGACAGGAGGATGCTGAGAGGAAGGAGAGCCGCTGAGGGCTGAGCCCTGTCAGGGCTGTGACAGGAGGATGCTGAGAGGTAGGAGAGCTGCTGAGGGCTGAGTCCTGTCAGAGCTGTGACAGGAGGATGCTGAGAGGAAGGAGAGCCGCTGAGGGCTGAGCCCTGTCAGGGCTGTGACAGGAGGATGCTGAGAGGAAGGAGAGCTGCTGATTGTGTCAGGGCTGTGACAGGAGGATGCTTAGAGGAAGGAGAGCTGCTGAGGGCTGAGCCCTGTCAGGGCTGTGACAGGAGGATGCTGAGAGGAAGGAGAGCTGCTGATTGTGTCAGGGCTGTGACAGGAGGATGCTGAGAGGAAGGAGAGCTGCTGAGGGCTGAGCCCTGTCAGGGCTGTGACAGGAGGATGCTGAGAGGAAGGAGAGCTGCTGAGGGCTGAGCCCTGTCAGGGATGTGACAGGAGGATGCTGAGAGGAAGAAGAGCTGCTGATTGCTGAGCCCTGTCAGGGCTGTGACAGGAGGATGCTGAGAGGAAGGAGAGCCGCTGAGGGCTGAGCCCTGTCAGGGCTGTGACAGGAGGATGCTGAGAGGAAGGAGAGCTGCTGATTGTGTCAGGGCTGTGACAGGAGGATGCTTAGAGGAAGGAGAGCTGCTGAGGGCTGAGCCCTGTCAGGGCTGTGACAGGAGGATGCTGAGAGGAAGGAGAGCCGCTGAGGGCTGAGCCCTGTCAGGGCTGTGACAGGAGGATGCTGAGAGGAAGGAGAGCTGCTGATTGTTTCAGGGCTGTGACAGGAGGATGCTTAGAGGAAGGAGAGCTGCTGAGGGCTGAGCCCTGTCAGGGCTGTGACAGGAGGATGCTGAGAGGAAGGAGAGCTGCTGATTGTGTCAGGGCTGTGACAGGAGGATGCTGAGAGGAAGGAGAGCTGCTGAGGGCTGAGCCCTGTCAGGGCTGTGACAGGAGGATGCTGAGAGGAAGGAGAGCTGCTGATTGCTGAGCCCTGTCAGTACTGTGACAGGAGGATGCTGAGAGGAAGGAGAGCTGCTGAGGGCTGAGCCCTGTCAGTGCTGTGACAGGAGGATGCTGAGAGGAAGGAGAGCTGCTGAGGGCTGAGTCCTGTCAGTGCTGTGTCAGGAGGATGCTGAGAGGAAGGAGAGCTGCTGAGGGCTGAGCCCTGTCAGGGATGTGACAGGAGGCTGCTGAGAGGAAGGAGAGCTGCTGAGGGCTGAGCCCTGTCAGGGCTGTGACAGGAGGATGCTGAGAGGAAGGAGAGCTGCTGAAGGCTGAGCCCTGTCAGGGATGTGACAGGAGGCTGCTGAGAGGAAGGAGAGCTGCTGAGGGCTGAGCCCTGTCAGGGCTGTGACAGGAGGCTGCTGAGAGGAAGGAGAGCTGCTGAGGGCTGAGCCCTGTCAGTGCTGTGACAGGAGGATGCTGAGAGGAAGGAGAGCTGCTGAAGGCTGAGTCCTGTCAGTGCTGTGTCAGGAGGATGCTGAGAGGAAGGAGAGCTGCTGAGGGCTGAGTCCTGTCAGTGCTGTGTCAGGAGGATGCTGAGAGGAAGGAGGGCTGCTGAGGGCTGAGTCCTGTCAGTGCTGTGTCAGGAGGATGCTGAGAGGAAGGAGAGCTGCTGATGGCTGAGCCCTGTCAGGGATGTGACAGGAGGCTGCTGAGAGGAAGGAGAGCTGCTGAAGGCTGAGCCCTGTCAGGGCTGTGACAGGAGGATGCTGAGAGGAAGGAGAGCTGCTGAGGGCTGAGCCCTGTCAGGGCTGTGACAGGAGGATGCTGAGAGGAAGGAGAGCTGCTGAAGGCTGAGCCCTGTCAGTGCTGTGACAGGAGGATGCTGAGAGGAAGGAGAGCTGCTGAGGGCTGAGCCCTGTCAGGGCTGTGACAGGAGGATGCTGAGAGGAAGGAGAGCTGCTGAAGGCTGAGCCCTGTCAGTGCTGTGACAGGAGGATGCTGAGAGGAAGGAGAGCTGCTGAGGGCTGAGCCCTGTCAGGGATGTGACAGGAGGATGCTGAGAGGAAGGAGAGCTGCTGAGGGCTGAGCCCTGTCAGGGATGTGACAGGAGGATGCTGAGAGGAAGGAGAGCTGCTGAGGGCTGAGCCCTGTCAGGGATGTGACAGGAGGATGCTGAGAGGAAGGAGAGCTGCTGAGGGCTGAGCCCTGTCAGGGATGTGACAGGAGGATGCTGAGAGGAAGGAGAGCTGCTGAGGGCTGAGCCCTGTCAGGGATGTGACAGGAGGATGCTGAGAGGAAGGGGTGTTGTCTAATTACATCAAAACCCTATATAAGGTTTGCGGAATTATTAGGCAACTTCCTTTCCTTTGGCAAAATGGGTCAGAGGGGAGATTTGACGGGCTCTGAGAAGTCCAAAATTGTGAGATGTCTTGCAGAGGGATGCAGAAGTCTTGAAATTGCCAAAAATTTGAAGCGTGATCACCGAACAATCAAGCGTTTCGTGGCAAAAAGCCAACAGGATCGCACGAAGCGTGTTGGGCAAAAAAGGCGCAAAATAACTGCCCATGAATTGAGGAAAATCAAGCGTGAAGCTGCCAAGATGCCATTTGCCCCCAGTTTTGCCATATTTCAGAGCTGCAACGTTACTGGAGAAACAAAAAGCACAAGGTGTGCGATACTCAAGGACATGGCCAATGTAAGGAAGGCTGAAAAACGACCAACTTTAAACAAGAAACATAAGATAAAACATCAAGACTGGGCCAAGAAATATCTTAAGACTGACTTTTCAAAGGTTTTGTGGACTGATGAAATGAGAGTGACTCTTGATGAGCCAGATGGATGGGCCAGAGGCTGGATCAGTAAAGGGCAGAGAGCTCCACTCTGACTCAGATGCCAACAAGGTAGAGGTGGGGTACTGGTATGGGCTGGTATCATCAAAGATGAACTTGTGGGACCTTTACGGGTTGAGGATGGAGTGAAGCTCAACTCCCAGACCTACTGCCAGTTTCTAGAAGACAACTTCTTCAAGCAGTGGTTCAGGAAGAAGTTTGTATCATTCAAGAAAAAAACATGATTTTCATGCAGGACAATGCTCCATCACATGCCTTCAACTGCTCCACAGCGTGGCTGGCCAGTAAAGGTCTCAAGAAACATAATGACATGGCTCCCTTGTTCACCTGATCTGAACCCCATAGACAACCTGTGGTCCCTCATAAAATGTGAGATCTACAGGGAGGGAGAACAGTCCACCTCTCGGAACAGTGTCTGGGAGGCTGTGGTGGCTGCTGTTGAAGAAAAGAGAAGCAGCGTCAAGTTATAGAGCGGGGACCACCACTTATAATAAAAGTTTAATTTATTAGTCAACCAACAAACCACATAAACACCAACAAATAAAACCATTTAAAACCTCAACTACAGTGAGTCCTGGGTACCAAAAAAGGAACCACCACCCCTGGACATGGTGAGTAATAAACATATACTAAAGTATACAAATAATATGCACACTATGTAAGATACAACAACAATATATATGGTAATAGATAAGAAGATACACACATATGTATGACCTGTAAAAGGTATCACAAACAGATATTTATAATAGCATGGCACAGCTTGCCTAGAACATAATATCAATATGAAAATATTGTCATTATATAGATATAGACATACATATGTTGCAACAAAATATGTATACAAAGTCTCCAAGTAATAGATAGATGGATACTGAATGATTATTACTGCCCACACATGACGCACCATAGGCTGATAAGCCTGATAAAATGGTGTAGTACCAAAGACAATAGGTGAGTTGCATAGATGTCATAGACAATCCCCAGCATGTATACCGAATCCAATAGGATTCTATAGCCACTAGGAGCGCACATGCAGCAAGTAAAAATGGCGAGACTGTGAGGCCGAGCTCAAATAACCTTATGCAGAGACCATGACCATAACTACCTATCACCAGAGGTCCAGGGGGCAGGAGGCCCGACGCGTATCGCCACCTAGCGTGGCTTCGTCAGGAGCAAGTGTGGTGGCTGCTGCACGCAATGTTCATCGTAAACAGATCAAGCAACTGACAGAATCTATGGATGGAGGCTGCTGAGTGTCATCATAAAGAAAGGTGGCTATATAGGTCACTAATTTTGGGGGGTTTTGTTTTTGCATGTCAGAAATGTTTATTTCTAAATTTTGTGCAGCTATATTGGTTTACCTGGTGAAAATAAACAAGTGAGATGGGAATATATTTGGTTTTTATTAAGTAGCCTAATAATTCTGCACAGTAATAGTTACCTGCACAAACAGATATCCTCCTAAGATAGCCAAATCTAAAAAAAAAAACACTCCAACTTCCAAAAATATTAAGCTTTGATATTTATGAGTCTTTTGGGTTGATTGAGAACATACGGTAGTTGTTGATCAATAATAAAAATAATCCTCTAAACTACAACTTGCCTAATAATTCTGCACACAGTGTATAATGCCAGTGAGTATTCTGCATAGGTTATGGGTGTGACGAGACATCTGTACGCTGGGTGGTACAGATGCATGGGTCTAATACCAGTAAGCAGCACCCATGTACCACATTCACAGTGCATTAAACAAATGCATCAGCATCTGCACCACCCAGCCGGCAGTTGTGTCTCTCCAAATGCAGTGCCACAATGGGCAGGATAGTGTCACTGGATGCACAGTTTAATAAAATACATTCACAGTCAATTTTGCAGCAGTAATAGATACATCTATTCCCAAGTCCCTGGTGCAAGATTTTACATAATGTAAAAAAAACAATACATCTGTCAGACAGGTATCATGAATTCACACCATGTACTTGTCAGAGGTGCAGTTTTCAGTGTTTATCTACAATATACACTAAGATCAGGTTCACAAAGAGCATTTTGGAGGTTTTTAAGAGTCTGTATAAAAAAAAAAAAAAAAAGTAATAGGCCATGTTCAGAATCGGGAGAATTGCCCCGGATTTGTAGAACAGATCTCCCACCAAACCTGAGAAACCATTTTTCTTTTGGATTTGAACCATCAACTCTGCAGCATGTCACTTTTTTCGGCACTTGCACAAGCTTGAAAAAGAAACGTCACTAAGCCCCAATGGGCCATTAAATCACATTTTCTACTTTTTTTCTAAATAGGGTGCTGCCTTCATTTTTTTTATATTAGAAAGATAGATATCCGTTTAATTTTAAAAACTTTTTCTTTCACAATGTTTACAGAGTTATTTCCCTGTTCCAGATTTTTATCTGCCCAGACCACTCCTAATTAGTGTTGAGCATTCCGATACTGCAAGTATCGGGTATCGGCCGATACTTGCTGTATCGGAATTCCGATACCGAGTTCCGATATTTTTGTGATATCGGAAATCGGTATCGGAGTGTGCGGTGCGTATGGTTCCAAGGGTCTGAAGGAGAGAAAACTCTCCTTCAGGCCCTGGGATCCATATTAATGTAAAAAATAAAGAATAAAAATAAAAAATATGGCTATACTCACCCCTCCGAGGAACCCTGGCTGTCACCGCTGCAAGCGTCCGCCTCCGTTCCTGAAACTGTAGTGAGTGAAGGACCTTCGATGACGTCGCGGTCAGGTGAGCGGTCACGTGAGCGGTCAGGTGACCGGTCACCTGACCGCAACATCATCGAAGGTCCTTCACTCTCTGTAATTCTCAGGAACGGAGGCGGACGCTCGCAGCGGTGACAGCCAGGGTTCACCGGAGGGGTGAGTATATCCCTATTTTTTTATTTTTATTCTTTATTTTTTACATTAATATGGATCCCAGGGCCTGAAGGAGAGTTTCCTCTCCTCCAGACCCTGGGAACCACACAGGATACATTTCGATATTTGTGTCCCATTGACTTGTATTGGTATCGGAACTCGGTATCGTCGAGATCCGATATTTTGCCGATATCGGCCGATACCATCCGATACCGATACTTTCAAATATCGGAAAGTATCGCTCAACACTACTCCTAATCCATTTTATGCCTGTTAAGGCATGCTTACAAAACATGGTTGAAGTAAAGGCATAACTTTATTATTATCATTGGTTTTTTTAACCCATGTAAAAATTACTAATTACAAAATACATTGAATTCAACAATAAAACAGTCAGCTCCTACCACTAAACAGACACAGTTAGCTCCTGGAGTATTTACACAGCTGTCGACTTCATATTTTTGCTTCTGTAAAATGGGCTGGAAAAAATACCATCAAGAGATGATTGAAAACATTCAGCTTTAATTCAAGGGTTTTACAAAAAATAATGCATTATTTTTTAGGAACTACAGATATGAATTACATAGTCCCTACATTTTTTGAAGGCTCAAAAGTAGTTGGCTTATTGACTGATAAATGGTTTCCTCAGCCACTGTAGACTATTACCCCTTTTTATGACAGGTTAGAGGTAAGTGCTCTGGAGTTTTCCCTAATTACCCCAAGTGTTCCTGCTTGACTGACAATTTGGGTCAGAGGAAACGCGCTGGCCTGAACGCCTTCAGATGGTTTGTGTGGACACTGATGACTAAGGCTTGGTATGTGACGTCTAATTTCACTAGCAGTACAGAATGGATCACTATGTGCTATTCTTCCAAGGTGAAGAGACCATGTGGGCAACGTCATGAAAAGGCCTTCACCGAGGAATGATATTCAAGTCCTAGTATGAGGCTGCCGTCACACTAGCAGTATTTGGTCAGTATTTTACATCAGTATTTGTAAGCCAAAATCAGGAGTGGGTGATAAATGCAGAAGTGGTGCATATGTTTCTATTATACTTTTCCTCTATTTGTTCCACTCCTGGTTTTGGCTTACAAATACTGATGTAAAATACTGACAAATACTGCTAGTGTGACGGCAGCCTTAGTCGTGGCCATGCACTGATTAGATTCACAACCGCTTTTCTCTACAGAACATGTGTAGATATTGCAGTTACGCTCTGATTATGGCACCCCATAGTGTTCTTTTGATTCTTTCAAAGGAGTTGTCCGGCCTTGGGGTACAAGTCTGCATTCACTCTGTGCAACTGCAAATTTGTGTCTGTATACTTGTGAATCGTCACAGCAAGCGCGCAATGTAAAAATTCTCCAGTGCTAGCGTCGGGTCAGGTGAAAGCAAGTAAGTGATATGTATACTTCTGGCTACATTCCAACTAGACATTTGTTCCACTCCTGGTTTTGGCTTACAAATACTGATGTAAAATACTGACCAAATACTGCTAGTGTGATGGCAGCCTTATGGTGTGGTGTAGATGAACTGTTGTGAATTCAGCTTTTGGGCTCCCTCCGGTGGTTGTAGAGGGTAATGAAGTTGTGTCTGGATTGCAGGAGTGGACATGTGTATCTACTAATTGCAGGACTGATTGGGGTATATAGCTTTGCAGGATCCTTTAGTCAGTGCCAGTTGTCCATTGTTCTTGAAGGATTCATTTCCCTGCTGGTCTCTCCAGTTTGCTGTGTTTTTCTACAAAGATAAGTCCTGGCTTTGTTTTTGCGGTCCACCTGCAGTGGACCTTATAGTTCTGTGCATTTTCATGTTTTTGTCTTGTCCAGCTTGGTCAGTGAAGGATTTTTTGCAGCCTAGCTATTTCTCTGGAGATGCAGATATACCCCCCATGTCTTTAGTCAGATGTGGTGATCCGTATTTTCTGCGGTGGATATTTTCTAGTGTTTTTGTACTGACCGCATAGTACTCTGTTCTATTCTTTCTTTTTAGCTAGTATGGCCTCCTATGCTAAATTCTGATTTCATTTCTATGTATGTTATTTCCCTCTCCTCTCACAGTCAATATTTGTGGGGGGCTATCTATCCTTTGTGGATTTTCTCTGAGGCAAGATAGGTTTCCTGTTTCTGTCTTTAGGGGTAGTTAGATCTTAGGCTGTGCCGAGGGGTCTAGGGAGTGTTAGGTACCCCCCACGGCAGCTTTTAGTTGCGCTGCTAGGTTCAGGGCTTGCGGTCAGTACAGGGACCACCTTCTCCAGAGTACGTCTCATGCTGCTCCAAGGCCACCAAATCATAACATTACAACTGGCCAACAATGAGTTAATTGCATCTCAGAAGAAGGGTGGAAAGATTTTGAGCCATTTTTTTTTCCTCAGCCTGTTTGGTCTGTTCCTCCCTCTTTACCTCTGGGTGGCTACGGAGTCTAGTATTAACATGAATCTTCAGGAGGTTGTTTCTCGGGTGGATCAGCTTGCTGCTAGGGTACAGGGGATTTCAGATTTCATTGTTCAGACTCCTGCCTTAGAACCTAAGATTCCCACTCCTGATTTATTCTTTGGTGACAGATCCAAATTTTTGAGTTTAAAAAATAACTGTAAACTGTTTTTTTTGCATTAAGACCCCGGTCTTCTGGTGATCCTATTCAGCAGGTTAAAATCATCATATCTCTGCTGCGTGGTGACCCACAGGATTGGGCATTTTCCCTGGAATCTGGCAATCCTGCTTTGCTTAATGTTGATTCATTTTCAGGCATTGGGGTTGTTGTATGATGAGCCTAATTCTGTGGATCAGGCTGAGAAAATCTTGTTAGCCCTGTGTCAAGGTCAAGAAGCGGCAGAATTGTATTGCCAGAAATTTAGAAAATGGTCTGTACTGACTAAATGGAATGAGGATGCCTTGGCGGCAATTTTCAGAAAGGGTCTTTCTGAATCCGTTAAAGATGTTATGGTGGGGTTCCCCACGCCTGCTGGTCTGAGTGATTCTATGTCTCTGGCCATTCAGATTGATCGGCGCTTGCGCAAGCGCAGAATTGTGCACACTATGGCGTTGTCCTCTGAGCGGAGCCCTGAGCCTATGCAGTGTGATAGGATTTTCTCTAGAGCTGAACGTCAAACTTTCAGGCGTCAGAATAGGTTGTATTTTTACTGCGGCGATTCTGCTCATGTTATTTCTGATTGCCCTAAGCGTACTATGAGAATCGCTAGTTCTGTTGCCATCAGTACTATACAACCTAAATTTCTGTTGTCTGTGACCTTGATCTGCTCATTGTCATCATTTTCTGTCATGGCATTTGTGGACTCAGGCGCCGCTCTGAACTTAATGGACTTGGAATTTGCCAGACGTTGTGGTTTTCCCTTGCAGCCTTTGCAGAACCCTATTCCTTTGAGGGGCATTGATGCTACACCGTTGGCTAAAAATAAACCTCAGTTTTGGACACAGCTGACCATGTGCATGGCGCCAGCCCATCAGGAAGATTGTCGTTTTCTGGTGTTGCATAATTTACATGATGATATTGTGCTGGGTTTTCCATGGTTGCAGCTACATAATCCGGTGTTAGATTGGAAATCCATGTCTGTGACTAGTTGGGGTTGTCAGGGGGTTCATGATGAGGTTCCTTTGATGTCAATCTCCTCTTCCCCCTCTTCTGAAGTTCCTGAGTTTTTGTCTGACTTCCAGGATGTATTCGATGAGCCCAAGTCCAGTTCCCTTCCATCGCATAGGGACTGTGATTGTGCTATTGATTTGATTTCAGGTTGTAAGTTCCCTAAGGGCCGACTTTTCAACCTGTCTGTGCCTGAACATACCGCCATGCTGAGCTATATTAAGGAGTCTTTGAGAAAGGGCATATTCGGCCATCCTCTTCACCGTTGGGAGCGGGGTTCATTTTTGTTGCCAAGAAGGATGGTTCCTTGAGACCCTGTATTGATTATCGCCTCTTGAATAAGATCACGGTCAAATTTCAATACCCCTTGCCTTTGCTTACTGATTTGTTTGCTAGGATTAAGGGGGCTAGCTGGTTTACTAAGATTGACCTTCGAGGGGCATATAATCTTATTTGTATTAAGCAGGGTGACGAATGGAAAACTGCATTTAACACGCCTGAAGGCCATTTTGAATACCTTGTGATGCCATTCGGACTCTCTAATGCCCCATCTGTGTTCCAATCCTTTATGCATGATATCTTTCGGAGTTATCTTGATAAATTCATGGTTGTATATTTGGATGATATTTAGATTATTTCCAATGATTGGGAGTCTCATGTGAAACAGGTCAGGATGGTATATCAGATCCTCCGTAATAATGCTTTATTTGTGAAGGGGTCAAAGTGCCTCTTTGGAGTGCAGAAGGTTTCTTTTTTGGGTTTCATTTTTTCTCCCTCATCTATAGAAATGGATCCGGTTAAGGTTCAGGCCATTCATGATTGGATTCAGCCCACATCTGTGAAGAGCCTTCAGAAATTCTTGGGCTTTGCTAATTTTTATCGTCGTTTCATTGCCAACTTCTCCAGTGTGGTTAAACCTCTGACCGATTTGACCAAGAAAGGCGCTGATGTGACGAATTGGTCCTCCGCGGCTGTTTCTGCCTTTCAGGAGCTTAAACGCCGATTTACTTCTGCCCCTGTGTTGCGTCAGCCAGATGTTTCTCTTCCATTTCAGGTTGAGGTTGACGCGTCTGAGATTGGGGCAGGGGCCGTTTTGTCTCAGAGGAATTCTGATGGTTCCTTGATGAAACCGTGTGCCTTCTTTTCTCGGAAGTTTTCGCCTGCTGAACGCAATTATGATGTCGGCAATCGGGAGTTGTTGGCTATGAAGTGGGCATTTGAGGAGTGGCGACATTGGCTTGGGGGGGCCAAGCACCGTATTGTGGTCCTGACCGATCATAAGAATCTGATTTACCTCGAGTCTGCCAAACGGCTGAATCCTAGACAGGCTCGATGGTCCCTGTTTTTCTCCCGTTTTGATTTTGTGGTCTCGTACATTCCTGATACTAAGAATGTTAAGGCGGATGCCCTCTCTAGGAGTTTTTTTCCTGATTCCCCTGGGGTTCTTGAGCCGGTCAGCATTTTAAAGGAAGGGGTGATTCTTTCTGCCATCTCCCCTGATTTGCGACGGGTTCTTCAGGAATTTCAGGCTGATAAGCCTGACCGTTGTCCTGTGGGGAAACTGTTTGTTCCTGATAGATGGACTACTAAAGTGATTTCTGAGGTTCATTGTTCTGTGTTGGCTGTCCATCCTGGAATTTTTGGTACCAGAGATTTGGTTAGTAGGTCCTTTTGGTGGCCTTCTTTGTCGCGGGATGTGCGTTCTTTTGTGCAGTCCTGTGGGATTTGTGCGCGGGCTAAGCCTTGCTGTTCCCGCGCTAGTGGGTTGCTTTTGCCATTACCGGTCCCCGAGAGGCCCTGGACACATATTTCTATGGATTTTATTTCCGATCTTCCTGTTTCCCAAAGAATGTCGGTTATCTGGGTTGTCTGTGACCGGTTTTCTAAGATGGTTCATTTGGTGCCTTTGCCTAAATTGCCTTCTTCTTCTGATTTGGTTCCGTTGCTTTTTCAGCATGTGGTGCGTTTGCATGGTATTCTGGAGAATATTGTGTCCGACAGAGGTTCCCAATTTGTTTCTAGGTTTTGGCGGGCCTTTTGTGCCAAGCTGGGCATTGATTTGTCTTTTTCTTCTGCATTTCATCCTCAGACAAATGGCCAGACTGAGCGAACTAATCAGACCTTGGAGACCTATTTGAGATGCTTTGTGTCTGCTGATCAGGATGATTGGGTGGCTTTTTTGCCATTGGCCGAGTTTTCCCTTAATAATCGGGCTAGTTCGGCTACTTTGGTTTCGCCTTGTTTTTGTAATTTTGGTTTTCATCCTCGTTTTTCTTCTGGGCAGGTTGAGCCTTCTGACCTTCCTGGTGTTGATTCTGTGGTCGACAGGTTGCAGCAGATTTGGGCTTAGGTGGTGGACAATTTGGTGTTGTCTCAGGAGGAGGCTCAACGTTTTGCTAACCGTCGTTGGTGTGTTGGTTCCCGGCTTCGGATTGGGGATCTGGTTTGGTTATCTTCCCGTCATGTTCCTATGAAGGTTTCTTCCCCTAAGCTTAAGCCTCGATTTATTGGTCCTTATAGGATTTCTGAGATTATTAATCCGGTGTCCTTTCGCCTCGCGCTTCCGGCCTCGTTTGCTATTCATAATGTCTTCCATAAATCTTTGTTGCGGAAATATGTGGAGCCCGTTGTTCCCTCTGTTGATCCTCCGGCCACTGTATTGGTCGATGGGGAGTTGGAATATGTTGTTGAGAAGATTTTGGATTCTCGTTTTTCGAGGCGGAAGCTTCAGTACCTTGTCAAGTGGAAGGGTTATGGCCAGGAGGATAATTCTTGGGTTTCTGCCTCTGATGTCCATGCCGTTGATTTGGTTCGTGTCTTTCATCCTTGCTCATCCTGATTGGCCTGGGGGCTCTGGTGAGGGTTCGGTGACCCCTTCTCAAAGGGGGGGTACTGTTGTGAATTCAGCTTTTGGGATCCCTCCGGTGGTTGTAGAGGGTAATGAAGTTGTGTCTGGATTGCAGGAGTGGACATATGTATCTACTAATTGCAGGACTGACTGGAGTATATAGCTTTGCAGGATCCTTTAGTCAGTGCCAGTTGTCCATTGTTCTTGAAGGATTCACTTCCCTGCTGGTCTCTCCAGTTTGCTGTGTTTTTCTACAAAGATAAGTCCTGGCTTTGTTTTTGCTGTCCGCCTGCAGTGGACCTTATAGTTCTGTGCATTTTCATGTTTTTGTCTTGTCCAGCTTGGTCTGTGAAGGATTTTTTGCAGCCTAGCTATTTCTCTGGAGATGCAGATATACCCCCCATGTCTTTAGTCAGATGTGGTGATCTGTATTTTCTGCGGTGGATATTTTCTAGTGTTTTTTGTACTGACCGCATAGTACTCTGTTCTATTCTTTCTTTTTAGCTAGTATGGCCTCCTATGCTAAATTCTGATTTTATTTCTACGTATGTTATTTCCCTCTCCTCTCACAGTCAATATTTGTGGGGGGCTATCTATCCTTTGTGGATTTTCTCTGAGGCAAGATAGGTTTCCTGTTTCTGTCTTTAGGGGTAGTTAGATCTTAGGCTGTGCCGAGGGGTCTAGGGAGTGTTAGGTACCCCCCACGGCTGCTTTAAGTTGCGCTGCTAGGTTCAGGGTTTGCGGTCAGTACAGGGACCACCTTCTCCAGAGTACGTCTCATGCTGCTCCAAGGCCACCAAATCATAACACTGAACCCCTTCAATAGATTCCCTTTATTCCAGACACACTAACAATTCAGCATTACAGTGGGGCAAAAAAGTATTTAGTCAGTCAGCAATAGTGCAAGTTCCACCACTTAAAAAGATGAGAGGCGTCTGTAATTTACATCATAGGTAGACCTCAACTATGGGAGACAAACTGAGAAAAAAAAATCCAGAAAATCACATTGTCTGTTTTTTTATCATTTTTTTTTGCATATTATGGTGGAAAATAAGTATTTGGTCAGAAACAAACAATCAAGATTTCTGGCTCTCACAGACCTGTAACTTCTTCTTTAAGAGTCTCCTCTTTCCTCCACTCATTACCTGTAGTAATGGCACCTGTTTAAACTTGTTATCAGTATAAAAAGACACCTGTGCACACCCTCAAACAGTCTGACTCCAAACTCCACTATGGTGAAGACCAAAGAGCTGTCAAAGGACACCAGAAACAAAATTGTAGCCCTGCACCAGGCTGGGAAGACTGAATCTGCAATAGCCAACCAGCTTGGAGTGAAGAAATCAACAGTGGGAGCAATAATTAGAAAATGGAAGACATACAAGACCACTGATAATCTCCCTTGATCTGGGGCTCCACGCAAAATTCCACCCCGTGGGGTCAGAATGATCACAAGAACGGTGAGCAAAAATCCCAGAACCACGCGGGGGGACCTAGTGAATGAACTGCAGAGAGCTGGGACCAATGTAACAAGGCCTACCATAAGTAACACACTACGCCACCATGGACTCAGATCCTGCAGTGCCAGACGTGTCCCACTGCTTAAGCCAGTACATGTCCGGGCCCGTCTGAAGTTTGCTAGAGAGCATTTGGATGATCCAGAGGAGTTTTGGGAGAATGTCCTATGGTCTGATGAAACCAAACTGGAACTGTTTGGTAGAAACACAACTTGTCGTGTTTGGAGGAAAAAGAATACTGAGTTGCATCCATCAAACACCATACCTACTGTAAAGCATGGTGGTGGAAACATCATGCTTTGGGGCTGTTTCTCCGCAAAGGGGCCAGGACGACTGATCCGGGCACACGAAAGAATGAATGGGGCCATGTATCGTGAGATTTTGAGTGCAAACCTCCTTCCATCAGCAAGGGCATTGAAGATGAAACGTGGGTGGGTCTTTCAACATGACAATGATCCAAAGCACACTGCCAGGGCAACGAAGGAGTGGCTTCGTAAGAAGCATTTCAAGGTCCTGGAGTGGCCTAGCCAGTCTCCAGATCTCAACCCTATAGAAAACCTTTAGAGGGAGTTGAAAGTCCGTGTTGCCAAGCGAAAAGCCAAAAACATCACTGCTCTAGAGGAGATCTGCATGGAGGAATGGGCCAACATACCAACAACAGTGTGTGGCAACCTTGTGAAGACTTACAGAAAATGTTTGACCTCTGTCATTGCCAACAAAGGATATATTACAAAGTATTGAGATGAAATTTTGTTTCTGACCAAATACTTATTTTCCACCATAATATGCAAATAAAATGATAAAAAAAACAGACAATGTGATTTTCTGGATTTTTTTTTCTCAGTTTGTCTCCCATAGTTGAGGTCTACCTATGATGTAAATTACAGACGCCTCTCATCTTTTTAAGTGGTGGAACTTGCACTATTGCTGACTGACTAAATACTTTTTTGCCCCACTGTATATTGATTTGTTGGTAGAACCTTTTCTCCAAAGTGTCTCATGAGCTGTTTTTCAACACAACAACATCAGGATATATGTTTTTGGTTCTACTGTGAGCAGTTTGAATGGCCTAAACATGCTACCATGGCCTGCAGCTTATGTCCCATCAAGAACATCTGAGGCATCATTGGTTAGTAATTTCAAATGAGCTGCCAGCAGCGGATCTTGATGATTTGCTAAAGTGCATTCAGCTTAGCAGAACATTTTTCAAACAACCATTAATAACCTTACTGATAGCCGCCAAAGCATGCAAGTACGGGAATTTCGGCATGTGGTGCTTATACACGATACTGAATAAATCAAGATGTATTGGAAATTCTGTTTCCATTTCTTAACCATTAGTAAATCATTCACATGGCTATCCATCCTGTGATTTCCATAACACCATGAACTTTTCGTCTCCACGTATACTCATTACTCGGGTTTTCCCGAGCACGCTCGGGTGGTCTCCGAGTATTTGATAGTGTTCGGAGATTCAGTTTTCATCGCAACAGCTGAATGATTTACAGCTACTAGCCAGCCTGAGTACATGTGGGGGTTGCCTGGTTGCTAGGGAATCCTCACATGTAATCAAGCAGGCTAGTAGCTGTAAATCATTCAGCTGAGGCGATGAAGAGACCACCTGAGCGTGCTCTGGAAATCCCGAGCAACGAGAATACTCGCTCATCACCATTGAGTATAGTTGGACATGATGACAGTGCAGATGGATGTAAGGCTGGATTTGCACATCCAAGTATCACAGTCTGTTTGTGCACCGAGATTTCCAGAACGGTCGCAGTTTAACCACTTAATGCTTCCAATACGTCTTTTAACTGACCTGAGATACAAGAGAATAGCCTCCCCATACAGGTGACAATCCAGCAGCTGTCGGCTGTGCACTATAGCTGACAACTTGCTGCATCAGCCAAGATCAGTGTTTGCACCGTCCAAATCTGTTTAACCCCTTAGATGCTGCTGTCAATAGTGACTACATCATTATAAATGGTTAACAGAGTGTGGGGGCTTCCTCTTTATCCCAGTTGGTGCCCTCAGATGATGATTGTGTGGTCCTGATGTTTGCCATGGAAATTCATGACCAAACAGCAGCCTTGGAGTCTGTCGGCTGTAGTAATCTGTTCAGAAGTTAGAGGCATTTAGGTGGTAAAAATACAAATTTTAATTTCTGTCATGCTACTTTGCATTAATTCCTGAAAAGCACCTGAAGGGTTAATAAACTACCTGACAGCAGTTTTCAATATGCCAGGGGGTGCTGTTTTTAAAATGGTATCACTTTTGGGGGATCCCAATATATGGGACCCCTAAAGGCACTTCAAACATGGATGAGTCCCTAAAAAAATACATTTTGTAAATTTCCTTGAAAAAAAAAGAAAAACTACTGCTACATTTTTAAACCTCCTAAAATGCTAACAAAATAAAATAACATTTTATAAATGGTGCTGATGTAAAGCAGACATGAGGGAAATGTTATTTATTAATGTCTTGCTGTGATATGACTCTCTGGATTAAAGGGATAATCATTCAAAGTTTGAAAATTGCTAATCTTTTAACATTTTTCTCAAATTTCTGATATTTATTATAAATAAACACAAAACATATCGACCAAAATGTATCATTATCTTAAAGTATAATGTGTCACGAAAAAAAAAACAAACTCAAAATCACTTGGATTTGTTGAAGCATTCCAGAGTTATTATCACATAAAGTGACACTGGTCAGATTTCAAAAATTTGGCTCCGTCACTAAGGGGGTAAGTTTGGGCCAGGAGACTCGCAGAGATGTGAAGCAAGCCTTAGGCCAGGTTCACAAGAGCATATAAAAAAATTGTCACCAATTCATCCAGAAAGCTGGAGATGACTCTTTTCTCACTTGTTACCCTTGTGAAATGTTTATCAGCTGCAGCTATTAATAATTTGCAAGACCATTTACAGTTTAATAGGTTAAAAAATTGCAATGTATCCGTAAAAGAACAGCTATACGGATATTTTGTACGGGATCTGTTTTTTTTTTGCACATCCATAGACTTTAAAAGGTAAGGTACCGCGTTTGTAGGTCATTAATAAATCACTGTAATGTAGCATAACATGCTGCTATAAGCAAGTTTTAAATGCATGTGAAACAGATTTCATGTGTTATATGCACTGGGAACTGACATCTTGGTTTTGCAGCAGTAGCAGGGCCCTATCAGTGTCAGATTACGGCACCCCATGGACATAGGAGATAATAGACCGGCGCTGACCCTATCTGTAACATTGCAGCAGCATTAGCAGTGAGCTGGGCACGCCTCTGTGGGCTGCACAACTCACTGCTGTAGGTGTGACTAGCTGCCATTTTATTAGAGCCCTGTGCTATCTGCCGAGCTCCACTTACTCTCTATCACAGGACAGAAGAAGCCCTCACTGCTCCTCTGTACTCCAGGGCAGGCATGTCCTGGGCACACATCCTCTGCTCCTCACATGCTGCCCTGTGTGCTTCTCCTGCTGTGTCTCCCCCTCCCCCTCACACACAGTCCCTGTGATCTCTGGTAAGCTGCACTCACAGCCTGCAGAGAGGAGGTGACACCTGGAGAGAGAGAGCAGGGCAGCTGACAGGACAGGGATTAAGGTGGGGGAAGGGGGATGGCAAGAATGTTATTCACAAAAAATGCTGCTGAGTCCACTGTGTTCTGCTCCTCTGTAAACAAGCTGTGCCTCTGATGCAGTAACTGCTGGTGATAGCAGGTCACAGGGCAGTCACACACAAAATGGCGCTGCCCAAGTGATGCTGCTCTTCATTCTGGCGCAGAGATATTAGACCACCCAAAAGGGGAGGGAAATGGTGATGTCAGCAGTTACTGCCCCAATTTTGCTGCTAACAGTAAAGTTGGTAAATCTTACTATAGCTGCTTGAGGTCTAAAATGGAAAATGCTCCCCCTAGTGGTAAATATGTATATTTGTAAAAAAAAATATATAATATTTTTCATATAGAAATGTTTGCAAACAGTGCAAACATTGCATTAATACATTTTAATTACTATTTTAAGCTTAATTTCACAAAAAAAAACAAAATACAAGAAAACTGGTGGCACCTTCCCTTTAATGGGACAGACTGATCTGACCTATGGAAGAAACTAGAGCATGCTGCAATTTTTTCCGCAATCATATTCAGTCCATGAAAAAAAATAGCTAATTTGTATTGGTTCTACTGCTGCCCATTTTTTTCATGGATGGTGCTCAGACCAAGTATGCGCTCCTTTGACCCTGCCCTTAGAGCACTGTCAGACAGCCGTACAACAGGGATGACATTCGCATCACAATGCTCTGACTTGACAGATTAGTATTTACTGGGGGTTACGGCAGTAAATCTGATTATATTACTTTCAGCGGGGGACTATATTTTCCTATAATACTTTCAGGGAACACTATCTAACAATCATTTTTTAAATGTGACCAATTTGACAAAGGGAACAAAGGCTTATGGAGCACAATGTATGGTAGTTTTCTAACCAGGACGACCGTGTGATAGATTTATACTTATTTACAGAAAATGACAATATCTGCAATTATAATGTTTGAGGCACATTGTTTAATTTTATTCAGGTTTAATAATGTTCAGTGTAACAATACAGGGGGTACAGCATCTGGTACATTATAGTCAGGGGGTGGTGTAGAGATGTGAAAAATTTAAGAGCCAAAATCACCTGAGCTGCTGGAAACTCTGCAAAGATGTGTTGTGTCCTGGAGCAATTGCAGTGGCGATCTGGGCCAGATAAAAACAAAGAGAACAACTCCAACCAAAGAAAACGTCGCTGTTTGTAAATGTGGCTTCAAACTCTTTACTGTGTCCGAGTAGTCTTGCATTAATGTGTGGTTTGGTACCGTGTTAGCCAGTAGAAAAAAATATATATAGAGTGCTCTCAGTGGGAGAGACAAAATAGGAATCTTGTGGGTGTAATACCTTTTAACGGCTAACATTTTAGCCATTAAAAGGTATCACACCCATAAGATTCCTATTTTGCCTTTCCCACTGAGAGCACTCTATATATGTTACAGTTAATACACAGATCACAATGAGAACCTACATCTTCCCTCCTTGTGAGGGCGTCACCGGCTGATCTGCATAGCTACGACTCCTCATGACTATTTTCGAAGTCTATTTGATGAGGGCCACACGCCCCTTAGTATGCCACTGCATCTTCAATTCCCTGTAGATGATGTGTCCCAGCCTGGTCATCTTTTCTATGACCCTCAGGTCTAGCTACAGAACACTTCCACTTCTTACCTAGCTTAGATAATGTTTGTTGCAGTCCCTCACTTCCCTGAGATAAGGAATCCTTCTGCCACTTAATCCTTGTATAATTCAGAACGTGCTATCTGAGTATGGTCTCCCTTCTTTGCATGCAACACACTTCTCAATGCAGGTATGCTAATATTAGGCCCTTCTCTTTTCAGTACTCTTCCCATCTGCCTAACAACAGAGACTGAGCTCCAATAGCTCTCGTAACTCCTCCCTTCATGGGCTGGCCCCAATAGTTAACCCTATCCACTGACTAATTGCTGCATGTAACAAAATAGATAAAACAACATATAAAACAGCACAAATGCATTTTATAATAATAAAATATTTAAGGGGATGTCAAGAGCTTCTCCATTCCTATACACCCCCTCTTTGAGCTATGGGCCTTCCTTGGCCATCTAGGACACACTATAATGCATTCTTGAACTTGGGAGGATCTGGAACAGCTTCCTCTTTAAGGTGCAACAGTACTTATAGTTTATCCAGTTCTTCTTGGTAAGGACCCTGGAACAGGAACAAAGTCCTTGAACTCAACAACAGTCCTTGGAATTGATCCAGTCCTTCTAATGTAAGCACCCTGGAACAGAAGCACAGTCCATGAAGTGAGAAAATTCTTTGTTGGATTTAGCTCAGTCCATACGGAGTGTGTAGGACCCTACAGTCACCTTAACACCTTCAACACAGCAGAAAAGGTGCAAAGAAATCAAAACCAAAGCATAGTCCAGCCTATACAGATTTTTTGGGCCCACTAGGCCATGAGTGTTTAACCAGTCCCTCATTCTACAATTTCCTAAGTTGGCCTATAGAAGGAATATCAGGAATATAACTGGTAGTAACTCCACTGTACCTTTAACAACTTTGGCTAGCTTACTGGCCCAACTGGGAAACCTTGTCTCCAACTCACTCATCTCTTCTGGAGGCTTAGAAAATGATCTGTCACCTTCAGGGCTTTGTTCTCCCTATGATTGGTCTGTTTGTCATCCAGTCTCTGGTGCGGAGGATGTTCCTAACATAAATGCTACTATTTGGACTGCAGCAGACCCTTGAGAGGCCGAAGGCTTCTCACAGCTTGTCTCTTGCACAACAGATGCACCAACAACTGGATTGGTCAGCAGTGGAGGGTTTTGATACCTAGAGGGCAATTGTTGGCCCAACTCCCTAATTCTACCTACACCCTCATAGCTTGGGTTTCAGAACTCTCTAATGCCCTTTCTTCCTTCCATCTTTCGATATCTGCTGCCTTGTATGGCCATGTCACTCCAACTGCATTGCATACACATGTACCATAAAACTGAACTCCTCGTGTTTTCTCCCTCTACTAACCTACCTTTGCCTGACATTGCCATCTCCGTTTGCGGTTCCACCATTACTCCAAAGCAACATGCCCGCTGCCTTGGGGTCATCCTTGATTCTGACCTTTCATTCACCCCCCACATCCGATCACTGGCTCGCTCTTCTTACCTGCATCTCAAAAACATTTCTAGAATTCGCCCTTTTCTTACTTTCGACTCTGCAAAAACTCTTACTGTTTCACTTATTCATTCTCGTCTGGACTATTGTAACTCTCTACTAATCGGCCTCCCTCTTACCAAACTCTCCCCGCTCCAATCTGTCCT
The DNA here is from genome assembly GCF_032444005.1 of Ranitomeya imitator. Classification (NCBI taxonomy): domain Eukaryota; kingdom Metazoa; phylum Chordata; class Amphibia; order Anura; family Dendrobatidae; genus Ranitomeya; species Ranitomeya imitator. Next base: position 70,683,920 of record NC_091283.1, on the reverse strand, counting down.
GAATGCTGCTGCCAGGATCATATTCCTCACCAACCGTTACACCGATGCCTCTACCTTGTGCCAGTCATTACACTGGTTACCCATCCACTCAAGAATCCAGTACAAAACTACTACCCTCATCCACAAAGCACTCCATGGCTCAGCACCACCCTACATCTCCTCCCTGGTATCAGTCTACCACCCTACCCGTGCCCTCCGCTCCGCTGATGACCTCAGGTTAGCATCCTCAATAATCAGAACCTCCCACTCCCGTCTCCAAGACTTTACACGTGCTGCGCCGATTCTTTGGAATGCACTACCTAGGATAATACGATTAATCCCCAATCCCCACAGTTTTAAGCGTGCCCTAAAAACTCATTTGTTCAGACTGGCCTACCGCCTCAATGCATTAACCTAACGATCCCTGTGTGGCCTATATTAAAAAAAAAAAAAAAAAAAAAAAAAAAAAAAAAAAAATTAATTAACTGGTTCATGCAGCTTTACATGAACACCCAAGCCTTACACTATGGCTGGTCCGAATAACTATAGCAATTGTTACCATAGTAACATAGTAACATAGTAACATAGTTAGTAAGGCCGAAAAAAGACATTTGTCCATCCAGTTCAGCCTATATTCCATCATAATAAATACCCAGATCTACGTCCTTCTACAGAACCTAATTATTGTATGATACAATATTGTTCTGCTCCAGGAAGACATCCAGGCCTCTCTTGAACCCCTCGACTGAGTTCGCCATCACCACCTCCTCAGGCAAGCAATTCCAGATTCTCACTGCCCTAACAGTAAAGAATCCTCTTCTATGTTGGTGGAAAAACCTTCTCTCCTCCAGACGCAAAGAATGCCCCCTTGTGCCCGTCACCTTCCTTGGTATAAACAGATCCTCAGCGAGATATTTGTATTGTCCCCTTATATACTTATACATGGTTATTAGATCGCCCCTCAGTCGTCTTTTTTCTAGACTAAATAATCCTAATTTCGCTAATCTATCTGGGTATTGTAGTTCTCCCATCCCCTTTATTAATTTTGTTGCCCTCCTTTGTACTCTCTCTAGTTCCATTATATCCTTCCTGAGCACCGGTGCCCAAAACTGGACACAGTACTCCATGTGCGGTCTAACTAGGGATTTGTACAGAGGCAGTATAATGCTCTCATCATGTGTATCCAGACCTCTTTTAATGCACCCCATGATCCTGTTTGCCTTGGCAGCTGCTGCCTGGCACTGGCTGCTCCAGGTAAGTTTATCATTAACTAGGATCCCCAAGTCCTTCTCACTGTCAGATTTACCCAGTGGTTTCCCATTCAGTGTGTAATGGTGACATTGATTCCTTCTTCCCATGTGTATAACCTTACATTTATCATTGTTAAACCTCATCTGCCACCTTTCAGCCCAAGTTTCCAACTTATCCAGATCCATCTGTAGCAGAATACTATCTTCTCTTGTATTAACTGCTTTACATAGTTTTGTATCATCTGCAAATATCGATATTTTACTGTGTAAACCTTCTACCAGATCATTAATGAATATGTTGAAGAGAACAGGTCCCAATACCGACCCCTGCGGTACCCCACTGGTCACAGCGACCCAGTTAGAGACTATACCATTTATAACCACCCTCTGCTTTCTATCACTAAGCCAGTTACTAACCCATTTACACACATTTTCCCCCAGACCAAGCATTCTCATTTTGTGTACCAACCTCTTGTGCGGCACGGTATCAAACGCTTTGGAAAAATCGAGATATACCACATCCAATGACTCACCGTGGTCCAGCCTATAGCTTACCTCTTCATAAAAACTGATTAGATTGGTTTGACAGGAGCGATTTCTCATAAACCCATGCTGATATGGAGTTAAACAGTTATTCTCATTGAGATAATCCAGAATAACATCCCTCAGAAACCCTTCAAATATTTTACCAACAATAGAGGTTAGACTTACTGGCCTATAATTTCCAGGTTCACTTTTAGAGCCCTTTTTGAATATTGGCACCACATTTGCTATGCGCCAGTCCTGCGGAACAGACCCTGTCGCTATAGAGTCACTAAAAATAAGAAATAATGGTTTATCTATTACATTACTTAGTTCTCTTAGTACTCGTGGGTGTATGCCATCCGGACCCGGAGATTTATCTATTTTAATCTTATTTAGCCGGTTTCGCACCTCTTCTTGGGTTAGATTGGTGACCCTTAATATAGGGTTTTCATTGTTTCTTGGGATTTCACCTAGCATTTCATTTTCCACCGTGAATACCGTGGAGAAGAAGGTGTTTAATATGTTAGCTTTTTCCTCGTCATCTACAACCATTCTTTCCTCACTATTTTTTAAGGGGCCTACATTTTCAGTTTTTATTCTTTTACTATTGATATAGTTGAAGAACAGTTTGGGATTAGTTTTACTCTCCTTAGCAATGTGCTTCTCTGTTTCCTTTTTGGCAGCTTTAATTAGTTTTTTAGATAAAGTATTTTTCTCCCTATAGTTTTTTAGAGCTTCAATGGTGCCATCCTGCTTTAGTAGTGCAAATGCTTTCTTTTTACTGTTAATTGCCTGTCTTACTTCTTTGTTTAGCCACATTGGGTTTTTCCTATTTCTAGTCCTTTTATTCCCACAAGGTATAAACCGCTTACACTGCCTATTTAGGATGTTCTTAAACATTTCCCATTTATTATCTGTATTCTTATTTCTGAGGATATTGTCCCAGTCTACCAGATTAAGGGCATCTCTAAGCTGGTCAAACTTTGCCTTCCTAAAGTTCAGTGTTTTTGTGACTCCCTGACAAGTCCCCCTAGTGAAAGACAGGTGAAACTGTACAATATTGTGGTCGCTATTTCCTAAATGCCCAACCACCTGCAGATTTGTTATTCTGTCAGGTCTATTAGATAGTATTAGGTCTAAAAGTGCTGCTCCTCTGGTTGGATTCTGCACCAATTGTGAAAGATAATTTTTCTTGGTTATTAGCAGAAACCTGTTGCCTTTATGGGTTTCACAGGTTTCTGTTTCCCAGTTAATATCCGGGTAGTTAAAGTCCCCCATAACCAGGACCTCATTATGGGTTGCAGCTTCATCTATCTGCTTTAGAAGTAGACTTTCCATGGTTTCTGTTATATTTGGGGGTTTGTAACAGACCCCAATGAGAATTTTGTTACCATTTTTCCCTCCATGAATTTCGACCCATATGGACTCGACATCCTCATTTCCTTCGCTAATATCCTCCCTTAAAGTGGACTTTAGACAAGACTTTACATAGAGACAAACCCCTCCTCCTCTCCGATTTTTACGATCCTTTCTAAACAGACTGTAACCCTGTAAGTTAACTGCCCAGTCATAGCTTTCATCTAACCATGTCTCGGATATTCCCACTATGTCAAAGTTACCTGTAGATATTTCTGCTTCTAGTTCTTCCATCTTGTTTGTCAGGCTTCTGGCGTTTGCAAGCATGCAGTTTAGAGGATTTTGTTTTGTTCCAATCTCCTCGCTGTGGATTGTTTTAGAAATGTTCTTACCTCCCTTCTGAGTATGTTTTCCTGGGTCGTCTTTGTTCGAGTCTAATGTTTTTCTTCCCGTCCCCTCTTCTACCATCCACCTCTCGTGTCTCCCCTTTTCCTCATAGTTTGTAAGCTTACGAGCAGGGCCCTCACTCCTCTTGGTATCTGTTTTGAACTGTATTTCTGTTATGCTGTAGTGTCTATTGTATGTACAAGTCCCCTCTATAATTTGTAAAGCGCTGCGGAATATGTTGGCGCTATATAAATAAAAATTATTATTATTATTATTATTATAAGCTTCAGGAATGTTACCCGCTCATCAGGGGATAGTATAGTCTTCGTGGTAGATTACTTTTTCACCTCAGTCCTATTGACATACATATCGTGACTAGTACCATGTTCATGGATAAATCCAAACCCCCTCTGCTGGTCAAACCTCATTATTTCTTTGTGGCAGCACTGTTCCTCAAAGCTGTCCCAGAATGATGGAATCTATCCTGGCCACTTTCAGTTGTCAAAGGGAATCTGGACTTGGGCTGCTCTCCAGTTGTCGATCCAGGCAGGAGAGTTCAATTAGCCTTTTGTGGATTTCCTGAATGGGCTTCCACTGCCTCAGCATACAGACCAGGCAGGCCTAGGTCATCTTCTTCACTCTGTAATCCCTGGAAGAAGGGTCTTGGTTTCCCAATGATGAACCTGCTTGTCTCACACGGTTTCTTTCACTTCCAACAGCATAATGGCACTGGTCTTTCCTTCACTGCACTTACTGTTCCTGGTCCTCTTTTCTGGTGGCCATTCTCTGACGTGTCACACCTTTTCCTAGGTGTTTCCGCCTCCAGCCAGCATCTGAACCATGCTATGCTACAGAAAAAGGGCGATCTTGGCTGGTACTGTGTGATTTTACCTTAGCAATATACCACTGCAGACCGCATACTGCCGCTTGACATGGCAGGCCATGACCCAATAAAGTAGAGATGAATGAAAGAGACCAGAGTGCAAAACTGAACTTTTCTTTACTGAATGAAGTGATGAAACATCTGATCAGATAGCAGGCACAACGCTTAAAGAACACAACACCCTTTTAAATGCATGTCTACATCTCTATGACCATCAGGTCTGGCTATACTTCCACTTTTTATCTAGTATAGATAACATTTACTGAATACACTCACTTGCCTTAGATTAGGAATCTTTCTGCCACTTAAGGTACCGTTACACTAAACGACTTACCAACGATCACGACCAGCGATACGACCTGGCTGTGATCGTTGGTAAATCGTTGTGTGGTCGCTGGGGAGCTGTCACACAGACAGCTCTCTCCAGCGACCAACGATCAGGGGAAAGACTTCGGCATCGTTGAAACTGTCTTCAACCATGCCGAAGTCCCCGGTTAACCAGGGTAAACATCGGGTTACTAAGCGCAGGACCGCGCTTAGTAACCCGATATTTACCCTGGTTACCATTGTAAAAGTAAAAAAAAAAAAAAAACAGTATATACTCACATTCCGATGTCTGTCTCGTCCCCCGCCGTCAGCTTCCCGCACTGACTGTGTCAGAACCGGCCGTAAAGCAGAGCACGGTGGTGATGTCACCGCTGTGCTCTGCTTTACGGCCGGCGCTGACAGTCAGTACAGGAAGCGGATGGCGGGGGACGTGACAGACATCGGAATTGCCACACCAAGAGGAGTCTGAGTGCTGATGATGGAGTGTGAAGAGGAAAGGCACACAGCTAGAGACTGGTGCCTTTGTGTAATGGACTGAAACACAGCAAGAAGAGTGTGCAATTGCCAGATAAGACCTCATCCAGGGCATTTTTGCTAAGGAAGGTGACTAAGCGAGAGGCTATGACCAGCACTATGAAAGTGTGCTATACTGGAATGTGACAACATAGAGACTGAGTTAAGAAAGTGCTGCTGAGGGGATTGCCAGCAGCCTCTTAGAAGCAAAAATAAAGTGATGCTCGTGTCAGTCTATTGCTTTATACCAACTGTTAACCTCTAACTATCAAGCTTGTTGCCTCCCTGTAAGTAAAGTTGATCTGTAATGAGTATATGCTTGCATTCCTTCTGTTGTCCTTCGGGGAGGTACCACTGTCAGTAGGGACTGTTGTATCCTATACTCTTAAAGGGAACGCACCATCTGGTATAAAAAGTACCACCTCACCTTGTTCATCATGAAAGAAACCAGAATGCCTAAAAGTAAGAAAAAAAACCTGTCCTCAGGATATTACACCCCTAACTAATGCAATGTGTTTATATTCCCTTTAATTTTTTATTAAAATACCTTGTTAATAGAACTTAATTTGGACATTTTATGCCTCATTCAGATGTCAGCGATTTTTCTCGTTCACAAAAAATGTTCAGTTTTATCAGAGTTTGGTCCGTTTCATAATTTATCATACAGGAAAAAAACCAACTGATGGTGATTTCTCAAACTTCTCACAATAAGCAGTCATTCAGAGTCCTGTCGATTCTTCAAGGACTCATTGACTTGCATTGGAGTTTGAGCTGAGACTGGGATCAATATCAGACATGTCTCCGTGATTTTGTGAGGACTGTTCAGTCTGAAATATATACGTACATGTGAACAACTCTGTTTACTACATTAGGTAATAGTGCTGTCTGTGAAAACCAAGAACTCGTGCAAGTAAATCGAACGTCTGGCTGATTGATAATCTGTCTTTCACAATGTCAACAGGAGCTTTCTGCACATGCGCCTCCCACTGGTGAGGTGACTGTGCAGTAAGTGGGCAATGCCAGAACCTGCGCGAAATCTCAGGCAGGGAAGGAAAGTCCCTGAGACAATTAGGACCTGTCAGTGAAAGAGCGGAAGCTGGCAGGTAATAGGGAGAAAATCAGGAGAGCTGCAAGCCTGAATTCTGCATTTCTCTATAACTTCCAAATCAAATTCTACAAACTAGGTAAGAATTTAATAAGCATTAAAAGGGCTTTAAGGGGTTGTCCGGCCTTGGTGAACAAGTCTGCAGTCTATCTCTGTGACTGCAGACTTGTGAATACTTACAGCGCGCAGTGTGCGACCGGTCAGGATTCTACGATGCAGACGCCAGGATGGTGCGTGCCCGCAAGCATGCAATTTGCATACATGAGGTCATGTGCTGAGTAGACTAGACTTGATCTGAGCTGGGCCGGACACGTCTAGTCAGAATGTTTGGAAGTACGCAAATCCCATACTTGCAGTCACATGACCACCCGAGCCCAGCACCAGAGAATCCTGGCAATGTGCACTGTGAAGATTCACAGGTTTGCAGTCACAGAGTGATTGCAGACTTGTGCCCCAAGCCTGGACAATGCCTTTGACACTCATGGCATTAGTTATGGGTGTTACATCCTAATGACATGTTCTTTTAACAAATTATTAATTTTAAACCCTGATTTTATTACAACCTAAGACTTCAGAATCAAAGATTAGTAAGCCACTGTATGAGGCATGACAAATATATAGGATGATTTTGATGTAATGTGAAGTGCAGCATCTAGCTGTACAACATGTACATAAAGATTTTCTAGTTTCCCCGTGTCCCTAACATTACTTGCTGAAATTGAGTTAAACTTCAGTAAAAATAATACTTTATCTATTTTAGCATAGCTTCTAACGCTGAAAGACAGAAGAGGACATTCATTGTGGCATCTAATACATGTCTGTATGATGAGCCCCCCTCAGTGATCCTCCAAAACTATACATTCCTCCACTGTATTGGTGCCCCTCCACCCACCCCATGCAGAATAGTGAGCTGGGTAATAATAAAAGTACTACCACTAGCCCCCCTCCCACAACCTCAGCATATCTGGTGCAATCTAGTGACATCCTTCCACTTGCTATGCAAAAGTCTCGGGGGGGAAAAGGGCAGTCGTAGAGGGTACAGCCATAGAGGGCACAGCCGCAGAGGGCATAGCTGCAGAGGGCACGGCCTGAATGGTGCAGCCACAGAGGGCACGGCCTGAATGGTGCAGCCACAGAGGGCACGGCCTGAATGGTGCAGCCACAGAGGGCACGGCCTGAATGGTGCAGCCACAGAGGGCACGGCCTGAATGGTGCAGCCACAGAGGGCACGGCCTGAATGGTGCAGCCACAGAGGGCACGGCCTGAATGGTGCAGCCACAGAGGGCACAGCCTGAATGGTGCAGCAGGGATACTCCCCGCAGTATCCACCTATATCTGCCTTCAGCTTCCTAAGTGTGTCAATTTCCTGCTGGATATGTAAGGGTTGGGAGATTAATATTTATTATATTAATTAGTATACCTCTACCGTAATCTCATCACATATAATCTCTTCCAAACCTCCAGCTTCTTCGCTCGTACGTTTCCAGTTCATCTTGCAGTCATGTGCGAGAAATGACCTTCGATTAATGGCTCTGAATCACTATTATGGTAATTAATTATTTAAGAAATGATGTTGATCCTCCCCCTTATTATTTTCACAACCTGTCATCTTCAGGGAGTTCTTCCCATTACATTTAAAGATATGGCTGCAGGGATTGACTTCAATTCTGCTAAAAGGGCATTAGTGAGTCCGGGCACTGATGCTGGGCGAGAATGCCCGGCTGGCAGTCAGCGGTCTAACTCATCCCAACAGGGTTAGGCACAAACAAGATCTTTCACACCAAACCACTTTTTTGCTGTATATTTTGGTGTGATATTGTCCTGCTAATAAAGAAAATGTTCTCTCTCAGTGTTGCCAAAAAGTTAACTTTCGATGTAGGTAATCAAGACCAGAAAATGGTGGTCACATCCAATAATTTCTACCTACCAAATGTTACTATTGGCAGTACAGATTTGGGCTGGAGGCATTCATGTGGCATCCTCAAGAGGGACAGCTTTAAGATTAAAATAATGCGTGTTGGGTGAGTGTTTAAAGGGAATCGAGGACCAGGTTTTTGCTATGTTCACCAAGAGCCACAGAATGTAAAGCAGAGACCCCTATTCCAGAGAGGTGTAATTTACTGGTCTCCATGTTGACATTTAGATAAAAATCAGTTTTCTCTGCTGTAGATCTAGCAGTGCTCAGAATGCTGAGCTCTGTAAAACCTTGCCCACATCTCTGATTGGCAGCTTTTTGTGTACACACTGGATCATTGTTCCAGGCCAAATCAGCAAAATACACAACAATATGGCATAAGGTCCCAAAGGGTTAGTCTTTTGTTTAAGTCACAGTACGGAATCACTGGCCGAGTGAACGTGACCTGGATCATCAAACACTCTATGGTAGGCCGTCATGAAGGATGGTGCAACCCAAGTCAAAACTCCTCCAGGTAAAGAATAAATATATGCCACTTTCACCCAATTAGAAAAAAATAGCTGGGGACAAAGCTTAAAGTGTACAATGCATTGGTTCACAAATCTCTATCAAAAAGAGCAAGAGTAGGTCAATGTGGAGATGTTCCCCAAGCAGAATGTCCCAGGTAAGAATTATGCTGTGGGGAGGAGAAGCCATGTAAGCCTGAAGCAGTGAATCCACGCAGGCTGAGAGATCTTCCACAGTCTGGACAACCTCCTGCTGGCTCACAGCAAGTAGAATGACCAGTCCATAAAAATACTCTGCATACAGTGGAAACTGTATTGCTGCCACTGCACTCTTGCGATTCATAGTCTGAGTATTCTGGTGAGGCTGCTTCATCAAGTTGCAGGTCAACATTGGCTGAGGGTTACGGGAAAGTGTTGGAAGACTTGGACAACAGGCTATGCTGGACAGCAAGCAAACAGGCGTTTACTAAACACCAGGAAGCCGCAGAGCTAGAAGTGTAGACAAACACTATAGAGCATGTGAATGGTTGAATGGCAGGTCTGAACCAAGACGAAGACATTTATAACTGGTCGAGAAAGGTTGAACTTGATGTAACTGTCTTTTTTCAATCTTTGTAACTATGAAGATGAAAGTTGTAGTTTTGCATAGATAATTGCAGCTTAATGTAAACAGTTATTAGATAGCAGTTCGTAACACATACAACAGACAATGCGTTAAACAGCTGGTAGCAGTAGAAGCAAAATACAGAAACATGAGTTTAGCAACGATGTTTGCAGTGTAATGTGAACACTCTCTAAATAGCTCATAATGCTTAAACCAGAAGAAGTATTGATGAGCAAGTCTGTAGAGCAGTGGATGCAGATTGCAGAGATCACAGTTCACACAGATGATTGCAACATAATGTGAACAGTCCCTTAATAGCAGTTTGCAATGCTTACAACAGTCAATGGGTTAATCAGCAGGTCAGATGAGCAGTAAATGACAATTTCAGAAACCACAAAAGCTTGTAAGAATATTGTAGCAGAAGAAAGTGGATATTGGCAAATTCCAAACAAACCGCAACTGAACACCCCACTGGCTGGATAATCAGACACACAGGTGTCTAAGGCTTCTTTCACACTTGCATCGTGTGACGTACGTCGCAATCCGTCGTTTTTGGAAAACAACGGATCCTGCAAATGTGCCCACAAGATGCGTTTTTTTCCCCCATAGACTTGTATTGCCGATGGATCACGATGTATGGCCACACGTCGCGTCCGTCGTGCACTGGATCCGTTGTGTTTTGGCGGACCGTCGGCACGAAAAAACGCTCAATGTAACGCTTTTTTCGTACGTCGCGTCCGCCATTTTCTACCGCGCATGTGCGGCCGGAACTCCGCCCCCTCCTCCCCGAGCTTTAGAATGGGCAGCGAATGCATCTGCTGCCCACGTTGTGCACAATTTTCACAACGTGCGTCGGTACGTCGGGCCGACGCACTGCGACGGCCCCGTACCGAGGCAAGTGTGAAAGTAGCCTAAGTTGACCTTACAAGGCCTTGGAAGATGAGATCAGCAAGATTTGCTGGGCAAGTAGTGAATCCCTCTGTGGAGCACAGCCCTTTGCTGCTTTAGGGGAATGGCGCAGAGCCCAACCCTGGAATGGAGATCAACTTGCATGGTAGAACAAGTCTTGACCAGAGGCCAGACTATTGTTTCCCTTTCATACCATCATTGACAAACTTTAAATGAGAAGTTTTTTTTTATTTTATTTCATTTTTGTGTTACACTTTTAACCATCAATAACATTTTCTGTTACGTCATTGGTACCTGGTGATTATATTTACATACATTTTCATTACTCAGAATATCTAAACAGAAAAAGATTCAACTTTACTACAATAGTTAAAAAATGTAAACAAGTTTTTCTCATTTGTTTTCTTGTTTTAAAGCACAATTGGGATTGAAGGGGGGCACAAATACGAAAGCAGAAAGGGGAAAAACAAAACTCAAAAACAAGAATCCCCTAGAAGTAAAGTCATCATCTCGTCTCTCTTGATCATAAAGGTAAGGAATGAGTTTTTCATCTACACTTTACACGGATATATTGTGCCCGGGTGTGCAAAGCAAGTGTCACCAATCAAGCAAAATTTTCACAACAGAAAAGGAGACTGAGCAAGTGGCGACTACCAAATTCTGCGGATTCAATTATTTTTGTACAATGTGTTGACCCATTTCGAAACATGTTAAATTTTATTCCAAGTAGAGGTACCACCAAGAGAATATCTGAGGAAAGTAAAAAGGTGCAAAAAGTTTTAGGTAAGTGGGTTGATATCGCATGACGGTAAAAGCGGTGATGATCGGCAGGATAGACGGTGTCCCGTATAATCAACATTAAAGGAGAACTCTGCTTAGGAACAGTATTCAAATTCTACATAAAAAATGAAGTTGTTTTAAACATAGTCAACACACAAATTATTAAGGTGGTGGGTTTCTTCTTCTTCTTCCTCCAGAGCCAAGTTTCGCATTTTGCCTTTTATCGAGCACTGTCCAGCGGAACGAAGCTGATGAGACGGTTACATTTGTTACCCCAGAATCTACACCACCTATACAAATATTCCAAGTCTGGTTCTCCAGCTCAATCATATCCAAACTAATGGTGCTGAGCTGCAATTCCCAACATAAACCACAGGAGCAGCACAGCTGCTTGGAATCCCCCCCAGAAGAAAAAAATTATTTGATACATTCTTGGATGATTGTCTTTTAGATTCTGGCAGCAGCCAAACAAAATCTCACAACGTTCCTTAACCACAGACTGCTGAATTGCGGCAGCGCGTAACGCAGAACACGGTCACGATTCCCCGGTATCACCGCTGCGAGCGGACGGCCGCGTGACCACAAGTATGTAATTTGAAGTCATGGACAGACTAGTCTTAATTCTCCGAGTCTAGTCGGCATGTGACCGCAAGACTGCAAATCACATACATGCAGTTGCTCACCTCGGCAATACTGGGAAATTGTGTAACACAGTCACAATTCATCAGTTTGCAGTTCCATGAAGTGACTGCAGACTTTTGTCCTAAGTCTGGACACATCCTTTAAGGGCCTATGCACACGTTGCAGAGTTGTCGCTTTTTTTTCCCTCTACAGATTTCGTCTTACAAAACCTGAACAATGTTAATGGGAATACCGAAGTCTCATGCACGCGTTACTTATTTTTGATTTGCAGATTTAAAGTAAATTCTTTCAGTGCTTCTGCTGCAAATTTGACCCACCCTAATTAGTAGGGAAAAATCTGCAGCAAAAACACATAAAAAAGTGATAAAAACGCGCCTATTTAGGCTGTGTTTTTCCTGCCAAGAAATGCAGAAGTGGTTTTCTGCACCAAATACTTAAGTGTGCACATGCCCATACACTTCTTGCACATTGCTGTATTACCGCTCTGCGTAGCCGGGGTCTTATTTATTGCCATGAATGAGATCAGACCTTGTGCCGATGAGATCCAATCCCATGCTTGACATACTATGGCTCCTAAACGCCGACATATAGCCATAACACAGCCATGTGCACAGAACATAAGGGCAATATGCAGAATTACGAAAGCAGCTCTGGAGGTGGAAGGAGTGTAAGATAATGTAAAACCAAACATGGACTAAATATAGAAAGGAAAGAATTTGAAAAAAATGTCCTCAACTTTTTTTGTGATATAAACTAGAGAATGTTTTTTTGACAGCAGAGATCCACAGAGTCAGGATTTTATGCGGGCGTTGACCTCAGGACACCAGAAAGCTCGGCGTGGTGGTGAAGATGAAGGCTATGACGAAATGGCGCTGTCTGCCCGCTGTTCGTTGTGTCCACAACAAAGATCTAGACTTGTGGATCGTTAGAAGCTACCAATGATACACACGTGAGATCCGCACAACCTCTACAGAGGGACAGGTTACTACGCCATAACCCCGGACGTTACGCGGATGATGGCGCCCTGAAGGATAAAGGAAAGGTTACATTCAGCAATTATCCAAACCAAATACTCCAGCTCATTCTTTTTAGCGGCCGGTCATAGGGATTCATGGGAGATTTTTTTTTTGCCTGCCGGAATATAATTGGAAAGATATTAATGCAGCAGAATAACCAGACAGGACATATTTGTTCCATTATCTATCCCGGGCTCTGCTCACATCTGAGATTTCTGGGACATCGGCTAGACTATGGGAATACATTATCGTTCTGAGCAAGCGGACCTGTGATACCTGAATATATTTAACCTAATATATGGGAGTATGGAAAAAATAGTCCAACATTCCATAAATGTTACGTTATATCTCTATACATAATAAGCACAAGGCCATATAGGAGTTCTAAGCATTATGTATGTATGTATATATATATATATATATATATATATATATATATATATATATATATATATTTTCTATTACTTATATATTACACACATACATGATAAAATCCATACGGCAGCAAACAATGACGGAAGACAAAGCAAAATAAGATACCTGGAATACATACAATTGTTCACAAGGGGGCAGCAGTGTACAAATAAATGAGTGGAGAACAGACAATGCACTTCTTGCCACATTGAGTATTCAGAGTTCTTTCTGTAGTTTAAAGGGTTTGTCCACTTCTGGGTCTATTTTTTTTCTTACTTAAATGCATGTATTTTTTCTCTTTTTTTCTTAAGCTAAAAATAATTTTTGGAATTGGGTTTCATTAAGAATTATTCCCCCTTTGCCTTCTGTGTTGCACTGGCAGAATGGATCACAAGGGAATCCATCAGGAGTCTTGTTATCTCCATCTGACTTTTTTTTTTTTTAGCTCCTTTCTGCTGATATATGAGCACAGCCCACATCATAATTGAATGCGTAAGCAAACAACAGAGACTGTAAAAGCCAAACGGTGCAACATTTTTAATGAAACCAAACTGCAAAAAAATTATTTTTTTGTCTCAATTACATGCATTAAAAAATAATAAGAAGAAATAAAATGTATATCTCCAGTCTAATTTTGACCAGGTCTGCACATTGGCAATATCCTTATGGGGAGGTTCTTTATTTTTACCAGCAGTTTTCTGCTCTACGCTTTCAGTGATTTTATTTATACTCTTCTGCCCCCTTGTGGTAACTGTACATACACGCATGCTTCTGTAGCTGGTGAAAGTGTCTCATCTTGTTTTGTCATGATGTGTGGATTTCATGATCAAATCAATACGTAAAACATATGGATGTAATAAAGCTGATTTTTTTTTCCTACGAGGCCTTCTGCGTTTCTCTAATATGTGTCATATTGGCTAATTGTGCTAGAGAATGCGATACTGATGGGGTCTTTGGAAGAGTAAGCTATAAAAAAATATATATTTTAATCTTAATTGACCTTTAAAGTTGTTATATGAGAGACGGAAAACATGGTCTCAAAACTGAACAAATCTTGTCCCTGGGCTACATGGGGCATCAGAACATCGTCCTTTTCACTTGGATAAAGGCAGCTGTACGTGGGCAGCTTCTTCCCACAATAAGAGACAATGAAGGATTTATCGTGCAGATCACTAAGGACCTTGCTGTATGGAACCAAGGGTCTGTTCACACTGAGTTTTTGGAATAGTTTTTCTGCTCCAAAAACTCATCAAAAAGACACTGCTTACTTTATTGTAGCTCGAACACAGACTTCGGGGCGGTCTGTACTGCTGAAGGTCATCAGAAAATGATGACCCATTATTTAAAACAGGCTTTGGTGTCATTTTTTTTTTTTTTGGGGGGGAGGGGGGGGTAGTGTTTCACAAAAAAAAAAATGAAAATCTTACAACTTTCACACTGTCCACTGCAGCTTTTTTAAGACTAACGTCCTGTTTTAAGAAACAACATATGTCCATTAGCAACAATGAGAACGCACTCTGACCCCATCTTGTATCGAAGCGTCTAATGAGCGTGTGCAAAAATATATAAATATATACACCACTCCAGCAATTAAATAAAAAAAAAAAAAAAAACTCTGGAGTGGGGTTGTAAGGAATCTACCCAGGATGCAGAAAGAGGATGTCGCTGTAGAATATTCCTATCTTATGTTAAACAATTACGCGCTCAATGAATTTATTTAAATTACAGATATAAAAAGAAGGTGCAGAATGGCAGTGTGGGCGAGCGTCAGGGGGGAATAAGCAGCACAACTTTTACTGGAAGTTGCTTCAGAGAGGTAAAGTGGTGAGACCAAGAGTGCGCCATCCAGCTGTATGCTCCTGTGTGGGCGTCTGCTGCAGTAATATCTGACGGGCAGCTTTGTGGCTTATTATACTAGGAGTGGAGGCCATTAACCTACAGGCTGATTCTGTCACAGTTCACATTAAGATAGATTTTTCTTCCTGTTGATGAACACCTTGATCGCGCCGGTAAAATCTGCAGACAGCAGCACTTCTGTGTGATCAGACTTCAAAGCACCTGGAAAAGACAAATACAGTATAAATAAAATCCATAATATTCAAGTTCTGTGCTACACAGTCCTTCCAGTATCACTGCAGATATTTACAAGGGAATCGGTCATGTAAAAAAATGAATCGGGGCCCAAACCTGCAATTTTTATAGTTTATATGTCAGTTTGGGCTGACGGACTCCCTGTTAAAGGAAAGATGTTAACAAAATGCTGTTAACTTTCAGGTATCGGGTCAATCTGTAGGTTAATAAGATTGTGAAGCTGCCTGGTGCCCGCACCGAGAGCCCCGCTGTCTGAAGCAAATTAACTTTATTCCTCCGGGCAGCATCAGGCTTTCAGTGCTGGCCGGCATGGCTTCAGACATCGCTCAGTGCATAGTGAGTGGCAGCTACAACCGCGCCACCGGCACTGACTGACAGCCGGCATTTCCTCCTGGCAGCGGGGCTCTCAGTGTAGCCGCTGGGTAGCTTCAGAACGCTATTAATCCCATATCTGCAGGTTAATGGGATTTAAAAAAAAAAAAAAAAGCAAGCGCATGTTTGGGCACTGATCCATCAAGACCGGTGTTTTGTTCTCCATTTTGGTGAACTGTGCACTGGAGTACAACATGTACTTTTGTGACATAAATTATGATGAATTTGGTGGTCGCGCATTATTGGAAACTTTGCAGAATTGGCCATAGCTAATGTAACAACATCAAAAGTCACAAAATTTGTGCGCAAGTACAGATAGAACTCAATGTTGCAAAATGTTTTTGCGCTAAGCTATAACCGCTTAGTGGTGGCCATGTACTGACTAGATTTACAACCACTTTTCTCTACAGAACATGTGTAGATATCGCAGTTACGCTCTGATTATGGCGCACCATAGTGTTCTTTTGATTCTTTCAAAGGGGTTGTCCGACCTTGGGGTACAAGTCTGCAGTTACTCTCTGCAACTGCAAATTTGTGTCTGTATACTTGTGAATTGTCACAGCAAGCGCGCACTGTAAAAATTCTCCAGTGCTAGCGTCGGGTCAGGTGAAAGCAAGTAAGTGATATGTATACTTCTGGCTTCATTCCAACTAGACATGTCTAGCCTCGCTCCATAAACTTGCATTGAATGAGGCTGCACATGTCTAGTCGGCATGTGACCGCAAGGAGAATCCTGACAGTGTGCGATGTGCTTGCTGTGAGAATTCACAAAGAGTGACTACAGACTTGTACCCTAATATTTCCAGTGCTTGTGGTCACACATTAGTCCGATTGCCTGCACAGGCGGAGGGGGGGATTGTCGCTATTGTGCAGGATAGTCATTAAGAATCAGCACATCATAGTTGGGCATTCAGGGAGGTTCATTGTGAGGAAAAAAATATATACAAATCTTGCCATAATCGTACTGACCTGGAGAATGACGTTGCCTGAACAGTTTTTATTTTAGTGCTTTAAAAAAAGAATTGTGTAATTGATTTGTGTCCATATCTTCCGCGACCAGTCCTCTTTCTAACTCATCCATCGATGGAGCGGTGTGAGGTTTATTTTTTGCGTGGTAAGATGTGGTTATTATTACTATCAGTGCTGGGTATGTGGCTTTGATCGGTGGACGACAGATCAAAAAAACCCCAGATTAGATGCTTTATTTCCCCCCTCTCATCCCCCATACAGATTTTATCTTATGGGTTCAATTTAGATTTTCATAGACTGAACTTTTATAAGGTGGCAAACACCAAATGTTTTGTTTTTTTTGTTTTTTTTATTATTATTAAACTCTTTTATTCTCTTTTCTTTATACTCATGGGAGCAGCAGGAATAAATTAAGAACCAAAACTGTCCACTTTTGTGGAGGAAATTTAGTGTCTGTCACAGACCGGAGGCAGGCGAAGGGGCCGAGCAATCGCAGACAGGGAGAAGACCCAGTGCACAGACCGGCCCTAATTAGCAGAAAACGTCAAATGGTGATTAGAGAACTATAATGTGGATTGCTTCACCAAAGGTTCCAATTTAATCAGTATTGCTGAGCCATTACAGCTTCATCTTTCCATTCTGAAATGGTGCCGACAGGTTCTCTACGTACAGCGTTGCGTGATCGGCCCTGATCTCTAGAGCAGCAGCAGCGACTGGAGCTCGCTGTGGTTGCTGCTGTTAGAGCCAGGACACAGCTGTAAAACACAGCCAGCACACGCTGTGTAAGGTGCATGATCAGTAACCCACGCTCCCAAGGTAACATATACATGGGAAGGGTTAAAAAAAATATATACAATTACCGAGGGAAAAAAAAGGTAACCCTCTCACCTGATGGTATGTTGTCTATAGTCTCGCCCTGTTCCCCCTTCTGGTCAGTGTCCTGTCTGTCAGTAGATGCATCCGGCGGTACCATCAGGTTGGGATGTGGAGCAAAGATTGCAGATGTGACTACGGCATTATGTGCTGAAATACAACATGCAGAATATTATAGTGAAGGGTATGCCCTGACGCTGCATTAAAGTACAGTGCCGGCAAAAATGTTCTATAAGTTCAAGGAAACCATAAAATCTTAACATTCAAGTGTGTTATTGTGGATATTTACATTTTACTCAGTCATTTTTGCCATTGGACAGTTTTTGATCCTTTTCCCCATTGTGTGCACTTTTAAGAAGTGAAATCATGACGCGGATTTTACATGTAAAGTTTTCTTTTTGCCGGCACTTTAACATAGTGTCCAGCACAGAAGGAATGCTACTATGGAAGTCAGCAGGTGTGAACAGGGCGAATACAGCTTCCGAGTACTGTACTCCCCCTCACGGAGCGGACGTAAATCATGGAAGGATGATGCACCGAGAAATGAAGGAGCAAGGGGAAGGGCGAACATTAGAGCTTACAATAAATGACCATTATCTCAAAACAACCCCGAGCTGTCAGTGTAGTCACAACATTCTGTAGCGAGAAGCTACAGTGTAAAGAGCGCGATTGTAATCGTCAGTAATACAATAGTCTATGAGAAAACTCCGGGGTCAGTGGACGCTTGTTGCCCATTTCTTGTTATTAATAATAATAATCTTTACTTTTATATAGCGTTAACATATTCCGCAGCGCTTTACAGGTTGCACACATTATCATCGCTGTCCCCAATGGGGCTCACACTCTAAATTCCCTTTCAGTATGTCTTTGGAAAGTGGGAGGAAACCGGAGTACCCGGGGGAAACCCACGCAAACACGGGG
Source organism: Ranitomeya imitator (assembly GCF_032444005.1). Classification (NCBI taxonomy): domain Eukaryota; kingdom Metazoa; phylum Chordata; class Amphibia; order Anura; family Dendrobatidae; genus Ranitomeya; species Ranitomeya imitator. Next base: position 70,665,583 of record NC_091283.1, on the reverse strand, counting down.
AGAACATACAAACTCCTTGCAGATGTTGTCCAAGGTAGGATTAGAACCCAGGACTCCAGTGCTGCAAGGCTGCGGTGCTAACCACTGAGTCACCGTGCTAGTGTGATTGCGACTTACGTGCAGCAGATGTCAGTAGTTATTACAAATGTCAGATTATTATAACTTACCTTTAATACCTTCCCAGAAATCATTGCGGTCTCTTCTCACAGAGGTGAATTTGCTCAGGTCGTGGTAAGTGCTCCAGATATACACGTATTTATCTTCAGAACCGCTCACGATGTAAGTGAAGTCATGGCTGAAAACACAAGAAAGGCCTGTTATAGTGTAAATCAAAGGAGTCTCCTGATCTTATCTATGGTATGCAAAATTCTTCTGAATGGTGGGTGTCCGACCACTGCGATCCCTGAAGGGGCATTTTATCTACACGGCAATGCCCACCTGCACCAAAAAAGTGCGACTGTGCCGTACTGTGGCTACTCCATTATGCCGGCTCCTTCCAATTGTTGGGACTCGACTAGTGATGAGCAAACATGATCAGATAAGGTGTTATGTGAGCATGCTTGGGTGCCTAAAGAGTGTCTGGAGACATAAGTTAGAGTCCCCGCGGCTGCTGTCTCACGGCTGTTAGCAGGAACACATGCCCGGATTGCCTGTTTGTTAGACAATCCCTGCATGTGTGGCGGTTGTTGAACAGCCATGAGACATGCAGCTGCGGGGACTCGAGCATATTATTTGAGCACGCTAAAGACACTCGGTTAGCAACCGAGCATCTTATTATTATTATTATTTATGGTTATAGCGCCATTTATTCCATGGCGCTTTACATGTGAGGAGGGGTATACATAATAAAAACAAGTACAATAATCTTAAACAATACAAGTCATAACTGGTACAGGAGGAATGAGGACCCTGCCCGCGAGGGCTCACAATCTACAAGGGATGGGTGAGAATACAGTAGGTGAGGGTAGAGATGGTCATGCAGCGGTTTGGTCGATCGGTGGTAGCTGCAGGTTGTAGGCTTGTCTGAAGAGGTGGGTCTTCGGGTTCTTTTTGAAGGTTTCGATGGTAGGCGAGAGTCTGATGTGTTGTGGTAGAGAATTCCAGAGTAGGGGTGATACGCGAGAGAAATCTTGTATATGATTGTGGGAAGAGGAGATAAGAGGGGAATAGAGAAGGAGATCTTGTGAGGATCGGAGGTTGCGTGCAGGAAAGTACCGGGAGACGAGGTCACAGATGTATGGAGGAGACAGGTTGTGGATAGCTTTGTATGTCATGGTTAGGCTTTTGTACTGGAGTCTCTGGTCAATGGGGAGCCAGTGAAGGGATTGACAGAGGGGAGAGGCCGGGGAATAGCGGGGGGACAGGTGGATTAGTCGGGCAGCAGAGTTTAGAATAGATTGGAGGGGTGCGAGAGTGTTCGAGGGGAGGCCACAGAGCAGGAGGTTGCAGTAGTCAAGGCGAGAGATGATGAGGGCATGGACTAGGGTTTTTGCAGATTCATGGTTGAGGAATGAACGGATTCGTGAAATATTTTGAGTTGAAGTCGGCAGGAAGTGGAAAGGGCTTGGATATGTGGTTTGAAGGAGAGATCAGCGTCAAGGATTACCCCGAGGCAGCGAGCTTGTGGGACTGGGGAAAGTGGGCAGCCATTTACTTTAATGGATAGGTTCGTTGGGGGGGTCGCTTGAGATGGGGGAAAGATGATGAATTCTGTTTAGTCCATATTAAGTTTCAGAAATCTAGCGGAGAAGAAGGATGAAATAGTGGACAGACATTGAGGGATTCTGGTTAGAAGGGAGGTGATATCTGGTCCAGAGATGTAGATCTGTGTGTCATCAGCATAGAGGTGATACTGAAAGCCATGAGATTCTATGGGCTGTCCCAGGCCAAAGGTGTAAATGGAGAAGAGCAGGGGCCTAAGGACTGAACCTTGTGGGACTCCAACAGATAGGGGGCGAGGTGAGGAGGTGGTGTGTGAGTGGGAGACGCTGAATGTCCGGTCTGTTAGGTATGATGAGATCCAGGATAGGGCCAAGTCTGTGATGCCAAGGGATGAGAGGGTCTGTAATAATAGGGAATGGTCCACTGTGTCAAAAGCAGCCGACAGGTCGAGGAGGAGGAGGACAGAGTAGTGTCGCTTGCTCTTGGCGGTTAAGAGGTCATTGGTGACTTTAGTTAGGGCAGTTTCAGTGGAATGGTGTGACCGGAAGCCAGATTGTAGGCGGTCGAAGAGGGAGCAAGAAGAGAGATGGGAGGACAGTTCAAGGTAAACATGTTGTTCCAGTAGTTTGGAGGCATAAGGGAGAAGTGATATAGGGCGATAGCTAGATACAGAGGATGGGTCAAGAGAGGGCTTTTTGAGGATAGGTGTGATGGAGGCATGTTTAAAGCTTGAGGGGAAAACACCAGTTGTTAGTGATAGGTTGAAGAGATGGGTTAGGGTTGGGATAAAGACTGTGGTGAGGTTTGGGATGAGGTGGGATGGGAGCGGGTCAAGTGCACAGGTGGTGAGATGCGATCTTGAGAGTAGAGTGGAGAGTTGATCTTCTGTAATGGTGGAGAAGTTGGTTTTGGAGGTGGAGGGCTGGGGAGTCGGGAGGAAGGGCTCTGGGGGTTGTTGACCAAAACTGTCTCTGATGTCATCAATCTTCTGCTTGAAAAATGAGGCAAAGTCTTCAGCGGAGATAAGTGGGGAGGGAGGAGGTGCTGGGGGACGGGGGACAGAATTGAAGGTGTTGAATAACTGTTTAGGGTTGTGAGACAGATATGAGAGATGAGAAGTAGGTTTGTTTAGCTGTGGTGAGTGTGGTCTTGAAAGTAGTGAGGGACTGTTTGAATGCGATGAAGATCTTCAGATAACACTTACACATTCGCTTATCACTAGACTCTACCAATCGAGAATCAATCACAAATCCTAGCAATGTGTTATCACTAGTATGGTACTGGTTCCCCTTGTGTACAGAAATCATCACACTAAGTCCAAACAAAACTCAGCGGAACAGCACGAGCACAGAATTGTTTGAGAAGTCTACCCCAAAAGACTCCTGAAACAAAAACACTTAGGGTAGGTGCGCATGGTCAGTAAACGCTGCGGGTTGGAAGCTGCATACTTGCGCAGCGTCTAACCCGCAGAGTTCAGATGTTACAGCATAGTGAATGGAGTTTCAAGAAATCCCACACTCACTATGCGTCACCCGCGGCTCACCTGCGGAGACGGACACGTAGCACATCTTTCCAGACTGCAGCATGTCAATTTATCTTGTGGAGACGCGAGTCTAAGATAAATATCACTAGTACAATTTATTGGATGTGGCGATTCCTCACGGTTCAACGAACAGCGAGGAGTCACACGATGATATCCAACGCCACCGGGGGTAAGAGTACCTCTCTTCCCCAACTGAAACCTAAATGCACTTACAAGAAGCGTAACCAAACTCGATTCCGATCCTTTTGGAACTCCTCGGGCTGGTCCGTCTCACGTCCAGCACAAAATCGCATCGGTGGTCAGAACCTTCCATTGACCTGTGAGAAAGGATTTCCCCTTTGCTAGCGAGGTTGGCTTGAGCCACCAGTGCAGGGACCTCCTGGTTGATGACGTTAGCCGGAACTCCCTGTCGAGAGAGAAAGGATTCTTGTCCCAGGACTTGAGGATGGCTAGTTGGAGAGGCCTGAGGTGAAACTGGGCAAATGGGACCGCTTCTATTGCTGCCCCCATCCTGTCGAGGACTCTCATGGCAAACCGGAGAGATCGAGGGGGTTTGCGGAGGAGGGTACGAACTCCTAGGCGGAGAGCCAGTGCCTTGTACTTGGGGAGGAGCACTAGACCCATGGAGGTGTTGAATAGCATTCCCAGGAAGGTCAGAGACTGACTCGGGGTTGGTGATGACTTTTGTAGGTTGACTAACCAGCCCATGCGACTCAGAGTGTTGATTGTGATTGAGACGCTGAGCTCGCAGTGCTTGAAGGTGGGAGCCTTGATGAGTAGATCGTCCAAGTATGGAACGACTACTATGCCTCTGGAGTGCAGGACGTCCATGGTTGCTGCCATGACTTTGGTAAACACTCTGGGAGCCGTAGCGATTCCGAACGGGAGAGCCACGAACTGGTAGTGGTCCTGGTTGATTGCGAACCTGAGAAATCTCTGATGGGCAGGTGCAATCGGTATATGCAGGTATGCGTCTTGTATGTCTATGGAGGCGAGATATTCTCCCTTCTCCATGAACGCAATAATGGACCGAAGGGACTCCATGCGGAAGTGACGGACCCGTACATATTTGTTGAGTTGTTTTAGGTCCAGTATGGGCCGCTCGCTGCCTCCTTTCTTGGGGACTACGAATAGATTGGAGTAGAACCCTCGGAAGCGCTCAGCCGTGGGGACCGGTACTAGGACTCCTGCTTGGAAAAGCGAGGAGACAGCTTATCGGAAGGCACGAGACTTGGCTGGTGGTTTTGGGGGGAGAGAGAGAAATAATCGGTCCGGTGGGTTGGAGGTGAACTCTATCTTGTATCCGGAAGACACTAGTTCCCTGACCCACCTGTCTTCTGTAATAGGCAGCCAGACTTGATGAAAGAGCAAAAGTCGGCCGCCTACGGATGTGGTGTCTTCCGGAGTCAGTGAGTCATGATGAGGAGAAAGTCTGAGATTTTCCTCCTCTGGGCTTAGACTGGGCTGCTTTTGACTGCCAGGTCTTGTCCGACAGTTGTGTCGATCGCAAGTTGTCCCTGCGTGGGGAGCGGTTACGATTTTGTGCTGGACGTGAGACGGACAAGCCCAAGGAGTTCCGAAAGGATCGGAATAGAGTTTGGTTACGCTTCTTGTAAGTGCATTTAGGTTTCAGTTGGGGAAGAGAGGTACTCTTACCCCCGGTGGCGTTGGATATCTTCGTGTCCAACTGTTCACCGAAAAGTCGCCCACTGAGGTAGGGGAGGTGCGTGAGGGACTTCTTTGAGGCTGCGTCCGCTTTCCATTCCCGCAGCCAGAGGATACGCCGAATTGTGATGGCGTTTGATGCTATCCCCGCTACACCCCTTGCTGAATCCAGAGCTGCATGAAGCATGTAATCTGCTACGACTGCTATTTGAACCGCTTGGTCCGACAGCTCATGAGCGGATGCTTGGAGGCCAGCTTGTAAATTTGTGGCCCAGGCCAGAATGGCCTTGGCAGCCCAAACAGAAGCGAACGCAGGAGCCAGGGATGTCCCTGCAGCCTCGAATATTGAACGAGCCATGCGTTCTACCTGCCGGCCTGCTGCGTCCCTGAGGGTTGAGCTATCTGGCAGTGAAAGGAGGGTCTGTGCTGCTAGTCTAGAGACTGGGGGGTCCACTTCGGGTGGGTCTGTCCATTCCTTGGTATCCTTCTGTGGGAAGGGGTACCTAGCCTCAAGATATTTGCGATTAGCGAATTTTTTCTCAGGCTGTGAAAACTGCTTTTTAAGGTTGCCTTAAACTCTGGGTGGTTAGAGAAAACCTTAGGCGGCTTCAGAGGTCCTTCAAAGGAAATCTTGTGTTCTGGGGCCTCTGGTGGCGGATCAGAAATGTCCAGCACCCGATGGATGGAAGTCCTCAACTAGCGCTGTATTGCTAGGAGGGATTGGGATTAGGGACCCCTCCGTTTCCTTGTCTGAGTCGGAGTCACAGATGCCTTCCGAATCCAGTGTATCACTGAGGCGTCCCCTGCTGGGTGAGCTGGGACGTAGGCCTTCTCTGGTCGGGGATCGCTGCGGAGATCTGCATGGTCTGTCCCTGGAAGGGGACGGTCTAGGTGACCTGGAACTACGGTGTCTCTCCCTAGAAGGGGATGACCGTGTGCTATGGGATGACGCAGATGGACTTGACCTATGGGTCCGCTTGCGTCCTGACCTAGACGTGATGTGCCAGGGTTGTCCTGTCCCTGAGTCAAGCTTCCACTTTGCTGGGTAACAGTCATAGCCGAGGCATGACTCTGGAGAGCCTGAAGCAATGTGGAGGTTAGGTTATCTATACACTGCCTCATAGATTGCGACATCTGAGTGACCCACTCCGGCGTGGCATTAGGCACAGAGGCATTGGCAGGGGCTTCTTGGGGCTCTGACACAGTAGTCTGAGTGCAGTCCTGGCAGTGCGGGTACGTGCTGCCACTAGGGAGAGCGGTCCTGCAAGCTGTGCAGAATGCATAATAGCAGTCCTGCCTGGTTCTCTTGGACCTTGAGCAGGGCAGAGTGCACAGAGTGCAGAAGGGCTGGCTATGCAGAGGACCCTACAGGGGTGGCTATGCAGAGGAACCTATAGGGGAGCCTTATAGGGAATATGGATTCACAGCCGAGTAAAAAACCCAGCTATGATCTTACCCCACCAGTTTGCCCCTAGGTCCAGCGCCGAAGATCCACAGTCCTGTGCCCCCGCTCCCCCCCCCCCCCGGAGACTGGCTGGCCTGGTCCTGGTTCTGCTGACCAGGAGATGAAGGGTTAATCCTTGCTGCAGTAGAAATGGCCGCCGAGGAGAAGTGGAAGGGGGAGAAGGGGGCGGAGAGGTGAAGCCGCGGCCTAAATTAGATAACTGATGCCCAGAAAGGCTCCAGGCCGGCGCGAAAGTCCGGGAGGGGGTCGGATCTGAACCGGACCTCCATCCCCCCCCCCCCCCCCCCCCTGATTTAAAGGCAGGATAGCGGTGGGGCTATAAGCGGAAGGGGGGCCCTGTGAGGGGTCCCCCTGAGACAGTATAGAGCTGGTGCTGCCGCAGAGACAGGGGTGCAGGGAGCCCTGTGTCTCTATTGTGCCATGCCTGCCTGCACTCCCCCCAGCCCCGACAGGAGCCCGCAGCTGGGCTGGGGTCCCTGGATGCAGGCGCAGTGTGCTGGCCCATTGCTGGGAGCTGCAGAGTGCTGCCTGTACAGGCCCTACCTGAGAAGTCTCAACCTAATGCCCCCAGAGGGGGATTAGGGAGGGTGCTGCTATGACCTTCAGGGGGCTTTATCCTCGCCTCGACCTCAACCCAGAAACCAAAAGGAATTTGGGAAGGAGGGGGGTCTCGACTTCGAACCAGCACCCGAGAGACTGGGGAAGGAGCGACATGGGGAATAACCATCTCGACTTCAACCGGGCACCCCGTAATAAGGGGCCGAGGAAGGAGCCATGCCGGGAGTCTCACAGGAGACCCTCTTTTCTTCATCTGTAATCCGTCGGAAAAAATGAAGTAAAAATTTTTAGGTGTGCCTCCTATGCGACACTAAGCAAAAACTGGAGAAGGCTGACGCCGTCCAGGGGTGTATACTGCAGAGGAGGAGCCACGGTTAATCTTTTTCAGATTATGCACAGTGTCGCCTCCTAGTGGACAGCAGCATAAAACCCATGGTCCTGTGTCCCCCAATGAGGCAACAGAGTAATTATGGCTGTTGGAAGAAGGGGAGTAAAAAACAATAACAGAAAATTACAAGGTCACGGGAGGGTTCAAGGTTTGTGTTTTCTGCGCTGAGAGACCTTTAGGCCATGTTCACATGTTTTGCTGCGGACCTGCAGCGTTTCCGCAGCGGTTTCCCATGAGTTTACAGTACAATGTAAACCTATGGAAAACGAAATCCGCAGTGCAGATGCTGCGAAAAAAAATGCGCAGAAAAGCAGCGCTTTACAATCCGCAGCATGTCAATTCTTTGTGCGGATTCCGCTGCAGGTTTACCCCTGCTCCAATAAAAAACTGCAGGTGTAAACCCGCAGTGAAAACCGAGGTAGAAACCGCGATACATCTGCAGTAAAAACCGCAGCGGTTTTGCACTGCGGATTTTTCAAATCCGCTGCGGAAAAATCCGCAGCACTCACAGATACGTGTGCACATACCCTTAGAAGACACTTCCTTTTCATTTCTCCTACAAAACAACTCCCTTTTTATATATTTGGTTTTGTAAGAGAATTAGGGGGAGAAAGAGCAGGTCACTAATTTGAAGTGTCCGATAATGGAAAACACTAAACTAAGCACTGTTCAATCAGAAGCCTGCAAAAAAATGCCTCAGAAGAAGAAAAAAAATCTTCCAAAAACATTTGAAAACCCTTCAAAACCACTGTTGTCTGAAACTATTTAACCGCCCCCAAAAATAGAAAATTCAGAAATCAACCAATTCTGAGCCTTGAAATATGACCCAGGAATGAATAATTCTGCTAACTGACTTTAGGAAATTTTTTGTGACTTTTTGTCATTTTTTATTATAAGGTTCATAAATTATTTTCATACTTTGGGCCGTCCGATCACATAATAAAAATCAGAAAGGTGTTGCGTTTTTCCTTACCTGAAGCTGGCTTTGATTTGGCTGCTGCTGTTCACACAGCCTTTGTACTTCATAGATAAGGACAGGTCTCTTAAGTCGTACAGCCGTATTCTTGAATCGTTAGAGGTCACCAAGATCTGAAACAGAGAAAACAACGAGACGTTAGAAATCTCAGAATTATTATAAATGTTTTCACATCAATATCCATTAAAGAAAAAAAAAATATTATTATTACTAAGTTAATGACCTTATTTTCTCCAGGCAATGGCTCAATTCCAGTAATTTTTCTTCCGACCCTATTTCGCCCCCTTGTGGATCGCACGTGTATTTGGGTGTGGTATTTCAGATGCTAAAAAAAACCAAAAACAAATTCCTTCAAAACACAATTCAGAATCCACTGTGGACCATGCCCCAGATTTCCCAGCCACGCACAACCCGAATCAATAATAAGCATTAGGCATGTGCATGTGTTAGTGAATGTAAGGGGTTGTTCAGTGCTCGGACAACCCCTTCTCACTTGGTCCTGATAAAATAATAAAGTCTATACTCCTCTCCTGTGCTGATCCGTTACCACGATGTCAGCACTCTCTGTATGGCGCTTTTGTGCGGTGGTATGACATGTGACTCCAGCGCCCAATCAGCACTGGCGTCACTGCCTCTGCCTTCGGAGAAACTGAACATGAAGAGGAAGTCCGGGCTGCGGCTCATCTCTAACTTCCTCTTCACGTTCAGTACAACAGAAGGTGAGGACAGTGACGCCAAAACTAACTTGGCACCGGGGTCTCGTGTCGCAATAACCATACAGGAGCCCCGGAGAGAGCGAGTGCCGACAATGCGGGAATGGCTCCAGTACGGGAAGCAAGTATTAGCTTGATCAGGGCCAAGCGTGGGGAACGAGAATGGTTGTTGGCCTAGTTGTGGACATCCCCTTTAAGTTTCAGCTTCAGGACTTGAAAGTATCCTGGTCAGACCTTATCAACCCTTTAGGCTGTGTGCACACGTTGCTGATTTTTTGCGTTTTTTTCGCGATAAAAACACTATAAAACTGCAAAAAAACAGCATACAATATGCATCCCATCATTTTGAATGAATTCTGCATGTTTTGTGCACATGATGTGTTTTTTTTTTCCGCGAAAAAAACGCATCACGGTAAAAAAAACGCAGCATGTTCATTAATTTTGCGGTTTTTTTTGCGAATTTCCCACTATAAAATGCATTGGGAAATGTCCGGAAAAAACGCACCAAAAACGCATGCAGATTTCTTGCAGAAAATTTCAGGTTTTTCTCAGGAATTTTCTGCAAGAAATCCTGAACGTGTGCACATAGCCTTTAAAGAACACAAACACTTTTTTTTTTGTTTTTGTGCTTTCCAGAGTAAAAATGTTTTTTAAATTTTTCTGTCTATGTAGCGGTATGACGGCTTTTTTTATTTTTAGAAGACTTGTATTTTTGAATGATACAAGTCATTTAACCATACAATGTACTAGAAAACGGGAAAAAATTAAGGGAAAAAAATAATAATAAATAATAAATTGCAATGCCCCATTTGTTTTCTGGGGTTTTGTATGTATAGTGTTCTTTATGAAGTTAATATGACCTGGCAGTATCATTCTCGATATCAATGATATAAGGCTTGTTTTGTATTTTTATTAATACAAATTTTAGTAGTTAAAAAAAATTCAGAACTTTTTTTAAATTAAATAAATAAATGGCTTGCCACCATTTTCTGAGACGGGTAACTCTTTGTCTTTATTTTTTAATTTGTGAATTAACAATCTGTTTATGATCACATATATGTGGTCAGTTTTCAAGAGGTCTACACATCTATCAATAGGTTTTACTGATTAAGCCAACCAAGGAAATGTAGCCAGACACGACAGTCATAACGACAGCCACTCACACAGCAGCTTTCCATTCCGGTCTATGGAGGGGGTCATGAGTTGGGGACCCCCTATACGATGTCTATACGCCCTAGCAGGGTCACATGGACAGTGCTGTTCTTCACGAGACGACCCCTGTAAGGAGGCTGGCGTACAAAGAGGAATCCCACAATGTGCTTGGACACAGGAGACCCTGACGGAGCCAAAATACCTCTGTGTCGTAGAATATGCACCTTCCATCGTACGTGCCGATCACCGCGTGTTTGCCGTTCTGACAGAAATTGGCAGCTGTGATCAGCTTCGTCTGGCCATCGATTTCATTCCACAAGGCGACTTTCTTGTCCGGAATGTTCCAAAGTCGAAGTTTCCCATCCAAGGATCCGCTCAAGAAGTATCGGTCATCCTACAGAGACACATAAGGGGACATCACTGGTTATGTGGGCAGCGAACAATCAAAACGGACGACGTCGCGCATCAGCAATGCTGCTGTAAAAAGGAGGCTGTTCTAGTACAGGGGGTCTCACATCTGGATGACGCGCCTTAAAATGACAGCCGCCCCTGAATCTGCTGCCACCCCCGGAAAACAGCGGTACCAGGACAGTATATCTTTGGATCATAAAAAATATATTAACTTTTTTTTTCCCCCCCAACAATAGATTTTCATTAAATTAATAAAATAAACAAACAGGTAAAGTGCAGTGATCAAAAAGAAAAACATTTAGTTGGGTGAAGTACAAGGGAACGGGCTAAAGTAACTGATGGGAGGGAGTAGAGGGTAAAGAAGGGGGGAAAGGAGCCCGAGGAGTGTGGGGTAGTGGAGTCTAAATTTAATATAAAGAAATAGGAGGAGTCAGGAGCGTGTAGACGGTAGTGAAGGTTTGGCGAAGGGAGTGTGGTTGGCGTATTCCGCTCACGGAAGCCAAATTCTCTCAAATTTACAGACTTTCTCCATAAGTATGACAGATAATTTTTCATTGATCATCTACCAAGAAAGGCGTCTCTTGACTTCTGACAAATCTACACTTGATTTTTTCCAGGCCAATGCTATAGTTTGCGTCGCCGCTAGGAATATAAATGAAATTAGAATTTGGGTGTTGTAGGGATGTGTTTGTTAAGTAAGGCTTCCCAAGTTTTTTTTTTTTTCTTTTTTAAAGGGAACCTGTCACCCCCACCCCTGGCGTTTGTAACTAAAAGAGCCAGCTTGTGCAGCACTGCATTCTGACAAGGGGGCTCTTTTAGTTCGGGTCCCTGGCACTGCTGCGATAATCGCTTTTGAAATTTGTCCCTCATACCTGTGAAATCACCAGGGGGGTAGGTCTTTCCCCCCTAATCCAGACGCCTCACAGCCGCCACTTATGGCCTGTGCGTGCCGGGCGCCGCCTCCTCTTCCTTCACTAGCGTCCCCGGATCCTGCGCTGTAAGTTCGAAGGCGCCGGGGACGCTAATGAAGGAAGAGGAGGCGGCGCCCGGAGGCCATGAGTGACGGCTGTGAGGAGTCTGGATTAGGGGGGAAAGACCTACCCCCCTGGCGATTTCACAGGTATGAGGGACAAATTTCAAAATCGATTATTGCAGCAGTGCCAGGGACCCGAACTAAAAGAGCCCCCTTGTCAGAATGCAGCATTAGTGCAGCACAAGGTGGCTCGGGGTGGGGTGATTGGGGGGGTGGCAGGTCCCCTTTAAGGTGTCTGTTACTGAGAGATTAAGGCGATATACCCTAGTCTAAAAGCTGTGCACCATGGGGCACATCCATCACATATGGTACATATTCCCGTCAGAATCACAACGTCTAACACACTTGGGAGAATAGCCAGGAACTGCTTTGGCGACCCTAGCTGGGGTTAGGTACCATCTTGGTTATCACCTTATAGTTTGTCTCTAGCATTAAGGCAGGGGTGGGGAACCTCAGGCCCCAGGGCCATTTACGGCCCTCGATGACCTTTCATCAGGCCCCCCGTGCAGATTCTTTGTTCACACACACATACAGTGTTCACTACTGAACACTGAAGGGCATGCAATGAAAGATTACGTCCTGACACCAGTGCCAGAGTCAGGATGTACTTTGTTGGCGGAGTTTGTACGTCCCCCGAGAAATGGTATAAACATCCAAATGGCCCTTAGCAGAAAAAAAAAAAAGAATCCCCACCCCTGCATTAAGGCATTTGGGATTCCACCGGTTGAAGAGGACCATATCTGAGACCAGTCTGAGTCCGTAAGGGCAGAGCCGATATCAGACCCCCAGCGAGAGGTATAAGGTTTGGCTACGTTCACATTTGCGCTGTGCGCCGCTGCGTCGGCGATGCAACGCACAACGCAAATAAAAACGCACCAAAACGCACGCAAAATCGCTGCGTTTTGCGACGCATGCGTCGTTTTTTGCCGAAATTTGGACGCAAGAAAAATGCAGCTTGTTGCGTTTTCTTGGTCCGACGCTTGCGGCAAAAAAGACGCATGCGTCGCACAACGCAACAAACAAAAACGCATGCGTCCCCCATGTTAAATATAGGGGCGCATGACGCATGCGTCGCCGCTGCGTCGCCCGACGCAAACTGGCATAACGCTAGTGTGAACGTAGCCTTAATGACACCTGTGAGTAGAGGAGTGGGATGGTACCTGGGGTCTGTGGATTCTGGCGACACCTTTGTTCGAAAGGAGTAAACATGTAAGGCGGGGTGGAGTTTCTCAGAAGTGCGGTAATAAAGTTCTTGAGTTGTAAATAGCGGAATATTTCTCTAGGAGGGAGTTTGTACTTTTCTTGGAGGGCTGGGAGAGTAATGATACCATCAACGTTAAATAGATGGTGGACTCTCGTAATCCCTGCAGAGACACAAAGACGAAGGGGGGGGGGGGAGGGGGAAAGGGAAGGACAGAATTGGATCCATAACTTGTTTGCGTTGTGCTGGGAGGATCCATAATAAAGCGTCAAGGGTCATTGGGCGACACTCAGGGGCTTCTAAGGAACAAAACACAAACTTTATCATACATACTAATATTGCAGTATTAGGTCTAGCAGTGAGAGTTTTATTATTTAATGACATGGGGGCGTGAGCCGTTTTATGCAGCTGAAATTGTACTTTTTTATCTGTTTGTTCAGATAATATGGAAATTATAGTATAATTGTGACAATGGATAGTTTATAAAAGGTTTTTTCCTGCCTCCCGACTTCCTACTTGGGAAGGAGCCATGCACTCCTGATTGACAGTTCATGGCAGTATGAAAGACTGTGGAGGTGGCAAGAAACCCACGCAACAAGCAGCAACCGCGGAGACTCAAATATATTATTCGAGCATGCCAAAGTCACTTGGATAGCGCTTGAGCATGCTTAGATAACACCTTATCCGAGAACGCTCACTCATCACTAGTGCCCAGTTCTTTACAGTAGGGAAATTCCTCTTTAGAAATTCTATAAATTGCAAATTTCCTTTCATGTTCCGGATATATACCCCTTCTTCCCCCCCGGTGCTGCGAACCATAAAACAATCATATCTCGGAACAATTAGCCAACCTTTTATAGTCGCTAATAAAATGAACAAACCCCAGCTGAGTGCCGAGAGCGTGTGATACAGAAGAACAACAATAAAGCTGTATTTCACAGTCATTAGAGGGATGTTTGCTATAAAAAAGACCTCAGCGTAATAGTAAAGTGAGGGTAAAAGTGTCAAGAATGAAAACAAACGGATACAAAGCAGATCTAACGGAAGGTTTAATATGTCAGGCACTATATCTACAGATATCATCGATTATAATAATAATAATAATAATTTTATTTATATAGCGCCAACATATTCCGCAGCGCTTTACAAATTATAGAGGGGACTTGTACAGACAATAAACATTACAGCATAACAGAAATACAGTTCAAAACAGATACCAGGAGGAGTGAGGGCCCTGCTCGCAAGCTTACAAACTATGGGGAAAAAGGACTAGGACCACAGTAACCACTGACCAGGAAGGTATTGGTGAGCGCCGAAAAATCATCATGTTACAATATTACATCTCTACTAACCTGGGTACAATGAGGTATTAAAAGAGGTATTCCAGCCATAATGAATGTGGTAAGGAGGAGTCTGTATACAGGGGCGGTCCAGCATTTGTTAATAATAACTAAATTAAAATCGGTCTATGATTACTATATATATCAGCTGGCCGCTTCCGTCCCGCTGCCGACAAACACCTGATGTTGCCAAAGGACTGCAGCCGCCAGGAATTTCCCCCAAAATTCTGCCAGAATTGGGGCAACTCTCATGCAGAGGCTGTAGGTTGTGGCCTGTGGTGGGTGGGTGGTCTTGAGTAATGGCCGACCCTCCGACAGTTATGTATTGTAATAAAGCATACAGATAGAGGGTTTTAGTGGTTTAATCCATTTCTGTTGCTTTTTTTTTTTTTTTGCTTCCTTTTTGCCTTCCTTTCTCCCAAAAGTCAACTTTTTATTTATTCTTATTATTAAGACTTTTTTACGGAAGAGGAAATAGCAATTTTTTTACAGTTAAAGTAGAAAAAAGGGAGTGATTCCATTTTTTTTTTAGATATTTTTTATTTTAAATATTTAAAACTATTTTTATATTTTTTTTATTTTTAGTCTTTTTAAGGGATGTGCTTCTTCTATATACTGCAATTCTACAGTATTGCAGTATATAGTTAAAATGCCATTCTCCTGTAGGAGGATTAAGATGACAGCCATGACATGACAGCTCATTGGCACCCCTCATTTGCGTTTCGGGAACTGGGGTCTGTGGCAGCCAGTGCACCAGCACATGGGCCATAATAATGTCATGGTGAGCAATTGACAGTGGCACTAAAATGGCTGAACAGCAGCGATCTCGGTGGCTTCTGTTACAGGCAGATGCCAGAGGTGTATTTTTCCAAGGTATGGTGCTGACGAGATATAGGACTTACTGTTAAGGAAAGAAATTATACAAGATTTCTGATTGCAAAAAAACCTGACTGTTTACATCTAGAGCAGGGATGGGGAATCTTTCTGCGAAGGGCCATTTGGATAATTATACCATCCTTCGGGGGCCGTACAAACTCCACCAACAAAGTACATCCTGACTCTGGCACTGGTGTCAGGACGTAATCTTTCATTGCATGCCCTTCAGTGTTCAGTAGTGAACAATGTGTGTGTGCTAACAGAGCAAGAAGAAATTAATGAGCTGGTGGCAATCAAAATACACCTCCCTGCCCAAGAATGCGGTCCCTGAGAAATGGCGTAAATGGCCCTGGGGCCTCCCACCCCTGATCTATAGGATGAGCCTGTGATAGTCAGCTGGAACCAAGATTTAGCTTGTTTACTGGTGTATTTAAAGTCATTGTGCTGTTGAAACACCCATTTTAAGGGCATCTCCTCTTCAGTGTAAGATAATCCCTGGTAGGTGGTAAGTAGGTCCGGCACCATAGTAAGAGAAACATGCCCATATCATGATACTTGCACCACCATGCTTCACTGTGTGCAGGGTGTACTGTGGCCTGAATGCAGAGTTCGGGAGTTGTCTGATGAACTGTCTGCGGCCCATGGATCCAAAAAGAATTTTACTTTCATCAGTCCACAAAATGTTTCTCCATTTCTCTTTAGGTCAGTTTATGTGTTCTTTGGCATATTGTATCCGCTTCAGTACGTGTCTTTTTTTTTTTTCTTTTTTTTTTTAACAGTGGGACTTTGCGGGGACTTCCTGCTAAGAGATTAGCTTCACACAGGTGTCTTCTAACTGTTACAGTCCTCAGATGTAAGGCTAGTTTCACACCAGCGTTTTGGTGAGCTGCGGACTTCCTCTGTGAAGCCCCGCC
The DNA here is from genome assembly GCF_032444005.1 of Ranitomeya imitator. Lineage (NCBI taxonomy): Eukaryota > Metazoa > Chordata > Amphibia > Anura > Dendrobatidae > Ranitomeya > Ranitomeya imitator. The sequence continues at coordinate 70,649,686 of NC_091283.1, read as the reverse complement.
CACGGCCACACCTCCGCTGCTCAGCACCGCCCACTTCCACATGCGGCCTGAGTACCTATCTTTAACATTAGGTACGCAAGTCGTGCTGATGTATGCGGATGCCTCCGCATGCGTCGTTTTCACGCTGCAGAGAAAAAAAGAAATTCCAACCAGCTGCGTTTTACGTGAGTCGCCGCATCGTCAAAATGACGCATGCGGAAGCATCCGCATACATCCGCACGACCTACGTACCTAATGTTAAAGATAGGTACTCGAGCCGCATGCGGAAGTGGGCGGAGCTGAGCGGCCGGGGCTTCACAGAGGAAGTCCGCAGCCCTCCGCAGCTCAGCAAAACGCTAGTGTGAAACTAGCCTAACTTGAGACTGTCTGATCATCCTGGAGCGGATCATCAGCTGAGCCTTTGCCATTCTGGCTATTTTTCCATCCATTCCAATGGTAGTCATCCACTTTCTTCCATATCGCTCTGGTTTGGCTTTCCATTTTAAAGCATTGGAGAGCATACACAGACTCAGAAACCTGCAGATCATGAATGCGGAGTCTGTTGGTTTTTTTAGAATCTACTGCACCAACTGGTAAGTTGTTTGACATGTGGCAATATAGTTTATACCAAAAACCATGATTAATCTAGTTAGTCATATTGGACTGCTATTATTTTAAACACTACTGTATATGTGTGCTCATGTAAGTGGTGTACTGGGGGCTAGCTTATGCCCTGCATACCTTTGCACACTTCCCTAATAAAGCGGGTACGTTTCACATGTAAACTGATGGACTATCTGTTATTGTTTTATTGTGTATTAACATGTCAAACAGCGTGCTCTCGTATGTACTTAGAAGTTATATATTTCTTTATGGGTTAGGGACAGAGATAGGGAGATATAGTGATAGAGTAAGGTTTAATATTAATAAGGGGTCATTTAGGAGTTAGAACACTGGCGGGCACTGTAGAGTAGGAGATTAGATTCAGTTGGATAAGAACTGGTTTCAGTCAGAGTAGTGACAGTTGAGAAAGGAGATGGGGCCCGGCTGTGGCTGGAAGAGTGTCTCCCTGAGGTAATCAGTCAGATCTGTCAGGTTGTGAGAGGAATGAGTCTTTGAGGAGAAGCTCAAAAAGTCCAGGCCCCACGGGCGGTATGAGGCATGAGGTGGAGAGGATCAGAGCAGCATGAGAGAGACAGCGGCTAGGCTTAATGATAAATCCCAGAACGTCCGAGACCTACGGTCTGAAAAGGATTGGCAGTGGCATCCTTTAGTTTCGCCCAGGATGGGGAAAGTGGACGATGAGCATCAGAAACAAGCTAGCATGGCTACTAAGGGAGCTGCGGTACCGGAGGATACGGTACAGGAACAAGAAATGACAGGAAGGACCAGGGACAGGTTCAGGGAAAGGAATGTCCTTGTAGTATGAAGATTACATTGCCATGTCTGTGATAAAACTGGACGAGCTCAGTAAAGTTGTTTTATTAAAAATGACCTTGGACTCGGACCTTCATTGTGTGGTGCTGAAGAACTCTGGAATGCAGCAACCTGAGGAAAACTCGATTTCACAAGTGAGTGACTGGCAATGCATACACATTACTCAGACTGGGCATGATGTTTATGGAGCGGAGAGCCAGGGTGTGGAAATACAGAAGACTACCTACCACCCCGGATATATATATATATATATATATATATATATATATATATACACACATACAGTTAGGGCCAGAAATATTTGGACAGTGACACAAGTTTTGTTATTTTAGCTGTTTACAAAAACATGTTCAGAAATACAATTATATATATCATATGGGCTGAAAGTGCACACTCCCAGCTGCAATATGATAGTTTCCACATCCAAATCGGAGAAAGGGTTTAGGAATCATAGCTCTGTAATGCATAGCGTCCTCTTTTTCAAGGGACCAAAAGTAATTGGACAATGGACTCTAAGGGCTGCAATTAACTCTGAAGGCGTCTCCCTCGTTAACCTGTAATCAATGAAGTAGTTAAAAGGTCAGGGGTGGATTCCAGGTGTGTGGTTTTGCATTTGGCATTTGACTGGAAGGTAACAGAACACCGACCACTACAATGTTTCGGTTTCTTTTCTCTTTCACCCCCATACTACTTTCCTTCTTACAATCTCCTGCAATCACTCCACCTAGTAAGGAAATAGTCATTTCTCCCTCAATACTCCCCAGCCATCTCACCTTCTCCTCAGAACTGTTCCTCCACATACAATCCTTTTTATCCAGACACACACGGCCGCATCATGTCCTATCCTGCTCCCACCTTCTAATGATCTGTCTGCTACTCCTCATTGCTGGTGACATATCCCCAAATCCCGGCCCTCCCCAATTCATCCCCACACTCGTTTCTAACCCCCTGCCACGATCCTCCGCACGTTTTCCCAACTACGACAACCTCATACCCATTCATCCAGCCCCCACTCCCCAGCTCCCCCTACTTGGAGCACTATGGAACGCACGCTCCATCTGCAACAAACTGCCATTTATCCATGACCTCTTCATCACCAACAAACTCTCCTTCCTCGGCCTCACCGAAACCTGGCTCACCCCCTCTGACTCGGCCTCTCCAGCTGCGCTCTCCTATGGCGGATTCCACCTCTCTCACACCCCTCGCCCCAGCAACAAACGCGGTGGAGGAGTTGGCTTGCTCCTGTCCGACACCTGCTCCTTCACTCCAATCCCGTTACCACCCTCCGCTAATCTTCCCTCGTTTGAGGTGCACTCTGTCCGCATCTATTCCCCCTCCAACTGGCTGTCATCTACCGCCCCCCAGAACTAGCCATCTCCACCTTTCTCGACCACTTCACCACCTGGCTACTTCATTTCCTCTCTGTTGACATCCCCACTATCATCATGGGTGATTTCAATGTCCCCATTGACACTTTCAACTCAGCTGCCTCTAAACTTTTATCACTGACTGCCTCCTTCGGCCTCACTCAATGGTCCTCTGAGGCCACTCACAAAGATGGCCACACGCTGGACCTCATCTTCACCCGCCTCTGCTCCCTTACTAACCTCACTAACACACCCCTCCCCCTGTCTGACCACAACCTACTGACATTCTCATCCCTCTCCTCTCCTAGGGTGCAACCCCCACTCCACAAACTCACTCACCCTCGCAGAAATCTCAAACATCTCAACTTACAATCACTCTCTGAGTCCCTTCTCCCTCTCACAGACATAGCTTCCCTTCACGACACAGATGCTGCTGCCACTTTTTATAACACCACAATAACAGCAACACTCGATTCGGCCGCCCCACTCATGCATAGTAAAACTCGTACAATTAACAGGCAGCCCTGGCTGACCAGCCTGACCAAAGAATTGAGACGGGCTTCCAGGATTGCTGAGCGGAGATGGAAGCGATCCCACTCTGCCGACCACTTCACTGCATACAAGCAGTCCCTCGCCAGCTTCAGGTCTGCGCTCACTGCCGCAAAACAAACTTACTTCTCATCCCTCATATCCTCCCTGTCCCACAACCCTAAACAGCTTTTCAACACTTTCAATTCTCTACTCCGTCCCCCCGCACCTCCTCCCTCCCCCCTCATTTCTGCTGATGACTTCGCCTCTTTCTTTAAACAGAAGATCGATACGATCAGAGAAAGCTTTGGCCCACAGCGCCCACTACCCCTCTTAGCTGCTCAGCCCTGCTCCTCAAAAACCAGCTTCTCCACCATGACAGAAGATCAGCTCTCCACCCTCCTGTCAAGATCACACCTCACCACCTGCACGCTTGACCCGCTCCCATCCCACCTCATCCCTAACCTTTCCACGGTCTTCATCCCAACCCTAACGCACCTCTTCAACCTCTCACTCACAACAGGCGTCTTTCCCTCATCCTTCAAGCATGCCAAGATCACACCCATCCTCAAAAAGCCCTCCCTCGACCCATCCTCTGTGTCTAGCTATCGCCCGATATCTCTTCTCCCTTATGCCTCCAAATTGCTGGAGCAACACGTCCATCTTGAACTGTCCTCCCACTTCTCCTCCTGCTCCCTCTTTGATCGGTTACAATCAGGCTTCCGTTCCCATCACTCAACTGAAACTGCCCTAACTAAAGTCACCAATGACCTACTAACTGCCAGGAGCAAGCAACACTACTCTGTCCTCCTTCTCCTGGACCTGTCTTCTGCCTTTGACACTGTAGACCACTCCCTTTTGCTACAAATCCTCTCATCCCTTGGCATCACAGACTTGGCCCTTTCCTGGATCTCGTCATATCTGACAGACCGAACATTCAGTGTCTCCCTCCCCCACACCACCTCCTCACTTCGCCCCTTGTCAGTCGGTGTTCCTCAAGGCTCTGTTCTAGGACCCCTACTCTTCTCCATCTACACTTTCGGCCTGGGACAGCTCATAGAATCCCACGGTTTGCAGTACCATCTCTACGCTGATGACACGCAGATCTACCTCTCCGGACCTGACCTCTCCTCCTTGCTTACCAAAATCCCGCACTGTCTGTCTGCCATTTCAGCCTTCTTTTCTGCTCGCTTTCTACAACTGAACATGGACAAAACAGAATTCATCATCTTTCCCCCATCTCACTCTACCCCTCCACCAGACCTATCCATCAATGTCAATGGCTGCTCACTATCCCCAGTCCCACACGCCCGGTGCCTCGGGGTGATCCTCGACTCTGCCCTCTCTTTCAAGCCACATATCCAAGCCCTTGCCTCCTCCTGTCGTCTCAAACTCAAAAATATTTCCCGGATCCGTGCTTTCCTTGATCGCAACACTGCGAAAACGCTAGTGCATGCCCTTATCATCTCCCGCCTCGACTACTGCAACCTCCTACTCTCTGGACTCCCCTCTAGCACTCTGGCACCACTCCAATCCATCCTACACTCTGCTGCCCGACTAATCCACCTGTCCCCCCGCTATTCCCCAGCCTCTCCCCTGTGTCAAGCCCTTCACTGGCTTCCTATCGCCCAGAGACTCCAGTTCAAAACCCTCACACTGACATACAAAGCCATCCACAACCTGTCTCCTCCATACATCTGTGACATGCTCTCCCGGTACCTACCTACACGCAACCTCCGATCCTCCCAAGACCTCCTTCTCTACTCCCCTCTCATCTCTTCTTCCCATAACCGCATCCAAGACTTCTCCCGTGCTTCCCCCATACTCTGGAACTCTCTACCCCAACACATCAGACTCGCGCCTACCATAGAAACCTTCAAAAAGAACCTGAAGACTCATCTCTTCCGACAAGCCTACAGCCTGCAGTGATCCTCAACCTACTGAACAGCCGCACAGCCAGCTCTTCCCTCTCCTAGTGTATCCTCACCCACCCCCTGCAGACTGTGAGCCCTCGCGGGCAGGGTCCTCCCTCCTTATGTACTCGTGTGCCTTGTTATCTGCTCATGTTTAATGTATTTGTCTATATCTGCCCCGTATTCACATGTAAAGCACCATGGAATAAATGGCGCTATAAAAATGCATAATAATAATAATAATAATAATTTGGAAGCTGTTGCTGTGAGCAGACAACATGCGGTCAAAGGAACTCTCAATTGAGGTGAAGCAGAACATCCTGAGGCTGAAAAAAAAGAAAAAATCCATCAGAGAGATAGCAGACATGCTTGGAGTAGCAAAATCAACAGTTGGGTACATTCTGAGAAAAAAGGAATTGACTGGTGAGCTTGGGAACTCAAAAAGGCCTGGGCGTCCACGGATGACAACAGTGGTGGATGATCGCCGCATACTTAATTTGGTGAAGAAGAACCCGTTCACAACATCAACTGAAGTCCAGAACACTCTCAGTGAAGTAGGTGTATCTGTCTCTAAGTCAACAGTAAAGAGAAGACTCCATGACAGTAAATACAAAGGGTTCACATCTAGATGCAAACCATTCATCAATACCAAAAATAGACAGGCCAGAGTTAAATTTGCAGAAAAACACCTCAAGAAGCCAGCTCAGTTCTGGAAAAGTATTCTATGGACAGATGAGACAAAGATCAACCTGTACCTGAATGATGGGAAGAAAAAAGTTTGGAGAAGAAAGGGAACGGCACATGATCCAAGGCACACCACATCCTCTGTAAAACATGGTGGAGGCAACGTGATGGCATGGGCATGCATGGCTTTCAATGGCACTGGGTCACTTGTGTTTATTGATGACATAAGAGCAGACAAGAGTAGCCGGATGAATTCTGAAGTGTACCGGGATATACTTTCAGCCCAGATTCAGCCACATGCTGCAAAGTTGATTGGACGGCGCTTCATAGTACAGATGGACAATGACCCAAAGCTACCCAGGAGTTCATGAGTGCCAAAAAGTGGAACATTCTGCAATGGCCAAGTCAATCTCCAGATCTAAACCCAATTGAGCATGCATTTCACTTGCTCAAATCCAGACTTAAGACGGAAAGACCCACAAACAAGCAAGACCTGAAGGCTGCGGCTGTAAAGGCCTGGCAAAGCATTAAGAAGGAGGAAACCCAGCGTTTGGTGATGTCCATGGGTTCCAGACTTAAGGCAGTGATTGCCTCCAAAGGATTTGCAACAAAATATTGAAAATAAAAATATTTTGTTTGGGTTGTTTATTTGTCCAATTACTTTTGACCTCCTAAAATGTGGAGTGTTTGTAAAGAAATGTGTACAATTCCTACATTTTCTATCAGATATTTTTGTTCAACCCTTCAAATTAAACATTACAATCTGCACTTGAATTCTGTTGTAGAGGTTTCATTTCAAATCCAATGTGGTGGCATGCAGAGCCCAACTCGCGAAAATTGTGTCACTGTCCAAATATTTCTGGCCCTAACTGTATGTATATGTATATGTATATATATATATATATATATATATATATATATATATATATATATATATATATATATATATATATATATATATATATATATATATCCATATACAGTGGGGCAAAAAAGTATTTAGTCAGTCAGCAATTGTGCAAGTTCCACCACTTAAAAAGATGAGAGGCGTCTGTAATTTACATCATAGGTAGACCTCAACTATGGGAGACAAACTGAGAAAAAAAAATCCAGAAAATCACATTGTCTGTTTTTTTAACATTTTATTTGCATATTATGGTGGAAAATAAGTATTTGGTCAGAAACAAAATTTCATCTCAATACTTTGTAATATATCCTTTGTTGGCAATGACAGAGGTCAAACGTTTTCTGAAGTCTTCACAAGGTTGCCACACACTGTTGTTGGTATGTTGGCCCATTCCTCCATGCAGATCTCCTCTAGAGCAGTGATGTTTTTGACTTTTCGCTTGGCAACACGGACTTTCAACTCCCTCCAAATGTTTTCTGTAGGGTTGAGATCTGGAGACTGGCTAGGCCACTCCAGGACCTTGAAATGCTTCTCACGAAGCCACTCCTTCGTTGCCCTGGCGGTGTGCTTTGGATCATTGTCATGTTGAAAGACCCAGCCACGTTTCATCTTCAATGCCCTTGCTGATGGAAGGAGGTTTGCACTCAAAATCTCACGATACATGGCCCCATTCATTCTTTCATGTACCCGGATCAGTCGTCCTGGCCCCTTTGCAGAGAAACAGCCCCAAAGCATGATGTTTCCACCACCATGCTGTAGGTATGGTGTTTGATGGATGCAACTCAGTATTCTTTTTCCTCCAAACACGACAAGTTGTGTTTCTACCAAACAGTTCCAGTTTGGTTTCATCAGACCATAGGACATTCTCCCAAAACTCCTCTGGATCATCCAAATGCTCTCGAGCAAACTTCAGACGGGCCCGGACATGTACTGGCTTAAGCAGTGGGACACGTCTGGCACTGAAGGATCTGATTCTATGGTGGCGTAGTGTGTTACTTATGGTAGGCCTTGTTACATTGGTCCCAGCTCTCCGCAGTTCATTCACTAGGTCCCCCCGCGTGGTTCTGGGATTTTTGCTCGCCGTTCTTGTGATCATTCTGACCCCACGGGGTGGGATTTTGCGTGGAGCCCCAGATCGAGGGAGATTATCAGTGGTCTTGTATGTCTTCCATTTTCTAATTATTGCTCCCACTGTTGATTTCTTCACTCCAAGCTGGTTGGCTATTGCAGATTCAGTCTTCCCAGCCTGGTGCAGGGCTACAATTTTGTTTCTGGTGTCCTTTGACAGCTCTTTGGTCTTCACCATAGTGGAGTTTGGAGTCAGACTGTTTGAGGGTGTGCACAGGTGTCTTTTTATACTGATAACAAGTTTAAACAGGTGCCATTACTACAGGTAATGAGTGGAGGAAAGAGGAGACTCTTAAAGAAGTTACAGGTCTGTGAGAGCCAGAAATCTTGATTGTTTGTTTCTGACCAAATACTTATTTTCCACCATAATATGCAAAAAAAATGATAAAAAAACAGACAATGTGATTTTCTGGATTTTTTTTTCTCAGTTTGTCTCCTATAGTTGAGGTCTACCTATGATGTAAATTACAGACGCCTCTCATCTTTTTAAGTGGTGGAACTTGCACTATTGCTGACTGACTAAATACTTTTTTGCCCCACTGTATGTATGTATATATATATATATATATATATATATATATATATATATATATATATATATATATATATATATATATATAAATATATATATATATATATATATATATATATATATCATTCTATCTATCTATATATATTTTGTCTTTGCAGAGAATAAAAGCCACTTACCCTCGGATGGAAAGCTATTGCTGTGACAAAATCTATATGCTGGAAACAACACAAACACTCCCTCCTGGATATGTGCCATAGACGGACAGTCTTATCCATCGACGATGATAGTAAAAAGTAATTCTGGGAATAGAATAAGATCAATTATTGTCAGGAGTGAACACAAAATGAGACTGTGTCTAGTCGAGCTTCAGATCACTTATAGGGGATCATTACCAGCGGAGGCTCGGCCAGGCCACGGCTGTAATTGCAGCCATGTGATTTGTGCTTTTTCCTATAATTACGTAGCAGAACTACTGTTATGGACAATGAATGGCCGTTAAATACAGAAAAAAAAAGTGCTTATGGCATATTGATTAGATCGTGTCCTGTTCAATGGACTTTATGTTCAGTGGGGAGAGGAGCTCTTAAGATAAAATATCCTTCCCTATTATGAAGTGCGCTCCGCGTCTGGACAAGGTTACATCAGGAAACGAGGGTAAGTGAGGTAGAGGCTGCTGTGTGCATATAATGAGACACGCGTCGGGAGGAATCACTGACTTCTTAGGTTTATATTCACACTAACGGTTCCAGATTGCTAATTATTTTACTGACTCTTATTAAAGTGGACTCTCAGCTATAACACTGTTCACATAGCAGGTACCCAGCATATACGAGGATCACCCTTGCACACTATGCGGTCATATTTATAAAGGGCAGGTTTGCAGTAAAGCATCCAGACACTGCATAGCCCATTCATGTCTACGGGCCGTGAAAAAAAAAGAAGAGAAAATCGGACTAAATCCCGATAACAATCACGGACTGACATAATAAAGAAGATGGAGACACTTTCCCCCCCCCCCCCCTCTACATGTCCAAGAAAATCGTATCATACGCTGATCAGAATGTGATAAGCATAAATTGGGCCAATTTTCTTGGATGGAGAGAAACTGGTCGTCTGACCCTGCCTTTAAGATTTGGTCAAAAATTCAACAAAAAACAGCAGCAATTTGCAGAAAAAACTCATGCATTTTTTGGTACATGGTTTCCAGGGCACAGCAAGAACAATGCTATACATAGGGAAACTAATACTCTGCTGAGTGATTAACTATGGGAAGAATATGACTTTTGTCTTATATTCGTAAATGGTTAAAATTGTACAGTGCATGTAAAAACAAAAATCCTTTCCGTTCTAAATAAAGGGGCCATTTTATTTTTTATAGTTCACAGCTCGTTGCCTCTACAGTGGCCGGTTTCTTAGGAAAGCAGCTTGCTCCCCAAAGCCCAGCTCTGAGGTTGGCCAGATCACTAGATCTGACCAGCCCAATTTCCGGCTGGCAGAACAACCATGTTTTAGGGTCTGAACTGTCCCTCCTGAGCAGTGACCACCCCCGGCAACCTGTAAGTCAGAGGAGCGGTGCACTCCTAAAAAACAACCATGAAACAAACCCCTTTACCTTAACGGCAGGATGAACACTGCACTGGTCTATCATTAAAAAAAAAGTACTTCGCAATCGGCTGGGTTCACATTTAGCAGAGTGATCACAGTTGAGCTAAAATTTTACAAAGGAAAAGTGGAAAAAAACTTAGCAATAAGACATGATTTTATCCTTCTAGTCTTCATAAACTTACTTTAGACCAGGACAAATCAAGAAGATCCGCTGTGTGTCCTTTATATTTACAAAATGGCACCTGGCGGAAAGGCGCATTTTTATCATCTGGATCCGTGTCATCTGCTCCGCAGTACGCCTACAAAATAAATCCACATGATGATAGTATACAACAATGTAATAAAAGCAGTAAAATGTACCGTATATAGTAATCCGGAAGCAAACTCACACTTAAAGGGGTTGTTCACTACTTTTATGTCTTTAGCAGTGGGGGTGCAACACCCGGAACCTCTCAATCAACTGTTCATGGTGCCAGTGGCCGCCAGATGTGATCAGTTGTGGAGCTACGCAACACAGCTCCGTCAACTATATAGCGGAAGTAGCGGGGGCTTGGAGATCCACTCCCTACAAGTAGAATAGCAGTGGATGTGCAGTACCCTGATGCGGCCATTATAGGGCTGACTGACCTGTGTCCTTCCGCTCCGCAACCTTTCACCACTGGCATTGGGAAAGATTGATCAGCGACGGTGCACCACTGATCTGATATTGAGGCCATAAATATAGAAGTAGTGGATAACCCCTATAAATAAACCATCACTAGTCAAGAACAGATAAACAAATACGGCTAAAAAGTCTAAACCGTGAATATGCACCATTACCTAGCAGGATGATGGGCAGTAATCATGTGAATTCCAGATCTGCAGATAGTATACGTACCGCATCGGTGTCGGATTTGGAAGAATTAAGACTTTCCTGAGATGGCGATGGAGAAACACGCCCTAAAAAAAAAAGGAAAAAAAAGTGGAATCAATGCAAAGCACTTCACAAGGAAAGATCTAATGGCTTTAGGAGCTCAGAGTAGAAACGGAGGTATTGGAATTCAGAGGGATATAGTACTGGAGTATGTGTGTAATGAAGGGACTACTGGGGGAGTCATATCTACTTTGTATAAAGATCTGTTGCACACTTTCCTATTGGGGTTTCCAATAATGGCGAGAGCTAAGTGGGAGAGGGATCTGGGTCCAATGGAGAATGAGACTGGGGAGTCGGTGCTAGAATGGGTCCCACGATTGTCACTGAGCGAACCGTATAGACTGTCACAGCTCTATGTGATACACAGGGTTTATAAGTCACCGATGGTGCTATATAAGGCTGGTTTGCGTGATGATTCTGAATGCCCGAGGTGTAAAACTGCAGATGCTGATATACTCCATATGATGTGGACGTGTCCGAGACTGGCTGCTTTTTGGGTGGTAGTTTTGAGTCGTATGGAAGGTGCGTATGGATGTAAGGTGCCAAGGGACCCGGTGGTGTGCTTGTTGGGATGTGTGGATGAGATTGGAGTGGATAACAACCTAATGATAGCTATTGCCAGATTGTTATACATGGTTAGGAAGGTAATAGTCGAAACTGGATTAGGGAAGAACCGCCGTCAAGAGGAGAGTTCCTCCAGTATGTGAAGCAGGGCCTGACATTGGAAAAGGGATTTTATAAAAAAAGAGGGAAAATCGAAATGTTCAATAAAATGTGGTCTCCGTGGATTGCTATGGGATAGGGGTATTATAGAGGGAGAGTTAATTAAGGTTCCTAATTAATGGTAATGTTAAATGTGGCTTATATTATTGGCCGAGGGATTAGATAGTATATTGGTCTAATGATGGAAGTGCTAAGCAAGGTGAGCTGCTTTGTTGGGTGGGGTTGGGGGGTGGTGGGATTGAAGGGGAATGTTTGAAGGGGGGGAAAAAAGCTTTGTATTGAAAATGAGAATGTAACATGTCATTTATCTTGTTAATCTTAATAAAAATTTATTTGAATAAAAAAAAAAAAGGAAAGATCTAATGAGTGCAACGTGTCCGCGTGGAGGACAGATGCAATATATTGAAAGTCTATGCACAGATTGGAAAGCCGTGTTCTGCACATACTCGGGTGGTTCAATACATGTCTGTTACACTAATGGAAACTTGTTCCATCCATGGTGAACAGTATTGTAGCTATGGCTCCATAAATTCTGAGCCTTACCAGGAGTTCACAAATCTTCCTGCGATTCTCCCATGAGAATACTTGTAAGCTAAAGGGCATTTTACTCTAAATTATTTCTATGCTATATGGGGAGTAAAGATCCTATTACACGCACATGAAACGGGCATTGATCGGTGATATATCAAGTCGATCTTCGCTCAATTAGCTCCATTTACATGGAGCAATTATCGTCCCTCTGCAACCTGCATAAGGGCGAACCACCATTCCTGTGAGCGTCCGTTTCCAGAGTCTACATTACCCCGGACAGCATGTCTCCGTCTGAGGTGATCAGTGAATTTTATGCCGGCGTAAAAAACTGCGACCAGCTAACAATTATCAGATGATCGTGGAGCATGTTCACACAGGGAATGCTCATATGGTCCCTGATGATCATCTTTCTAAAGGGACTGAATGGCACTTCTGATCTATAGTCCTCATGTGTTTTCTTGAGCAAAACGTATGAATGGATTCTTAAAGGGGGGAGAGAGAAATAAAAAGCTGTGTTCTCAGTAGAGTTGGTTAAAATCGATTTGCAGCATCCGATGCACTGGCCACAAGTGACCCAAGAACAACCTCCTACCTGATGGCATCCATGCCAGCAACATAGTTGTGGAATCGCGCCCGGTCAGTAAACCAAAAGGATAAGCGCTGTAGATGCCAGGAGAAATTAGGCAGTTCTCGGGGCTCCCATCCAGTGGCCACACATCACCGATAATGCCGATGGACCAGCTCCTGTGAAACGTTTCCCAACAACGCTGAGCCATACATACCTTCTGTGTTGTACTTGATCCTCATGTTATTGAAATAATCAAAAGCATTTTTGAGAACCCATATCCGCACAACATTATCTTGTCCGGCAGAGGCAAGTAGCCTTCCACAGTGTGAAAACTTCATTGTCCAGACCGCGCCCTGCAAAACAAATACGGACTGAAATATCTGGAGAAATAGACTTAACCAGAAAGACAGATTAAATGGTCTTCAGTCAGGATTACCATATGTTCTCCGCTCAAATCTTGCACAACTTTGATTTGCTCAAAATCATAAGGACCCTTGAAGCCATGAGCAGCTTTAAACTTCACAGGCCTGGTGTACGGCATCCCCTCATCATCACTGGACGACGGGTCATCTGGATCGGTGTGAAAAACTGAGGAAAGAAAAATGGTAATATTTAAGACTTCAAGCCAACATGTATCACTCACAACAGGGACGGTGAGGGCATTATTACTTGATACAGGGGAACTCGGCATAAGTACTCGTGGCACTTGCAGTGCTATCATGCTGAATGTGACTCTCAAGGTAAGAAAGATTGGGGTCCCCTGTGCTATAGGCAAATCCTGAATAGGTAAAAGCAACCGGTCAGCAATTTTGCGCTTTACAAACCACGGGCAGCATGAAATACAGATGGGCTCCATTATTCTGTTTTGAAACAGAGCAGCATATTAGAGAAAACACGGCCACAGGGAGAAGTGCTCACTGAGTGGCTTCTCCTCGCCAGGACCACCTTTACTGACTGGCATCTCCGTAAACACAAATAGGGAGAGATTTGTCAATCAAGCCAAGATGGGCAGTCTTAAGAAGGAGGACTCTTCACCCAATGCTCGGCTTGTGTTTCTGAAAAGTCACAATATTGTAGAACAAACCTTAGCTCTCTATCATGAGGGAGCGTTTCATGATTTCATTCTGGCCGTGATTCATGTAGCATGAAACCGGTGACTGGTTCCCCTGAAAAGTGAACATTAAAGTCATCACCTATGAACAGAACAGGTGAGAACTTGTGCATCAGTGATGGTCCAACAACTGAGACCCCCACTTATCCTAATGCATTGAAATGCCTAATAGGAATGGAATAGCTTGGCAATTTCAGAGGCTTTTCAGTAAAAAGGGACACAATTGATCCCACTTAAATCCCAGATTAGTTATAAAAACAGATCTTTTTTATTTAATTAGAATCTGTCACGAGGCTTTTGCTATACAATCTGACAGCACCATGATGAAGGGGCTGAGACCCCGATTCCCACAATGTGCCACTTACAGGACTGCGTGTTGTTGTTTCAATACAATCAATGTTTTATAACCAGGACATTATCACTGCAGGACTAGATGCCACATGCCTCCTAGTCAACTAATCTGTGTAGCCCCGCCCCTATTACTGATTGGCAGCTGTGTACAGTGACAGCTGTCAATCAGTGGCATGGGCGGGGTTATACAGAGCTTAGCATTCAGTAGGAAGCAATTTCTACTTCTAAAAGATATGCGAGTAAGCCCTAAACAGCAGAACACAGAGGACATAGGACATTGCGCTCACCTTCATCTCTGACACTTTTCACTTTATTCACGGCTCGCTCACCGTATTCTTCTGCCAGATGTTTTGCTCTTTTGACCTTTTTCCCTAAGAACTTTTTCAGCTGTGTGCTATAAAAATAAAATATTGCAAAAGTTAACATTTTTCTAATTTCTGCTATGATAATAATAATAATAAATAATAAAGAAAATCCTGAGCCACTCATACAGATGTACAATTGTAAACACGCAAACCCCAAATAATAGCCCAAAACTGTACAAGAAGGAAACAAAATGAAAGAGAACCCAGCCTGAACGTTTAATGTAAGTCTTCGTCTGGGGTGTGTTCTGTATAGGTTACTATTATATGCCACCTCTGATTAAAGTAGTAGCAGAGGACGGATTGGTAAAGCAGAGTTATATTAAGTCCAGACTGACTTTGGGACATTTAGGTTTCCTTGAAGTAAAGGAAAAAGATAAAATAGGATTGAGCAAAAAATAGGACAAAAGGATCAGGACTTGATTCAAACCTCTGTTTATTTCAACCTTTAAAAACAGAGACATCCGGGATTAAAAAAGAATACAGAGTGATTCTTACACATTTCTGGCATAGAACATGTTAAATAGGATTAGCTGGCTGGAAAAAAATAAATCAGAAATAAGGAACGTTTTGCAACATGGAAAGTTTTGCCCAGAAACTTACATACTAATGATTGACTTCTGCACTTCACAATGTTACATAATGTGTCACATTTCTTACAGGGAAAAGAACATATATATGAAAGGGTGCAAATCATTACATGTATTCCTGAAGATTGCCTTTGGTTTACAGCACTACCGCAGGTTCGCTTTGCTACAGGAAGGCGATTCTGTTAGAAAATTTGCATGCTGATTTTGCAGCAGATTCTCAGCCCACATTGCACCCCTACATATAAAATGTGCAAAACCTATTGTGAAATTCTGCAGAATTTCTGCTACATTATGTGAAGATCCGTACCATGATGATTTTTCAGCTAGATGTGGATGTTTTCGAAAACCCATCTACATGATGTCTAAACTCAGCACTCAGCAGTCGGTATCCCGGGTCACCAAAGTAATGGATAACTGGTACGTTATATAAAGAGAGGCACAATGGCTGAGCACACCATGAATGAGCTCATAAGTATGCACCTCTATGCCATCTGCAAAAGTTAAAGGGACTGATCATTTATTTATTTTTACTTAAATGCACGTATATGCGGCTAAAAATTATTGTTGAAATTGGGTTGCATTAAAAAGGTTGTACTGTTTGACTTCTACAGGCTCTTTATTTTGCTCTAAGAGTACAGCAGAAGAAAAAAATACCCCCTGAAGAGGTTACTGGTGTGGTGATACACTAAATTAATGCATTCTTTATATGTTGAGGTTTGATGCAACTATTTATTTTAGGATATGCTTTGTAAAACGTCATGGTATAGGGAAAATGAAAGTTAGATTGCAGGCAGGGAGGGGTTAACAATGAGCCAAGCCCTGTACTCAGGAGGAGTTTTAGGAAGCAGAAAGAGAGTTTGCTAGTTTCACCAAGTTAGTGGAGTACGGTGAAGGAGAAACGGTCATGTCCCCAAATGCTATTAACCTGGACATACTGGGTTAATCTGCAGGTAAATAGCATGCTGACGCTGTCGGCTACCAGGAGAAAATGAATTATTTCTTCAGGGAGCGCCTGCTGGCAGTTATACAGGCATGTCCGGAGAGGGTACAATCATCGCTAAGCACTCACTTATAGGAGCGGTGAGAGGTGACAGCAGCAGCTCCGGGCACACCTCTGTGACTGAAAGCAGCCGCTCCCAGGAGGAACACAAGTTAGTTTTCTCCTGGTAGCCGCACTCTCAGTACAGAGGCCGGACAGCATTATAACACCATTCACCTGCAGATTAACCCTGTATGTGCAGGCTGACATTATAGGCTCCATGTTCTGTGAAGCCATAAATAGTGGCCGCTCCATAATGCCCGAGACTTTTTAGAGTAATCTAGGGATCGGTTCCTGACAGAAGCGGCACTAACAGCAGCGCAGAGTAAGAGGACATCATCCAAGACATTTTCAAAGTCGTGACTAATTGTAGCTTTTTCTTGAATTGTCCTTCACGGTCACTGAATGCAGGAGCCTCCTGCACGGTCCATCGTACGGCAGAAGTGAACAGAACAGTGTACAATGCAGTACATACAATATATCACAAAAAATGAGTACGCTCCTTCCATTTTTTGTAAATGTTTTATTATATCTTTTCATGGGATAACACTGAAGAGGTGACAATGTAGAGTAGTCAGTATACAGCTTGTGTAATTGCTGTGCTAATTAACTCCTCACACAGCCATTAATGTCTAAACCTGACCTGCAGCCTGGGGGCCAAGACCATACAGCGGTTTGAAAAGACTGGTTCCACTCAGATCTGACCTCAGCATGGTTGACTTAAGAATCCGAGTGCACATGTCCACCAGCGTTATATCCAGACGTTGTCTTTCTTTTCAATAGACGTAGCGAGTGCGGCCAGTATTACAGACGTCACAGGGGCGGGGGGTGAGTCTGTGAGTGCTCAGACCATATGCCACACACTGCATCTAATTGGTCTGCATGGCTTTCATCCCAGAAGGAAGCTTCTTCTAAAGATGATGCACAAGAAAGCCCGCAAACAGTTTGCTGAAGACAAGCAAAATAAGGACATGGGGTGCTAGAATCCTGGCCTGTGGTCTGTTGAGACCAAGATAAACTTATTTGCTCCAGATGGTGTCAAGCACGTGTGGTTGCAACCAGTTGAGGAGTACAAAGAGAAGAGTGTCCTGCCTACAGTCAAGCATGGTGGTGGGAGTGTCATGTTTTGGGGCTGCATGCATGCCGCCGGCTGTGGGGAGCTACAGTTCATTGAGTGAACCATGAATACCAACATGTACTGTGACATACTGAAGCAGAGCACGAGTCCCTCCCTTTGAAAACAAGCCTGCAGGGAAGTATTCCAACATGATGATGACACTGCCTTGCTACAGAAATTGGGTGTAAAAGTGCTGGACTGGCAAAGCAAGTCTCCAAACATAAACCCTACTGAGAATCTGTGAGATATCCTCAAAAAGAAGGTGGAGGAGAGTAATGTCTCTAGCAACCGTATTTACAAAACTGTGAGGGGTGTACTCACTTTTGTGATTTACAGTATTAGAGATGGCCAATGCTGTCATAATGACAGGTCTCTAAGGGATTCATTAGCTACTCCCCGTCCATGTATCAGCTGAGCGGTGAGCCAGGAGAGGCAAATGAATACTGCACTTAAGCAGGGACACACATGGCTTCCCCAGCGCTGATTCCTGCAGCAGCTGGGGAGATCTGTGTGTCCGGGGCAGGAGGAGGCAGCAGCAGCAGGGTCCGGGGGAGAGGATATCACTGTACCTTCCTGGGCTGGAGCTGAGTGCTGTGCAGTGTGCACAAGGAGGACCTGTGATGATGTCAGAAGTCGGCGGGCTGGAGTATCACATGGCAGCACAGAGCCCTCCCTCTTCTTGACATCATCACAGGTCCTTCAGACTCCAACACTAGAATCTGCTGGCTTCCATTATCTGTGCTGTGGAAAGGCAACAAGAGGGAGGGCTCTGTGTGCAGTCATGGGATGCTTTTACCTCACCACAGTGTGGCTGTCTGCCACAATTAAGAGGTTAGTCTTTCCAAAACACAATAAAGCACTCTGCCACGTCTTTAGTGAACTATAACTCCCAGCATGTTATAGGATCTGCAGGACATGCTGGGAGTTATAGTTCTCCCATTGGATTTTAAAGCAGCACTCCAGTGTTATTTTGCAGTGCTGGAGTGGTGATTTAAATATAAGCCCTGTGCCCCCATTCTTATACTCACCCTCCAGCATCTTCATATAGTACTGTACAGACACCACACTGGTCCCGCAGCTTCCAACATAACATACTATTATATGTGGTGTTATTATATATAATAGTATGTTATTACATATTTTACCACATTTTTTTGCTTCAAATATTTTTTTCCCTATTTTCCACCTCTAAAACCTGGGTGCGCCTTATAGTCCGGTATACTTTGTGTTGATTCTACATGTACAATGGTAGCCGTAAAATACAATGAGAATACGCAGCGTAAACTAGACAAGAAAAATATATAATTACGTTTTCTGCTTTAGTTTCCCTCCATCGGTGTCTGTCTGATGAGCCTGAAGCTTTTCTTCATCATCAGACTGTGCAGCATCATTACTAAGAGAGAAAAAAACATTGTAAATTCCTGACCGAAAAAATGAGATTCATTATTGCGTTTGCACATGTTTTTTTGTGTGCAGTCCTTGATATATTTCACCTGTGTTACATGGACACCTTATTCTTCTGATGATTTACACCTTTTTTAAAATGTATTTTAGATGTTTGTCAGTTATTTATTATATGCCATTTTATAATCAGAAATGGTTTGCGCAATTGTTGCAACATTTTGGGAAACACATGTCGTCTTGTGCTAAAAAGTCACAAAAATACTGTACATTTAGACAAAAACAAAGATGATTTTTTGATTCAAGAAAGATATGAGACTCTGAAGAGGTTAGGCTACGTTCACACTAGCGTTGCGCCGCCCTGCGTCGGCGACGCAACGCGCGACGCACGAAAATACGCGCGCGTTTTGCGACGCGTGCGTCGTTTTTTGACCAAAATCGGACGCACAGAAAATGCAACTTGTTGCATTTTCTTGCGTCCGACGCTAGCGTCGGAAACAACGCAAGTGTTGAAAAACGCCACCCTAAAAACGCATGCGTCCCCTATGTTAAACATAGGGGCGCGTCGCCGCTGCGTCGCCGGCGCAACAGCGACGCACATTGGCGGAACGCCAATGTGAACGTAGCCTTATTGTGCAAAAAGAGCACAGAATATCGCAAGACAAAAAATAGAAAAGTCACTTAAAAAAAAAAAAACACGCAAATGATGAGTCTAGCCCCGAAAATCTTTTCCTAGAAGGGAAACATCACATGGCTTCCAACAGGAACCATCTACCGCTATAATAACCCGATGGTGGGAAAGCCAACACCTGCTGCCAGCATTACTGGCAGATTGCTGGCGGTCCCAACAGGACACTGATCATCCGGATTTAAGGGGGCCCTTCAAAATAAATTAATAGCGCAATTATTTTGAAACTACAATTGCAGCAAGAGCTAAAGTGACATCCAATGAAATGTTCAACTTCTAGCCCGTGTGCAATCATATTGCACGCACCGAGAAACCCAACGGTCTCGGTGGCCTGCCCCACGTGATCGGTAATGTAACCGAATCAAGCTGCGTCTCGTGTGGACCGGAAATCGCTTTCCTAATGTAATCTTCAAGATGAATCCTATAGACTTACATTAAAAAAGTGTCTTCAGGTCCACCCAGAACACGCTGCAAGAGCCGGCTGGTGAGGACTGACGTCACGTTGCGTAGAAGAGGACAGGAGCGAGAAGGCGATAGGTACAAATCATACATGCACTGTACATTTAACATTGCAAAGGGCTAGAAGATAAAGTGGAGGGCTTCTTTATCAGGATGGTGTTTTATGCTTACTGTATGGTAGTATTATATTATTTATGACCGAATAAGTGATTAAAGGGAATCCTCCAGTAGCAATTTAATCTAACAGCAGCATGATGTAGGGGCTGAAAGCCTAATTCAATTGATGTGTCACTTACTGGGCTGCTTGCTGTACTTTTAATAAAACCAGTATTCTACCAGCAGTAGACTAGTACTGTACAGTAATACTAGTTGTATTGTGCCATGTAGTCCCACTGCTCTGTAGCACAGTGCCCCACCACCGATTCGCAGCTTTCTGAGTACACCTTGCATAGGCAGAAAGTTGCCAGTGAGTGGTGTAGGTGAGGTTATACAGAGCTCAGCATTCAGAGAACTGCTAGATCTGCAGCAGAGAGAATAGTGATTTAATCAAAACTGCAGCAAGCAGCACAATAAGTGACACATTACTGGGATCAGGGTCTCTGTCACCAGGTTTATGCTATGTGATCCAAGTGCAGAAAAAACAAAATACACACTCCCCTTATATTTTGTGTGGGGCCGTCTACACACCCACTTTGGTCCAGTTTAGCACCTGCACATCAAAGAAGCGATTCTGATAGCAGAACTACAGTTTCTGCATTTCTGTAGTAAACAATCTGCAATTCACGGGAGATTTACCAACGGTGAATTTCCAATTTAAGACTAAGAAATAATGTGTGCAAACTGTTAAGCGCTACAGAATATGTTAGCGCTATATAAAAAATAAAGATTATTATTATTATTATTATTAAATGAGTAACCACAACTTCTTCTAAAATAATTGGTTAGAGCTGCGCTCATTGCATTGTGTCCTTACATTTATTTCTGTGACACTACGAATGATCGGGCCATTCTATTCCAAACCCGAATAGTGGAAATTCATAATGACATTAGAGGTTACTCTCAGGTTACACGTAAACATCGGACTGAAATATAGCTTGTTTGGAAATCAATATATATATATATTTATAGGTCAGATCTTGCTGAGCAAAGATTGGATCAACTTACAGGGGTAAAAAACTTCTATCTACTAACTATGGGTTATAGGGAAATTTTATATTGACTACGTAATTACTTATTCATTCAAAAGATGGCTTTTTCTCGATTGAGCATATCCGCAAATATAGCAAAAGTGGAAAAAACAGAATTTGCAAATACAGTGATAACACCTCAAAAGGGACACAAGAAATACAGCTAATAAAATTAGATAGATAGATAGATAGACAGATAGATAGATAGATAGATAGACAGATAGATAGATAGATAGAATCTGCAAAAATAAGTCTATAATTCTAGGAAATCTATGTAGCTTTTATTCATCCTTGTTTCAGTGCTGAAATGGACAATGTTAACTACTGGTGGACCGGCTGTAGCTGACCACCCTTTTGGGAAGGCAGGGATAGTTTATTACCAGCTCTGCCTTCCTGGTCACTGTATACACAGGGCGATTCCTCCGCCAGACCCAGAGGTCACGGGATTGCTGGATGTAGGAAGAGAGCAGGAGCTGCGGGGTCCTAACAGGCCGAGATCAGCTCTGCAGTGCAGAACCTAATATTCCAAGCTCAGCTACATGGAAAATCTGATAAAAACATTGAAATGTCTGGATTCCCTAAAAGAGGAAATGGATTATTTTTTAATGGACAATTCCTTTAAAAAGGTGTTGTCTCCTCTTCTTAAATGGGTAAAACTGCAAAGTGTTTGTAAAAATTGAAATGTACCTCTCCTCTCCTTAAAGATCCTCACCGTTCCCAAAAACAAAGTGATTTTTAATTCAGCTTTGTACTGCTTGTTGCCTAGGTTTTACACCACTTCCACATTTCCACCTAAGGAGTGCAGTGCTGCCAAGCTCTTTGCTATAGAGCTTGGCAGCACGGCACTAACGCCGCCGTGCCTCAGCACTCCTTCCTTCCCACACAGAAAACTTCTCTGCTCACGGCATCGGTGAATGCACCGCTATAACCAGCGGATCAACCATGCCGCTGGTCCGAACCGTCAATCATTCTAGAGCTCACCATGCCCTCTGACAAGGAGCAAGCCAGGAGGCAGGAGGGGGGCAGTGTGACCCTGAAAATAGAAGATGCAACAACCCATTTGGGCTACAAATTTTGGGTACTATACTTGTCCACCAAAAGGTTAATGAATTCTTCTAGAGGCTCTCTTCAATTGCTAGTCTGGCTTTACACTAAGTGCTATGGATTTTCCTTGCTGAAATGACCGGTGATTTTTAACAAAAGTATCTATTAAAGTGAAATCAGGAACCGCAAGTTTTCTGCACTGAAAGGACAGTATTCTACAGAGCAGCATTACGGCAGCTTGTGGTTTTGTTCAATACCTATATTCAGTATAATTGTACTGTGCTCGTAATCAGACGAGAGCTCTCAGAAATGGAAGGCAAGCTCATCGTGACGAGGGGATGTGCTCCTACAGAGAAGACCTTCCCGGACTTGTGCCAGCACAGCGGCCCGTCCCGGCCCATCATCTTCAGACGACTAGCTTTGACTGACACCATTCAAATTTACCAAATAAATCTGATGAACATTCTAAGTTCAGTGAAGTGGTGGAACCCGCCCCCACCCACCCCACAATAACACCATTTTTTTATTTTATGTTATTTAATGTACAGAAAAACTGACCTGGAAACAGTACAATTATGGCGATTAAAAAAAAATAAAGCTTTTTAAAGTGGTGAAAAAATTTCACAAACTTAAAGCCAAAAAAAACAAAAAAAAAAATTTTGTTTGTGTCGCCATGTCCTGAGACCCGTAACATTATTATTTTTCACTAGATTTTGTCTTCTGAGCTGATGGTTTTATTGATACTTATTGTTCTGGTACTGCAATTTTTTTCCTCTTCACAACATTTACCGTATGGTGTAAATGGCTTTATATTTTGATAGAACGGACTTTTACGGACGTGGCGACATGTGTTTTTTTTTTTATTCCCCTCATTCTTTTCTGAAATACTCAGTGGTTTGGGTTTAATAAATTGGCTGACATGTGACATTCAGGTTTAAAGGGACAAACATTATTAATCTGTGGCAAACTGCCCTTTAATGCAGGTAGCCAAAATTGTGCTATTTCTCCCACTGGCGGGGTCTGCAGAGTGCGACGATAATCTGATTATTGTACAGATATATGATGAGATACCGCTGCATCAATAGCCAGCATGGAATCTTTAGGACCCTCAGAAGACCCTTACCTGACATACTCCTTCGTCCTTCTCATGATATGCAGCGTCAGTGGATTAATACCAGTTGGAAGTTTCTCCTCTGCCAAACTCAGAGGGATTTCCTCTCCAGTGTCGAGGTTTTTTATCATTACGCTTGCTAAAATCTCCTGCAATGGCAAAAACCCCCCATAAATAACCAATATTAGGCTTCTGCAAAGGATAAATACGTTATGTCAGAACCACACTCTCCTCTCACATAGTACTACAAATCTTAGTCCAGCTCTGTGGGCTTATAGATCTCTGACTATGGGCAGCTCTGGATCAAATGAAGCCACTTGATCACCTACAAAAGTCCCTGAATGTGAATCAAATGGTTAATAAAATAAGCTTCCTTTAAACCCTTTGCAGCCTCTAGACCCGATATTGTAGAACGCTCTCAACTTGGGTTAATAGAGCGTGGATTTTAATCTTTACCAATATTAAAAGCTCAAAGGATCGGTGATAACTTGTATATTGGGGTGGGATACCGCTCAGACCCCCTAAGTCCAAGAATGGGGCTCTGCTGATAGAAAGCAGTGGCCACATGTGCAGTGCCGCGCCAATATTTTTCTATGGGCCTGTCGGTGACAGCGGAGCTTTGACCTGTGGTTGGACCTCCACTGATCCGCAAGGCATTACATATTTTGAGAACTTTATCTGGTGGGAAAAGTCCTTTCTAATCAAGAAACAATTTTTATTTTTAAGCCAAGGGACTCCAACAGAATGCGAAGGCAAACAAAGTATTAAATCATGCCGAGCTCCGGCTCTGCTCTGGCTTAGATCTGTGGACTCATTTGCCGATCCCCATAACAAGTGCCATTAAGCACTGTAAAGGCGACAGCCATTGTCTACTACACTATGTAGTAATGACCTGGATCTGTGGACCTCAAGCGGTGAAGTACGCCGCCATTCACACGTACAGAACATCTGACAAGGGCAGTAAAATACGGAAGCCGTCAAAAAAACAGAAATGAAATGCAATGTGATGGAAGGAGGATACACATTACTTCATCGGTAAGCTCTCTTCCTGAGTTAGACCGGGGTCTCTGGGGACCAGAGCTCTCGGCTGGGGTGCTGGACAGCTGGCCATCTGCTGCCTTTCCATTTTCCTAGAAAAAAAAAAAATAATAAGAAAGATGCAAGACTGGAAAATGTAATTGCTGAGTGTAGGAAACATATTTTCATTTCTGATTTGGTTCCTTAGAGGAGGTTGTGCTGTTATTCTTCAGGAAAATTAACGTAATCTGCAAATAATGGGCAAAATACATCCAACATATCCAAATGCTGATCATCGCCACTCCGCAGCACAATCAGTTTGTAATCAAATTATCCAAGCGCGGATCATGCACTTTGATAGACAGCCTGCCCTGCACACACACACATGCTGTAGATCTAGCGGTCAGTCAATGTTCTGGAGATTACAGCCGTGCTCACTGTGTAATGAGCGGTGGCTGTAACCAATCCCTGCACCGACGCCGTAACCGATCCCTGCACCGATGCCGTAACCGATCCCTGCACCGATGCCGTAACTGCTCCCTTCTCCGCTACTGCAACCGCTCCCTGCACAGACGGTGTAACCGCTCCCTGCACAGACGGTGTAACCGCTCCCTGCACAGACGGTGTAACCGCTCCCTGCACAGACGGTGTAACCGCTCCCTGCACAGACGGTGTAACCGCTCCCTGCACAGACGGTGTAACCGCTCCCTGCACAGACGGTGTAACCGCTCCCTGCACAGACGGTGTAACCGCTCCCTGCACAGACGGTGTAACCGCTCCCTGCACAGACGGTGTAACCGCTCCCTGCACAGACGGTGTAACCGCTCCCTGCACAGACGGTGTAACCGCTCCCTGCACAGACGGTGTAACCGCTCCCTGCACAGACGGTGTAACCGCTCCCTGCACAGACGGTGTAACCGCTCCCTGCACAGACGGTGTAACCGCTCCCTGCAGAGACGGTGTAACCGCTCCCTGCACAGACGGTGTAACCGCTCCCTGCACAGACGGTGTAACCGCTCCCTGCACAGACGGTGTAACCGCTCCCTGCACAGACGGTGTAACCGCTCCCTGCACAGACGGTGTAACCGCTCCCTGCACAGACGGTGTAACCGCTCCCTGCACAGACGGTGTAACCGCTCCCTGCACAGACGGTGTAACCGCTCCCTGCACAGACGGTGTAACCGCTCCCTGCACAGACGGTGTAACCGCTCCCTGCACAGACGGTGTAACCGCTCCCTGCACAGACGGTGTAACCGCTCCCTGCACAGACGGTGTAACCGCTCCCTGCACAGACGGTGTAACCGCTCCCTGCACAGACGGTGTAACCGCTCCCTGCACAGACGGTGTAACCGCTCCCTGCACAGACGGTGTAACCGCTCCCTGCACAGACGGTGTAACCGCTCCCTGCACAGACGGTGTAACCGCTCCCTGCACAGACGGTGTAACCGCTCCCTGCACAGACGGTGTAACCGCTCCCTGCACAGACGGTGTAACCGCTCCCTGCACAGACGGTGTAACCGCTCCCTGCACAGACGGTGTAACCGCTCCCTGCACAAACGGTGTAACCGCTCCCTGCACTGCTGCCGTAACCGCTCCCTGCACTGATGCAGTAACCGCTCCCTTCTCCGCTCCGTAACCGCTCTCTGCACCAATTCCGTAACCGCGCCCTTCTCCGCTACCGTAACCTCTCCCTGCACCACTGCTGTAACCGCTCCCTGCACCACTGTCGTAACCACTCCCTTCTCCGCTACCGTAACCGCTCCCTTCTCCGCTACCGTAACCGCTCCCTTCTCCGCTACCGTAACCGCTCCCTTCTCCGCTACCGTAACCGCTCCCTTCTCCGCTACCGTAACCGCTCCCTTCTCCGCTACCGTAACCGCTCCCTTCTCCGCTACCGTAACCGCTCCCTTCTCCGCTACCGTAACCGCTCCCTGCACAGATGCCGTAACCGATCCCTTCTCCGCTACCGCAACCGATCCCTTCTCCGCTACCGCAACCGATCCCTTCTCCGCTCCCTGCACAGACGGCGTAACCACTCCCTGCACTGCTGCTGTAACCGCTCTCTGCACATATGGCGTAACCGCTCCCTGTACTGCTGCTGTAACCGCTCCCTGCACAGACGGCGTAACCGCTCCCTGCACAGACGGCGTAACCATTCCCTGCACTGCTGCTGTAACCTCTCCCTGCACAGACGGTGTAACCGCTCCCTGCACTGCTGCTGTAACCTCTCCCTGCACAGACGGCGTAACCGCTCCCTGCACAGACGGCGTAACCGCTCCCCTGCACTGCTGCTGTAATCTCTCCCTGCACAGACGGTGTAACCGCTCCCTGCAGAGACGGCGTAACCGCTCCCCTGCACTGCTGCTGTAACCTCTCCCTGCACAGACGGTGTAACCGCTCCCTGCAGAGACGGCGTAACCGCTCCCCTGCACTGCTGCTGTAACCTCTCCCTGCACAGACGGCGTAACCGCTCCCTGCACAGACGGCGTAACCGCTCCCCTGCACTGCTGCTGTAACCTCTCCCTGCACAGACGGTGTAACCGCTCCCTGCAGAGACGGCATAACCGCTCCCTGCACAGACGGCGTAACCGCTCCCCTGCACTGCTGCTGTAACCTCTCCCTGCACAGATGGCGTAACCGCTCCCTGCACTGCTGCTGTAACCTCTCCCTTCACAGATGGCGTAACCGCTCCCCTGCACTGCTGCTGTAACCGCTCCCCTGCAGATGGCGTAACCGCTCCCCTGCACTGCTGCTGTAACCTCTCCCTGCACAGATGGCGTAACCGCTCCCTGCACTGCTGCTGTAACCGCTTCCTGCATTCCCTCAATGACTGGAAGCGAGCAGCTGCAGTGAGAATATAACTTCATTTTCTCCCTGTAGCAACCGGTCCAGTAAGCTGCTAAACAATTACAACAGATTACTGCTATGACTGCAGGTATATAGTGTTACTTGAAGTGACACCTTGCCTTTAATGATCCTTTTGTTACCAAGAACTTTACATATGAATATCCCCAGTCATTCTCGAGATCTAAGATAAGTGCAAATTGTGTAATCTGAGGTGGGAGGTGGCACCATACTGACTGTCCTGCCAGAAGCGGTCGGCCTGGCACATGGCTGTACCTTACCCTCTATCAGTCCGCCTGTATTTGTGACTCATACGAAATATAAGTTACACAAGGCAAAACTGTTAAGACTTGAAAGACTAAACAAACTATTAGATCAATGTACTTGCTACTTTTATTAAATTGCAGCCAGGATGTTACAAGGCTTGTAATTATGTTTGTGCAATGCTGCAAAATCCCAAGCTGAAGTTATAAAGCCTCCAATAGTCCTCTAGGCAGTGCAGGAATGGTCACTAGCTCCGGCCTCCTCGCTGGACCCCTTTGCTTCGATCCTCACATGCCAGGAAGGACATCATTTGGGGCAGAGTGGGGGTGCCGCCACCTAAAGATGAGGAGCAATCCCCGCTGATCTCAAGAACAGGGCCCTATTGTTCTCTACGGTCAATGGAGGGGTGGTCGAATTTATAGTGCAAATGTCCGGGAATGCCACCACCTCTGCACTGATAGCGGTGGCTAGATGCAGGGAATGGATGGGACCCGAATCTACAATGTGTAATGTAGAGGGATCAATGTGAGGACCAGCACATTGCCTACTCACCTGAGCGGTCACCACTTTGTCTCCGCTGGTTGCACTAGCTAGATCCAAGGACGGCTGAGAGTCTCGGCTCAAACCCTCTGCAATGGCGTTTGGAGACAGTAGTCCTCCAGCAAGAAAGACGTCTTTTGTAACTGGAAATAAACATCAATGTCAGGAAATTAGAAGTGGAAAACCATATTATCGCCTGTACAGTACGAAGAGGACCCGTCCTGCTTCCCAACATTGCCGTTACTTAATAAATGCTTTATTCCCCAATGAATACCAAACCTCACACGTTGTCTTAGACGTCTGTCTCGTGCCTTTCTTCGGTTATTCCTCCTGGAAATGTATGAATACATTGGCAAATGGGCATTACCATCCCTGTTATTACTGCTTATCCCTACACTCTGACACTGTCAGAGAAGATTGGACTCAATTTACAAGGGAACTGGTGCCGCCCAATTGTCAATTTACTCAAATTTCGACTAACAGGACAGGTAATGCTCACAGTTCTAGGAAAAGATGCTCCAGAATTGTCATTTTAAGGCCGGTTTCACACTTGCTTTTGGCTGGTCTGCGTATGGCTATGTACTTCCTCCCTTAAGCTCCGCCTACTTCCGCATGCGTCCTGTGTATCCATCTTTAACATTGGGTAAGCAGGGACATGCGTTGCATGTGGATGCGTCCGCATGCGGCATTTTGACGTGCCCACCGACCGCAAGAAAATGCAACATGTTGCATTCGGCGTGCATGTCAAAACGGCGCATGTGGACGCATCCACATACGAGGCATGTCCCTGTGTACGCAATGTTAACCCCTTCCCGACCTGTGACGCCACGTAGGCGTCATGAAAGTCGGTGCCAATCCGACCTGTGACGCCTATGTGGCGTCATGGCAAGATCGCGTTGAAAGGGTTAACTCCAACTTCACCTGATCTGCAGGGACAGGGGGAGTGGTACTTCAGCCTGGGGGGGGGGGGCTGTGGCTTTGCACCCACGTGGCTACGATCGCTCTGATTGGCTGATGAAAGTGAAACAGCCAATCAGAGCAATTTGTAATATTTCACCAATGAAACTTGGTGAAATATTACAATCCAGCCATGGCCGATGCTGCAATATCATCGGCCATGGCTGGAGACCCCGAGCCCTCCTCTCCCCTCCGTCCTGTCCGGAGCCCCTCCCCCCCGTGCTGTCCGATCCCACCCCCCCGTACCTCCGGAGACCCGGGATCCCTCCTGGTGTCCATCTGGCATCTAGGAAGGGCGCCGCCATCTTCCAAAATGGCGGGCGCATGTGCAGTGCACCCGTCGAATCTGCCGGCCGGCAGATTCGTTCATTCATTTTGATCACTGTGATAGGTTCTACCACAGTGATCAAAATAAAAAAAAAAAAATAGTAAATAGACCCCCTTTATCACCCCCATAGGTAGGGATCATAAAATAAAGAAAATATATTTATTTTTATTTTTCCACTAGGGTTAGGTTTAGAACTAGGGTTTGGGGTTACAGCTAGGGTTAGAACTAGGGTTAGGGCTAGGGTTAGAACTAGGGTTAGGGCTAGGGTTAGAACTAGGGTTAGAATTAGGGTTAGAACTAGGGTTAGGGTTAGAATTAGGGTTAGAACTAGGGTTAGGGTTAGAACTAGGGTTTGGGTTAGAATTAGGGTTGGAATTAGGGTATGTGCACACGGTGCGGATTTGGCTGCGGATTCGCAGCAGTTTTCCATGCGGTGTACAGTACCATGTAAACCTATATAAAACCAAATCCACTGTGCCAATGGTGCAGAAAATTCCGCGAGGAAACGCAGCGTTGTATTTTCCGCAGCATGTCAATTCTTTGTGCGGATTCTGCAGCGTTTTACACCTGTTCCTCAATAGGAATCTGCAGGTGTAAAACCGCAGGTGAAATCCACGCAAAAAAATCCGCAGGAAATCCACAATAAATACACAGGTAAAACGCAGTGCGTTTTACCTGCGGATTTTTCAAAAACGGTGCTGAAAAATCTACACACGAATCCGCAACATGGGCACATAGCCTTAGGGTTAGGGTTGAAATTAGGGATAAGATTAGGGTTAGCGGTGTGTTGGGGTTAGGGTTAGGCTTGTGGTTAGGGTTGGGATTAGGGTTAAGGGTGTGTTGGGGTTAGTGTTTGAGTTAGAATTGAGTGGTTTCCACTGTTTAGGCACATTAGGGGTCTCCAAACGAGACATGGCACCACCACTGATTTCAGCCAATCTTGCGTTCAAAAAGTCAAATGGTGCTCCCTCCCTTCCGAGCCCCAACAAGTGCCCAAACAGTGGTTTACCCACACATATGGGGTATCAGCGTACTCAGTAAAAATTGAACAAATTTGGGGTCTAATTTCTCCTGTAACCCTTAGGAAAATAAAAAATTGGGAGCTAAAAAAAATTTTGGGTGGGAAAAAAATGATTTTTTATTTTCACGGCTCTGCGTTATAAACTTCTGTGAAGCACTTGGGGTTCAAAGTGCTCACGACACCTAAATTAGTTCCTTGGGTGGTTTAGTTTCCAAAATGGGGTCATTTGTGAGGGGGTTTCTACTGTTTAGGCACACCAGGAGCTCTGCAAATGCAACGTGATGCCCGCAGACCATTCTATCAAAGTCTGCATTTCAAAACGACACTACTTCCGAGCCCCGACGTGTGCCCAAATAGTGGTTTACCCCCACATATGGGGTACCAGCGTACTCAGGACAAACTGGACAGCAACTTTTGGGGTCCAATTTCTCCTATTACTCTTGAGAAAATAAAAAAATTGCGGACTAAAAAATCATTTTAGAGGAAAAAAAAAAAAGAAGATTTTTAATTTTGATGGCTCTGCGTTATAAACTTCTGTGAAGCACTTGGGGGTAAAAAGTGCTCACCACACATCTAGATAAGTTCCGTGGGAGGTCTCGTTTCCAAAATGGGGTCACTTTTAGGGGAGCACCAATGTTAGCGTAACATGGTGTCCGCTAACGATCGGAGCAAATTTTTCATTCAAAAGTCAAATGGCGCTCCTTCCCTTCCGAGCTTTGCCGTGTGCCTAAACAGTGGTTTACCCCCACATGTGAGGTATCGGTGTACTCAGAAGAAATTGCCTAACAAATTTTAGGATCCATTTATCCTGTTGCCCATGTGAAAATGAAAAAATTGAGGCTAAAAGAAATTTTTTTTTAAAAAAAAAGTACTTTTTCATTTTTACGGATCAATTTGTAAAGCACCTGAGGGTTCAAAGTGCTCACTATGCATCTAGATAATTTCCCTGGGGGGCCTAGATTCCAAAATGGGGTCACTTGTGGGTGAGCTCCAATATTTAGGCACACAGGGGCTCTCCAAACGCGACATGGTGTCCGCTAAAGATTGGAGCCAATTTTTCATTCAAAAAGTCAAATGGCGCTACTTCCCTTCCGAGCCCTGTCGTGCGCCCAAACAGTGGTTCTCCCCCACATATGGGGATCGGCATACTAAAGACAAATTGTACAATAACTTTCGGGGTCAAGTTTCTCCTTTTACCCTTGGAAAAATAAAAAAATTGTTGCTAAAAATCATTTTTGTGACTAAAAAGAGGAATGTTCATTTTTTCCTTCCATGTTGCTTCTGCTGCTATGGAGAACCTGAAGGGTTAATAAACTTCTTGAATGTGGTTTTGAGCACCTTCAGGGGTGCAGTTTTTAGAATGGTGTCACTTTTGGGTATTTTCCGCCATATAGACCCCTCAAACTAACTTCAAATGTGAGGTGGTCCCTAAAAAAAATGGTTTTGTAAATTTTGTTGTAAAAATGAGAAATTGCTTGTCAAATTTTAACCCTTATAACTTCCTAGCAAAAAAATTTTTTGTCTCCAAGTAAGACTTGAAAAAAGTAAAGTAAAGTAGACATGAAAAAACAATCTCAGAATTGCTAGGATCCGTTGAAGCGTTCCTGAGTTATTACCTCATAAAAGGACACTGGTCAGAATTGCAAAAAATGGCCAGGTCATTAAGGTCAAAATAGGCTGGGTCATGAAGGGGTTAAAGATCGGTACGCAGAACACATACGGAAGTAGGCGGAGCTTAAGGGAGGAAATACGCAGCCAAACGCAAGTGTGAACCCAGCCTAAGAAGAAACAAGTGTTTTGTCAAAACAATTTGTCAGAAAAGGCAATAGGCTCCCTTTAAGGGGATTCTATCATCAGGTTTTTTTTGCCATGTAATCTGAGGCCACCACAATGTAGAAGTTGAGAGCCTGATTGCACCAACATGTCACTTACTGGGTTGTGTTTTGCTAATTTAATAAACTCAATGTTCCATCAAGAGAGTATTATCACTACCGGACTACATCTCTTGTGCCTCCTAGTCAACTGTTCTGCATAACCCCGCCCCCACCAGATTGCCTGCTTTCTGTGTACACTGTGCAGAGGCAGAAAGAAGCCAATCAGTGGCGTGAGCGTGGTTATACAGAGCTCAGTATTCAGAGAACTGGAAGATCTGCAGCAAAGACAACAGGGATTTTATCAAAATGACAGCAAGCAGCCCAGCAAGTGACGCTTCACTGGAATCAGGGTCTCTGCCCTTACATCATGCTACGGTCAAATGGGTATCAATAACCTGGAGACAAAGTCCTGTTAATATGTACAGTGCCTTGTTAAAGTATTTGGCCCCCTTGAACTTTTCAACCTTTTCCCACATGTCATTCTTCAAACATAAAGATGCCAAATGTACATTTTTGGTGA
Source organism: Ranitomeya imitator (assembly GCF_032444005.1). Classification (NCBI taxonomy): domain Eukaryota; kingdom Metazoa; phylum Chordata; class Amphibia; order Anura; family Dendrobatidae; genus Ranitomeya; species Ranitomeya imitator. The sequence goes on along the minus strand of NC_091283.1, from coordinate 70,617,046 downwards.
AGAATCGACAAAAAGTGGAACACAATTGTGAAGTTGAACAAAATTTATTGGTTATTTAAAATTTTTGTGTAAATTCCAAAACTGAAAAGTGAGGCGTGCAATATTATTCGGCCCCTTTAACTTAATACTTTGTTGCACCACCTTTTGCTTTGATTACAGCTGCAAGTCGCTTGGGGTTCGTCTCTATCAGTTTTGTGCATTGAAAGACTGAAATTCTTGCCCATTCTTCCTTGGCAAACAGCTCGAGCTCAGTGAGGTTTGATGGAGATCGTTTGTGAATAGCAGTTTTCAGTTCTTTCCACAGATTCTCGATTGGATTGAGGTCTGGACTCTGACTTGGCCATTCTAACACCTGGATACCTTTATTTGTGAACCATTCCATTGTAGATTTTGCTTTATGTTTGGGATCATTGTCTTGTTGGAAGACAAATCTCCGTCCCAGTCTCAGGTCTTTTTTAGACTCCAACAGGTTTTCTTCAAGAATGGTCCTGTATTTGGCTCCATCCATCTTCCCATCAATTTTAACCAACTTTCCTGTTCCTGCTGAAGAAAAGCAGGCCCACACCATGATGCTGCCATCACCATGTTTGACAGTGGGGATGGTGTGTTCAGGGTGATGATTTGTGTTGCCTTTACGCCAAACATATCGTTTAGCATTGTTGCCAAAAAGTTAGATTTTGGTTTTATCTGACCAGAGCACCTTCTTCCACATGTTTGGTGTGTCTCCCAGGTGGCTTGTTACAAACTTTAAATGACACTTTTATGGATATCTTTGAGAAATGGCATTTTTCTTGCCACTCTTCCATAAAGGCCAGATTTGTGCAGTGTACGACTGATTGTTGTCCTATGGACAGACTGTCCCACCTCAGCTGTAGATCTCTGCAGTTCATCCACAGTGATCATGGGCCTCTTGGCTGCATCTCTGATCAGTCTTCTCCTTGTTTGAGATGAAAGTTTAGAGGGACGGCCGGGTCTTGGTAGATTTGCAGAGGTCTGATACTCCTTCCATTTATATATGATCACTTGCACAGTGCTCCTTGGGATGTTTAAAGTTTTGGAAATCATTTTGTATCCAAATCCGGCTTTAAACTTCTCCACGACAGTATCACGGACCTGCCTGTTGTGTTCCTTGGTCTTCATGATGCTCTCTGTGCTTCAAACAGAACCCTGAGACTATCACAGAGCAGGTGCATTTATACGGAGACTTGATCACACACAGGTGGATTATATTTATCATCATTAGGCATTTAGGACAACATTGGATCATTCAGAGATCCACAATGAACTTCTGGAATGAGCTTACTGCACTGAAAGTAAAGGGGCCAAATAATATTGCACGCTCCACTTTTCAGTTTTTGAATTTCCACAAAAATGTAAAATGACCAATAAATTTCGTTCAACTTCACAATTGTGTTCCACTTGCTGTTGATTCTTCACCAAAAATTTACATGTTTGAAGCATGATATGTGGGAAAAGGTCGAAAAGTTCCAGGGAGCCGAATTCTTTCGCAAGGCACAGTATGTATTAAAATATATATAGTAGGAAACTCATTCATGCTACATATATAAACTGTGCAATAAATCTTGAAATAATCACACATTGTACATTTTTTGGAGTAGAAAGTTCTCTGAGATATATAGAAATATTGTGAACGTGCTGCATTCCTAATTCTGCAGCTTCGGAGCGCTCTCTGCGCCAGCTCCACAGAGCACGGTAATCCGCTTCTCCACATGGTTGAAGTGAAGAATTCTATTAAACGTTTTGTAGAGTTCGGTGAAAGTTAACAGAGCAAAATAAAGTTGCCGATAAACTTCTACGGCAGCAAGACATAAAATGTTTTAAAGGGTCATTAAACATATAACACGCTGGTAAAAATCATAATTGCTGAAAGTAAAGAATAACGAACGTTCCCAGGCTTTCCAGACTCCTCTCACAATATAATCTACGAAGCCAACCATTATGTGCTTATTTCACGCCTTCACGACGTGATATCCGACCCTCGCTCCTCATCCACGTTGGCTATAATCTAGGTAGCTGTTCACGTGACTGTTTTTATGCAGATAAAAAATAATAACGGAGACATTGTAAGGATTAAACTCGCTAATGCAAGTCTATGAGTCTGTAAGAAAACCCCCCAAAACATATGTATGGATTAAGTCTGAATTATCCCCCTTTTCTCATTTCAAAACAAAGGAAATTAAAACAATGAAAGTAAAATAAGTAATATTGGTATCTCAGTCTGTAAAAGTCTGATCTATGAACGTGTAAACTTAATCCATTAGGTGAAAACTGTAAACAAAAATAAATAAATAATGCTAATTTTCTCAATTTTTAAGCCCCTGTACTCCCCCAAAACCAGCAAAAAAATTCAATAAAAAGCAATCAAACAGTATGGTACCGATATAAGCTACAGCTCAGCATGCAAAAGAAGAAAGATCTCACACAGCTCCATTAACAGAAAGGAGAAAAAAAAAGTTACAAGGACACAAACCAAATAAAAGTTCAGAACTTTGAGAGTCAGTAAAATAATAAAACACCATACAAGTTTGGCATCGCTGTACTCATACAGACCTGTAGAATCACATTTCCAAATTATTTTTTACTGTACGGTGAAAGTAAAAACGAAAACCAAGAAATAATGTCAAAATTTTTTTTTTTATTAAATAATTTCACCTCACTTGGAATTTGTTTCTCGCTTTTCAGTACATTCTATGGTAAAGTGAACGTTATCATTCAAAAATACAATTTGTCCTGTAAAATATAAGCCCCTCATACGGCTACAAGACAGAAACATTAAAAAGTTATGGCTCGTGGAAGAAGTGGAGGAAAAAAAAAAACGAAAGTGCACAAAAGGACAAATGTCTGCCATTAAGGGGTTGAAGGAGTTTAGTGAACTTTGATATTGATGGACTACATTCAGGATATGTGATTAGCATTAGACTTGTGGGGTCCGGCTCATCACCCATAGAGATGAGATAACAAAGAGCCGCGGCACATTACCAGGCACAATGGCTACAAAATATATATAGCCGTGTCTAGTAATCAATGGAGAGGACAGGGTGCTCACTGGAGTGAAAAGACCCTATAAGGAGCAAGACTGGTAACATTCAACCTGATAATGGTGGCTTAAGCTGTCCCCAAAAAGTGGGGTCAGCTGTTTATGGACTCGCAGACTCGTACGAGTAAATACATCACTAACAATGCTTACAGAGAAAAGCCGAGCAGAGCCGCAAGGGAATTCCGCGCTCGGCTGAGGGCCTCTACCTCTGTATGATTGGTGGGGTTGACCACAACCTATGACTTAACTCATCACTATGACTAAGAGTTTTATAAAAATCAGTTGCCATCTTAGTTTCTGGGAAAGAAAGGCAAAAACCTTGAATGAGGCGCAATGGTGGCCGTATTGACTACAAACCTTTACTATGAACAAACACTAAGAAAATAGTAAATCAGATAATTATTTACAGCAATGATCAAGACAAACACTTACATTCCAGTCCTGAAGATCTTGGGCTTTCGTTCTCATCCCCTTTCTTCTTACGAGGCGGTGGTGCCGGCCGTGCAGGTGGCGGCGGTCTAGGTGGTGGGGCTGTTACAGGAGGTGGGGGACGTGTAGGACCAGACTTCTTAGTACTTGCTACAATATCGGGCTCCACATTAATCTGTCGGGGAGGTTTAGCGGGCGCTAACTGCTCTATATTTTCAGAAGTTTCATAGGATAAAGGGTCTTTAGGCTTATTTTCTGAATCCTCTTCAAGCTCATTAGGCTTGTCCTGAAGTCTGTCCTGCTCTTCTGTAATTTTAAGACCATCGGCCAATTCTATAATATCGGCGATTTTAGAGGTTTCCACCAGCTGTTCAATGATGGGGATGGAGACATCAGGCAATTGACTGGGTTTCATCCCTGTGAAGTCCTCAAGTTCCTCATGATGAAGGTCATCATTAGGTAAGGTGGTCTCTGTGATCACCAGCTCAGGGATGTTACACAGCGGCGCCGGATTTGTTTTTCCAGAAGTGCTCTCAAGAATTATTGTTTCCGCATTTCCAGGACTGGGGCTCTCCTCTATGGCACAGGATTTCTGGCTTTCTTCAATAATGCTATTAATGATCTGAAATATTAAATATACACAGATACATCAATACTGCGATGTAAATGAACCTTCATCACACTTGGGGCTCGTGCACACGTGAACTACTCACATGGACATCATGTAAGATGCCTCAGAAACAGAAATTAGATTATGTTGGAGAAGATAAAATAAACTTTAAATGCGATGATGTTAAGACGAGGCCCGGTTACCACATTTTGGCCTTCACGTGTGTCTGTGAGCCTTGAAATACGAGTAGCAGCTGGCAATGTGAAGGACATAAGAAACCACTACGGTGATAAAAGGCAGCAGGGGTGAAGTGACCGCTTAACGCATCAATATTGTATGCGGTAATTACGGCCACACTGCACATTGCCTTCTCCAACACTTCTCTGTATCCGTTCCATGAAAACCAATTCTACAATTTTGGCTAACCCTAATGAACCATTAATCAGACTTTGGCTAGCGTTAAAGAGGATGTCGACTACTATTATATCCTTTGGATAGGTCATCAATATCAGATCTTTGAGGATGCATCACCCGGTACCCTCCCCTATCAGCTGTTCCCGATGCCTACAGCGTCCGCGCCCAGATACTGCATAATTGCTTCTTTCGAAAGAAATAATCCACTGTGGCTACTAAAAGTTGACAGAGCTGTGTTGTTCTGCTTCGCAACTGATCACATCTGGACGCTTCAGGCACTGGGAACAGCTGGTTGGTGGGGCTGCCGGGTGTTACATCCCCACCGATCCGATATTAACGACCTATCCAAAGGATAAGTCATCAATAGAAAAATAGAGGAAAACCCCCTATAAGCTGGCCAAACATAGGAGATAGCCGTCTGTCAACTGAATGTTTGGGCAGCAGCCACCTTCTGAACAAAAGCTCAGCCATTGAAAATCCAGGAGCCCGATCCTTCTTTCATAAAGTACTCCATCAAGGAAGTTCGGAGGCTCCAATACACATCAGATGATCAGCTGAACTGATAGCTATTTAAATAAACTATTCACAAGTTTAGAAGTTATTTCCAAGTCCCAGCAATTGTGAAATTGTCGTCTACCTCCAGCCTATGAATAGGGGATAACTTATAAACTTAAGAGTACCCTCTTTAATAAATTATTCAGACAACAAAAAAGTATGGAGACATCTAAAGGGGTCGTTAAGGTTTTAATATATTTGTCAATCAATGAACAGTTAAATCATCTGCAGCTCCTGCGCCAACACATTGGGGGTCCCCAATGGACTTGTACGCCATGTCTGATACAGCCCATTACTGGATTCAGAAATGAGGTTGTATGTATAGCCTAAAACCACTGAAGGTCCATAACTGGTGACACTGGTCCAACTTGATGGACTGTTGTAAGCCACACACACATTTTTTAATATGATTAAACATTAATTCTGTAAGAGATTAAAAAAAAACAAAAAAACAACAACTTTGAGTCCGTCTTTACGTGAGCGGCTGTAGGAGCACCGTACCTCTTTAGAGTCATCTTGCTTTGGTTCTGCGGCTCCAGTTTCTGGGCCATTATTTTCGGAATGTGAGCCTTCTTCCTGTGAAATATAAAATTAGATAAAACAATACACAGATGACTAACAATGTACAGCAAATACTTAATTCTATGGCAAGTTCACAATTTTGAAAAAAATACATAATCTGAGTAGATCAGCAGTACAGTCATGTCTCAGCTATGTAGATGACAGGGCCACGACAGGTTAAGCCATTCCTGCTGAAGGCCAACAATCAGATGTGGTGAGGAACGCCAGGACTGCCTTCTGGAGACATTCCCGATACAACGCAAGAGTTACACCTTACACAAACAACGCTAGTGACACTTCACCGGGGAATGGAAAACATATTTGAAGGCTCTAAAAACACCTAAAACCTTAAAATAAGACATTTTTTAAAGATTTGCATTTTGGATTCTTTTCTATAGTAATTGTGTGATCAGAATGACTCCTGTTGGAGTGGCTATGCCATAATGATCAGACAGTAATAGCCCCCTAAAGGGGGTCAGTCAGCACAAAATGACTGTTCAGGGGGTATTTAATTGCTCACGGGGTAATGATGCAGAGTGATGTTTGCTTCTCACTACTACGATTTGTATAAGGATACAAGACATCCAACTTTGCTGATGATCACAGTAAGACCCAGACGTGACAGGACACAAAGCAGACAGGAGGCTACAATCAAAGTATACAAAGTCCTGTTCCTGTGATTTACGAGACGGCTGTAAAGCCTGGAGCTGATCCTTTGTGTTTCCTAAGCAGCAAGACCTGGTCTGTGTTATTACAGAAGAACTCAGTTCGGCTCAAAAGTTGATGAAGACCAGGACTGTGGAAGCAAGGTCAAGAAAGAATTGCTGGAGGAAAAGCTGCCGATTGATTGTGCACCCATTGCATTTATATTTGCCATGCAGAACGCTCTCAAATTATACAAGTCAGACTCAACTTCCCAATCCCCCACCACTCCTATCCCAACGCCTGCGCTCTCCACTGGTCTCCACACTTCTGTTCTGGCCAGACAGGTATGTGACCGCCGCAGCCAATCATTAGCCGCAGCGCTGACCAGAGAGAATATGACTTGTGATAATTCTACTTTGTAAGTGGTATTGGGGATAATCAGTACTGGGACTGAAGGGGACCAGAGCTTATGTAGCAATTCATAGGATTTCTTTAGGTCCATACTGCAGTTGCTTGCACAGCAGCATGGGAAGCCTAGACGATAACATAATCCTACACCAGCTACACTCTCCCTTTCTCCCAGAATATATGGGGGTCCTAGGGGTCATTGCCGACCATACAGGTTTTAGCATTCTTCTCTCCACACTATGCAGTAAGTAGGCATTTCCCAAACTGCAGAGCATACACCTTTATTTCAATCCAGGGTGGGAGTAAGCCCTGCCGGGGTATCTGGCACATACTCACCATTGGGGTAATTGGGAACCGGCTTGTGGAAATCCAACAAGGCCAATCGTTATTTCCCCGATCCCGTTGACATCTATTTCTATCGTATCCGGCAACAAGAAGGATTTTCTTGCCCGGATCAATTAGAAACAGACGACAACAGATACCGCATTAACGGATTCAGCCGAGATCAGCTGTGTCAGCAAAATGGTTTTCCGATTTCTGCTGGATCTGTTCTAACATATTATAACCGGACATGTGAACACAGCCTTAAATTGGAGGACTTTGTACTAAGGCTCACCTCCCTCTGCACCGAGACTGCAAAAGGGCTCACAAACTAATCAAAAACTGCAAGGGGTACCTCAAAGTTTCCTGCATAAAGCAATAGTGGAATTCGTGTATATTTGTACTATTCTATGCACTATTTGCATGTGATTCCATCTACAGGGAACTACTACTTCTGGCACTCCAGTCTGAACTATATTGTCACTATATTTGCTTGATGTTATCGTCTTTTATTCATCATATGTGTGTATTATCTTCTGCATATAGTGCTTGGCATAAGTGAATGAATTGTTATTGGTGCCCGTCTACTCATTGTTGTATTTCTGTATTGTTGGATACATATGTCTGTTTACTACATAATCAATAAAAACTACTTTTACTCTTTGCATTTGCTTTAGTCCTGGCAATTTCTTTTTATTAAAATATACCATATAGTTTAAATACACTGTAAAGTCTCAAACTTTTTACAATGCTGTGCGTCCAACTGGCTGATCTGCAAGTGTCTAAGGCTGCCAGACACAAAACTATTTGGACGGTTAATTGGTCACCTACAGGCCATCCTGGCTATAGACAGATGCGTATATAGTCTTGGTATATCTGCCACGCTGTGTTTTATGACTGCCAGAAAATACCGGCAAGTTAATGAGTGCAAACTGCTTGCGAGCCCAGTTATTAATCAACTGCACTAATTGGATCCCACAAGAACTGGTCTAATGACCAAAATATATCTAGATCAGGTGGTTGTGTGCAGTAACGAAATGTCGGATCTGCAAAGTCCTGCAGTGCGCAGGCGCCGGGAAAAGTCAGAGGCCCAGTGCGTGCGCACTGCAGGACTTTGCTCTGCCCTCGACAGGGCAGATAAGTACACCTGCACCGGATGCCATGAAGCAAGCAGGAGGGCGATGATCATAAGAAGATGGGAGGCGCTGGACCTGGATCTGCGACACCCATCGGACCGGACCACCCTGCATGCGAGTATAATACAACTTATTTTTTATAATCTTGCAGGTCGGATCGGTGGCTTATCTAGAGCATTATAGAATGCTGTATATCAGCCCTGAAAAGCACTGGCCGCATCTTATAGTGGCCAAACCTGGTGACAGGTTCCCTTTAATAAGGAAGTGCCAACCTATTGGAAATGAATCCTAAGGCCGGGTCAGACAGACTTATTCTGTGGTCCATATATAGACCATGATGCCTGGAGTGACTATGGGCATCAGAACCTGAACTTCTAGCCTCCTACACATATGGATGTACGTTTGGGTCGGGAGACCCGAGTTCAGTGCGGGCATTTATGGTTGGTATATAGACTGTGAACTACGCCGTCTGAACTCGGCTATTGTGTTGGTCCATCGATACATGAGGATCTGATCCTGGCACCCCACTAATGAGCCACATGAAGGGGGTGCAGATCTCCAGTGAGCATTTTCGGTCTTTGTTAATCCATGTGCAGGGGTTTTTCTGGATCGGTGACACTCCTGAGGCCGGCGCTCTCTATTCTGCTGATTCGGGGGACTGGTATCAATGTGAATTAACATAGGAAAGTGACACGGTGTTTTCGGGAGATCAGCGGCTGTACACATGGCAGCACATTTCTTCTGGGATCTACGGCAGGAAGGTGAAGTGAATGTACCGCTTGCTGATACAACATTTGCACCAAGGTTGTCCGTAGGAATATTTACTCGCCGTTATCCAGCACAACGCACATTACAGCGCACACGTGATTATATCCTTTTGTATCGCTCGGGATTTGCTTTCTGAGGTCAAACCTTAAAAACTGTTCCCCACCCCTCACTGCACCAGAGAGTCAAAGTCATCAGTAACACAAGCCAACAATGGCATCCCCAGCCTTCTCCATATAGCCTGTATCTGCCGGGCATTACATGGCTGGTGGTCTCACTGCAGGGGAAGGGGAGGCTCGTGCTGCAGCCAGTTGCCTCACAGCCAGACACCAGCCCGAGGAGGAGCCTGGTTAGCACAGGGGTGTCTGTACACGTAATATTCGGTGTTGCCTGGAAGCTTTGTGGCCTCACAACCTTAACGCCACTTAGGGAAAAAGTGCTCCGATTTAGACTCCACTAACATTATAAATATTCTTTTAAAAGAATATAGACAACTTTTGGAGGGGCAATTTTTTTCTCCTCTCTTTAAATGCATGTATTTTGGGCGAAAAATCATTTTTGCAATACGCCTTCATAAAAATATTTGCATAATTTGCCTTGTGCAGCTGCTGTGTTGCACCGTATTGCTGGAGACAGAGTGAGTTATCTGAGAATCTGTCAGTGAGCTCGTTCTGTCTTTTTCTAAACTCCTCTCAGCTAATTTATAACTGTGGACCAGATCAAAGCGGAGCTGAACCTAAAATCAGCAAGGATGAGCTCAGTAAGTGGCAGAATATAGATGCAAACTCTGCCAGAAGGAGCTCACTGACGGATTGCAGCTTACTTATTGTTTAGCTAGCAATCAGCAAGGAAACAAAAGAAGGTATTTTCTAAAGAAACTCAAATTGAATGTTTTGAGCCCAACATATACACATAAAAAACACAAAGAAAAGGGGAAAGAAGTCCTTCCATTGGGGTCTGTACCATTTAAAGGCCCCCAAACACAACAGATAAAGCTGATAATATCTAATTTGTATGGGGGCACGGATCATCGGATGGTTGGGAGAGATGGTGATTGGACATGTCCGATTTTGGACTGATGATCACATTGTCCTCCAGATTAGCCGAGGACTGACATGGTGGCCGGCGGCTAATCAGGAAAACAATACGTAGAGAATACAACCGCTTGGCTAAGTGAGCGTTCCTGTGTTTGGGAGGGTCGGCTCAGATGGTCTTCGGGTGAGTGATCATCTGAAGCATTAATAATAATTATTATTTTTATTTATATAGCGCCAACATTCCGCAGCACTTTACAATTAGCGGGGACATGTACAAACAATAAATTCGGTACGAGTTAAGACAATTTAAACAGTGACATTAGGGGTGAGGTCCCTGCTCGCAAGCTTACAATCTACAAGGAAATGGGGGGACACAATAGGTGAAGAGTGCTCGTTATTTCAGGTCTGGCAATTATAATAAATAGGGATTTTCATATGAAGCTGCATGATCCGGTCATCAGCCCATGTGTTTAAGTGCAATAGTCAAGTATCAAGTGCAGTTATCGTGTGCATGGAGGGCGTGAAGACAAATGAAGCATTGTTTGGCTCTCAACCATCTAATATGTACAGGTGGGGGTGTCTGACTCTCGCCCCATACGAAATAAAGAGGCGAGGGTTCTTGTGTGTAGTCTTTAGTGCGAATATCTAGTGGTCAACAAGAAATGCCAATATTTCACAAATTATGAAACCATAAACAGAACATGAAATAAACACTGCCACAGCAGTAATTGTTACTTTATTCCTGAATATATTCCTTTAATATTAGACATTTTCCCATGTACAGGGGAAGCCGCAGTAAGCCATTGAAGACGAATGCCTGTACGGAATATGTTCCTCCTTTAGATGAGCCGACGCTCTCCCGCAGCCTGGAATTTGATTTACCTCCTGTGATTTCCCATCAAATTGATCTGGGTCACGAACACTCCTTCAGGGACAAACCTGGGAGCCATTGCCCTCCTGGCACGGTCACCGTCCTGACCAAGCACTGCCTGCCACACAGATTACAAAGGGGAACGGACATGAGAGGCAGGTGCGGAATCAGAATGACCTCCAAAATCTCTTAAGGAAATACAAACTTTAATAACTTTGGACTTTTTTTTTTAAGACATAACATATAAATATTAAGATATAGTATTAGCTATAATGCCATAAGTCAGGAGTCCCCAACCTTTGGTTGCAGGTCTATGATGTGTGCCTCGTGGCTGTCTGCCAGCTTGATGCATTAGTATCAGGTCCAACAAACAGCCATGGAGTCGGTCTCCAGATGGCGACTTGTGTGAGTAACCCAACACAGAAGAGCAGATCTGGATATGGCCCATATACTGGTCATAAGGGTTATAGGGTAATATTTTAAAGAGGTTGTCCAGGCTTTGGGAAGGATTCTGCAGATTACTCTATGTGACTGCAGACTTGTCAGGATCCTGGTGCCACCACTAGGAGAGCGGGCGACAACAAGTATGCAATTTGCATACATGCGGTCACATGCCGACTAGACGTGAGTGACCTCGCTCAATAAATGTGTATTGAGAGAGGCTGGGCACGTCTAGTCGGAATGTGGCCAGGAGTATAGCAAATCACATCCTTGCAGTCACATAACCGCCTGCAGAATCCTGACTGTGCACACGATGTGAGGATTCACAAGTAAGCAGTCACATAGAATGACGGCAGACTTGAGCCGCAAGCCTAGACAACCCGTGTAAGCTGGACAGAGTATGATACTGCCAGTTAGAGGGCGGCTTGAAACTCGACGCGAGTATAGGTAATGGGGCAGGGTGGGAACCCCTAGATGCAAGTATACTGACTATAAGAGAGGGGGGCACACAGTATCGGTGTTATTGCTGTGGGGAAGCTTTGGCCATTTTTATACCGAAAGCTTTTTTTGCATACTATATATTGACAGAATGAGTTGTGGAGACGGGACTAGACTAGAGTCACAAAACAAACTAGTCCTCAAGTGATAATCTCCGGCTGACAAAACATTAATTTTATTGAAACAGCGAAAATACAGTCTAGTAAGTGATACATTGCTGGAATCAGGGTCTCTGTCCCTACATTATGCTGCCCTTTAAATTCAGTAATCTAACCATGTAATGATGATTACGTGTTTTCTAAAGCCCACAACTCCTGATCCACTGGTGCCAGCCTAAATTAGACGGGCAAATTTATCTTGTAAATTCATGATCATATGTTTATCACAGGAAGCTGCCGTTTAGGCAATACCCTGATATATGAGCTTCAGTTCTATAATGACAATCATCCACAGTAAATTATAGATTTGCTGTAGGCATAAATGAAGGATCTGCAATTATCGGTTACCCCACTGCAATCCTAAATCATCAGTCAAGAGCTTGGCTGTTTCTGGAGCTTGTATCATACGTAGCTGGCATCTTTCAGGGCACATTACAGCATGTTCTCTGCCGTTGGTGTGTGCTAGTTACATGTAGGATGGCATTTACACAGCAAAAACTTGTATTTTACCTCCATAGCACCAAGAATATGTTATGGACATCACCTCGAACTGAACACCAGTGGCAACATACCGGATTCTCAACCATAGTGTTAATCATCATTCAGGAGCCTGGAGGCTCCAGAATAGGCAAGCGGCAGAGGTGGCCCCAGAAAAGGCAAGAGGCGGAGGCGGCCCCAGAAAAAGGCAAGAGGCAGAGGCGGCCCCAGAAAAAGGCAAGAGGCGGAGGCGGCCCCAGAAAAAGGCAAGAGGCGGAGGCGGCCCCAGAAAAAGGTGGACAGGCAGAGGCGGCCCCAGAAAAAGCGGACAGGCGGCCCCAGAAAAAGGCAGACAGGCGGAGGCGGCCCCAGAAAAAGGCAGACAGGCAGAGGCGGCCCCAGAAAAAGCGGACAGGCGGCCCCAGAAAAAGGCAGACAGGCGGAGGCGGCCCCAGAAAAAGGCGGACAGGTGGAGGCAGCGCCAGAAAAAGGCGGACAGGCAGAGGCGGCCCCAGAAAAAGGCGGACAGGCAGAGGCGGCCCCAGAAAAAGGCGGACAGGCGGAGGCGGCCCCAGAAAAAGGCAGACAGGTGGAGGCGACCCCAGAAAAAGGCGGACAGGGGGAGGCGGTCCCAGAAGAAGGCAGACAGGCGGAGGCGGCCCCAGAAAAAGGGGGACAGGCGGAGGCGGCCACAGAAAAAGGCAGACAGGCGGAGGCGGCCCCATAAAAAGGCGGAGGCGGCCCCAGAAAAAGGTGGACAGGCGGCCCCAGAAAAAGGCAGACAGGCGGAGGTGGCCCCAGAAAAAAGCGGACAGGCGTAGGCGGCCCCAGAAAAAGGCGGACAGGCGTAGGCTGCCAAAGAAAAAACCCAAACAGGCAAGTAACGGCGAGCCAGAAAAAGGCAATTGCTGGCTGTGCTACAGTACAGTTAATACCCACCTAAGGAATGAAGCCAACACTAAATATAAAAAATACAGCAATGTATCACTTTTAGGTAAAGTCTCTCCCTTTGTAAGAGGCAGCGCAGTGGATGTGCAACCGAATCTAGCATATATCACAGAAGGAAGTGGTAACGCGCTCGGCTACATAACCACATAGGAGTCTACAGTAATAGAACAGCAGCCTTGGCGAGAAGTCCAAACCAACATCAGCATTTTAATGCTACAGTTTATTTTTCCAACCCAGGAGTAAACACTTGCTGATCAAGTCTACTCCAACTTTTCATCCTAGAAAATCTACAGAAGTAAGAAGTAGAAGACTGATAGACACGAGTATGACTGCAGGATCAGACCGCAGGGGCTTGTATGTAATTAGTAATCATGGAGACAAACAGATCTGCATTGGAGCTGAACACACAAACCACTGATGGATTTTTATTTCCATTGCAAAGTTGCTTCACTCAGATGCAATAAAGCATTTATATGAATGAGCTGTACACAGTTACACAGCCGTCGGCGTAGATGTCTAATGTTACTTGGTGCCTCCCTACGGCTGAATCTGTTAATAGACATTGTCAGACACTTGTACTAAACAAACCCTTGGATAATTTCAGGCATTTTTTCACTTCCTTTCCCAGCAGAACAAAGAATCGTTTATGATAAGATCCATCACGACAGATCCTTCTTTGCCATGTCGTCTGCCATCATGGGACAAAATGGAACCAGCATTACACTTTTCAGGCCATCTCAGATGGGCTGTCCGGTCTCATAACAAAAATCTGCAATGATTCTCAGTGACTGCAGACTGCTGAAATGTGTGCGGCATGCAAGACTGTCACGATTCCCCTGTATGCCCCATGGGAAGGGGCGGTCACGTGATTACATGTGATTTGCATATGATCATGTGCAGACTAGACTTCTGTGCCTCAATCAATAGAAGAGAAGTGAGATAAGCTGGCTGAGTCTTGTAGTATTTGTAAAGGTGTTCTTGATATGAAATTCTCACCAGATGTCGGTAACAGCCCATCCAATCCACGCAGGCAGAGAAATCAAACCTTGGATGTCCATAAATTAACATATGTGTAATAATGAAAAATGAAAGAGAAAAAGTACTGAACACGCTTACTGAAATTTAATTAATACTTTGTACAAAAGCCTTTGCTTTTGATGCCATCTTCAAGAGGTCTCCTGTATGGAGAAACTAGTCGCAGGCATTGCTCAGGTGTGATTTTGTCCATTCTTCCACACAAACACCCTTCACATCCTGAAGGTCCCGTGAGCACCTATGAACTCAGCTTTGGTTCCTTCCATACATTTTCTATTGGATTCAGGTCCAGTGATTAGCTGGGCTATTGTAGCAGCTTTATTTTCCCTGAAACCAATTGAGAGCTTCCTTGGCAGTGTGTTTGGGATCACTGTCTCGCTGAAATGTCCACCCTCGTTTCATCTTCATCATCCTGGTAGATGGCAGCAGATTTTTATCAAGAATCTCTAGGTACATTGGTATATTCGTCCATTCATCCTTCCTCCAATTATATGAGGTTTGCCTATACGGTATGCTGAAAAACAGCCCCACTCCATGATGTTCCCACCTGAACCTTCACTGTTGGTATGGTGTTACAGGGTGATGTGCAGTGCCTTTTGGCCTCCAAACATGATGTATATTATGGCATCTAAAAAGTTCAATTTTGTTCTCATCTGACCAGACTATATTCTCCCAGTATGAAAGTTGAGTGAATCACTTTGTTTTCTTTGAAACAATTGTACTTGCCGATTCCAGGACTTTCTGTAGCTCTCCACAGGTGGTCATTGGTTTGGCCTTGACAACTGTTTAGATAATTCTTTTCACTCCTCCCTTCTGAAATTTTGCAGGGAGCACCTGGTCGTGGCCGGATTATGGTAAAATTATGTCCTTTCCACTTCCGGATTATGGACCCAACAGTGCTCATTGGAACCTTAAGCATTTTAGAATCTCTTCTGTAACCAATGCCATCAGTATGTTTTGCAACAATAAGGTTGCGATGGTCTTGAGACAACTTACTGCTTTTTTCCATCATGAGATTTTTTTTTGTTTGGCACCTTAGTAATGAGACACCTTTTTATAGACATCAGTTGAACCAGCTGAAATAGATTTCAACTAGTGTGATGACTTTCCATGACTATTTGCACCTCTCTTTTTTCATGCGTTGAATAGTTTTTTTCCGGTGTCATTTTTCATTATTACACAACTTAATTTATGGACATCTATGGTTTAATTTCTTTGCCTGTGTGGATTGGATTGGTTGTTACCGACATGTGATGAGAATTTCATGTCAAGAGCACCTTTACAAATACTACGAGACTCAGACAGCCGGCTTCTCTCACTTCTCTTCTATTGATAAGTTCAATACTTATTTCACCAGATGTGTATGCTGTCACCTGACTGCCCACTTGCACGGGGAATCCAGGGCAATCGTGACATTGTGTGCATCGCTCGCTTCTTTTGATCCCCACCTGATACCATTCCCATGTTCTGGGACTGACTTTTGTGTCCAAAAATGGTACTTAAAAAGGGGAAGCGCTATGGAAAGTTTGAACCACTCCTTCCCTGTCTCTTTAAAAGTTGACATCGTCAGCACAGGTCCATCTCACAGCATTTGGTGGGGTGGCGGAGGTGTGCGTCAGACTTAACACAGCGGTTCCTATTTCTGTGGCTATGTACACACGGAGTCTTTTTGTAGAGTTTTCTTTGCAGAAACTGAGCAAAATCTCCAAGTTTTTGATGATTTTTGAGGTAGTGTTGGAGAGTTTCCGCTCAGTTTCCACACACTGAAACTGCAGCGGCTATTTTGGACACAGAGAAGAAAGCAATCTTGGATTCTACGAGCGGTGGCGATCCAAAGGGCACCAGAGATGGTCGTCTATGCATTAGTAATACAGTACAGACCAAAAGTTTGGACACACCTTCTCATTTAAAGATTTTCCTGTATTTTCATGACTATTTAAATTGTACATTCACACTGAAGGCATCAAAACTATGAATTAACACATGTGGAATTATATACTTAACAAAAAAGTGTGAAACAACTGAAGTGATGTCTTATATTCTAGGTTCTTCCAAGTAGCCACCTTTTGCTTTGATGACTGCTTTGCACACTCTTGGCATTCTCTTGATGAGCTCCAAGAGGTAGTCACCGGGAATGGTTTTCACTTCACAGGTGTGCCCTGTCAGGTTTAATAAGTGGGATTTCTTGCCTTATAAATGGGGTTGGGACCATCAGTTGTGTTGTGCAGAAGTTTGGTGGATACACAGCTGATAGTCCTACTGAATAGACTGTTAGAATTTGTATTATGGCAAGAAAAAAGCAGCTAAGAACAGAAAAACAAGTGGCCATCATTACTTTAAGAAATGAAGGTCAGTCAGTCCGAAAAATTGGGAAAACTTTGAAAGTGTCCCCAAGTGCAGTGACAAAAACCATCAAGTGCTACAAAGAAACTGGCTCACATGAGGACCGCCCCAGGAAAGGAAGACCAAGAGTCACCTCTGCTTCTGAGGATAAGTTTATCCGAGTCACCAGCCTCAGAAATCGCAGGTTAACAGCAGCTCAGATTAGAGACCAGGTCAATGCCAGACAGAGTTCTAGCAGCAGACACATCTCTACAACAACTGTTAAGAGGAAACTTTGTGCAGCAGGCCTTCATGGTAAAATAGCTGCTAGGAAACCACTGCTAAGGACAGGCAACAAGCAGAAGAGACTTATTTGTGCTAAAGAACACAAGGAATGGACATTAGACCCATGGAAATCTGTGCTTTGGTCTGATGAGTCCAAATTTGAGATCTTTGGTTCCAACCACCGTGTCTTTGTGCGACGCAGAAAAGGTGAACGGATGGACTCTACATGCCTGGTTCCCACCGTGAAGCATGGAGGAGGAGGTGTGATGGTGTGGGGGTGCTTTGCTGGTTACACTGTTGGGGATTTATTCAAAATTGAAGGCATACTGAACCAGCATGGCTTCCACAGCTTCTTGTAGCGGCATGCTATTCCATCCGGTTTGCATTTTGTTGGACCATCATTTATTTTTCAACAGGACAATGACCCCAAACACACCTCCAGGCTGTGTAAGGGCTACTTGACCAAGAAGGAGAGTGATGGGGTGCTAAGCCAGATGACCTGGCCTCCACAGTCAGCAGACCTGAACCCAATCAAGATGGTTTGGGGTGAGCTGGACCGCAGAGTGAAGGCAAAAGGGCCAACAAGTGCTAAGCATCTCTGGGAACTCCTTCAAGATTGCTGGAAGACCATTCCCGGTGACTACCTCTTGAAGCTCATCAAGAGAATGCCAAGAGTGTGCAAAGCAGTCATCAAAGCAAAAGGTGGCTACTTTGAAGAACCTAGAATATAAGCCCTAATTTCAGTTGTTTCACACTTTTTTGTTAAGTATATAATTCCACATATGTTAATTCATAGTTTTGATGCCTTCAGTGTGAGTGTACAATTTTCATAGTCATGAAAATATAGAATAATCTTTAAATGAGGTGTGTCCAAACTTTTCGTCTGTACTGTATGCAATCACACTCTGCGGCTGAGGCGGAAAGTCACATTACACAAAGCTATACAGGTCATCCAAATATATAACAGATAGCATTCTGGCAATGACATATATATATATATACTAGATCGTGGCCCGATTCTAATGCATCGGGTATTCTAGAATATGCATGTCCCTGTAGTATATGGACAATGATGATTCTGGCGGCCTCGACCAATCAGAGACACGGGATTTCCAGGACAGACAGACAGAAAAACCCTTAGACAATTATATATATATAGATATATACACACATACTAGATGGTGACCCGATTCTAACGCATCGGTGTATAGCGCAGTCCACGCAGTACATTGCACAGCCCACGTTGTATATTGCGCAGCCCACGTTGTATATTGCGCAGCCCACATTGTATATTGCGCAGCCCACATTGTATATTGCGCAGCCCACGTAGTATATTGCGCAGCCCACGTAGTATATTGCGCAGCCCACGTAGTATATTGCGCAGCCCACGTAGTATATTTCGCAGCCATGTAGTATATTGCCCAGCCACGTTGTATATTGCCCAGCCACGTAGTATATAGCACAGACACGTAGTATATTGCCCAGCCACGTCACATATTGCCCAGCCACGTCATATATTGCACAGCCACATAGTATATAGCACAGAGATATAGTATATAACACTGCTCATGTAGCATATAGCAATGTGGGCACCATATCCCTGTTAAAAAAGAATTGAAATAAAAAATAGTTATATACTCACCCTCCGTCGGCCCCCCGGATCCAGCAGAGGCGTTTACTGATGCTTCTCGCGACGCTCCGGTCCCAAGAGTGCATTGCGGTCTCGCGAGATGATGACGTATTAGTCTCGCGAGACCGCTACGTCATCATCTCGCGAGACCGCAATGCATGGACCGGGCACCGGAGCGTCGCGAGGAGCGGGAAAGGACTCAGCTGGATCCGGGGGTCCATGGAAGGTAAGTGAGTATATAATGATTTTTTTTTTTTTTGTAATTATTTTTAACATTAGATCTTATTAGTATTGATGTCGCATAGGCAGCATCAATAGTAAACAGTTGGTCACACAGGGTTAATAGCAGCTTTAACAGACAGCGTTACACCGCGGCATAACGCGGTCTGTTAACGCTGCCATTAACCCTGTGTGAGAGCTGACTGGGGGGGGGGGGGAGGGGGAGTATGGACTGCGGGCACTGACTGCGGGACTGTGCCCGTCGCTGATCGGCCACGACCAATCAGCAACTTGGGATTTCCATGACAGAAAAACAGAAAGACGGAAGTGGACCTTAGAAAATAATACAGGAAATATATATATTTAGTAGCGCAACGTACCTGCAGATTGAATGTTCCTGGCTTTCTTGGGGATCTGCAGAAAAACAAAAATAGGAAATCAATAATAGATAATAATAGATAATAAGTCTAAATAACCTCCTAAAATAGCACAGGATAGACCATTCACATTACAATCCATTTGTACCCAGAGATACAGTTATCTTTGGGCTCTGAGCTCCCATCATTTAGCAATCCCTGCTGGTTTAGTGTCAGGGAGGTAGCTTTATTTTCCAGGACACGCAGCATTACTTATAAATAAATGTCATTCTATGTAATACGTGGGTGGGCTGTCCACTGATGGCTGCAAGCATTAGATGAATGGTCCATGGAACCTGCCATTTGTATGGAAATCTAATCTGTATGGAGGTGTCAGGCAGCAGCTTACTCCCATCTCCCTGTTCTGGTTGCTTGCAATAAAGGATGTAAGCGGTAATGTTTCTTCTAGGGAAGCGGTCATCAGACCTATTGTTTAAATTGGGCCTTTGTGATCTTCAGCCACGGCTCCGGCTCCGGTGTACTTTGCTCTGCCCTCGAGGGCAGATGATAGTACTGCAGTGCGCAGGCGCCGGAAAGGTCAGAGAGGCCCGGCGCCTGCGCACTGCAGTACTTTGTCTGCCCTCAACAGGGCAGAGCAAAGTATGCCTGCGCCGGAGCCATGGCTGAAGATCAGAAGAGGACGTCTTGTAATGAAGATGGGAGGCGCCGCAGCAGACCAGAGACGACCATCCGACCGGACCAGCAGCGGGACCGCCCCTGGGTGAGTATAATATAACGTCTTTTTCTCCTCTTTCAGGTAACATCGGGGGCTTATCTACAGCATTACAGAATGCTGTAGATAAGCCCCTGATGCCGGTGGGCTTACCTCACCCGCGATTTTCGGGGTGACAGGTTCCCTTTAATGAGAGTGAAAATTTGGCATGGGGAGATCTATAGGTCATACAATGATCCCTGGGTAGACAAAGAAAAGATGCAAACAGGTTTTTCACAGTGGTAGAACAGATTGTATAGAGCTACTTATTGGAAGCTGCAATGTTGAAAGTCAATATTTCGCCCTTTAAAGGGCCATGCCAATAGACGTGTGCCAACATCATGCATAAATAAAACTCCACCAAATCGCTGGCTGCTCAAACTGTGCGGTTACTGGCTCACACCGGTGGCCCATGGAGGTCAGACTGAGCCTTGTCTCATCCATGTAGGAAAGCATCTAAAATAACACAAATGGAACAATCACCATCCCTTATAGGCCTTGTAACTGACGCTATAAGTGAGCGTCACCAAAAACATGAAAAATAGCCAAACCCAATCATTATATTGGCTCTTAAAGTACGGTCGGTAGGATAAAGAACGCCTCATTGCTCCCTTTAGCATCTGTCTGCCGGAGGTGATCTTTCTGGAAGCATTACAGCAAGCGACACGACCTTACATTTTACTGTAAGGACGTGAAGCGCCGTTCTTCTGATTTCCGGCCATTAGTGCGGAATTCACAGCCAAATTTGGAAGACAGTCTGCTGGAGCAGTGCCTGGGCCACCTGAGAAAAAGCAGCACTGACATACAGCTGCCATATTAATGAGGATATAGACCCTTAATCATTTCACTTCTTACAAGGCGTTTGTCTCAAAGTCATAAATGGCAAAAAAAATTGCAAAATGCTTATAAAAACAAGGACTTTTGCAATGTATCCCGTATTCGCAAGAACAGAGGGATTATTAGTTTTAGAGTGCAGTTTGCTGCAGTCTCAGAGGGGCCAGATACCCAGGCCAGGAGCACACGGCTCTATGCTATATGGCCAACCTCAGTAAGGCTACTTTCACACTAGCGTCGGAATTCGGCCTGTCGCATTGCGTCGGGCCGAGATTCCGACCCTAGCGTTGTTAGCACTGCACAACGGGTGCAGCGGATGCATTTCTCCGGCGCATCCGCTGCCCCATTGTGAGGTGCGGGGAAGTGGGGGCAGAGTTCCGGCCGCACATGCGCGGTCGGAAAAAGCGGTCCGTCTGGAGCAAAAAACGTTACATTTAACTTTTTTTTGCTCCCGGCGGTCCGCCACAACACGGCGCAACCGTCGCACGACGGTTGCGACTTGTGTCAATACGTCGCAATGCGTCGGTAATGTTACGCTATGGGGCAAAAACGCATCCTGCAAACAACTTTGCAGGATGCGTTTTTTCCCCTAAACGACGCATTGCGACGTATTACAAAAAACGCCAGTGTGAAAGTACCCTAACTTGGCGTATTTTGCTATGCTGTACAGGCCAAGCTTCCTCTACTTGTAGACAGGGCGGCGAGACAGGGCCGCTGGAGCCAACTGTCCATCTTCAGGACCGCACAGCCCCCTCTCCTCATAATATACCTTGAGAAAACCCTTTAATTGCTACAAATTTTCGTTGTCTCATCAATCTGGAAGACAAAAAAAAAAACCAACAACATTCTTTTCTATCACATCCCAATAGCACAGTATCTTGTTCTTATATTATTCCGTGTCAGCAAAATATGCAGCATACGTAGTCTACACATCATGAATCCATAAAGAACTATAGAAGGCAACATATGGTGCATAAAACAACAAAATTATACATAACACGTAATGGAGACACCACAAAAAAAAGACTCAATGACTAACAATAACAGCATCATCTGGAAGTAATGGAGGACCGATCATGATCACCATGACAGCTATCTTGAAATTGTACCCAAGGATGAGCCAGACTTGTGCAAGTCCACAATTCTCTTCCTGATATCTTGGCTGATTTCTTTAGCCTTTCCCATGATGCTACAAAGAAGCAGTGTGTGTCAGGTGTGCATTAAAATAAATCCACAGGTGTTTCTCTAATTAACTCATGTTGCAAAAAAAACTTTCAAAACACCTGACATCATCATATGGGCAGTCCAGAATTTTGTAAAGGCATAGTAATCTTCGTGTATGTAAACTTTTGACTTTGCAGTAAGTAATAAAAATGCCTGAGAACATTCTCTCTCATTATTCCGGCATTTGGCAAATAATTATAATAATCTTAATTGACCTAAAACGGTAAAGGTTTATTCTTATTTCATGTCAGATATTGAGAAGAAACATGCATGTGTGTCTTTATATAAACTTCGGGTTTCAACTGTATCTGTAAAACAAGGGCAACTGGAAAAAAGGAAGGTAGTTTTAAAGCAAAATGCAGCAAGAACCTGACAATCAAAATGGAAAAACCTGTGTCCTTCACGGAAAACGCTGCAGTCATGATTCACCCTCCCCCCGCTGTGATACAGAAATAAAGCTTTTTGTAAAATTATATATTTTACTTCACAATTACACACTGACCCCATCCTAGAGAACAGCAGAAAATCTTGCCGAGTCAACAGTCCCGACCTACACGGCTTTTCCTGCACGACCTTGGGGAGGAGAAGAGCCGTCTGTTTCGGTAATTGGCAGGTAGGGGTTTGCTCTGCGGCAACTCGCATGTCCACCGGACTGTTGCGTTCTTTGCATTCTTTATATAGAATGAAAAAAAACTTTCCTAATATAAAGTCACCGAAGACAATTTACTAGAAGAAACTGAATAAGTGCCAATTAATATTAAAATATATCAAATGTGATAGTTCAATTTTATCAATTTCTGATTTTTTGACTAAATATGGAGGCAATAATAAAAAAAAAGAAAGAAAAAACAGCACAGTTAAGAGGTAGGGTGCAGACGCCTCACAGGTACATACCAGTCCTAGTAAATACTTTTCCAAAAAAAGTTGAGGCAGCACACCAAATCCAAAGTTATAAAGTGCTTTTTAATTGTCCATGTGGCGACCTTTCGGTCCTGGGTACAGACTTGAGAAAGGTCTGTACCCATGATCGAAATGTCGCCACATGGGCTATTAAAAAGCACTTTATAACTTTGGATTTGGTGTGCTGCCTCAACTTTTTTGTGAAAAGTAATTATGGAAGCATATAAAGTAATCGCAAAACACCAGATACATAGACCAATCCGTCACAACCTTAAAACCACCTCTCTTATAGAGTGCTGCCCCCTAATAGGCTAAAACACACTAAAATGGCTCTGACCCTTTACATCAGGGCATGGACCCCACAAGACGTCTGACGTTGTCCTGTGGGATCTGGGATCACTGGCAGATGGGATAAGTCTTGTAAGCTGCTTGGTGCGGCCTCTGTGGATCAGACTTGCTTTCCAAGCACATCTCACAGATGATCTATTGGATTGAGGCCGGGGGACTTTGGAGGCGACGCACGCCATCACAGAGCCCTTTCCTCAAACCTTTCCTGAACACTCCATGGAAACGGCCGCTCTGACCCAGTCATTTTACCTTCACAGTTTGTCCCTTGTCAAAGTCACTTAGATCCTTACACTGTCTTAACCATTTTTCCCCGTCTTCCATACACAACCTCCAAGAACAGACCACTCATTCCCTGCCTGATACATCCCAGTATGTGACAGGCTGCCAATGTAACGAAATAATATAAGCCATTCACCTCACTTGTCAGTGGTTCTACCCCTTCCAATGTGTGATGAGGTAGGAAACAGGCTCAGGAGTTGAGCCCGCAACATACATCTGAGATGTCGGCTGCGATTTACAGCTGGCATCTTCCTGTAACTGCAGCAACCAGATTGAGCTCAGCTCAAAGGCAGTGGCATTTACATGGTTAAACAGCCATCGTCGACAGCGGCATTAAAGCAGTGTAAAGGCTTCCATTGCCTGCTGGGGGCTCGCAGCCGGGGGTCTGCTGAAGGCTCCGATGACTGCATCTTCATCCTCCTGTGAAGCCACCCCTGTGGCTACGCTTCATAGGAAAATGTTATTTTAACTATGTACTGCAGTAAGCTAATATTGTATTATGTCGAAGAATTAACCAAACAATCACGGTTTCAATCTAAAAGGACTTAAAAACTTTAAAAAAAAAAAAAAAAAAAAAAAAAGAATACTTTGTAAAAACTTAAAAAAAAAAAAAAAAAAAAAAAAAAAAGTCAACATTAATTTAAACAACCCCTTAAAGAATAAAGAAATTAAAACGGAGCATACAAGTCTGATCTATCACAACATCAAAATTTAATTTAGCCATATGGTAAACGCCATAAAAAGAAAAAAAAATTGAACAGTCAGAATTGGCTATAAAGAAAATTGAAAAAGTGGGAGGAATAAAAACATTTAAAAAAAAATGTAACCCGGTCATGAAGAATTTAATACCATGGCTGACTGATGTATACACAACCCCATTACTGTATATAGGAACGATAGCACAGGGCAGCGGCACTGTATGACGTTTCCTCCCTCAGGGGGCTCTATTATAGGTGGGCATTCAGGGCTCGACTGTTCTACATACTTTTTGCTTCAAGACATTTGTTCAATATATTTTCCTTTTTCAACAATTTTATTTACGGTACTTAACTAAAAAAAAAAAAAAAAAAAATGAGAAAACAAAGCGAAGAGTGAACCGTGTTGCATTTCATGCAGTCTTTCACCAGAGGCAATCATGGCTAAAAATAAGAAATGAATCTATTATCCTATTATGTTACTTCAGATTCATTCTGCAATGAAAATACAAGTGCTCATTAGTTATGAGCGCACATCGGGTAAATTATTCATAAATGCCGCCCTCCTTTATCCAGTACACAGGCTGCATTAACGCTTTACACTCTGCGGATCGTGGCAGGGCCTGACGGAACATGCAGGAAAATCTGAAGAATGTCGTCACACTGGGAAGAAGCAGAAAATGAAGCTTCATCTGATCCTGGAGTAAGAACTCACAGGTTCACATGTCCGACCTTCCCGGTCAGACTTGGGTCTCGGTGTCTGGATCGGCCGGAGGTTTCCTGACCCGAACGCAATGGCCTCATAGTCGTATAGGAGATTGTCGAGTTCGGGTCACGAGGCCTGTGAATGTCGGACGGGCGACACCGGCTGTACGGGCATAATTCCAACACCAGATCCTACAGAGGATAGAAGGAACAAAATACACTTCTACTTTTATCATCACCAGCTGTAAATACCTGCATTCCCCATGAAATAATAATTAAGCATCAGCTCTTTGGAAAAACTCAGCATTGTGCCATTCCTGGAATTACATGAGGACCACAGCAACTAGGGGTTAGCGTTGCCCCTTTTCGACGAAGCATGTTGCCACACCGTGCGGCTTCATACACTCGCTGATGACAAGGTCAGCCTTAATAGGGACAAACTGCATTGACCAGCAGAATGGCGATGCATCGTTATTAATGTATTCGCTCAGTTCCAGGAGGAACAACCGCGTAAAAGAAATTCATAAAAAAAAAAAAAATCCACCGGATTTCCATTACGTGGAATATAAGGATTTACAAAAACAGACATGTCCATAAAGTGAGAAATCCACACTGAAGGGGTTTTCTTTATTATGTTGTACCATGTTGAATCCCAGCTGTGAGTAACGTACACACTGTTAGGATTACATTCAGCTAGATCGAGCAGTCGCCACGAGATCGCTTGTATACTTCCGATCACGTGTCGAATAGCTACTTTTCCTACATCCCTCAATGAACTGCGAGTATATAAATCACATAGAAAAGAAAAAGAAAAAACACCCAAATTATAACCAGGCAGAAAAGACAAAAATTAGACAAAAAGAGGTTCAAATGCAATAATGATTCGAGCCAAATGTGCCAGCTTGGTAGCAAACTCACAACCAATGCCTTTCCACCATTTTTTCTTGCAGTCACTGGCAATATCCTGATAAACTCCTACGTGGCTGCTCACGCTTCACTGCCCATTTTCAGTATTGATTTTAATAATGAAACTCCCTTAAAATAAATGGTATTTTCCGACATGTTTACTAGAGTAGAAGGAAGCACCTGTACGGCAGCTCCGCGGGTTGGGAAAACTTCCACCGAAGGTTAAAAGCTCAAATGACGGAAATCGAAAATGCATCGATAACATTCAATATATGTGGCTTACGCTAAAGAAAAATTAGGGTCACCATATCATTTTCCACCGATGACTTCACTCCTATCGGATACTAATAAGATACCAATGATGAATGGGCTTAAAAAAAGTTGCAAGGAAAAAACTATCATTTTTAATGTCTAGGGTTTATGACTCAATGACTCCTACATTTTTCCTATTAAAGGCAGTCAACTGCCTGTGACAGAAGTGACATCTGGGTAGAGAAAATTAGTCACTAGACATCTCCAGGTCTGGAGAAAATAAGAACAAAAACTGGGAGTGATGTAAAATTAGGAGCACATTAGGCTTTATTCACACTTCTGTGTCGGGGGATACTGACAGCGGCCTTCACCGACAGCATTGTACATTATATTCTATGGGGTTATTCACATGTTTGGGGGCTGTTTTCACAGACAAAAAGGTGAGAAATTTCTTACTTGGACTCGTTTTGCAGACAGAACTTGCCCAATCAAGTGAATAGGTCAGTAGAAAAAAAAAATATGAACAGCATGTAGATTGCACCCATGTACTGTCCATTTTTTTAGTGATTATTTGCCAAGAGAGGCTTAGGAAAGAACCAAATTTAATTTTTTGTGGTATATGAGAAAGCCATGCCACATTGATGGTAAAAACTGACAAAACAGATAAAAGTTGGATCCATCACAAGGAAGGAAATTGCTTTACCGACGATAAATTTTAAAAAAAAATATATATATATATATATATATATAGGTATATGATTTTGGTGAACTGAATCGGTCAATCATGTCTAAGGAGATACCATAAAACATGAATGAAAAACTAAAGCCAGCAGTTTTAAATGGATCCCCAAACATTCTGTGTTAGGCAATGGTCACATGTTGCGTTTTTGCTGCATTTTTCTTTAAATGAAAATTAAAAGATGCATTTTACAGTATCGGAAGAAGCTATAAGTTTATTAGTGAGAAAAGCTGATACAGCAATAGGTGAAACTCAATATATTTTTGTGATTTTCTCTAGTTTAAGCTAAAATGTCCTGGTCTCCTCACCGGAGAATGGCAGTAGGGATTACTATAGTTATGGGGTAACAGTGCCTGACCAATGTGTGAAAGTGAACAATAGAGGGGAACTCAATGGCCCTGATGAATGTGGAAAATTAAACAATGTCCATCCTACAAAATGCACTGCCAATGTCTTTGGTAAACTATTCCAGGTCAATTCACCTCTCCCGCTGATAAGAAACTTATAATTGTATATTTTCTATTCGCCACGACAGCACCCACTAGAGAGAGGGGATCCGCCCCTAGGAACAGGAAACCTACAGAGAGATAAAAGGGGCGGCCCCCCTCGCTCCTCAGTTGGTTTCCTGTTCCTAGATGGAGACCCACAGAGAAGACTCTATGGATAGGAAGAGGAAGACCTGCCTGGACTACCGCCTGTACGACTCTGCTGAGCGGCAGGGGTTCCAGAAGCAGGTAGACAGAGTCGGGGGAATGATCCTGCGGGCTCCCCCCTCATCTGGTGCGGCTGACAGGCAGCCTGAAGTTATCCAACGGTCTCCCTGCTGGGACACCGTTGTGGAGACGCCGACAGTGCGGGTACCTGGTGCGACGTCCTCCGGTGTGCGTCTGGGCAGCGGTGAGACGGTTCCACGATACGAGGCCCTCCTGTCCCTCCAAGGTAAGAGGTGACATGGTGGGATGCAGCAGGCAGCGGCGTCTCCCGGCATACAGGACGCGGGCGCATGCGCAGTAGCGTCCGCGTCCCGGAAATGGAGAGGAACTTCCGGGGCACGGTGTTGGAGGTCATTTCCGGGGGAACCGCCATATTGGATTCCCCCATGTGGTGCCATTACTCTAAACGCCGGATCTGTAAGTAAAAAAAAAAAAAAAGTGGAGACAAAGCAAGGGGTGTGTACATTACTACACTATAAAGTGTAGTCAGTTAAGGCAGTCAGTGTGCCATTATGTCGTCCCAAGAGGAGGTCAGGGTGCACCGTATGGAAGAGCCATTAGTCCCTAGTGGTGAAGCCAGGAAAAGGAATAGTGGACACTCTAAAATAAGTGACTCCACTGATAAAATCAGGAAGAAAATCCTCCAAGCTAAGGCATCTCCGCAGCCGGTATAAATATTACGCTGGGTGAGTGCGTATATAGCTTCACTGAAGCTTATATTGATTCCTTTGCTTATATTATTTCTAGGCAAAGAGGACGGGGAAGAGTAAGCACAAAATGTGCCATATGTACCGAACCCCTGCCTGACTCCTATCTTAAAAGTCTGTGTCAGGCATGTATAGACAACACCTTACGGCAGGAGGAATCGGTTAAAATGAATGAGATACGTCTCATAATTCGGGAAGAACTCCAGTCGTTGGGAGGTGGTTCTACTTCTTCAGTAAATATGGAGAAACGAAGGAGGAAAACATCCTCTCCTAGAGCTGACACATCAGCGGAGAGTGGGGAGGTCGACTCTGATATTTCTCAGCAATCTAATTCCTCAGAGGAAGAGGACTTCGTCTGTTTTCCAACTGAGGGCATAAACAACCTAGTAAAATCAGTGAGAAATACGATGGGGGTGTCTGAATCAAAAGAACCCCAGACGCCACAAGAAGTTATGTTCGCTGGTCTTTCTCAGAAGAAAGGCCACGTATTTCCAATAAATCAGGCCATAAAAGATCTCGTTAAAAAAGAATGGAGTAGAGGTCAAAAGGGGTTGGTCCCAATATCCTGTAAGAGGCGCTACCCCTTTGATGATGAGGATTTGAATACCTGGGCCAAGATACCAAAAGTCGATGCGGCAGTTGCGTGTACATCTCGCCGTTTCTCCTTACCAGTAGAGGATGCAGGTTCCTTATCAGATCCTATGGACCGGAAATCAGACGCACTCCTTAAAAAATCGTGGGAGGCCTGTGTCACGGCATTCAAGCCGGCTCTTTCAGCCACATGTACTGGCAGATCAATGCTAGTCTGGCTGGATCAGCTGGATCAGAAGATTAAAAGTGGCGTATCTAGAGAAAAATTAAGGGCATCTATCCCTTTGATTAAAGGTGCTGCGGCTTTTATTTCAGATGCCTCAATTGATTCCCTCCGCCTGGCGGCCAGGACAGCTAATCTCGCTAATACGGCTCGGCGGGCTTTATGGTTAAAAAACTGGAAGGGGGATGCCCAGTCAAGATCCAAATTATGTTCCATACCCTGTCAGGGTGAGTACCTGTTTGGCACAGTCCTTGATGATATTCTCACTAAGGCGGGCGAGAGGAAGAAAGGATTCCCTAATCCCTTTATTCCGTCTTACAGAAGGGCGTTCAGGAAGCCACCATTCGGAAGAAAGGGAGGCTTCAGAGACAGGTGGAATAATAAGGATTTCAAACAAAAAGGAAATCTGTTTAATAAACGCCCCTTCAAGCCAACCGATAAATTCCATCAGTGATATTTCTCCGGTGGGGGGAAGACTAAAACAATTCAGTCATCAATGGAAAGAAATAACAACTAATCAATGGGCTATTAAATTAACATCCTCAGGCCTCACACTAGACTTTATTAAAACTCCTCCGGATTCTTTCCTTCTTACCACCTTAAGATCCAAGCCTCAGCAAGAGGCACTTGAAACCGAGGTTAAAACCCTCCTACGCAAACATGTCCTAGTAGAGGTTCCATCTTCTCAGATAGGGAGAGGTTTTTACTCTCCCTTGTTCCTGATTAGTAAGCCGGATGGCTCTTTCAGAACTATAATCAATTTGAGGAAGCTGAATTCCTTTATAAAACCTAAAACATTCAAAATGGAATCCATTCGTTCAGCTATAAAAAATCTATTTCCAAATTGTTACATGGTAGTATTGGATCTAAAAGATGCTTACTACCATATTCCCATTCATAATTCACACCAACAATTTCTTCGGGTAGCAGTTTGTATAGAGGGGCAAATTCGTCATCTACAATATAGAGCAATGCCCTTCGGGTTATCTATGGCCCCAAGGATTTTTACTAAGTTACTATCAGAAGTAATGTCCTTTTTACGGGTAAAGGATACTTTGGTCATTCCATATCTAGATGACCTGTTGATTGTAGGAAAGAGCCCCCTACAGTGTGAGCAGAGATTACGGGAAGTAGTCATATCCTTACAATCCCTGGGTTGGCTAGTTAATTGGGAAAAATCTAGACTTCAGCCTGTAACGTGTCAAAGATTCCTTGGGCTCCTTCTGGATTCCGTTGACCAGATTTGTAAACTGCCTGAGGATAAGAAATTCTCCATAGTTGATAAGGTGTCCTCAGCAATAAAAAGACGTAGTATGTCACTAAGACAGGTCATGTCATTGCTAGGCTCTCTAACATCGTGCATTCCTGCGGTACAGTGGGCACAGTTCCATACTAGGCAGCTACAAAAATTTGTATTGGAGGAGGACATTAAGAATAGAGGATGTCTGGATAGAACAGTTTTTCTAACAAGGGAGGACAAGCCAGACATACTCGATGCCCTCCAGACGCCATGGACATTCGATCTGGCCTATGCTTTCCCTCCATGGAATCTATTACCTATAGTAATAAGAAAAATAAGGGAGGAGGGCGCAAAAGTTCTGTTGATAGCCCCATTTTGGCCCAAGAGGCCATGGTTCTCATGGCTGAGGGCGATGTCAGTGTCAGATCCATGGATTCTGCCTCAGTCCAAGGACCTGCTCTCTCAGGGTCCATTCCTCCATCCTCAGGCAAAGGGCATGAACTTAACTGCCTGGAGTTTGAGAGGCGGTTACTAAATCTCAGGGGGTTTTCTAATGGGTTAATCGATACTCTTATGAAGAGCAGAAAACCTTCAACTACCAGGATTTATGTTAGAATTTGGAGGAAATTCCTTCAATTTCATACTACACAATTTTCCTCTGAGATTCCTATATTTCAAATATTAGAATTTCTACAAAAAGGGCTGGAATTAGGGCTCTCCGTGAGCACTCTGAAGGTGCAGGTTTCAGCATTAGGAGCTCTTTTTAATCATGACATTGCAGGAAATAAATGGATATCCTGGTTTATATCCGCTTGTGAAAGATCAAAACCAATTAACATTCCTCGGGTTCCTCAGTGGGATCTTTCGATAGTTTTGAATGCATTAACACAACCACCTTTTGAGCCTCTCCATACAGCCTCACTAAAGAACATTTCTTTGAAGACTGTTTTGCTAGTGGCATTAGTCTCTGCCAGAAGAGTGAGCGATCTCCATGCATTATCTATAGATCCTCCCTTTTTAACGGTAACATCAGATAGGATACTTTTAAAAACAGATCCTTGTTATCTCCCTAAGGTGGCTTCTACCTTTCATAGATCCCAGGAGATCTTGTTACCCACCTTTTATGAGAACCACTCAACTCCAGAAGAAGAAAGACTTCACACCCTAGATGTAAAAAGGTCTGTCCTAGCCTATTTAGAGAGAACTAGGGACTGGAGGAAGAGTAGGGCTCTCTTTGTGTCTTTCCAGGGTAAAACCAAGGGTGCCGGAGTCACAAAGAACACATTATCTCGCTGGATCAGAGAGGCCATAATCTTGGCGTATAAAGCTGGAGGGAAAGATCCTCCAATGCATGTGGGAGCGCACTCTACAAGAGCCTTGTCGACTTCCTGGGCAGAAAGGGCGAATGTGCCAATAGACCTTATGTAAGGCTGCAACTTGGTCTTCACCAAATACCTTCTATAAACATTATAGATTAGATCTATCCTCTGCTTCTGATCTAACTTTTGGTGTATCGGTCCTTGACTCAGTAAACCCACCCAGTCTATAGTCTCTGCAATTCTCTCTAGTGGGTGCTGTCGTGGCGAATAGAAAATACCGGATTACGTACCGGTAATGCTCTTTTATAGAGCCCACGACAGCACCCGTTCACATCCCTCCCTTTTCTGTATATAGTTGCACATGGTGCTTGTTTGGTGAGGTGTAAATATTAGAAAGATATAATATGAGGTTGTAAATATGTGTATATATGTATATACCTGAACCTGTTAACTAAAACTTGGCGGCGGTTCCTCCTATTCTCTGTAAAACAACTGAGGAGCGAGGGGGGGCCGCCCCTTTTATCTCTCTGTAGGTTTCCTGTTCCTAGGGGCGGATCCCCTCTCTCTAGTGGGTGCTGTCGTGCGCTCTATAAAAGAGCATTACCGGTACGTAATCCGGTTTTTTTGATTCACTTTATTGTTCAGAATAGTCACTATTTTTTCAGAAATAAAAAAATCTTTGTCCACTAAATAATTTGATCGATTTGCCTCTTTTTTTTTTTTTTAAAGTTTGAAGGTGTCACATTGCGTTGGTGGCCTAACACCTTGCATTGTTCATGCTTCTATGGTGGAAGCAAAGCTGAATTTTTGGGATCATGAAAAACACAGCAAAATAACATGGCAAAAATCGGCTATTTGTAAGCAGTTTATTTACTGCCTAAGAAGCAGATATTGCCCGCAGAAAAAAAAAGCAACATTTGAATAAAGCCTTAAGAAGGATTCAGGTTCGTTTTTTGGTCACCAGTGTGCTAGACTCAATTTTCACCCATGTTTGATACATTTTTACTATCTGTTTTTCATGTTAAAAAAATAAATAAACAAATACAAATATTCCAAGCTTCTACCCATTTGGCATGGAGCACATAACGTCAGAGGCTCTGCTGATGTTAGGTAAGAAGCACTGAAAAACGGAATTCAGGTGCATCCGTTGGCAATCCTTTGACATTATCCTGTCTGATTTTTTTTTTGTCAAAAACATGGAAAAAGTAAGTTGGATTTGATAGTTAGATTTAAAAAAAAAAAAAAAAAAAAAAATTTTTTTCTCCAGCTTTACCATTATGTATACGCTATTATATTCTGCTTACACACGTTATATGGTTTTCTGTCGGATTGCCTGATTCTTAACTCAATGCCAGCAGCACTATTCTTCCCATAGAATCGGCTTTTACTTTTCTAAATGGAGCCTCTGATGACAGAATGAACACGATAAAACTCCTCAAAATGTTGCAAAATTTATGTACAACTCAAAAGTTGAACAAAAAAAAAATATGGTAACATTAAAAAAAATAAAATAAACGTATGCCATTTAGAAAAGCGGGTGAAGCTCTTACAAAACAGGGTGTGTAAACACAAGCTCGACATATTCATAATTTATGCCATGGATGAAATATTTCCCAATCCCTGGCTGGCATACATTACTGGCGGTGGAGCATGGCAGTTGAAAAATGCAACAAGTTCATTCAGGGAGCTCACATGTCAATAATTTTTGTGCATCTAAATCCAATCTTAATGAATCAGGTTCAATGTTTTTAGTTTGGCACCATTTCATTCAACCAAGACCTGTTCTTGGATTATTCTGGGCCTTGGCATTCTTGGATCATTCTGGGCACTAGCAGCGAGACCCTCAATGTATCACCTATTTGAGGGGTACGACAACAGCATTTAATCTTAATTATCCAGATGTCTATTTTCAGCAAACCAGCAGGAATAGACTTATCAATATGTTGACTTTTGAATATATGTTTTTCTTTATTTGGTTGGTCAAGAGTCTGAAACATTGACTCTTCTTGTAGGTTATATCTTATATCAGCTCCTATTTCTTATTGTACTGTTATATTTGCAAAACAGGGATGCAGGGTCACTGAACAATGAGGTTTGCTGATATGTTGAATACACATTATACCAGGACATGCAGTTTGTTGACTTGCAAACATTGAAGGATAAACTAAACAAACAATGCAAGTTAATCTCATCACCCCTTACCCTTGACCTGTGAATAATGGCTTGAAGAACAGTTGTGAACTATAAAAAGATATGCCTCTGTAACAAGATATATACAGTATCAAGGACATCCAAAGATCCAGTGTTTCTGCACAAAACCACAGCCAGGAACACACTACAGGATAGCTGCCAGATCATGGCTCCATCACGAGTGACACAGATTTAACATTCTACAGGATGCCTGCTTAGGGGACCATGGCCCCGGCTGAAAGACTAAAGATCTGTTCCACTGACCATCACTTGAACCCATGGATATGTTTTGGGTAGTCAGGATTTGGACCCATCAGTTACCTGAGCCCCATGGATAAGTTTGGGACAGCCAGGAATGGGACCCCCCGGTCACCTAGTTCCATAGAGAGGTTCTGAGAATCCAGTTTGTGACCATCCAGTCACCTAGCCTTGTACCTCCTCTCTGTGCATGCCACAGTTGAGGGTAGTCGGCCCTGGAAGCTCTGAAGTCACAGCTGCTCTTATGCCGACGAGTCAGTAGAAGGGTGAGACACTAATTTTCACCATCTTGGGTATTTGCTGGGACTGTTCTATATGCTATTTGTTTGTTTTGCAGTTCAATAAAAGTATTGCCACACTGTCTTACCCTCACCCTGTGTTGTCTCAGTAGTATTATGCCAACGGTAAAAGGAGAGCGAGCGATCAGTGGGATGATCCCTGATCTCAGCTAGTGGACTAGAGCACCCGCTGACCCCCCATGTCTCCACAGCAGGGGGATAGGTGATAATTTGTGTTTTTATTTTACTTACTTTAAATAGGAACGTTCTGTAAAAATAGACTACAGACAAGCCTCCAGTTAGCAGAGCGTTAAGGCAAACACGTCATAGGACATCAACTGTTCTGCTGCAAAAATAGGTATAAGGAAAATGACAATGCCAGGAAGAGGGTTGGAAGACGCGGTGACAATCTGCAGCTTTCTGTTCTATCTAATGAACAGCGCAGTCTGCCTCCATACACCGGGGTCTGCGGGATGTCATTTCTCAAGGTGACATCAATTACACAGCACGTTTAGCGATAATATGCAGATAGTCTTTCACCACTGTATCGGCATGTGAGTTTTATCGTGTTCTTCCCTCGGATATCATTTAGAAGAGTAGATGCTGATAAACTGTGATCTGATACTTTCCCAGAAACAAATAGGAGCATCTGTTATGCCCAGATCTTGCAGGAAACGCTGGCACATGCTGATTCTTTTACCAGGTGCCACCATGTTTACCCTAAGGAAATACAGACTTTTAAAGGAAACCAGATTCATGCTGCCAGAGCCAAGGGTATCATGAATCAGACTCTGGCTGAGCAACTGCGGGTGGGTAGGTTTTACTCTGAAACGCAAAAGCCGGGTACTATGACCGATTCCGCTGACGCCGGGGGACCTAGACCGATTCCGCTGACGCCGGGGACCTAGACCGATTCCGCTGATGCCGGGGACCTAGACCGATTCCGCTGACGCCGGGGACCTAGACCGATTCCGCTGACGCCGGGGACCTAGACCGATTCCGCTGACGCCGGGGGGACTATGACCGATTCTGCGGACGCCGGGGGGACTATGACCGATTCCGCTGACCCCGGGGACTACAACCGATTCCGCTGACCCTGGGGACAATGACAGATTCTGCTGACGCCGGGGACTATGAGCAATTCTGCTGACGCCAGGGACTATGACGGATTCCGCTGACGCAGGGAGGACTACGACCGATTCTGCTGACCCCGGGGACTAAGACCGATTCCGCTGACGCCAGGGACTATGACGGATTCCGCTGACGCTGGGAGGACTACGACCGATTCTGCTGACCCCGGGGACTATGACCGATTCTAAGTATTTGCACCAGTTTTCTGCCATAAAACATCTTTATAAATCGCAAACATTTATCAACTTTTGGCCTTTTTACAAGGGGTGGCAAGTCTCAATGAATACTCCATTACGCCTCTACATTAAGACTGGCGTGTACAAAGCTAGTCTTAATGAACCGGTCTCTTCATGTCTCAGACGACTAGTCCAAGGCTGTACCTTGACAGGCTTTTCTCTCTCTCCCATTTGATTGGCAGGTAAAACAAACAAAAAATAGACAACAAGATGTTCCCATCTTACAATGGAATGTGCAATTAGAAAAAATAGAGAAAAGGACACAGGGCTAGAACAGTTTTAATAATTTAGGGGGGCCTCAAAGATTGGACACCCATTAAAGAAAAAGCGAGCAATAGACAAAAAAAACAAAAAAAAAAACTCCAGCACTATGTGGCACAAAGTCAAAGTTTTTTTCCTAGCCTTCAGTATTGTACTTGGTTTGCCGCTAGCAATTTGCCCACATTACGCCCATTCATAGGCTGAGAAGAAGATCTAGGATCGCTGCTGATCACTGGCAGGTAAACCCACATTAACTGTTTGTTTTTGCTGTGATTTTATCATTAGTTGCACCGGGAAGACAGGTTAAACCTGTAGAAAAAGATGCCGCCCTCTGGCAATAAACGCCCCGGAATTGCTCCATTCCGAAGGTCGGACGCTTTTTAATGTTAGGACTAACCTAAAAGTCCTGGATCCGGGCCCAGATCTAGAGGGCAGCAGTTGTGTGGACTGAGGCCTAGATTATGTAATCAGTTTTATTATCCTATGAACTTTAGTTATGTTTTTTTTGTATTGTCCCTATCGCTCGCATTATTAGCCCACAGCTGACTTCACAATTCTGCATGGTTCAGAGCTGACACTAAGGTTGTGCCCCTGATCAGTTTTCGCTTCGGATTTACCCAACTATAGTCAATATTAACAAGTATTGATCAGAGGTGGTCCGGCTGCTGGGACTGCAAAATGGAGTGGCAGTGCGCTTACTCAAACTCATTCACATAGATGTTCTATTAATTTTTTATTTACAGATAGAACATGCATCCATTGTAATCTATGGAGCGGTTAACATGTCAATGTTGCTTTGTGAACCGAGGGTCTGCAAAAAAAATAAAAATCCGGACGCGTCCATTTTTGATCCAAGCCACATATCGGAATAACCCATAGATGTCTATGGGCCTGTGAAAAGAACATTTATGCATGCCGCATGCTGTGCATTTTTACCCTTGCAAATATGTAAGGGAAATTTTGCAATATATATTTTAATTTTTTGCCTGCAGGAAAATCACTGATGACAAAAACGGACACATTGACCAAACACCAATGACAACCTGATCCAATCGCACTAATATAAATCGATCTAGTTTTGACTTTTCCAAGTGCAAGGGAATAAAATAAGATATCGGAACTAGGCCTAAAGTAGTATTAAGATGCCTTTATTAGGTTTTTTAAAAAAAGTCTGCTGACACCCATCATGTACACAGCCTCGCTGACAGACCTGTCCTTACTTCACCTTCTGCTCAGGTACAAGATAATTAAACAGGAAACCTGATGAGCTGAAAAAGAATCTACGCGGGTAAAATCCTCTGCGATAACAGGGGGCCAAGTGCTGTCATAAGGGTCGCCAAGAAAGGAAGGAAAAACCACTGCTATCCAGAATTACAGGACACTTCCTACTGTATTAAAGTGATGGACAAATCCAAAATCTAATGAATATACATCTTTACAATCACATGAGCCCACAGTCACGATTCCCCTGTGTTTCCTATGTAGGGGGTAATGTGCACAGTGGGCTCACGTGCTGACCAGACTCCTCCGCTACTCTCAATTTTCTTCCATTGCCAGTTGAGTCTAGCTGACACGTGACCGAAAAAAAAAACAACTGCATACGTGCTGGCATATGATTGCCCACCTGCATGGGGAAAACAGGGGAATTGTGACTGTGTGTGTGCAATGCACACTACCACCAATCCCATTGATTTGCACTGCCGATTTTGCTATGATCCTTGGATCAAAATCCGGGAAACATCTCCGCAATTTTCCCTGGACCACGAAAAATCATGGACATGTGAATGACCCTGATACAAGCGCTATCTGTGAAAATCATGGATAGCACTCATGAGCGAAAACCAGACGGGTGAATTTGGCCTAAATTCCATAAATTTCTGACACAAAGTAACTTAATAAAGATTGAAAGAACTTGGGATAAGGTGTTATCTGAGCATGCTCATGCGCTAACCGAGTGTCTTCGGCGTGCTCGAAAAATATGTTTGACAGTTGCAACAAATGCACGGATTGCTGGTTTGTTAGGATATCCCTGAATGTGTGGCAGCTGCTGAACAGATTTGCGACATGCAGCCGTGGGGACTTGGAACATATTTTTCGAGGACGCTGAAGTCACTCGATTAGACCTTGAGCATGCTCACATAACACCTTATCCCAGCACGTTCGCTCATCAGTATTGATGCACACTAAGACTACATTGTCTCAAAACATCAAAATTTAAAGGACAGCATGAAGCACTATGATAAGTTTGGGGCAAAAACTAAAACTATTGACTAAAAGGTAGTCTTAACCATGCCCCATGGGTCTGCAGAGGCAGCCGATTTCTCACTTTAACGAAAATTTTCTAAGCTGAACAGTTGTGAAAAGAAATCATCAACATCATCATCATAATAAAACACGACTTTGAATAAATCAGGTCTGTGTTACATGTATTTTTTTTTTTTTTATTATTTATTACAACCTTTATTTAAAAAAAATAGTAATCTTGTACTTTCCACACAGGCCACAGACTTTTTGAGTCTCCTACTTCCTGTACTTTCAGGAATGGATCACAAGAGTTTCCTTATCCATAGAGGAAGGATTACACTGACAGCTGCACACAGTGGATAACACAGGATCCACCAATCACAACTGGTGATGTCACAGCTCCCCTGCCCCCCCTCCGTACACAGTGATGTTTGCAAAGGCTCATTAGATGCTTCAATACAAAAATCAGAGGGTGGGTTCATGTACATGTGTTGTTTCCTGAAACTACAGGAAGTTAGAGCCTGAATTGCTCTAGTGGACAGTGTGAAAATTGCAAGATTTAAAAATTTTATTTTATGATATGGAAAAATGGCAAAATTTGAAGAAAAAAATACAGTCAACCTAAAAATTTGATCTAAGCAATAGGTTATTTTTTGACGATTGCTACCCTTTAAACTTGGAAAATCTGTGTGACGGGAGGACAGACAAGAGCGGATGCAGCAAGTACCTATTAATGAGCCAAGTAGCCAGTATACAGCAGTAGTGACAACGCAGCCGCGCACTACACCCAGGACACGCTGTAATGTGCTGCTTTTGGCAGTGCTGACGCTATATGTATCTCGCACTACACGCTGGCAGGGGCTGGGACCAGGACTACACCTACACAAGACTAATCTCTCCACTATACAGCAGTTTAACGCTCGGGAGTCCAGTGGCAGCTTAGGAGGAAATGCCTAAATCTGCTAGGGTGTAGGATTATTTTACTGCACCTTTATCACTGCGGCCTGCACACAGAAATCAGACAAACGATGTATAGATATTAGCTGGCAGATCAGACAGAACGGATAAAAAACAAACAACATATGGGGAGAAGAGCAATCTGTGAAAATGCTGGAGGACACAGTGTTTCATGTCAAATAATAGCACAATTAAAAATAGCTGCTTATGTCTCCTGAAGGGGGTTTATGGACATTTTAAATATTTCTCAGTGGAAGGAAATGATGCAAAATAAAAATAAATTCTCACACCCGGAATCGCAGCCTCTCATCCGCACTTAGAGCCTGTGCACATGTTGCAGATTTATTGCATTTTTTCCTGTGCAGATTTGTCCCACAATCTGAAGGGTTTCCTGATGCCTGCAAAATGAATGGGAATCCTGGAGTCTCGTGCACCCGACGCTTATTATTCACTTGTAGATCTGCATCATGACAATTCTTTCAGCGTTTTTGTTGCAGATTTCACCCATACTACTGAGTGGGGGAAAATCTGCATCAAAACACATGAATAAAAAAAACGCACCTATTCCTGCTTGTTTCCTGCCAAGAGATGCGTACACTTCGACACCAAATGCCAGTAGGAATAAAGTCCATTTCCTTCCAACAGCCGGGCTGTTAGCGTTCTAAAGCCGGGCGGACGCCGCACTATTAACCTGCAGATTAAGGTGGGACATGAAAGGTTCCCTTTCACAGCTGAAGCATTAGTGGATGAAATTTAATGAAAACTTATGATCACTGCGCGTTAAGGACTCTGGGTGTTTTTTTTCCTGTAGCCTTCAATGAGGTTCCTGAAGAAAAGTTATAAAAATAATACATTTAGGCTATGTGCACACGTTGCGGATTAGGCTTAGGAATTTCTGGTGCGGATTCTGCCTCTCCTGGCAGAAAACGCACCTGCGGATTTGTTGCGTTTTGTGTGGCTCCGCAGCGTTTTTTGTGCGTTCTTGCTGCGGTTTTCTGGCGGATTTACTTCATTTTTTACCCCTGCGGTTTTCTGTAATGGAATGGGTACAAAAACGCTGCAGATTCACAAAAAAGAAGTGACATGCTACTTCTTTTAAAACGCAGCGTTTCCGCAGCGGATTTTCCGCAAAGTGTGCACAGCGTTTTTTCTCTCTCATTGATTTACATTGTACTGTAAATCAATTGAGGATCTGCAGCGTTTCTGCACATCAAAAAACACTGCGGATCCGCAGAGAATCCGTAACGTGTGCACAGACCCTTAGGCTATGTGCACACGTAGGAAATGTGGTGCAGAATTTTCTGCACTAAATCTGCATCTCCTGGCAGAATCCGCAGGTGCGTTTTTTATGCATGTTTTGTGCGTGTTTTGTGCAGATCTTAACATTGTGGATTTCTATAATGGAGGGGTGCAGAAACGCTGCAGAACTGCACAAAAGAAGTGATGTGCACTTCTTTGAAATCTGCAGCGTTTCTGCGCAGATTTTTCTGCACCATGTGCACAGCTTTTTTTTCTCACAATGATTTACATTGTACTGTAAATCACAGTGCAGTTCTGCAGCGTTTCTGCTGCAGAAAAATCTGCTGCAGTTCTGCACTAAATCTGCATCGTGTGCACATACCCTAAGGATATGTTCACACATTGCGGTTTTTACCGCGGAAACGCGGCGATTTTGCAGCTGCGGGTCCGCAGCAGCTTCCATAGAGTTTACAGTAACATGTAAACCCTATGGAAACCGCAAACCGCTGTGCACATGCTGCGGGAAAAACCGCGCGGGAACACAGCGGTTTACAACCCGCAGCATGTCAATTCTTTGTGCAGAATCGCAGCGATTCTGCACCCACAGGAATGCATTGATCCGCTTACTTCCCGCATGGGGCTGTGCCCACCATGCGGGAAGTAATGCGGATAATGTGCGGGTGGTACCCGGGGTGGAGGAGAGGAGACTCTCCTCCAGGCCCCGGGAACCATATTTGAGTAAAAAAAAAAAAAGAATTAAAATAAAAAATCATGATATACTCACCTCTGAAGTCTCGGAGCTGCACGCGGCCGTCAGGTCTCAGGTTTGCTGTGCGACCAGGACCTGCGGTGACGTCGCGGTCACATGACCGTGACGTCACGAAGGTCCTTCTCACACAGCATCTTTGGAACCGGACCGCCGCCTGCAGCGCCGAGGAGATCGGGACGTCAGAGGGTGAGTATATCATGATTTTATTATTTTTAACATTACTATTGATGCTGCATATTGCTGCATATGCAGCATCAATAGTAGGGGTAAAATCCCGCAGCGGAACCCGCAGGACAAACCGCGATAAATCTGCAGGGATAACCGCAGCGGGTTTGCCCTGCAGATTTATCAAATCCGCTGCGGGAGAACCCATAGGACAGGACGCAACGTGTGAACATAGCCTTATAGTTTTATATGCAGAATCCCAGCTTTTCCAAGAAACGCTGCTTAAAACCTGCACCAAAATGCATAAAAATAAGAAAAAAATGCATTCAAAGAATCAGCATCTCAGGATTGCTGATAAGAGCTTTACTAATCAATACTGAACTTTACAGTTTTGGCATGGACATGTCTGCAAAGCTCAGCCCCATGCTGGCCACAAAGCTAGTGACAGACGCTCTAAGCCACCCGGCTTCCAAACAGCAACTCTGCCTTATGTGATGATAGCCCCCTGACTGCCATACTGCTGAAAACGGGAACGGCCAGACAGCGCAGCTGGGGGGGAAAAAAACCTGTGCACTTTGGGGGTGAAATCCTACTGACAGATTACCTTTATGGCTGTGTGCACACGTTGCAGATTTTATTGCGGATCCACAGCGTTTTTTGGCATCAAATCTGCAATGTAGTGCAAAACCAATGTAAGTCTATGGGAACCGCACACTTGATGTGCACAACATGCTGCAGAAAAATCCGCACAGAAACGCAGCGTTTTATTTTCCGCAGCATGTCACTTCTTTTGTGCGGATCTGCAGCGTTTCTGCACCCATTGACTTCCATTGTGTCAGGCCAATCCGCTGCAAAAAAGCAGGTAAATCCGCAACGTGTGCACATACCCTAAAGGGCACGAAAAAAAAAATACGGTAGATAACTCCTAACAGGTCTATGGTGCAATTCATGTCTGGTTTTTTGGCAAACTGAGTGAGAATGGTCTGTGACAGCATGCATACGGTTTGCAAACTTGTGGTTGTGCACCTTTTGTCACGAATCCTAGGTCTTCAGACTTTTCCTTCCTGAATGGAAAACCCTTTCAAGGCTTTGTTCACACGTTGCTTTTTTTTTTTGTTTTTTAGTGCAAATTTTAAGCTGCGTTTTACAGTAACAGCAAAAGCTGTGAGATTTCAGAAATCTCATGCATATACACTGTTGTATGTGGCAAAACTGCAACATGTCACTTCTTTCAGCGTTTTTGCAGAGTTTTTTCACACATAGAAAGAAAGAAGTGTAAAAAAAAAACAGCAAAAAAACCCAAAAAAACAGGTATCAGTTTTTGCTGTGTTTTTGGTGCAAAAACCTAAGTAAGATGCACCATGTTTTGGGGGGAGGCACTAAACGGTCAACATGCACAACAACAAAAACGCAGAAAAAAAAATAATGCAACAAAAACAACACACAAAAAAGCAGGTTTTTCTGTAAGGAACTTCTTTCCTTCAAAGAGAGCAGGTTTTGATTGCAGACAAAGAAGGCAGCAAAAAGACAACATGTGAACATAGCCTGAAGCTCTGTTCACAAGTTCATTTGGAATCTGCTTGGAAGACAGCCAGTAGAAAAAATGGACATGTGAAAACAAGGCAAAAAAAAAAAAAAAAAACAACGTTTTCACTAGCGGTGTCACAACACCAGTGGTATTCAGGTATATGCAGAGAAAAAAAAAAACTGATGTTAATCGGATGACCATCCTGTATGATACTTTTCCTATAGAATGTGATACAAATTTTTTTTTTTTTTTTTTAAAAGACGGATCCAAAAAATGTTGCAGCTTTTGTTTGAGTTGTTGTGGCAGTTTTTCCTATTTCTGACAAAATGGGCTGAGCTGGGGCAGGACACACATGCGACAGAGTTGGAGTAAGATCTCTGGCATGGCATACAGAGGTGCACACTGCTCATCAGAAGAGCCTGATCTATTAAGAGGCATGTGCTTCTTAAAGGGGTTATCCAGGACTATATATTTATTTTCCCTACAAGCCTAAGAGTCAAAAGGCAGGTAGTAGATTCTACTGGCATCACGTCGACAGAGCAGTGGCTTCTCTTCCGCTCTGCTCTGTTGACAGGTAGTGACTGCCGAGGACATGCCGATTGGCAATCGGCTCCCTGCTGCTTAACTGCGGGGAGCCAGCGGTCAATCAGAATATTGTCACTACCCGTCAAAACCTGTCAAGAGCAGTCCGAAAGAGGAAAAGCTGCTCTGCTGACGTGGAGCAACTTTATGGCTGGCAGGAGCGCTCCTTGACCGCTGTGAGCTGGCGCTGCTTCTGTTAGCAACTACCTGCCTGTTGCCTTTAGGCCTATAGTAAAAATAACTCTAACAGTCCCCAAGTCCTGTACCTGAAGGTTTTAATTTCTGTTTGAT
This sequence comes from Ranitomeya imitator, assembly GCF_032444005.1. NCBI lineage: Eukaryota > Metazoa > Chordata > Amphibia > Anura > Dendrobatidae > Ranitomeya > Ranitomeya imitator. The sequence continues at coordinate 70,573,291 of NC_091283.1, read as the reverse complement.
GTGAACACACGCTTACATCACATTTCCATTGGCAGGCCGGGCACTATGGCTAACCCACAACGCAATGTAAACTGGAGCCAAGCACAAATGCCATGGCACATTAGGAGGTATTGATTTTTCATCTGCGGTACAATAGCAGGGCGTACCTGTCATGCACAGCACAGATTCCATTAGTAGGAAAACATCAATAAATAAAAGACGTGGACCTGGGAAGAAGAGAGAGGGGCCCCGATCAGACACACTAGTGCTGCTAATAACATCCACAAGGGTACGGAGAGCCACAGGTGCTTTATGACAGCACCTAATTAAAGGGAGAGGGTTCACAGTGACAGGCAAGAATGTGTAGAATGAAGAGGAAGCGATGGTACGCCAGTGGGAGACGGCGCTCCTGGGGAGACATCACATCTTACAGATTAGTGATGGGAGATCTGCAACATTCAGAGATGTCAGCGATTAAAGGTGTGAGAATAGGGATAGACAGCGGGATAGTGGACTGAGGAGGCTGCACAACAGAGGAGTGTGGAAAACTCAGAGAAAGGACGGTCATCATAAAGGGGCCCTCCGCCCTAGCACATAAAAAAAGACACTGCCCGCTGTCTCTCCTCATCAGATTGGCCTTTCTTTCTTCGGGTATGTGCACACGATGCAGATTTAGTGCAGAATTGGTGCAGAACTGCAGCAGATTTTTCTGCTGCAGAAACGCAGCAGAACTGCACTGTGATTTACAGTACAATGTAAATCAATGTGAAAAAAATAAAGCTGTGCACATGGTGCAGAAAAATCTGCGCAGAAACGCTGCAGATTTCAAAGAAGTGCACGTCGCTTCTTTTGTGCAGTTCTGCAGCGTTTCTGCGCAGATTTTTCTGCACCATGTGCACAGCTTTTTTCTTTTCACATTGATTTACATTGTACTGCACAGAAACTGCACAGAAACTGCACAGAAACTGCACAGAAACTGCACAGAAACTGCACAGAAACTGCACAGAAACTGCACAGAAACTGCAGATGCAGAGGAGAAAATTCTGCACCACATTTCCTACGTGTGCACATTGTTTCCAGAGAAGTATGAGGAGTGCGGTGGTGTCTGACCCATGACTCCATGGCTTTCCTGTATCCCGGAATAGCAAAGGCAGGAGAGGTGCAGTCAGTAGTAAGGCTACGTGCACACGTTCAGGATTTCTTGCAGAAATTTCCTGGGCAAAACCGTACATTTTCTGCAAGAAATCAGCATGCATTTTTACAGCGTTTTTGGTGCGCTTTTTTGCGGATTTTTCCGGAGGTTCCCAATGCAATAATATAGTGGGAAATCCGCAAAAAAATCCACAAAATTAATGAACATGCTGCGTTTTTTACTGTGATGCGTTTTTTTTCGGGGGGAAAAAACGCATCATGTGCACAAAAATTGCGGAATGCATTCTAAATGATGGGATGCATAATGTATGCGTTTTTTTCACGTTTTTATAGCGAAAAAACGTGAAAAATTTGCAACGTGTGCACACAGCCTTAGTGTCGCACTCCTCGCGCCATCCTGGAAGCCAGAGGAAAGGGGCACTAATCTGAGCAAACGGAGGGCACCAGGTAGGGTGACTAGGTATAAGAAAAGTATCCACAGTTCCCAGTCTGAGGATGGAGGGTTGCTTTAAATACAAAGGTTTGTCCTTCCTCATCTATCCATGGCATATCACTGGTTGGGAAGGGAACTACAGCCTACCTTTCCCTGCCTGGAAGCTGGCTGTACAGACAGAATATTAGGGGAGGTACTGCTACACCAGACAGTGTCCCCCTTACTCTCAGGATTAGTGAGGGTCCCAGAAGTTGGACCCCGAACAATCATATATAGATGCCACATCTTAGCAATATGCTATCAGATGAAACCAATTTAAAAAGTAATACATCATTATATACAATCCAGTTATAGGCCACCCTATGTGAAGTGCTGCAGCCCCCCACACAGACGGTGCTGTAAGGGGGGATGTAGAGATAAATTAATAAAAACGAGAAAGTGAAAGCATCTTAGTGACTCCTCATTGCTATAAGAGGAGGACGATGTTGTCAAGGAGTGTACACTTCACCATCAGACATTAGTCAGCTAAAAGCCGGCAGTGTAACGACACCAGAGAAGGAAGAAATTCAGCAGAACCACAGGCCGCCCATGACATTTCCCACACAAGGCCGTGTTCACATCTGTACCGCAGGCTCCATCACAGATTGAGTGAAAAGAGCCAGAACAATATGAGAATATATACTCAGCACACGATGCTACTATTGCTGTGTACGTCACTGACACATCGTACGGCAATGGATCTGCTGGGGTCAGTGGTGCTGGATCAGCCCCAGACATCTACTGTGCTAAGGACAGACCCGCCGAAAGAAGGAACTGAGCCGTAAGCTGCAGAACCCACCATAACTGAACACGGCTCACCCGTCATGGCTCCTGTGAGAATGGAAATCAGGACTGCGGCGCGATTACAGACGTAGTGTGTGCCTGGTGCCACAGCGTACACAGGCCAGGGTAATACAAGGGGTACGTAGTGTAGTGCAGGGGTCAGCAACATGTGGCAGGTCAACTGATGTACAACTACAACTCCCAGCATGCAGATGTCCATGCATGCATGCTCAAAGTTGTATTGTCACAAAAGCTGGACTGCCACGACAGGCTGACTCCTGGCATAGAGTAAACATGTAGACATGGGGTACAGAATATACACAGTCAACATGTGGTAGTTTCTGAGCAGACAACATGAAACGGGATCTGCAGTGTGATGTCTGCAGACTTAGCAGGGGTGCAGTATACACACCCTATACATGATGTATACAGCAGACGTGTCAGGGGTACAGTATACACACCCTATACATGATGTATACAGCAGACGTGTCAGGGGTACAGTATACACACCCTATACATGATGTATACAGCAGACGTGTCAGGGGTACAGTATACACACCCTATACATGATGTATACAGCAGACGTGTCATGCGTACAGTATACAAACCCTATACATGATGTATACAGCAGACTTAGCAGGGGTACAGTATACACACCCTATACATGATGTATACAGGAGATGTGTCATGGGTACAGTATACACACCCTATACATGATGTATACAGCAGACTTAGCAGGGGTACAGTATACACACCCTATACATGATGTATACAGGAGACGTGTCAGGGGTACAGTATACACACGCTATACATGATGTATACATGAGAGGAGTCAGGGATACGGTATACACACCCTATACATGATGTATACAGGAAACGTGTCATGCGTACAGTATACACAACCTATACATGATGTATACAGGAGATGTGTCATGGGTACAGTATACACACCCTATACATGATGTATACAGGAGATGTGTCATGGGTACAGTATACACACCCTATACATGATGTATACAGGAGACGTGTCAGGGGTACAGTATACACACCCTATACATGATGTATACAGGAGATGTGTCAGGGGTACAGTATACACACCCTATACATGATGTATACAGGAGACGTGTCAGGGGTACAGTATACACACGCTATACAAGATGTATACATGAGAGGAGTCAGGGGTACAGTATACACACCCTATACATGATGTATACAGGAAACGAGTCAGGAGTACAGTATACACACCCTATACATAATGTATACAGGAGATTTGTCAGGGTGCAGTTTATATATCCTATACATGATGTATATTGGAGACGTGTATAGGGTGGAGTATATACAGACTATAGATGACAGACACACAGCAAAGATGAGATGTGTCAAGGGGACAGTACATGTGTGTACATTATATACGTAGCATACAGCAAATGTATTATATAGATGTGCCAGTAAAGCACAATATACACAGGACATGTCGGCGGTGCACAGTGCAGTATATACAATATACAGCACAGTATATACGGGACACATATACAACATGGGATATACAGGACACACATACAGTACACAGCGCGGTATACACATGACACATACACGGTAAACAGCATGGTATACACAGGACATGTATACAGTACACATTGTGGTATACACAAGAAACATCCAAAGTACACAGCATGGTATATACAGCACGGTATATACAGCACATATAAGCAGGACACGACCAAAGTACATAGCGTGCTATACACAGGACACGTATACAGTATACAATACGGTATATACAGTACACAGCACAGTATATGCAGGACATGTATAAAGTATATACAGCATAGTATGGGTCATGTACACAGCACAGTAGATGCAGGATATGTATATAGTACATACAGCATTGTATGGGTCATGTACACAGCACAGTATACACAGGACATCTATACAGCACAGTATACACAGGACAACTATACAGTACAGTATGTGTCAAGTACACAGCACAGTACATACAGTATACAGCAATGTATATACAGCCCGGTACGTGACATGTGCACAGTACAGTATATACTGCACAGTATATACAGCTCAGTAAGTGTCATGGACACAGCACAGTATATAGCAAAAGACGGGTCATGTGCACAGTATATATCACAATATATACAGCCCAGTACGGGTCTTGTACACAGCACAGTATATACAGCCTAGTACAGGTCATATGCACAGTATATACAGCCCAGTTCGGGTCATGTACACAGCACAGTATACACAGGACATGTATACGGTATATACAGCCCCGTATATGTCATATGCACAGTATATACAGCCCAGCATGGGTCATGCACACATCACAGTACATACAGTATACAGCACATTACATACAGTCCTGTATGGGTCATGCACACAGCAAATTATATACAACCCAGTACAGGTCATATGCACAGTATATACAGCACAGCATGGGTCATGTACACAGCACAGTGCATACAGTATACAGCACAGTATATAGAGCCCAGTACGGGTCATGTACACAGCACAGTGCATACAGTATACAGCACAGTATATAGAGCCCAGTACGGGTCATGTACACAGCACAGTGCATACAGTATACAGCACAGTATATAGAGCCCAGTACGGGTCATGTGCACAGCACAGTGCATACAGTATACAGCACAGTATATAGAGCCCAGTACGGGTCATGTGCACAGCACAGTGCATACAGTATACAGCACAGTATATACAGCCCAGTACGGGTCATGTGCACAGCACAGTACATACAGTACGGGTCAATGTACACAGCACAATGCATACAGTATACCGCACAATATATACAGCCCAGCACGGGTCATGTACACAGCCCAGCACGGGTCATGTACACAGCCCAGCACGGGTCATGTACACAGCCCAGCACGGGTCATGTACACAGCCCAGCACGGGTCATGTACACAGCCCAGCACGGGTCATGTACACAGCCCAGCACGGGTCATGTACACAGCCCAGCACGGGTCATGTACACAGCCCAGCACGGGTCATGTACACAGCCCAGCACGGGTCATGTACACAGCCCAGCACGGGTCATGTACACAGCCCAGCACGGGTCATGTACACAGCGCAGCACGGGTCATGTACACAGCCCAGCACGGGTCATGTACACAGCCCAGCACGGGTCATGTACACAGCCCAGCACGGGTCATGTACACAGCCCAGCACGGGTCATGTACACAGCCCAGCACGGGTCATGTACACAGCCCAGCACGGGTCATGTACACAGCCCAGCACGGGTCATGTACACAGCCCAGCACGGGTCATGTACACAGCCCAGCACGGGTCATGTACACAGCCCAGCACGGGTCATGTACACAGCCCAGCACGGGTCATGTACACAGCCCAGCACGGATCATGTACACAGCCCAGCACGGGTCATGTACACAGCCCAGCACGGGTCATGTACACAGCCCAGCACGGGTCATGTACACAGCCCAGCACGGGTCATGTACACAGCCCAGCACGGGTCATGTACACAGCCCAGCACGGGTCATGTACACAGCCCAGCACGGGTCATGTACACAGCCCAGCACGGGTCATGTACACAGCCCAGTACGGGTCAATGTACACAGCACAGTACAGGTAATGTACACAGCCCAGCACGGGTCATGTACACAGCCCAGCACGGGTCATGTACACAGCACAGCACGGGTCATGTACACAGCACAGTATATATAGCCAGTACAGGTCATGTACACAGCACAGTATATACAGCCCAGCACGGGTCATGTACACAGCACAGTATATGCAGCCCAGTGTATACAGACAGTACGGGACATGTACACAGCACAGTATATACAGTATGGTCATGCACACAGAATATATACAGGCCATGTATACAGGCCATGTACACAGCCCAGTACATACAGCCCAGCAGGGGTCATGTACACAGCACAGTATAGACAGCCATGTACGGTACATGACCCCTACATGTACATGTACATGCACATGACCCCTACACAGTACACAGCACAGTAGGGGTCATGTACATGGCACAGTATATACAGCCCTTTTCGAGTACATGTACACAGTATACAGCACACAGCCCAGCAGGGGACATGTACACAGCACAGTATATACAGCCATGTACGGTACATGTACACAGTATACAGCACAGTAGGGGTCATGTACACAGCACAGTATATACAGCTATGTACGGTACATGTACACAGTATACAGCACAGTAGGGGTCATGTACACAGCACAGTATATACAGCTATGTACGGTACATGTACACAGTATACAGCACAGTAGGGGTCATGTACACAGCACAGTATATACAGCCATGTACGGTACATGTACACAGTATACAGCACAGTAGGGGTCATGTACACAGCACAGTATATACAGCCATGTACGGTACATGTACACAGTATACAGCACAGTAGGGGTCATGTACACAGCACAGTATAGACAGCCATGTACGGTACATGTACACAGTATACAGCACAGTAGGGGTCATGTACACAGCACAGTATAGACAGCCATGTACGGTACATGTACACAGTATACAGCACAGTAGGGGTCATGTACACAGCACAGTATAAACAGCCCTTTACCGTACATGTACACAGTATACAGCACACAGCACAGTAGGGGTCATGTACACAGCACAGTATATACAGCCATGTACGGTACATGTACACAGTATACAGCACAGTAGGGGTCATGTACACAGCACAGTATATACAGCTATGTACGGTACATGTACACAGTATACAGCACAGTAGGGGTCATGTACACAGCACAGTATATACAGCCATGTACGGTACATGTACACAGTATACAGCACAGTAGGGGTCATGTACACAGCACAGTATATACAGCCATGTACGGTACATGTACACAGTATACAGCACAGTAGGGGTCATGTACACAGCACAGTATATACAGCCATGTACGGTACATGTACACAGTATACAGCACACAGCACAGTAGGGGTCATGTACACAGCACAGTATACACAGCCCTTTACCGTACATGTACACAGTATACAGCACACAGCACAGTATATACAGCCATGTACGGTACATGTACACAGTATACAGCACAGTAGGGGTCATGTACACAGCACAGTATATACAGCCATGCACGGTACATGTACACAGTATACAGCACAGTATATACAGCCATGTACGGTACATGCACACAGTATACAGCACACAGCACAGTATATACAGCCATGCACGGTACATGCACACAGTACACAGCACAGTAGATAGCAGACGTGTCACTCACACAGCCGGGGAGCAGGTCAGGTTCACATCCTCGGGAGCATCGAAGAACTCCTCTGTGTCACTATCGGACGCCATGGTGGAGACAGCCCCCGGTTTGGGCTCCGGTGCACGCGGGGCGGAGAGGCCTCAGTGGGCGCTGCTCCCCGGGGAGAGGGACCCGCACAACATACAGGCTGCCGGCTGCCACTGACAGGCCGAGCCACCCCGGAGCGAAGGGCCCGGCACAGCCACAAACAAACACGGCCAGATATCGCGAGAGCGCAGCAGGGTAGTGTCTACCATGAAACGGCGCTGCTAGGTCACGTGCTCTGCAGATCACATGACCGGACTACAGCTACTACCAATCTACAGAGGGAAATGAATGGAGGAAGACGCTGGAGAGAGATACAGAGCTGCTGTCAGCGAGAGAGAGGGGACATGGGGGCGGTGTGTGAGGAGGAGAGGGGGACATGGGGGGCGGTGTGTGAGGAGGAGAGGGGGGAGTGGTGTGTGAGAGGGGGACATGGAGAGCGGTGTGTGAGAGGGGGGGACATGGAGAGCGGTGTGTGAGAGGGGGGGACATGGGGGGCGGTGTGTGAGGAGGAGAGGGGGGAGTGGTGTGTGAGAGGGGGACATGGAGAGCGGTGTGTGAGAGGGGGGTACATGGGGAGCGGTGTGTGAGGGGGACATGGGGAATGGTGTGTGAGGGGGGGGGACATGGAGAGCGGTGTGTGAGAGGGGGGGACATGGAGAGTGGTGTGTGAGGGGGACATGGGGAAGGGTGTGGAAGAGGGGGACATGGGGAGCGGTGTGTGAGGAAAGGGGGACATGGGGAGCGGTGTGTGAGGAGGAGAGGGGGGAGTGGTGTGTGAGAGGGGGACATGGAGAGCGGTGTGTGAGAGGGGGGGACATGGGGAGCGGTGTGTGAGGGGGACATGGGGAAGGGTGTGTGAGAGGGGGGGACATGGAGAGCGGTGTGTGAGAGGGGGGGACATGGAGAGTGGTGTGTGAGGGGGACATGGGGAAGGGTGTGGAAGAGGGGGACATGGGGAGCGGTGTGTGAGGAAAGGGGGACATGGGGAGCGGTGTGAGAGGGGGACATGGAGAGCGGTGTGTGAGAGGGGGGGACATGGGGAGCGGTGTGTGAGAGGGGGGGACATGGGGAGCGGTGTGTGAGGGGGACATGGGGAGCGGTGTGTGAGGGGGACATGGGGAATGGTGTGTGAGGGGGACATGGGGAATGGTGTGTGAGAGGGGGGGACATGGAGAGCGGTGTGTGACAGGGGGGGACATGGGGAGCGGTGTGTGAGGGGGACATGGGGAATGGTGTGTGAGGGGGGGGACATGGAGAGTGGTGTGTGAGGGGGACATGGGGAAGGGTGTGTGAGAGGGGGGACATGGAGAGTGGTGTGTGAGGGGGACATGGGGAAGGGTGTGGAAGAGGGGGACATGGGGAGCGGTGTGTGAGGAAAGGGGGACATGGGGAGCGGTGTGTGAGGAAAGGGGGACATGGGGGGTGGTGTGTGAGGAGGAGAGGGGGGAGTGGTGTGTGAGAGGGGGACATGGAGAGCGGTGTGTGAGAGGGGGGGACATGGGGAGCGGTGTGTGAGGAGGAGAGGGGGGAGTGGTGTGTGAGAGGGGGACATGGAGAGCGGTGTGTGAGAGGGGGGACATGGGGAGCGGTGTGTGAGGGGGACATGGGGAATGGTGTGTGAGAGGGGGGACATGGAGAGTGGTGTGTGAGGGGGACATGGGGAAGGGTGTGGAAGAGGGGGACATGGGGAGCGGTGTGTGAGGAAAGGGGGACATGGGGAGCGGTGTGTGAGGAGGAGAGGGGGGAGTGGTGTGTGAGAGGGGGACATGGAGAGCGGTGTGTGAGAGGGGGGGACATGGGGAGCGGTGTGTGAGGGGGACATGGGGAATGGTGTGTGAGAGGGGGGACATGGAGAGTGGTGTGTGAGGGGGACATGGGGAGCGGTGTGTGAGGAAAGGGGGACATTGGGAGCGGTGTGTGAGAAGGGGGACATGTGGAGCTGTGGGAGAGGGGGACATGGGGATCGGTGTGTGAGAAGGGGGACATGGGGAGCGGTGTGTGAGGAAAGGGGGACATGGGGAGCGGTGTGTGAGAAGGGGGACATGTGGAGCTGTGTGTGAGGGGGACATGGGGAAGGGTGTGGGAGAGGGGGACATGGGGATCGGTGTGTGAGAGGGGGGACATGGGGAAGGGTGTGGGAGAGGGGGACATGGAGAGTGGTGTGTGAGGGGAACATGGGGAAGGGTGTGTGAGAGGGGGGACATGGAGAGTGGTGTGTGAGGGGGACATGGGGAAGGGTGTGGAAGAGGGGGACATGGGGAGCGGTGTGTGAGGAAAGGGGGACATGGGGAGCGGTGTGTGAGGAAAGGGGGACATGGGGGGCGGTGTGTGAGGAGGAGAGGGGGGAGTGGTGTGTGAGAGGGGGACATGGAGAGCGGTGTGTGAGAGGGGGGGACATGGGGAGCGGTGTGTGAGGAGGAGAGGGGGGAGTGGTGTGTGAGAGGGGGACATGGAGAGCGGTGTGTGAGAGGGGGGACATGGGGAGCGGTGTGTGAGGAGGAGAGGGGGGAGTGGTGTGTGAGAGGGGGACATGGAGAGCGGTGTGTGAGAGGGGGGGACATGGGGAGCGGTGTGTGAGGGGGACATGGGGAATGGTGTGTGAGAGGGGGGACATGGAGAGTGGTGTGTGAGGGGGACATGGGGAGCGGTGTGTGAGGAAAGGGGGACATGGGGAGCGGTGTGTGAGAAGGGGGACATGTGGAGCTGTGGGAGAGGGGGACATGGGGGACATGGGGAGCGGTGTGTGAGGAAAGGGGGACATGGGGAGCGGTGTGTGAGAAGGGGGACATGTGGAGCTGTGTGTGAGGGGGACATGGGGAAGGGTGTGGGAGAGGGGGACATGGGGATCGGTGTGTGAGAGGGGGGACATGGGGAAGGGTGTGGGAGAGGGGGACATGGAGAGTGGTGTGTGAGGGGAACATGGGGAAGGGTGTGGGAGAGGGGGACATGGAGAGTGGTGTGTGAGGGGAACATGGGGAAGGGTGTGGGAGAGGGGGGACATGGGGGTGGTGTGTGAGGAGGAGAGGGGGACATGGGGAAGGGTGTGGGAGGAAAGGGGGACATGGGGAGCGGTGTGTGAGAGGGGGGACGGGGGGAGTGGTGTGGGAGAGGGGGACATGGGGAGCCGTGTGTGGAGGAGAGGGGGACATGGAGAAGGGCGGGCAGCACGGTGGCGCAGTGGTTAGCACAGCAGCCTTGCAGCGCTGGGGTCCTGGGTTCTAATCCCACCAAGGACAACATCGGCAAAGAGTTTGTATGTTCTCTCCGTGTTTGCGTGGGTTTCCTCCAGGCACTCCGGTTTCCTCCCACATTCCAAAAAGACATACTGATAGGGATTCTAGATTGTGAGCCCCATCGGGGACAGTGATGATAATGTGTGCAAAACTGTAAAGCGCTGCGGAATATGTTAGCGCTATATAAAAATAAAGATTATTTATTATTAAGGGTGGCCGAATAGTAGGTTTATGCACCACAGTAAGCCTTTGAAGGATCCTACACCTTGAGGTTCAAGGGACTCCAGAGGCACCAGCAACTTCAAATAATGTTCAGTTCTTTAAAACATATCAAATGTTTAGAAATTCTACTGTGCCTTATTATTTGGAACAGTGCATTTTGAGTTTTTATTCATTTTGGAGATTATACTGTTATCATTGGGAGGTTTCTTCAATAAAATTCGATGTATAATCTAACCGGTGATGACTTTTATTAGACTGACTGTCATTTGCACCGACCATTTAGGAAAATCCGAGAAAAATGTCATCTGCATAATAATTTGGAACGTAGTGTAGATGTAGACGCCGGTGTTCGGCCTGATAGGCTAACTGGAACTACTGTGGAACTCTCTACCACAACATATCAGACTTTCACCTACCATCGAAACCTTCAAAAAGAGCCTGAAGACCCACCTCTACCAGCAAGCCTACAACCTGCAGTAACCACCGATACACCAAACCGCTGCACGACCAGCTCTACCCTCGTCTACTGTATCCTCACCCATCCCTTGTAGATTGTGAGCCCTCGCGGGCAGGGTCCTCTCTCCTCCTGTACCAGTTATGACTTGTATTGTTCAAGATTATTGTACTTGTTTTTATTATGTATACCCCTCCTCACATGTAAAGCGCCATGGAATAAATGGCGCTATAATAATAAATAATAACTGTCAGCAAAGCACTGAGATGATAGATAATACATTGTGCAACATTGGTTGCACAGTATATTCTCGATGGGATGAAACGATTGCATGTTCTTGTCCCTTGTGGGGAAAAAGAAAAAATAATTGTTTTTAAGTGTTAAAGAAAAGAGATAAGAACTACCATAATGTCATGTTGTGCACACAGCCTTCTCTCCCTCCCCTGTGTGTAGCGGACAGAAGGATTTGCGGAATCCTACATCCACAGAAGATCGGTGGTTATTTGTTCCTTCAAGAACTGTACAAGAGTACCTCGCAGAATTGATGCTGTTGTGAAGGCAACGGATCGATCACACGAAATATTGATTGGATTTATCTTTTGTTCATTCACTTTGCATTTTGTTAAGTAGTGAAAATAAACAACACTATTTTTTAAAGCTTTATTTGCAGCATTTCTTTGCACATCTGCCTAAAATTTTTGCACAATAGTGTAGTACTTGAGATTGGAACTTGTCTTAGAGAAAAATTAAAATCCATAAAGACATGCCCAGAGAGGGGACATACCACCCTCACATTGAACATATGGGATTAATTATAACTGGGGAAGTGAGAGAGAGAGCTGATACTTCAACCTCCATGATGTATATAGCAGTCTATGTATTTTATGTGATGTCCGCGACCGAGTCTCGTGTCTACTGTATGATGTCCAGTGTTCAGGAAGGAGATAATGGAACTAGAGCGAGTACAAAGGAGTGCAACAAAATTAATAAAGGGGATGGGGAACTACAATACCTAGAGAGATTAGCAAAATTAGGATTATTTAGTCTAGAAAAAAGACTGAGGGGTTATCTAATAACCATGTATAAGTTTATAAGGGGACGATACAAATATCTCCCAGGATCTGTTTATAGCAAAGAACGTGACAGTCACAAGGGGGCATTCTCTGCATCTGGAGGAGAGAAGGGTTTTTCCACCAACATAGAAGAGGATTCTTTACTGTTAGGGCAGTGAGAATCTGGAATTGCTTGCCTGAGGAGGTGGTGATGGCGAACTCAGTCGAGGGGTTCAAGAGAGGCCTGGATGTCTTCCTGGAGCAGAACAATATTGTATCTTACAGTTATCAGGTTCTTTAGGAAGGCGTAGATCTGAGGATTTATTCTAACAGAATATAGACTGAACTGGATGGACAAATGTCTTTTTTCGGCCTTGTTAACTATGTTACTATGTATGTTACTGTCGGTAGCCTTGTGTTCTTTGGAAACACAATAAAATTGGCTCTACGTAAAAAAGCCCAAATAAATGGAACCAGGTGGAGGATCTAACCTCTTATTGACCACCAATATGCCTTTTTACTCACCTAAGATGTGATTAGCATCCCCCGACAGGTGAAAATGACAGTCAGGTGTACTCTATAGATGGCACCCTGCTGCATCAGCCACGATTTATATTAGCACCGACCATGGCCATTTAGACCCCTAAATACATGGTCAAGCTTTCTAGGGTCTGCAGGCTGTAGTGGCCTGTTTGTGTGTTAGCAATGGTAAAAATAAATGTTTTCATTCCTGTCATTCCTCTTTGCAATAGTGCCTGAAAAACACTTGAAGGGTTAATAAACTACCTGGTAGCAGTTTTGAATATGTTGAAGGGTGATGTCCCGATTCATTTTTGGATTCTTGGCAGCTATGGTTCCTGGGCCTTCTCCCTGCCGACAGATCCACCATCTTTGCTGTCAGTGGACGAGTTTTTTGCGGCATTGGCGCTGGTATATGGGGATCCTGATGGCATCTTCCTGGCTGAGTATCGACTCTGTAAAATCTTGCAGGGGGGCCGGCTGAGGAGTACTACTCAGAGTTTTGGAGATGGACCACTGACATACAGTGGAATGATACTGCTCTTAGGGGCTATGTCTGTCATCTAGGCTTCAGGATACTCTGGTGCATTTGGACGCTGCAGCTGTACAAAGCGTCCAATCCGCAGCGAATACTGATCATTGAGTTTACTTTGCCGACCAGTCTAGGCTCTAGGAGTTTGGGAGCTATCTGGTGTCAGTGACTTAGCTGCTGCTGGAGGTGGTTTGGATTTCTGGAGCCTTATCCCTTGCTGTGTGGTGCTTTACAGAAGAGCAAGTCGTTAAGTATAATTTCCCCTCTTTCTGTCTGTCTTGTCACTCTCCCTGTGTTGTACAACATCTCCATTGGTGAGGCTAGCGTCCTTGCCGACCAGTGCGCCAGCCAGGGAATAGTGAGGTGACAATCGGGGACTATAAATGTGACTGCAGCGGGGGAAGGACCCGCTTAGGGCGTTAGGGGAGTTTAGGTACAGGCTGAGGCTGGAGTTCAGGAGGTGCCCAATCCCTCGTTCCCTACAGTTAGGTCCTTCCTCGCCCCATTCCATCCCGTTGTTGCTATATGTTGTGTCGTCCGCTGAACTTAACCATGTTGGTTGTGACATGATGTTTATAAAAATGTTTTTTTTTTCATTGAAAAAAATAAAAATTGCTGCTAAATTGTTAAACCTATCAAAATCCAAGGACATTTGACAAATGCTGTTGATGTAAGGTAGATGTTATTTAGCAACTATTTTCTGTGGTATGACTATCTGGATTAAGGGTATAAACATTTGAAAATTGCTTCTTTTTTTCTGCTACTTTCATAAATAAATGCAAAACATTTTGGACTAAATGAACATGGTCATAAAGTTTAATGTGTCATGAAAAAAACGTTATAAAAAATTACTGGAATATGTTGAAACATTCCAGAGTTATTGGCACATAAAGTGACACTTGTGAGATCTGAGAAAAATCAGCTTGGCCACTAAGGGACTAATAAAAAACAACAACAGGGGAGCAGCAGGAATAAAATACATCCACAAACTGGTCAGATTCAACGGATCCCTTTTAGTTGATATACTTACATATACAAAACATCTTATGGTAAAGGCTGGATAATTTGCCTCTAAATAACAGTCCTATAGTTAAAATATAATACCACTACACAAAGAAGAAATAAAAACAAGTAACATAAAAACAAACATCTTAGCAAATGACTTTGATTTTATTTATTGCTTGCTGCCCTGGTTACTGGTCAGCGCTGCAGTGGCTGAACCTACTTATCTTCATGTGTGTCTTCAGTTTGCATTCACTCCTCTGTTACATTGCTTCTATTAACCATAGCCCTGCTGGAAGGTACCAGGCTCTCTTTACTTCTGTTACTTTTTTGTTTAATCATTGCTGCCAGAAGATACTAGACTGTATTCCTGTGGTTAACCGTTTCCCTGCTGGAAGATACCAGTTTGCAATACATTTAATGTTCCCCTGTGTAACTGCACACTTGGCTCTACTTGTCTGCCATACTACATACCCTGTTGTCATGGTCCTTGCTGATACAACTGTCGCTCCACTTCACTGTCGCCTCCAGTCCATGCAGATATATTACTTAGAGAATCCACCTCACCAGATGAGCCCATAGCAAATTCCATGCTAGACCTGTTTGGCGGAGGCACACAAGTTGCAATTCAACATGTCCGACTAGTCTTCGTATAATCGTCATACACTTCAAATTTTTGGCTAGTCTTGATGACTAATGTGTACGCGGTTCTTTGGTTAGTTTAGACCTTAATACTTCCCTAAGGATGATTGCAGTGTAGCAATGATAATTGCTATAATAAAAGGTGATTGGTGTTTGTAAGGGGAGTGTTGTGTCTCTACTGAGGGTATTGGAAATGGGAGTGTTGTCTACCGTTGGTATAATAAAAGGGAATGTTGTCTACCGTTTGTATATGAAAAGGGGAGTTTTGTCTCTACCATCGGTATAGGAAAGGGGAGTGTTGTGTCGCTACTGTTTGTATAAGAAAGGGGAGTGTTGTGTCTCTACCGTTGGTATAAGAATGGAGAGTGTCGTGCCGCTACCATTGGAAAAGGAAATGGGAGTGTTGTGTCGCCACCATTGGTATAGGAAAGGGGAGTGTTATGTCTCTACCTTTGGTGTAGGAAAGGGGAGTGTTGTGTCTCCACCATTGGTGTAGGAAAGGGGAGTGTTGGGTCTCTACTATTGGTGTAGGAAAGGGGAGTGTTGTGTCTCTACCTTTGGTGTAGGAAGGGGGAGTGTTGTGTCTCTACCGCTGGTGTAGGAAAGGGGAGTGTTGTGACTCTACCGCTGGTGTAGGAAAGGGGAGTGTTGTGTCTCTACCGTTGGTGTAGGAAGGGGAGTGTTGTGTCTCTTCCCTTGGTGTAGGAAGGGGAGTGTTGTGTCTCTTCCGTTGGTGTAGGAAGGGGGAGTGTTGTGTCTCTACCGTTGGTATAAGAAAGGGGAGTGTTGTGTCTCTACCGTTGGTGTAGGAAAGGGGAGTGTTGTGTCTCTACCGCTGGTGTAGGAAAGGGGAGTGTTGTGTCTCTACCGTTGGTGTAGGAAGGGGAGTGTTGTGTCTCTTCCATTGGTGTAGGAAGGGGAGTGTTGTGTCTCTTCCGTTGGTGTAGGAAGGGGAGTGTTGTGTCTCTACCGTTGGTGTAGGAAGGGGGAGTGTTGTGTCTCTTCCGTTGGTGTAGGAAGGGGGAGTGTTGTGTCTCTACCGTTGGTGTAGGAAGGGGGAGTGTTGTGTCTCTACCGTTGGTGTAGGAAGGGGAAGTGTTGTGTCTCTTCCGTTGGTGTAGGAAAGGGGAGTGTTGTGTCTCTACCGTTGGTATAAGAAAGGGGAGTGTTGTGTCTCTACCGTTGGTGTAGGAAGGGGGAGTGTTGTGTCTCTACCATTGGTGTAGGAAAGGGGAGTGTTGTGTCTCTACCGTTGGTATAAGAAAGGGGAGTGTTGTGTCTCTACCGTTGGTGTAGGAAGGGGAGTGTTGTGTCTCTTCCATTGGTGTAGGAAGGGGAGTGTTGTGTCTCTTCCGTTGGTGTAGGAAGGGGAGTGTTGTGTCTCTACCGTTGGTGTAGGAAGGGGGAGTGTTGTGTCTCTTCCGTTGGTGTAGGAAGGGGGAGTGTTGTGTCTCTACCGTTGGTGTAGGAAGGGGGAGTGTTGTGTCTCTACCGTTGGTGTAGGAAGGGGAAGTGTTGTGTCTCTTCCGTTGGTGTAGGAAAGGGGAGTGTTGTGTCTCTACCGTTGGTATAAGAAAGGGGAGTGTTATGTCTCTACCGTTGGTGTAGGCAGGGGGAGTGTTGTGTCTCTACCGCTGGTGTAGGAAAGGGGAGTGTTGTGTCTCTACCGTTGGTGTAGGAAAGGGGAGTGTTGTGTCTCTACCGTTGGTGTAGGAAGGGGAGTGTTGTGTCTCTTCCGTTGGTGTAGGAAGGGGAGTGTTGTGTCTCTTCCGTTGGTGTAGGAAGGGGGAGTGTTGTGTCTCTACCGTTGGTGTAGGAAGGGGGAGTGTTGTGTCTCTACCGTTGGTGTAGGAAGGGGGAGTGTTGTGTCTCTACCGTTGGTGTAGGAAAGGGGAATGTTGTGTCTCTACCGTTGGTATAAGAAAGGGGAGTGTTGTGTCTCTTCCGTTGGTGTAGGAAGGGGGAGTGTTGTGTCTCTACCGTTGGTGTAGGAAGGGGGAGTGTTGTGTCTCTACCGTTGGTGTAGGAAGGGGGAGTGTTGTGTCTCTACCGTTGGTGTAGGAAAGGGGAGTGTTGTGTCTCTACCGCTGGTGTAGGAAAGAGGAGTGGTGTGTCGCTACGGTTGGTGTAGTAAAGGGGAGTGTTGGGTCTCTACTATTGGTGTAGGAAAGGGGAGTGTTGTGTCTCTACCGTTGGTGTAGGAAGGGGAGTGTTGTGTCTCTTCCATTGATGTAGGAAGGGGGAGTGTTGTGTCTCTTCCGTTGGTGTAGGAAGGGGGAGTGTTGTGTCTCTACCTTTGGTGTAGGAAGGGGGAGTGTTGTGTCTCTACCGTTGGTGTAGGAAAGGGGAGTGTTGTGTCTCTACCGCTGGTGTAGGAAAGGGGAGTGGTGTGTCGCTACGGTTGGTGTAGTAAAGGGGAGTGATGTGTCACTACCATTGGTATAGAAAGGCTTATGTGCGGCTATCAGGAGAAAATTAACTTAGTTCCTCCTTCAAGCCCCTGGCTTTCAGTTGTGCTGCGGTCACAAAGTAGAGGCAATCACCACTCACTATACTGTGAATGTCATCTGTAAGCATGTTCTGGCACTCTGATTGACAGCTGGCTCTGCACAGATGCACTGCAGAGTTAAGAAAATTACTTCATCTTTTTTCCAAGAGACCCACTTTCAGTAACGCATAGAGGCAGCATTATAATGCTATTTACTTGCAGAAGAACTCTTTGCCTGCATTTTAATGTCATTTTCCAAGGTGACAAGTTCCCTTTAAATAACCTTATTCACAGTACTCCATGAAATGTATCCAAAGGCACCCCCATACTTATTTGTTTAATATCCAAGATCTGTTAACCCTGTTCATGGCCAGGCGATTTTCTGTGTTTTTTGTTTTTGGCTTTTCCTTCTCTTCTTCCAAGAGCTATAACTTTTATTTTTTGGCCCACATAGACGTATGAGTGCTTGCTTTTTGCTGGACAAGTTGTAATTTTGAATGACATCATTAATTTTATCATGGGATGCACTGAATAGTGGGAAAAAAACCGTAGCCCTGCTGGAAGATAGCAGGCTCTCATTACTTCTGTTACTTGTTTTGTTTAACCATTGCCCTACCAGAAGACACTAGACTGTATTCCTGTGGTTAACTGTTTCCCTGCTGGAAGATACCAGTTTGCAATACATTTATTGTTCCCCTGTGTAACTGCACACCTGGCTCTGCTTGTTTGTCTGCCATCCTACACACCCTATTGTCGTGGTCCCTGGTGATACAACTGTCGCTCCACTTCCTTGTCGCCTCCAGGCCATGCAGACATATTTCTTAGAGAATCCACCTCACCAGATGAGCCCATAGCAAATTCCATGAAGGCGCATGGGTTGCAATTCAACATGTCCGACTAGTCTTCGTATAACCGTTATATACTTCTGATTTTTGGCCAGTCTTGATGACAAATGTGTACACAGTAAGGCTGGTTTCACACTTGCATAGGGCATAGCTGTGGAGGGTTGCGTACTTCCTCATACTTCCCCTGTTAAGCTCCGCCCACTGCTGCACCTCTTCCATTCAGCTCCGCCTACGTCGGCATGCGTCTTACTGTACCTATCTTTAACATGTGTCGTTATGACGCTGCACCGACAGCAACAAAATGCAACATGTTGTGTTCGGCGCAGCGTCATAACGATGCATGCGGAGGCATCCACATACATTCGCATGGCCTGCGCACTTAATGTTAAACATAGGTACAGCAGGACGCATGGCAATGTAGGCGGAGCTGAATGAATGAGGATGTACGCAGCCCTCAACAGCTATACCCTACGCAACTGTGAAACCAGCCTAAACTGGGCAAAACGTGTGCGTTGGGGCAGAGGGACAGGACTCACTCAACTCTGTATGCTACTCAGATCCAGGTAACAACTTTGTGCCATTTCCACAGGGCCGGACCCCATTTATTTTACATGCACTGATAGGAGTCTTTTGTCTGGCATTTAGCCTTGCTCAAATTTCCGTGCTCAATAACTTAAATGAGACAACATATTTAGGCTCTGCACTGTTCTGCAAAGGCTGGGATGTTTATTGGATTATCTGGTTACGCCACTATGGTAAATGCTGTATGATATGAATAGCATCACAGCCTTTGCAATAGATTACGCTAGCATTTTAAGCCATTGGTTACACTCTTACTTTTGATTTGATTGAATCTGCTAAGTTTTATTTTCTCAGAAAACACATATTGTTGCACTAAGCACTTTACTATTTTCCTCAGCATGGATGCAGTCAATTTTAAGCTAAAAAGTGTTTCAATTATTTATTTAACCTTTTATCTTATAATCTTGGATCCTCTCCATATTGGGCTTTTTGTTTTGCATTTTTTGGACACAAATTTTTACTATGTAGCAGTGTTTTTTTTTTTTAGTCCTACAGTTAGGGCCAGAAATATTTGGACAGTGACACAAGTTTTGTTATTTTAGCTGTTTACAAAAACATGTTCAGAAATACAATTATATATATAATATGGGCTGAAAGTGCACACTCCCAGCTGCAATATGATAGTTTCCACATCCAAATCGGAGAAAGGGTTTAGGAATCATAGCTCTGTAATGCATAGCGTCCTCTTTTTCAAGGGACCAAAAGTAATTGGACAATGGACTCTAAGGGCTGCAATTAACTCTGAAGGCGTCTCCCTCGTTAACCTGTAATCAATGAAGTAGTTAAAAGGTCAGGGGTGGATTGCAGGTGTGTGGTTTTGCATTTGGAAGCTGTTGCTGTGAGCAGACAACATGCGGTCAAAGGAACTCTCAATTGAGGTGAAGCAGAACATCCTGAGGCTGAAAAAAAAAAAAAATCTATCAGAGAGATAGCAGACATGCTTGGAGTAGCAAAATCAACAGTTGGGTACATTCTGAGAAAAAAGGATTTGACTGGTGAGCTTGGGAACTCAAAAAGGCCTGGGCGTCCACGGATGACAACAGTGGTGGATGATCGCCGCATACTTAATTTGGTGAAGAAGAACCCGTTCACAACATCAACTGAAGTCCAGAACACTCTCAGTGAAGTAGGTGTATCTGTCTCTAAGTCAACAGTAAAGAGAAGACTCCATGACAGTAAATACAAAGGGTTCACATCTAGATGCAAACCATTCATCAATACCAAAAATAGACAGGCCAGAGTTAAATTTGCAGAAAAACACCTCAAGAAGCCAGCTCAGTTCTGGAAAAGTATTCTATGGACAGATGAGACAAAGATCAACCTGTACCAGAATGATGGGAAGAAAAAAGTTTGGAGAAGAAAGGGAACGGCACATGATCCAAGGCACACCACATCCTCTGTAAAACGTGGTGGAGGCAACGTGATGGCATGGGCATGCATGGCTTTCAATGGCACTGGGTCACTTGTGTTTATTGATGACATAAGAGCAGACAAGAGTAGCCGGATGAATTCTGAAGTGTACCGGGATATACTTTCAGCCCAGATTCAGCCAAATGCTGCAAAGTTGATTGGACGGCGCTTCATAGTACAGATGGACAATGACCCCAAGCATACATCCAAAGCTACCCAGGAGTTCATGAGTGCCAAAAAGTGGAACATTCTGCAATGGCCAAGTCAATCTCCAGATCTAAACCCAATTGAGCATGCATTTCACTTGCTCAAATCCAGACTTAAGACGGAAAGACCCACAAACAAGCAAGACCTGAAGGCTGCGGCTGTAAAGGCCTGGCAAAGCATTAAGAAGGAGGAAACCCAGCGTTTGGTGATGTCCATGGGTTCCAGACTTAAGGCAGTGATTGCCTCCAAAGGATTTGCAACAAAATATTGAAAATAAAAATATTTTGTTTGGGTTATGTTTATTTGTCCAATTACTTTTGACCTCCTAAAATGTGGAGTGTTTGTAAAGAAATGTGTACAATTCCTACATTTTCTATCAGATATTTTTGTTCAACCCTTCAAATTAAACGTTACAATCTGCACTTGAATTCTGTTGTAGAGGTTTCATTTCAAATCCAATGTGGCGGCATGCAGAGCCCAAATCGCGAAAATTGTGTCACTGTCCAAATATTTCTGGCCCTAACTGTATGTCACGCCTTTCATTTCCTGCACCTTTCTTATTATTTTAATCATGTCTTTTACCATGTAATCAATAAAATAAAAGCATTTTTTATGTTTATATTTGTTAATAGCTATTGAACCTGTTCTACGCCTGGGTTCGCGAGCATTAATATTGGTATATGGTCTCCATCCTGGTATGTGCGGCTCCATCCTGCGTCCCCATCCTGTCATGTGCTGCTTCCATCCTGCACCCCCATCCTGTCATGTGCTGCTCCCATCCTCCGCCCCCATCCTGTCATGTGCTGCACCCATCCTGCGCCCTCATTCTGTCATGTGCTGCTCCCATCCTGCGCCCCCATTCTGTCATGTGCTGCTCCCATCCTGCGCCCCCATTCTGACATGTGCTGCTGCCATCCTACGCCCCCGTTCTGTCATGTGCTGCTCCCATCCTGCGCCACCATTCTGTAATTTGCTGCTCCCATCCATATGCCCCATACGCTGCTCCATAAAGGTTTATGGCCCCCATAAGATGGTCCATATTATATACCCCGTACACTGCTCCATTAAGGTTTATGGCCCCCATAAGATACTCCATAGTATATGCCCCCGTACACTGCTCCATTATGGTTGATGGCCCCATAAGATGCTCCATAGTATATGCCCCCGTACACTGCTCCATTATGGTTGATGGCCCCCATAAGATGCTCCATAGTATATGCCCCTCTACACTGCTCCATTATGGTTGATGGCCTCATAAGATGCTCCATAGTATATGCCCCCGTACATTGCTCCATTATGGTTGATGGCCCCCATAAGATGCTCCATATTATATGCCCCCGTACACTGCTCCATTATGGTTGATGGCCTCCATAAGATGCTCCATATTATATGCCCCCGTACACTGCTCCATAAAGGTTTATGGCCCCCATAAGATGCTCCATGGTATATGGCCCGTACACTGCTCCATTATGGTTTATGGCCCCCATAAGATGCTCCATAATATATGCCCCGTACACTGCTCCATTATGGTTTATGGCCCCCATAAGATGCTCCATAATATATGCCCCCGTACACTGCTCCATTATGGTTTATGGCCCCCATAAGATGCTCCATAATATATGCCCCGTATGCTGCTGCGATATATAAAAAAAATACCATACTCACCTATCGTCGCTGGGCTCCGAGTGCTGGGGGGCCTGAGCAGGCGGGGACACCGGCGCGCTGTGGGGGTCAGGTGCCGGTATCGCCGCCAGCTCAGGCCCCCCAGCACTTGCTATACTCACCTGTTTGTCCCGTTCCAGCGCTACGTGCCGCTTCTTCCGGCTCCTCTGGCTGTGACTGTTCAGTCAGAGGGCGGCGCGCATTAAGCGCGTCATCGCGCCCTCTGAACTGTGAACGTCACAGGCAGAGGACCGGGACACGTAGATGGAGCCACACGCAGCGCTGGAACAGAGGAAAAGTGAATATACTTACCCTCCTGGTGGTCCCTGCCTCTCCTTTGGAGATCGTGGTGTGCGTTCAGTGTTTACGCATACCGCGATCTTTTGGGAGCGTCACTCTGTGGGGTCCAGACTGCGCTTGCGCAGTCTATAAAGGCTTCGGACAGAGTGACGCTCCCAGCGTTATATTATAGATTTTTTAGCTATTCCCTCATCCTTTGGTTTAACTCCTACCAAGGTTTTTGGATAAGTGTCAGAAGTATGCAAAAGAACATCTAAGCAAGCCTGATGCATTTTGGAAACAACTCGGTGAACATGAATTCCCTTTAAAACAAACTTTTATTTATAAATATCTAAAAAAAAACACCTTCCCAGTGGTTTTTAGGCAGAAAAAATTGCCCAAAAATATTTGACCAAGGTCTAGCGCATTCCCTATGATAGGCCTAATCTATCACCTGCCTTACTGGGGAGGTTGGCACCGTAAGTATACGATTTTTGGGGGCCCCCACTCCCCGCAGGCTATCCCTCACTGCCCTATCTCACCCTGCATTCAAAGGTGAGAAAACAATAATTTAAAGAACAGAGATGAAAAAGCAAAAAATGGTAAAAAAAAAGTAATCGAAATCCAAAAAATAATAAACAACCTCAATGGGGCATTGCCCTTTGGGTTTAGCCCTATATCAGCTCAGAAGATCACATTAGCCCAGGGCATGATAAACACACAGCCCCTATTCTGTTTAAATGATCTTTGATCTCAGATAGCCTATTTTGCTTATTCAGTAAGTTAAATGGGTATACTACTAGATTTGCTAGATACATGTGCAAATTTAACAGTAATAAATGCATAAATCCTATATCACACTGAAATAATAGGAACATAGATAAAGCATCCCTTATCCAATATAGGATGCACCCCAACATGTTTCCCCATTGCACGGTTCATCAGGAGGCCCTTCAAATGCACAGAGTACCGATATTAGATGCCATAGTAGATAGAATAACATCGTTTTGGAAAAAAGTCCTGTGGACCGATCAGGTTAAAATATAATTTTTGGCCACAATGGTCAAAGGTATGTGTGGAGAAAGAAAGGGTCAGAATTTCAGGAAAAAGGACATCTTGCCAACCATTAAGCATGAGGGTGAATCAATCATGCTTTGTGGTTGTGTTTCAGTCAATGGCACGGGGAACATTTCACAGTTAGGCCGGCCTCACACTCAGAGTATAAAAATACGGTCCGTATTTTACGGCCGTAATACGCCACAAAATTCAAAAAATGGTGATCCGTAAGTACTCCGTAGGCAGGGTGTGTCAGCGTATTTTGCGCATGGCATCCTCCGTATGTAATCCGTATGGCATCCGTACTGCGAGATTTTCTCGCAGGCTTGCAAAACCGACTTATGGACATACAATGGATCCATGGGCTCAAATAATCGTAAGAACATATATACTGTCTATATATATATATATATATATATATATGTCAGTGATATCATACAGCGCTAGATAGCTTCAAAGCCGGTAATTCAATTGCCGGCTTTTCCTATCTCCTACTCAAACCCGACAGGATATGAGACATGGTTTACATACAGTAAACCATCTTATATCCCTTTTTTTTTTTGCATATTCCACACTACTAATGTTAGTAGTGTGTATGTGCAAAATTTGGGCGCTCTAGCTATTAAAGGGTTAAATCGTGGAAAAAATTGGCGTGGGCTCCTGTTATGATCAGGTGGCCTTGGAGCAGCATGAAATGACCTTCGCTGGAGCAGTGGTAACTTTACTGACCGCAAACCCTGATCCTATCACCGCAACTAGAAGTAGCCGTGGGGTGTGCCTAACCAGACCTAGACACCTCGACACAGCCGGAGAACTAAATATCCCTAAAGATGGAAATAGGAAAACTCTCTTGCCTCAGAGTAGACCCCCAAAGGATAGGTAGCCCCCCACAAATAATGACTGTGAGTAGGAGAGGAAAAGACATACGCAGACAGAAAACAGGGATAAGCAAAGGAGGCCACTACTACCTAGATAGAAAAGGATAGTACAGGATACTATGCGGTCAGCATAAAACACTACAAAATATCCACAGCAGAAAAATACAAAAACTCCACCACCTAACTAAAGATGTGGAGAGTATATCTGCGACTCCAGCAAATCCAACTAGACTGAGAAAAACATCAGGCACAGTCTAGCAGGAACAAAATAGAAACAAGATCAGCACAAAAAATAAACACACAGCCGTGTGTAAAAAAAAGAAGCAAACACTTATCTTTGCTGAGATGGCAGCAAGTAGGAGAGGCCAGGCAGAGGACAACACTTCCAAAGGAACATTGACTACTGGCAAGGACTAATGAATCCTGCACAGCTAAATACCCCAGTCAGAATTGCAATTAGCCGAAACACCTGTCCAAGACTGCTGCTCAGGAATAACTGCATTACCATCAACAACCACCGAAGGAAGCCCAAGAGCAGAATTCACAACAGGCTCCCGCGCGATTTTCTCCACCAGAATGGTAAAGCCAGTGACTGAGGGCAGATATTAATAGCCTGGAGAGGGTCCATGGTTATTGGTGCCCCACCCCCCTGGCTAAAAACATCTGCCCCCAGCCACCCCAGAAAAGGCACATCGGGAAGATGCGCCTATTCTGGCACTTGGCCACTCTCTTCTCACTGCCGTGTAGCGGTGGGATAAGGGGTAATGAAGGGTTAATGTCACCTTGCAATTGTAAGGTGACATTAAGCCAGATTAATAATGGAGAGGCGTCAATTATGACACCTATCCATTATTAATCCAATAGTATGAAATGACTGTCAATCTTCCTCAGTCTGGGGCTCCATTCAAGATATTGCCTTGTGGGGTAAGGATGATTCTGAGAAAGGTCAGGAATCAGCTCAGAACTACACTGGATGACCTGGTCAATGACCTGAAGAGAGCTGGGACACAGTCTCAAACATTACAGTTAGTAAAACACTACGCCGTCATGGACTAAAATCCTGCAGGGCACACAAGGGCCTCATGCTCATGCTAGCACATGTCCCAGGCCCATTTGATTCTCGCCAATGACCATCTGGACGATCCAGAGAAGGTATGGGAGAAGGTCATGTGGTTAGATGAGACCAAAATAGGACTTTTTGGTATCAACTCCACTCGCTGTGCTTGGAGGAAGAAGAAGGATGAGTATAACCCCAAGAACACCGTCCCAACCATGAAGCATGGTGGGGGAAACTTGACAGTGACTTGAAACACACAGCCACGGCCGGCGTCAGCAGCCGACACCAGGGCAAGTGCCGGGGCCCTGAGCAGGCAGGGGGCCGACTCGCCGTCGGGGACACTGGTGTGCTATAGCGCCGCTCCCCGCGAGTGGACCCCCAGCGTGCTCCAGGCCCCAGCACTTGCGATACTTACATCTCCCGGTTCCAGCGCTACAGCGTCTTCCATCCTCTGATTGTGACGTTCAGGTCAAATTGTGCGATGTCACCAGTGCGCGCCCTTTACCTGAGAAGTCGCAGCACAGAGAGCAGTAAGACACCGATGGTGAGGAGTCCAGAGCAGAGCAGTGTCAAGCAACGAGAGGTGAGTATTTCATTTTTTTTTTAATATTTGGAGCAATATCAGACCATCAGAACGGGCCCATATATGGAGCATTATATGGGGCTAATTCTATATGGAGTATCTTATGGGGCCAATAATATAGGGAGCATCTTATGAAGCCAATTCTATAGGGAACATTATATGGGGCCATTACATATGGAGCAGTATATGAGGCCAATAATATATGAAGCATCTTATGGGACTAATTATATATGGAGCATTTTATATGGCCAATTATATGTGGAGCATTATATGGGACCAATTCTGTAAGGAGTATTATATGGGACCCTTTCTGTATGGAGCATCATATGGGACCCATAATGTATGGAGCAATATATGGGACTCAGTATACTGTATGGGGCCGATCATATACTGTATGGAGCATTATATGAGGCCCATTATATACAGTATGGAGCAATAGATGGGGCCCATCATATACTGTATGTAGTATTATATGTGGCTCTCTATACTGTATGGAGCATTATATGGGGTCAATTCCGTATGGAACAATATATGCAGCTCATTCTGTATGGAGCACTCTGTGGTGTCCATTATACTGTATGGAGCATTATATGGGGCTCATTATTCTGTATGGAGCATAATATTGGGCTCATTCTGTTTGGAGCAATATATGGGGCTCATTATTCTGTATAGAGGACTATGTGGTGCCAATTATACTATATGGAGCACTATATGGGGCCATTATACTGTATGGGGCAATATATGGGGATCATTCTGTTTGGAGCAATATATGGGGCTCATTCTGTATACTGTCCGGTTTCTGAGCTAATGTAGAATGCACAATAGATATCACTCATGTAATGTAAGACGTAAGTGAAATCTTTGGCATTGTACTATACCTATATTTCTCTGCCGTATCCGTGCATTATGAATTGTGGTATGTGTTAAAGGTGCTCACCGGGACTCTTTCGCCCAGGGCCCATGAAAACCTGGAGCCGCCCTGGCCAGGGCAACTATGGAGTGGTTCTGTAAGAAGCATTTCAAGGTCTTGAAGTGGCCTAGCCAGTCTCCAGATCTGAACCCAATAGAAAATCTTTGGAGGCTGGTGGAAAAATCAGATTCACCCAGCTTTACGGATATTCTGGATAAAATCTATCAGCATAGTGCATTAGAATGGAGATTCGCTGCCAACACCAATGGTATTAGAAAATATTTTAAAAAATGGAAGATTTGGAATGACAAGTTTTGTAAAGAGTAAATCTCTTGTGGTCATGCAAAGTGGATAAAGATGGTTACTTTATATCTCTTTCCAATGCATTGCATAAGAAAAATTGTAGTATATTCTATTCATAAGATAATTTTTAACCCCTTTACCCCCAAGGGTGGTTTGCACTTTATGGACCGGGCCAATTTTTACAATTCTGACCACTGTCACTTTATGAGGTTATAACTCTGGAACGCTTCAACGGATCACGGTGATTCTGACACTGTTTTCTCGAGACATATTGTACTTCATGATAGTGGTAAAATTTCTTTGATATTACCTGCGTTTATTTGTGAAAAAAACGGAAATTTGCCGAAAATTTTGAAAATTTCGCAATTTTCCAACTTTGAATTTTTATGCAATTAAATCACAGAGATATTTCACACAAAATACTTAATAAGTAACATTTCCCACATGTCTACTTTACATCAGCACAATTTTGTAACCAAAAATTTTTTTTGTTAGGGAGTTATAAGGGTTAAAAGTTGACCAGCAATTTCTCATTTTTACAACACCATTTTTTTTTAGGGACCACATCTCATTTGAAGTCATTTTGAGGGGTCTATATGATAGAAAATACCCAAGTGTGACACCATTCTAAAAACTGCACCCCTCAAGGTTCTCAAAACCATATTCAAGAAGTTTATTAACCCTTCAGGTGTTTCACAGGAATTTTTGGAATGTTTAAATAAAAATGAACATTTAACTTTTTTTCACAAAAAATTTACTTCAGCTCCAATTTGTTTTATTTTACCATGGGTAACAGGAGAAAATGGACGCCAAACGTTGTTGTACAATTTGTCCTGAGTACGCCGATACCCGACATGTGAGGGTAAACCACTGTTTGGGCGCATGACAGAGCTCGGAAGCGAAGGAGCGCCGTTTGACTTTTCAATGCAAAATTGACTGGAATTGAGATGGGATGCCATGTTGCGTTTGAAGAGCCACTGATGTGCCTAAACATTGAAACCCCCCACAAGTGACACCATTTTGGAAAGTAGACCCCCTAAGGAACTTATCTAGATGTGTGGTGAGCACTTTGACCCACCAAGTGCTTCACAGAAGTTTATAATGCAGAACCGTAAAAATAAAAAATCGTTTTTTTCACAAAAATTATCTTTTCGCCCCCAATTTTTTATTTTCCCAAGGGTAAGAGAAGAAATTGGACCCCAAAAGTTGTTTTACAATTTGTCCTGAGTACGCTGATACCCCATATGTGGGAGTAAACCACTGTTTGGGCACATGGGAGAGCTCGGAAGGGAAGGAGCGCCATTTGACTTTTCAATGCAAAATTGACAGGAATTGAGATGGGACGCCATGTTGCGTTTGGAAAGCCACTGATGTGCCTAAACATTGAAACCCCCACAAGTGACACTATTTTGGAAAGTAGACCCACTAAGGAACTTATCTAGATGTGTGGTGAGCACTTTGACCCACCAAGGGCTTCACAGAAGTTTATAATGCAGAGCCGTAAAAATAAAACAAAAATTTTTTCCCACAAAAATTATTTTTTAGCCCCCAGTTTTGTATTTTCCCGAGGGTAACAGGAGAAATTGGACCCCAAAAGTTGTTGTCCAATTTGTCCTGAGTGCGCTGATACCCCATATGTCGGGGGAACCACCATTTGGGCACATGGGAGGGCTCGGAAGGGAAGGAGCGCCATTTGGAATGCACACTTAGATGAAATGTTCTGCAGGCGTCACATTGCGTTTGCAGAGCCCCTAATGGACCTAAACAGTAGAAACCCCCCACAAGTGACACCATTTTGGAAAGTAGACCCCCTAAGGAACTCATCTAGATATGATGTGAGAGCTTTGAACCCCCAAGTGTTTCACTACAGCTTATAACGCAGAGCCGCACAAATACAATTTTTTTTTTCCACAAAAATTACTTTTTAGCCCCCAGTTTTGTATTTTTCCAAGGGAAACAGGAGAAATTGGACCCTAAATATTGTTGTCCAATTTGTCCTGAGTACGCTGATACCCCATATGTTGGGGTAAACCCCTGTTTGGGCGCATGGGAGAGCTCGGAAGGGAAGGAGCACTGTTTTACTTTTTCAACGCAGAATTGGCTGGAATTGAGATCGGACGCCATGTCACGTTTGGAGAGCCCCTGATGTGCCTAAACAGCGGAAACCGCCCAATTATAACTGAAACCATAATCCAAACACACCCCTAACCCTAAACCCAAGGGTAACCCTAACCACACCTCTAACCCAGACACATCCCTAACCCTAATCCCAACCCTATTCCCAACCGTAAATGTAATCCAAACCCTAACCCTAAGGCTATGTGCACACGTTCAGGAATTCATGCAGAAAATTCCTGTGAAAAACCGGACATTTTCTGCATGAAATCCGCAAGAAAACCGCATGCGTTTTTTGCCGCGGTTTTGACGCGTTTTTGCCGCGGTTTTTACGCGTTTTTGCCGCGGTTTTTTCCGGACACTTCCCAATGCATTTTGGAGTGGGAAATCCGCAGAAAAACCGCAAAAAGATAGAGCATGTCCGGATTTTGTGCCTGATGCTTTTTTTTTGCGGAAAAAAACGCATCATGTGCACAAAACATGCGGAATTCATTCTAAATGATGGGATGCTTATTGTATGCATTTTTTTGCGGTTTTATAGCGTTTTTATCGGGAAAAACCGCGAAAAAAACGCGAAAAAACCGGAACGTGTGAACACAGCCTTACTTTAGCCCCAACCCTAACTGTAGCCTTAATCCTAGCCCTAACCCTAGCCCCAACTTTAACCCTAACCCTAGCCCCAACCCTAGCCCTAATGGGAGAATGGAAATAAAAACATTTTTTTAATTTTTCCCTAACTAAGGGGGTGATGAAGGGGGGTTTGATTTACTTTTATAGCGGTTTTATAGCGGATTTTTATGATTGGCAGCCGTCACACACTAAAAGACGCTTTTTATTGCAAAAAATATTTTTTGCGTTACCACATTTTGAGAGCTATAATTTTTCCATATTTTGGTCCACAGAGTCATGTGAGGTCTTGTTTTTTGCGGGACGAGTTGACGTTTTTATTGGTAACATATTCGGGCACGTGACATTTTTTGATCGCTTTTTATTCCGATTTTTGTGAGGCAGAATGACCAAAAACCAGCTATTCATGGATTTCTTTTGGGGGAGGCGTTTATACCGTTCCGCGTTTGGTAAAATGGATAAAGCAGTTTTATTCTTCGGGTCAGTACGATTACAGCGATACCTCATTTATATCATTTTTTATGTTTTGGCGCTTTTATACGATAAAAACTATTTTATAGAAAAAATAATTATTTTTGCATCGCTTTATTCTGAGGACTATAACTTTTTAATTTTTTTGCTGATGATGCTGCTTGGTGGCTCGTTTTTTGCGGGACCATGGTTATTTATATCTGTCTTTTTGATCGCATGTTATTCCACTTTTTGTTCGGCGGTATGATAATAAAGCGTTGTTTTTTGTCTCGTTTTTTTTTTTTTTCTTACGGTGTTTACTGAACGGGTTAACTAGTGATATAGTTTTATAGGTCGGGTCGTTACGGACGAGGCGATACTAAATATGTGTACTTTTATTGTTTGTTTTTTTTATTTAGATAAAGAAATGAATTTATGGGAATAATATTTTTTTATTTTTTTTTTTTACATGTGTGGAAATTTTTTTTTTTACTTTTTTACTTTGTCCCAGGTGGGGACATCACAGATCGGTGATCTGACAGTTTGCACAGCACTCTGTCAGATCACCGATCTGACTTGCAGCACTGCAGGCTTCACAGTGCCTGCTCTGAGCAGGCACTGTGAAGCCACCTCCCTCCCTGCAGGACCCACCCGGATGCCGCGGTCATCTTGGATCCGGGTCTGGAGCAGGGAGGGAGGTAGGCAGACCCTCGCAGCAACGCGATCACATCGCGTTGCTGCGGGGGGCTCAGCGAAGCCCGCAGGGAGCCCCCTCCCTGCGCATTGCTTCCCTGTACCGCCTACACACCGCGATCATGTTTGATCACGGTTTGCCGGGGGTTAATGTGCCAGGGGCGGTCCATGACCGCTGCTGGCACATAGTGCCGGATGTCAGCTGCGATAGGCAGCTGACACCCGGCCGTGCTCCCCCCGTGAGCGCGGCCGATCGCGTTGGACGTACTATTCCGTCCTTGGGAAGTAGGGCCCACCCCACATGGACGGAATAGTACGTCCATTGGCAGAAAGAGGTTAATGTCTTTTTTTTTTTTCGTGTCTATTAGAGATTGATATTTGGTTCTCTAATTATATTGATTCCCTTTTCCCTCACCCTTTTTTTTCCAATGTTAAGCCCTTCCCCATCTTCCCTTCTCTTTATCTCCTACCATTTCTTATGCAAAATTTCAATAAAAATATTTAAAAAGAAAATCTTAGGAGGGAGCTAAAAGTCAATGTTGGCCAGCGACAGCCCCGAAACCTGAATGATCAGGAGATCTGTGCTGCAGTGTGTGTAAACCTGGACAAGAACTATAGGAAACATCTGATCTCTGTAATTGCAAACAAAGTTTTCTGTACAAAAAACATTAAGTTCTGTTTCACATTGTATCAAATACTTATTTTATAAATAAAATGCAAATTAATTATGTAAAAATCATACAATGTGAATTTATGGATTTTTTTTAAAATACTGTCTCTCACAGTTGAAGTGTACCTACAACAAAAAATTACATACCTCTCCATTCTTTGTAGGTGGGAAAACGTGCAAAATCGGCATAGTATCAAATACTTATTTTCCCCACTCTCTCTCTCTCTCTCTCTCTCTCTCTCTATATTTTTTTGCCTAAAATCCAAAGGAAATAAACTTTCACATGCCGCTGTATATTGCAGCATCAGATGGCACAGTATGTTAGAATAATAATATACAGTGGGTACGGAAAGTATCCAGAACCCTTTAAATTTTTCACTTTTTGTTAAATTGCAGCCATTTGGTAAATTAAAAAAAAGTTCATTTTTTTTTCTCATTAATGTACACTCTGCACCCCATTTTGACTGAAAAAAAAACAAATGTACAAATGTTAGCAAATTTGCTAAAAAAGAAAAACTGAAATATCACATGGTCATAAGTATTCAAACCCTTTGCTCAGGCACTCATTTAAGTCACATGCTGTCCATTTCCTTGTGATCCTCCTTGAGATGGTTCTACTCCTTCATTGGAGGCCAGCTGCGTTTAATTAAACTGACAAGACTTGATTTGGAAAGGCGCACACCTGTCTATATAATACCTCACAGTGAATGTCAGACAAAATGAGAATCATGAGGTCAAAGGAACTGGCCAAGGAGCTCAGAGACAGAATTGTGACAATGCGCAGATTTGGCCAAGGTTACAACAGAATTTCTGCAGTACTCAAGGTTCCTAAGAGCACAGTGGTCTCCATAATCCTTAAAAGGAAGAAGTTTCGGACCACCAGAAGTCTTCCTAGACCTGGCCATCCAGCCAAACTGAGCAATCATGGGAGAAGAGCATTGGTGAGAGAGGTAAAGAAGAACCCCAAGATCACTGTGGTTGAGCTCCAAAGATGCAGTAGGGAGATGGGAGAAAGTTCAACAAAGTCTTCTATCACTGCAGCCCTCCACCAGTCAGGTCTTTATGGCAAAGTGACCCGACGGAAGCTTCTCAGTGCAAGACATATAAAAGCCTGCATAGAGTTTGCTAAAAAACACAGGAATGACTCAGACTATGAGAAATAAAATTCTCTGGTCTGATGAGACGAAGATAAATTGTCTTGATGATAATTCTAAGCGGTATGTGTGGAGAAAAGCTAACACTGCTCATCACCTGCCCAATACAATTCCAACAGTGAAACATGGTGGTGGCAGCATCATGCTATGGGGGTGTTTTTCAGCTGCATGAACAGGACGACTGGTTGTCAATTAAGGAAGCATAAATGCGGCAAAGTACAGAGATATCCTGGATGAAAACCTCTTCCAGAGTGCTCTGGACCTCAGACTTGGCCAAAGGTTCACCTTCCAACAGGACAATGACCCTAAGCCAGGGGCGGATTATCAGAGGGTCAATATGGGCGGTAGCCCAGGGCCCAGTGGTCTGGGGGGGCCCTGGGCTACCGCACTGTTGACCCTCTGATCATCTGTTATTCGAATGCCGCTGCCGGCGGCCGCCGCCGGCATTTATGTGCCCGCCCCCGGCCCCCTGCCGTAGCCGGTGGGCAGAGAGAGGGGGCCCGCATGGGGCCCCTTCTCATCTGCTCACCGGGCCCCTTCCGGCGCTGCCTGCGGCGGTTTCCTATTGACGTGCGGGCAAGCGCCCGCACGTCAATAGTTAACACCAGCCGCCAGCCAATTGGACGTGTCGCACACGTCGCCGGCGTCTGACGTCATTGTCAGTCGCCGGCGAGTGTGCTCTGTTGGAGGGAGCTCACCGCGGCGCTGGAGCGAGGACAGGTGAGGAGACTTTGTTTTTTTTTTTTTGTTTTTTTACAACGGTGGACTGGAC
Source organism: Ranitomeya imitator (assembly GCF_032444005.1). Taxonomy (NCBI): domain Eukaryota; kingdom Metazoa; phylum Chordata; class Amphibia; order Anura; family Dendrobatidae; genus Ranitomeya; species Ranitomeya imitator. The sequence goes on along the minus strand of NC_091283.1, from coordinate 70,539,171 downwards.
ACACTGAGGGCAATGCTGGAGGACACTGGGGCAGATGGCTGGAGGACACTGGGGCAGATGGCTGGAGGACACTGGGGCAGATGGCTGGAGGACACTGGGGCAGATGGCAGGAGGACACTGGGGCAGATGGCTGGAGGACACTGGGGCAGATGGCTGGAGGACACTGGGGCAGATGGCAGGAGGACACTGGGGCAATGCTGGAGGACACTGGGGCAGATGGCTGGAGGACACTGGGGCAATGCTGGAGGACACTGGGGCAATGCTGGAGGACACTGGGGCAGATGGCTGGAGGACACTGGGGCAGATGGCTGGAGGACACTGGGGCAGATGGCTGGAGGACACTGGGGCAGATGGCTGGAGGACACTGGGGCAGATGGCAGGAGGACACTGGGGCAATGCTGGAGGACACTGGGGCAGATGGCTGGAGGACACTGGGGCAATGCTGGAGGACACTGGGGCAATGCTGGAGGACACTGGGGCAGATGGCTGGAGGACACTGGGGCAATGCTGGAGGACACTGGGGCAATGCTGGAGGACACTGGGGCAGATTGCTGGAGGACACTGGGGCAATGCTGGAGGACACTGGGGCAATGCTGGAGGACACTGGGGCAGATGGCTGGAGGACACTGGGGCAGATGGCTGGAGGACACTGGGGCAGATGGCTGGAGGACACTGGGGCAGATGGCAGGAGGACACTGGGGCAGATGGCTGGAGGACACTGGGGCAGATGTCTGGAGGACACTGGGGCAGATGGCAGGAGGACACTGGGGCAATGCTGGAGGACACTGGGGCAGATGGCTGGAGGACACTGGGGCAATGCTGGAGGACACTGGGGCAATGCTGGAGGACACTGGGGCAGATGGCTGGAGGACACTGGGGCAGATGGCTGGAGGACACTGGGGCAGATGGCTGGAGGACACTGGGGCAGATGGCTGGAAGACACTGGGGCAGATTGTTGGAGGACACTGGGACAATGCTGGAAGACACTGGGGCAATGCTGGAGGACACGGGCAGATGGCTGGATGACACTGGGGCAATGCTGGATGACACTGGGGCAGATTGCTGGATGACACTGGGACAGATTGCTGGATGACACTGGGGCAGATTGCTGGATGACACTGGGGCAGATTGCTGGAGGACACTGGGGCAATGCTGGAGGACACTGGGGCAATGCTGGAGGACATTGGGGCAGATTGCTGGAGCTGGAGGACACTGGGGCAATGCTGGAGACACTGGGGGAAATGCTGGACTTACTGGGGCAGATTTCTGGACACACTGGTGGTAATATTCTGGACACACTGTCTGGGGGCAATGCTGGACGCACTGGGGCAGATTGCTGGACACACTGTCTGGGGGCAATGCTGGACACACTGGGGGCAATATGCTGGAGACACTGGGGCAGATTGCTGGACACTGGGGCAATATGCTGGACATACTGGGGCAGATTGCTGGACACAATGGGGGCAGGACTGGAGGCATGGGCAGAATGTAGACACGGGGCATGATTGGAGACACGGGGCAGAATTAAAGACATGGGGCAGGATTGGATCATGTGGCAGGATGGATACGATGGAGACATATGGGGCAGGATGTGGAGATCATATGGGGTAGAATGGATACTCATGAGGGCAGGATGCGAGAACATATGGCTGGAGCCAGGAATGAGACACACGGGGCCAGGATGTGGAATATTATTACCATAGGGGCTAATTTAGGGATATTATTACTGCAGTGATGTATTTATTTTATTTTTTGAGTATACTGTTTTAAATGGGGGGCGGTCCTGTTACTGTGCAGAGTGACACTATATCACCTTTTTTTCTTCATGTGGTGTAATGTAGAAGTTGTGAAAATTAAGTAATGTGTTCTGCAAGCGGAGCTCGAGATAACTGTGTTATTTCCTGCAGAAACGAGTCCTGGCTGGGAGAAATGATGGCGGTCTGTGCTGGCTGAAAGATGAAGGACTTCACCTAGAGACGTCACTGGTGAGTCAGTGTTACCTATACACTGACACTATACAATGTATACTATATTGAGCTCCTGTGTATAATACCACCAGTGATCTCTGTATTACCTCTACACAGACACTGCATACTAAGTACAGATCTCCTGTGAATACTGGCACTTATGGTGATAGTATTGTGTTGTTGTTTTTTACTGATCAGTATTGTAGTATTCAGTCACTATGTGGTGGTAATATGTGGTCTGGAAATGGTGTTGTGGTATTTGTCCCTTGTATGTGATATTATTCGATCACTGTGGTTGTAATTTGTGGTCTGGTCATGGCGCGGTGGTATTTGATCCTTGTATGTAATATAATTCGATCACTGTGGTTGTAATTTGTGGTCTGGTCACGGTGCGGTGGTATTTGTTCCTTGTATGTGATATTATTGGTCAAAATATACCTAAATTGTATTGCAGATTCTAACAAATATTTAATAGGTTACAGTAGAGTAGGGCCCGGCCATTTTTCTGGAATAATCTGGTTCGGGTATATCATGACCCCCGTCACATGACCCCCGTCACATGACCCCCGTCACATGACCGGGGGGGGCCCACAGTGTCTGAACAGCCCGGGGCCCTGGCTACCCTTAATCCACCCCTGCCCTAAGCACACAGTTAAAATAACAAAGGAGTGGCTTCAGAACAACTCTGTGACCATTCCTGACTGGCCCAGCCATAGCACTGACCTAAACCCAACTGAGCATCTCTGGAGAGACCTGAAAATGGATGTCCACCAACGTTCACCATCCAACCTGACGGAACTGGAGAGGATCTGCAAGGAAGAATGGCAGAGGATCCCCAAATCCAGGTGTGAAAATCTTGTTGCATCATTCCCAAGAAGACTCATGGCTGTACTAGCTCAAAAGGTGCTTCTACTCAATACTGAGCAAAGGGTCTGAATACTTATGACCATGTGATATTTCAATTTTTCTTTAAAATTGTAAATTTTCAAAAATTACTACATTTTTTTTTGGGGGGGGGTTTCAGACAAGATAGGGTGCAGAGTGTACATTACTGAGAAAAAAATGAACCTTTTTGAATTTACCAATTGGCTGCAATGAAATAAAGAGTTAAAAATTTAAAGAGGTCTGAATATTTTCCGAACCCACTGTATATGCTGAAATAAAAAAAGGCAAATGGAGGGAGGCAACTTTTTTGCACAGTTCCCTGCGGAATAGTTTATTCTAGTTTAATGCTGTAACTTGTCATTTGCCAGAATTTGTACAACATATTGTAATGACGTTTACACATATAATATTCTTTGGTCATATGTCATATAATGAGATATAAAAATAGGATGAGTGTATAAAGCTCTTGAATTTTTGAAATGCCAGATAAAATCAAGGCACAATTCCAGGCTAAAATGCAGCTTCTGAACAGCTTGAGCATTACGTGGGAGAAAAAAATGCCTCAGTGGAAAATATAGCAGATGCTGCAAGAACAAGAGCAGATTAAGTGTTCGAAAAGCAAAGAAAATAGTGCCACTTGATAAATTCACTAACTACTACTCTTATCTCGGGTGTAGATTTTTACCAGAAGACTAGAGCAGAGGATGAGGAAAAGTGGGTCTCCTGCTGTTGGGGTTTCAACATTCGTTTAGGGAGAAAACTATACTGGAAGGATCTGTACCTCCTGAGTGTTTTCAACATACAGCATTATAGTATCAAAGTGGCCCTAGACTTGTATATTGGATCATGGTCTCTGAGAATTTGTTTGTATATTAAAGAGGATAGCCACTACTTTTTTTATTGATGGCCTGTCCATAGGATAGACCATAGATATCTGATCAGTGGAGATGTTGACACTAAGCACACTCGCTGATCATGTTATTGGCAGCGTCCAGAAGGTCTCAGATACTGCCGGAACACAGCAGCTCTACCATTCCTTTAATGGTCGTGGCCTGGTACTGCAGATTCATCCCCTCTCCTATTCAGATGAATATTGGGTGCATCCTTAGTACCTGGCATCGGCCTCTATAGTTTTTATGAAACTGCTGTTTTCCAAGCACTTTCGGAAGGTGCCAGTAACAGCTACGGTAATTGGCGGCTGTGCCATTTGTCACACCTCCACCTGTCAGATATTGACCAACCTCATTAATAGTTGTAGTGACCAACCTCATTAATATATAGAGTATAGTGTACATTAAATACTAGAGTATGTGCTTCTATATATATATATATTGTAGGGTTTCTACTTAGCTGTGGTTGAGGTAGGCACAGGAAGCGATTGCAATAAAATGTTGAGGCTGGTTTTTTAAAACTTCATACACTGCTCAACATAACCAAATAAAACAGCCTTTTCTAGCCGAGTAAAAACAGAAAGTAAATAGTCCATATGGTATTGTGGGTTCGCCCACTCAGGTTAATGTCCAGTTCTTGAGTCCTTTAGCAAACATAAGCAATACTGGAAGTCTACATGCCTCCAGACACAAACTCAGAATGAGACTACTGGTCTAGTTTTTATCTGCCATAACACGCCCCTATGGGGGGGTATGAGAGCAGCCAGTCCCACTCATCTCTTATCTCCCCTTAAGGACCTGTTTGGAAGCCATCATATAAATATACCGTATATATATATATATATATATATATATATATATATATATACAGTATATAGGGCTTGAGCTAAACACAATTACCTGTACAGCCGAATCCAGGATGACTGTCTGACACACCACTTCTGCAAGTGGCCTCTGGACACTCAGGACCCAGTTTCTCAGGATGAGAGGCATGGAACAAACGAACCAGTCTAGGAGAATTCACCTCTGATGTTGAAACCCACATCCTGTCTTCTGGACTGCAACCCCTCCAGTACACCAAGTACTGCAGGGAACAACGCTGAAGACGAGAATCAAGAATCTTCGAAATCTGGAATTTCAAATTACCATTAACAATGATTGTTGGTGGTGACAGGTTCAACATACTGCGAGTCGAAGTTCAACATACAGTACTTCATGAGCAGAGACCTGTGGAACACATTGTGAATTTTAAGAGCTTGGGGTAACTCAAGATGAAAAGCTGCAGGGTTAATGACAGGTTATTCTATAGGGGCCAATAAACTTAGGTCCCAGTTTCCAGGAAGGGATCTTCAACTTGATATTTCTGATAGACAACTACACAAAGTCATACACACTGTAGGTTCGGCCCTGGCGAGCATTTTCTGTCAGCCATATATTTGTACCTGTCTCCCATGACCTTCAAATTACTATGAACCCCTGCCACATTGAAGAGAGCGACGAAGCAAAACGTTCCTCAGGAACTCTCGAAGCACCTCCTCCATTAAAAGTACCAAACTGGATGGAAACTGTATGCCCCAAAGAATGATGACCTGCCGGTAGGTTCTTGGCGATTATTATTAATAGCTTACTCGGCCAACAGTAAGATGCCCGATCCTCCTGGTTTTTGGAAACAAAACCCCTGAGGTACGTCTCCAAATTCTGATTAGGGCGCTTGATCTGTCCATTCGACTGATGATGGAAGCAGAGGAAAAGGACAGCTGCACCCCCAGTCGAGTACAGAACGCCCTCCAGAATGTAGAAGCAAATTGGGTCCCCCAATCTGACACCATATCAGAGGGAACCCTGTGAAGCTTCACAATCTCATTAACAAAAACATGAGCATGAGTCCTTGCATTCAGAAGTGCCAGTGAATCGATGAAATGCACCATTTTACGGAACCTATCCACAACACCAGAACCACAGTCTTGCCTGCCAATACCGGTAGGTCAGTAATAAAATCCATGGACAAGTATTTCCATGGTCTGCTGGGAATAGGTAGAGGAAGAGGAGGACCAGATGGATGGATATGCAATACTTTAGCACGCGCACAAACACTGCAAGCAGACAACTGTTCAACCACATCCCAATGAAACCCTAGCCACCTAAAATGAAAAAGGCAGTCCACAGTTTCCTTACCCCTGGATGACTTGTAAGTACACAGTTATGATGTTTCCTAATTACTTTATAGCGCAAATCAAACGGTACAAATAACGTCCCCGAAGGGCTGAAGCGAGGGTGTCCCCTTGAGCCTCCAACACCTCACCCTCCAGGTCAGGGTATAAGGCCAAGATGACTACCCCTTCTGCAAAATTGGAGCAGGGTCCTCATGGTCACCACCACCAAGGAAGCTCTGGGGCAAAGCATTCGCCTTGGTGTTTTTAACTCATGGAAGAAGGAGAACAAGGACCACCTAGTTTGTCTAGGATTAAGATGTTTAGCCGATTGAAGATACGACAAGTTCTTGTGTTCCGTGATAACATTAATAGGATGTACTGCCCCCTCTAACCAATGTAACCAATCCTCAAACTCCAATTTAATCGCAGAAAGCTCCCTATTACCCACATCATAATTTCTCTTAGTCGAAGAAAATTTTTTGCAAAAGAAGGTGCATGGACGCCATTTACCAGGGGACGGACCCTGAGACAACCTAGACGCATCCACCTCGATGCATCCACTTCTACGATAAAAGGTTGAGAAACATCCGGATGACAAAGTATAAGTGCAGTGTCAAAACAACTCTTTAAGGAGGAAAAAGCCTGCTGAGCAGCATCCGACCATTTAGAAAAATCAGCATGCTTCCTTTTTATGTCAGGGGTTTGACCATTACCGAATAATTTTAAATAAACTTCCAGTAAAAATTAGTAAAACCCAGAAAACACTGTAATGCCTTCTGATTCTCGAGACGGTAACAGCCAAGTACAGCCCAAACCTTTTCCAGATCCGTTTGAAAACCTGAATATGACAACAGGTATCCCAATACTGCCCCTCCTGAACGGCAAAAATACATAGTAACATAGTTAGTAACATAGTAAGGCCGAAAAAAGACATTTGTCCATCCAGTTCAGCCTATATTCCATCATAATAAATCCCCAGATCTACGTCCTTCTACAGAACCTAATAATTGTATGATACAATATTGTTCTGCTCCAGGAAGACATCCAGGCCTCTCTTGAACCCCTCAACTGAGTTCGCCATCACCACCTCCTCAGGCAAGCAATTCCAGATTCTCACTGCCCTAACAGTAAAGAATCCTCTTCTATGTTGGTGGAAAAACCTCTCCTCCAGACGCAAAGAATGCCCCCTTGTGCCCGTCACCTTCCTTGGTATAAATAGATCCTCAGCGAGATATTTGTATTGTCCCCTTATATACTTATACATGGTTATTAGATCGCCCCTCAGTCATCTTTTTTCTAGACTAAATAATCCTAATTTCGCTAATCTATCTGGGTATTGTAGATCTCCCATCCCCTTTATTAATTTTGTTGCCCTCCTTTGTACTCTCTCTAGTTCCATTATATCCTTCCTGAGCACCGGTGCCCAAAACTGGACACAGTACTCCATGTGCGGTCTAACTAGGGATTTGTACAGAGGCAGTATAATGCTCTCATCATGTGTATCCAGACCTCTTTTAATGCACCCCATGATCCTGTTTGCCTTGGCAGCTGCTGCCTGGCACTGGCTGCTCCAGGTAAGTTTATCATTAACTAGGATCCCCAAGTCCTTCTCCATGTCAGATTTACCCAGTGGTTTCCCGTTCAGTGTGTAATGGTGATATTGATTCCTTCTTCCCATGTGTATAACCTTACATTTATCATTGTTAAACCTCATCTGCCACCTTTCAGCCCAAGTTTCCAACTTATCCAGATCCATCTGTAGCAGAATACTATCTTCTCTTGTATTAACTGCTTTACATAGTTTTGTATCATCTGCAAATATCGATATTTTACTGTGTAAACCTTCTACCAGATCATTAATGAATATGTTGAAGAGAACAGGTCCCAATACCGACCCCTGCGGTACCCCACTGGTCACAGCGACCCAGTTAGAGACTATACCATTTATAACCGCCCTCTGCTTTCTATCACTAAGCCAGTTACTAACCCATTTACACACATTTTCCCCCAGACCAAGCATTCTCATTTTGTGTACCAACCTCTTGTGCGGCATGGTATCAAACGCTTTGGAAAAATCGAGATATACCACGTCCAATGACTCACCGTGGTCCAGCCTATAGCTTACCTCTTCATAAAAACTGATTAGATTGGTTTAACAGGAGCGATTTCTCATAAACCCATGCTGATATGGAGTTAAACAGTTATTCTCATTGAGATAATCCAGAATAACATCCCTCAGAAACCCTTCAAATATTTTACCAACAATAGAGGTTAGACTTACTGGCCTATAATTTCCAGGTTCACTTTTAGAGCCCTTTTTGAATATTGGCACCACATTTGCTATGCGCCAGTCCTGCGGAACAGACCCCATCGCTATAGAGTCCCTAAAAATAAGAAATAATGGTTTATCTATTACATTACTTAGTTCTCTTAGTACTCGTGGGTGTATGCCATCCGGACCCGGAGATTTATCTATTTTAATCTTTTTTAGCCGGTTTCGCACCTCTTCTTGGGTTAGATTGGTGACCCTTAATATAGGGTTTTCATTGTTTCTTGGGATTTCACCTAGCATTTCATTTTCCACCGTGAATACCGTGGAGAAGAAGGTGTTTAATATGTTAGCTTTTTCCTCGTCATCTACAACCATTCTTTCCTCACTATTTTTTAAGGGGCCTACATTTTCAGTTTTTATTCTTTTACTATTGATATAGTTGAAGAACAGTTTGGGATTAGTTTTACTCTCCTTAGCAATGTGCTTCTCTGTTTCCTTTTTGGCAGCTTTAATTAGTTTTTTAGATAAAGTATTTTTCTCCCTATAGTTTTTTAGAGCTTCAATGGTGCCATCCTGCTTTAGTAGTGCAAATGCTTTCTTTTTACTGTTAATTGCCTGTCTTACTTCTTTGTTTAGGCACATTGGGTCTTTCCTATTTCTAGTCCTTTTATTCCCACAAGGTATAAACCGCTTACACTGCCTATTTAGGATGTTCTTAAACATTTCCCATTTATTATCTGTATTCTTATTTCTGAGGATATTGTCCCAGTCTACCAGATTAAGGGCATCTCTAAGCTGGTCAAACTTTGCCTTCCTAAAGTTCAGTGTTTTTGTGACTCCCTGACAAGTCCCCCTAGTGAAAGACAGGTGAAACTGCACAATATTGTGGTCGCTATTTCCTAGATGCCCGACCACCTGCAGATTTGTTATTCTGTCAGGTCTATTAGATAGTATTAGGTCTAAAAGTGCTGCTCCTCTGGTTGGATTCTGCACCAATTGTGAAAGATAATTTTTCTTGGTTATTAGCAGAAACCTGTTGCCTTTATGGGTTTCACAGGTTTCTGTTTCCCAGTTAATATCCGGGTAGTTAAAGTCCCCCATAACCAGGACCTCATTATGGGTTGCAGCTTCATCTATCTGCTTTAGAAGTAGACTTTCCATGGTTTCTGTTATATTTGGGGGTTTGTACATTTCTCTGCTTTAGCATAAAGCTTGTTTTCTCTTAATATGTGAAGCACCTGTCTCACATGCCCCTGGTGTGTCTCCAAATCAGGTGAATAAATCAAAATATTATGCAGATAGACCACGATAAACTTGCCAACCAAATGATGGCAAATATCACTAATGAAATGCTGGAACACCGCTAATACATTGGTCAGACCGAAAGGCATGATCTGACTCTTGAAATGCCCTTCAGGGGTATTGAACGCCTCTTTCCATTCATCCCCTTCCTTGATTCTGACCAGCTTATAGGCTCACCTTAAATCCAACTTGGAAAAAACTTAGCTCCCACCACCTGGTTGAATAAATCTGGAATCAGAGGAATAGGATATGGATCTTGAATAGTAATTAGATTCAATATCTGGAAAACTAAACAGAGATAGAGATCGCCATCTTACTTTTTCACGAAAAGGAACTTTTCGGGCGAAGATGAAGGCCTGATATGTCCCTTCTTAAGACTCTCAGCAATAAAATCTTTCATGGCTTGTCTTTCAGGACTGGACAGATTGTACAATCTGGACTTTGGTAGTTTACCACTCGGAGTTAGGTTAATAGGACAGTCATATGCTCGATGGAGGAGTGGGGGCGGAAATACTGGCACCACTTCTCAAAAAATATGTACTCAAAGCCAGAGAAAAACGCAGGTAAGGTCTCCGTAGATACTGCAGAAAGAGAAATGTTTAGGCGGTTATCATTACAGTAATCTCCCCACTACACAATTTCTCTGGATTGCCAATCCACAGTCGGATTGTGCTTTAAAAACCAGGGTAAACCCAGAACAATAGGAGTGGGGAGACCTTCCAGGACATAACAAGGAATTACCTAATAATGAAAAGACCCCACCCTCAGTCATATATTATATACAATCTGTGTCATTGCTCTCTGTGCAAGTGGTGCTGAGTCAATGGTGTAAATACGAATAGGCTTAGCTAAAGTAGAGAAAGCAAACCCATGAGTTCTAGCAAACTCATCATCCACCATACTGTCTCCAGCTCCACTGTCTACAAACACAGCTATTTACTCAGTCCTGCTCTCTACCACCACCTTTGCTGTCAGGAGAAACTGAGAATTACAGGTTGAAGACAAACCTACCCCTTGATTATCAAACTGCAGGCTGCCAAGGATTAATCGAGTCTCTTTTCACTTGAGAATCAAAGGTCAGGCACAAATAAAATGTCCCTTCCTCCCACAAAAAAACACACCCTTTTTCTTGCAAATGTTGGGGGAGACATATGACATGGACCCACTTCCTAACTGCATAGGTTCCTCTAACTCTACCAGTATAGGTTCACTCCCAGACTTTCCGCCAACACAGGGGTATTGTCGCGGAAAGAGGGAGAAGGTGGTCTTATCCATCTATCCCATGGGCGTCTATTCATCCATATAGCCAATGACATGGCAGCCTCCAATGTCGTCAGGAATTTCATACACTGCCAACACTTCTTTTAACCTTTCAGTAACACCTTGACAAAATTGGCTTCTAAGAACCGGGTCATTACATTAGGTATCGGTTGCCCACCTGTGGAATTCTGAGCTATATATTTCCACTGAACGATTCCCTTGCTGAAGGCGGCTGTTAGGGGTCGAGTTCCCACTTCTGCACAGGGGGAATCTCGGGCCGCTTCTGCTGCGGTCTCCCATTCCTCTCCTGCCGCAGGTAAACCTGCTCAGCAGAGACGACGGTCCTTGCGTCTGGCTCAGTCTCACTCGGTGCTTAGGCTTGCTGTTGCTTCTCCAGCTTTTGCCATTAAAGCCAGTGCTGGACAGCAGTGAGCGGGCTTTTCTGGGACTAAGTCCTTATTTGCACACACTGAGCATGCCCAGGGCAAGATCTCCCATTGGAGATCGAGGGTCACATGCTCAGGCACTGCAGCACATCCCATTGGTCCTCTTGGCAGGTCCTGAAAGGGCAAAACTTCTGTAGCTACTTCCTGTGCTGCAACTATATAAACTGCGCATGACCGCACGGCCATGCGCTAGTGTACAATTGTATACGTGTGTTTGTTGTGAGTGCAAGTCGTTCATTAAATACCCCTACCCTATTGTATGACTGTTCGCATATGGAGTATGGCTGCTATCTAGCGCCCGACTAACCACTCAACGTGTCACACACGTATCAGTGTCTATTGCTGTGTCCGCCAGTGCGGCGCCACGCGCCAGTAGTGCGCTTCCTGACCCACGTCTGGGTGCTTAGTGGTGTTTGCCAGCACGGCACAGTTCGCACTTCGGTGCTCTAATAATAATAGTTACCTTACACACTCAGTTGCGGCGTTGTGTCAGCAAGTGGTCTAATCGGACTTCAATCCTGAGTCTTGGGGTTGTGTCCGCTGACTCCTTGCTTGCACTCTTTAGTGCGGTATTGCAGACCTGTGGCTTTACCGGGTTCGCTTCCACCGCCATATTACGCTGCCATTTACTAGCAGCAGGTTTTCACCTGCACGGTAGACCCCGGACTGCGAACGCATCTATTACATCTTTCTTGGTGCGTTCCGCCAGTCCTAACAGCGGCGGAGCCTGGATTCAGCCAAGGAAATACAGTCAGGATCATCATAGATAAGGCTAAGGCCCTGAAAACCCCTTCAATGGACTGGAGACACATAGAATCCTGTGGCAGAGAAAAAGCCCAGCAATGAGGATCCCCTTGCAACAGTGAAATCACAATTTCTACTTGTTGCTCCTCATCCCCAGAGGCGTAAGGAAGAAGTTAAAATGCAATTTGCATGCCTCTTTAAATACAAAAAAAACTGTCCCTACCTCTTGAAAACCTGTCTGGGAGGGCAATTTTGGGTTCAAGATGGACCGGCCTACCCGCAGAGCCCCCAACAAAAAAAGTCTGCAGCCACTGTCATTGCTGCTGAACCTCAGTACGAAGGTCAGTCACCTCCAGTGGTCCAAAAAACGGGGTCCATGACCACGGAAAGATAAAAAAACCCATACTGAAAAAAATGCACACAAAAAACAAGTGTCAGGTTTTTTTTTTCTCTTAGAAAAGTGTACGGTGGATGTTAATGTCATGCTGGGTGAAGGATAAGTAAGTGCACAACAATGGGAAGAGGGATGGGGGAGCTCAAACACTAGGGAAAAGGGGAGTGGAGATCCCTAGCCAGATCTAAAATCACTGTCTGTCCTAAACATCACTACATAGGTTCTGCACATATTGCCAAGCAGGAACTTAATCCCTGCCTGACCCTAGCGATAGGCCCTGGAAAAGCAAGGGACAGGGTAGCGCTAGTCAGTCCCCACTAAAACTAAAGACAGAGAGGGAAGATAGAAGGGTGGAAAACTCTTCCAACAAGATTGAGGCAAGTATCAGCTAACACCCGCACGATGCTGCAGAAATTGAATGTATTAAAACCTTCAGCACAGGTGTGAAATTAGCAGCAGAAGGTGGTGGTAACTATTGGGTCCTAGAGGGAGAAGGATATCACTCCATAACAGAGATGCAAAAATTAAGAAGGTGCTTGTGCTAATCACAAAGACCTTCTACAGCCGGATCCATGATGACTGTCTGTCACACCTGACACACCTGTGACACAGTCACCCAGAGATCATTGCGGACCACACTGCGAAAGTGGGAATTTAGATTCTGAGGCAAATATGCAGGTTTTATTTTCAAGCTTTTCAATACTATCTGATATTTATATGATGTTTTGATCCAAATTTCAGATCTTCCTCCTATATGTGGATTGTGGTGTTTACGGATATGCAATGGTGATAGCCTGAGTGCTGTGCAGGCTTGCAAACCGTCCAGAAATTCTGGCACAGTCCGTATTGATTGGCACTTTTATTGCCCTGTCGGTAAAAAACTAAGGCATCCGTGATTATTTTTGAGGCTGAAGAAAGTTATACCAATACATTTAACTGTAATTACCATAATATTACAGTTTACAGTGAATATAACTAATGTGTTCATATCAGAATTATGGGCTGTAGACATGTGTCACTTACAATCATAATGATTTATTATGGTTTTCCAATGGGTTCATTAACAATATTCTCTGCCTGTTTTTTTGATAAGCTGTGCAGAAAAAAAGGTCAATATTTTGCCTGCTGTGTTGTAGGTGATTGTTATCTCATAATTCATGTCTGCAGTCTGTGCGCTCAGTTCCTTTTTTGTATTATCTGTGCCTTCTGTAGGAAACTTAAAGGTACCTTCACATTAAGCGACGCTGCAGCGATACCGACAACGATCCGGATCGCTGCAGCGTCGCTGTTTGGTCGCTGGAGAGCTGTCACACAGACCGCTCTCCAGCGACCAACGATGTCGGTAACCAGGGTAAACATCGGGTAACTAAGCGCAGGGCCGCGCTTAGTAACCCGATGTTTACCCTGGTTACCATCCTAAAAGTAAAAAAAAACAAACACTACATACTTACCTACCGCTGTCTGTCCTCCAGCGCTGTGCTCTGCTCTCCTCCTGTACTGGCTGTGAGCGTCGGTCAGCCGGAAAGCAGAGCGGTGACGTCACCGCTCTGCTTTCCGGCTGACCGACGCTCACAGCCAGTACAGGAGGAGTGCAGAGCACAGCGCTGGAGGACAGATAGCGGTAGGTAAGTATGTACTGTTTTTTTTTTTTTTACTTTTAGAATGGTAACCAGGGTAAACATCGGGTTACTAAGCGCGGCCCTGCGCTTAGTTACCCGATGTTTACCCTGGTTACCAGTGAAGACATCGCTGGATCGGTGTCACACACGCCGATCCAGCGATGTCAGCAGGAGTCCAGCGACGAAATAAAGTTCTGGACTTTATTCAGCGACCAACGATCTCCCAGCAGGGGCCTGATCGTTGGTCGCTGTCACACATAACGATTTCATTAACGATATCGTTGCTACGTCACAAAAAGCAACGATATCATTAACAATATCGTTATGTGTGAAGGTACCTTTACTTTGTTTTATTCAATTACTTTTGTACTTCACTAAGGTGATAAAATCTGGCCTCTTTGAATCATCTGATGATCCATGCTGGCACATGGGAAGCTTGAAAGTCCGCATATCAGCAGTCGGCTTTATGCGCAGTGTCACATATATACTTACTGTTCTCCAGAGCGCTGTTCTCATTTGTCTGAAGGTTCAGGCACTGCCAGAAGAGTCTCGGTAGGGTTTTCAGTCTGTTTTTCCATCTATTTCATAGAGAGGGCTGTTATTTTGACCTGTTTAGATGTAAACCAATGATTCTATAAAATTAAGTATATTATCTAATTTCAATTTAAAAGAACACAACATAATAAGACAACAAATGCCAGCATACTTTCTAAAGAAGAAAAGGCCATCTGTTACTAGGAAAGTAATAAAGGTACCATATGTGGCTAAGTGTGAAGGGCGTTTGTGCAAAGAGGTGCATGCGGAGTCTTCTTACCTTATAGGTCTGCAGAGTACGGCATCACAGGGTACATTGATGTGATCACATGATACACAAGATAGGATCAGATAATTCACTTGGCATGATCACGTTGATTCTACATGAGAGTTTACTGATTTATTAACCACATAGTGGGATCTGCCAGACTATGACTGTTGGGAGAAAGCCACTTTATCACTAGATCATAGAATGTTAGAGTTGGAAGGGACCTCCAGGGTCATCGAATCCAGACCCATGTTCTATGCAAGATTCACTAAACATTCTCAGAGAGATGTCTGTCCAACCTCTGAAGACTTCCATTGAAGGAGAACTCACCACCTCTTATGGCAGCCTGTTCCACTCATTGTCAATATGGCAGCCTGTTCCACTCATTGTCAAAAAGTATTTTGTAATCTGTATCTTCTCCCTTTCAGTTTCATTCCATTGCTTCTCGTGTTTCTATGTGCAAATGGGAATAAGGATGATTCCTGTACACTGTGACGTCCTTTCAGATATTTGTAGACAGCCAATAAGTCTCCTCTTAGCCTTCTTTTTTTGCAAGCTAAACATTCCCAGATCCTTTAATCATTCCTCTTAGGACATACTTTGCAGTCCACTCACCATCCTGTTAGCTCTTCTCAGAACTTGCTCCAGTTTTTCTATATCTTTTTTTTTTAAGGTGGTGCCCAGAAGTGAACAGAGTATTCCAGATGAAGCCTGACCAAGGAGGAGTAGAGGGGGAGAATTACTTCACGTGATCTAGACTCAGTGCTTCTCTTAATACATCCCAGAACTGTGTTTGCCTTTTTTGCTGCTGCATCATACTATTGACTTGTGTAGTCTGTGATCTATTAATATACTCAAGTCTATTTCACACTTGCTGTTGCTTAGTGCTATTCCTCCCATTTTGTACATGCCATTTTTGTTTTTCTTGCCCAACTGTAGAATCTTGCATTTCTCCTTGCTAAATACTACATAGCTTGATAGAGGGGGGATTGTAAACTTACCACGCCATGTCGTCTGATGTTGAGGGTTGAGATGTGTGTGTCGGGTGTCGGTCCTGCTGGTGAAATTCAGCCAAAGATTCAAGTATAAGAGGAAATAGAAAACCTGATGCGTTTCTGGTGACCAAGCGCCATTAGTCATAAGTTTTATATATATTTTTGTGATTCCATGTTTTTACTGAATTTTGAATAAACCATTAATTAATTTGAACTTATTGTTGGACGGATGTGCCGCTCATTTCCTCTTGTCCTTGAATAAATGCTACATAATAGATGCATATAGGAGGCATGGCAGTATGCAATGAAGGGACACATAAGAAAAAACAAAATACACCACAATGCAAACAGACATTGAGTTTTTTGGGACTTACTCTTTCTTTACATATCATGCAGCAGACCAGTACCCCAATGTAGAAAAACACTCTTAGGGTCATTTAGATATCAGTTATTCACATGAGTTATATCTGTACTTTTTTTACAGATAGAACTCGTACCTACTATAGTCTATGGGTGTTGTGAATTCTGTTGTCGGGCTCCCTCCTGTGGTCATGAATGGTACTTCGGCTGGTTCTGTCCATGGACTTCCTCTGGTGGGTGTTTTTGAGTTTCACAGGTGACGAGGTTAATTCGTTAGCTGCTGCTCTATTTGACTCCACTTAGATCTTTGCTCCATGCCACCTGTCAATGTTCCAGTATTGGTCTGTTCACTCCTGGATCGTTCTTGTGACCTGTCTTCCCATCAGAAGCTAAGTTCCAGCTTGTATTTCTTTGGTTTGCTATTTTTCTGTCCAGCTTGCTATTTAATTTGTTGTCTTGCTTGCTGGAAGCTCTGGGACGCAGAGGGAGCGCCTCCGCACCGTGAGTCGGTGCGGAGGGTCTTTTTGCGCCCTCTGCATGGTCTTTTTGTAGGTTTTTGTGCTGACCGCAAAGTAACCTTTCCTATCCTCGGTCTGTTCAGTAAGTTGGGCCTCACTTTGCTAAATCTATTTCATCTCTGTGTTTGTATTTTCATCTTTACTCACAGTCATTATATGTGGGGGGCTGCCTTTTCCTTTGGGGAATTTCTCTGAGGCAAGGTAGGCTTTATTTTTCTATCTTCAGGGCTAGCTAGTTTCTTAGGCTGTGCCGAGTTGCATAGGGAGCGTTAGGCGCAATCCACGGCTATTTCTAGTGTGTTTGATAGGTTTAGGGATTGCGGTCAGCAGAGTAACCACGTCCCAGAGCTCGTCCTTATTATCAGTACCTATCAGGTCATTCCGTGTGCTCTTAACCACCAGGTCCATTATTGTCCTGACCACCAGGTCATAACAGTACAGGTGGCCCAAAGTACTAATGCATCTCAATAGAAGGATAAGAGAAGTTCTGAGACCATATTTTTTTCTTTGCAGTGTGTTTTGTCTCTATTTTCCCCTTTACCTCTGGGTGGTTCAGGACACTGGTGTAAACATGGACATTCAAGGTCTGTCCTCTTGGATGGATGATCTCACTACAAGGATACAAAACATTCAAGATTTTGTGGTTCAGAATCCGATGTCAGAGCCTAGGATTCCAATTCCTGATTTGTTTTTTGGTGATAGATCTAAGTTCTTGAATTTCAAAAATAATTGTAAATTGTTTCTTGCCTTGAAACCTCGCTCCTCAGGTGACCCTGTTCAACAAGTAAAGATCATTATTTCTTTGTTACGTGGTGACCCTCAAGACTGGGCATTTTCCCTTGCGCCAGGAGATCCGGCATTGCGTGAAGTTGATGCGTTTTTCCTGGCGCTTGGATTGCTTTATGACGAACCTAATCCAATGGATCAGGCAGAGAAAATCTTGCTGGCTCTGTGTCAGGGTCAAGATGAAGCGGAGATATATTGTCAGAAGTTTAGAAAGTGGTCTGTGCTCACTCAGTGGAATGAATGTGCCCTGGCAGCAATCTTCAGAAAGGGTCTCTCTGAAGCCCTTAAGGATGTCATGGTGGGGTTTCCCATGCCTGCTGCTCTGAATGAGTCTATGTCCTTGGCCATTCAGATCGATCGACGCTTGCGTGAGCGTAAAGCTGTGCACCATTTGGCGGTACTATCTGAGCATGGGCCTGAGCCTATGCAATGTGATAGGACTTTGACCAGAGCTGAACGGCAAGAACACAGACGTCGGAATGGGCTATGTTTTTACTGTGGTGATTCCACTCATGTTATCTCCGATTGTCCTAAGCGCACTAAGCGGTTCGCTAGTTCTGCCACCATTGGTACGGTACAGTCTAAATTTCTATTGTCTGTTACTTTGATTTGCTCTTTGTCATCCTATTCTGTTATGGCATTTGTGGATTCAGGCGCTGCCCTGAATTTGATGGACTTGGAGTATGCTAGGCGCTGTGGTTTTTTCTTGGAGCCCTTGCAGTATCCTATTCCATTGAGAGGAATTGATGCTACGCCTTTGGCCAAGAATAAGCCTCAGTATTGGACCCAATTGACCATGTGCATGGCTCCTGCACATCAGGAGGATATCCCCTTTCTGGTGTTGCATAATCTGCATGATGTGGTCGTTTTGGGGTTGCCATGGCTACAGGTTCATAATCCAGTATTGGACTGGAAATCTATGTCTGTGTCCAGCTGGGGTTGCCAGGGGGTACATGGTGATGTTCCAGTTTTGTCTATTTCGTCTTCCACTCCTTCTGAAGTTCCAGAGTTTTTGTCGGATTATCGGGATGTATTTGATGAGCCCAAAACCAGTGCCCTACCTCCTCATAGGGATTGCGATTGTGCAATTAATTTGATTCCTGGTAGTAAGTTTCCTAAGGGCCGATTGTTCAATTTATCTGTGCCAGAACACGCCGCTATGCGGAGTTATATAAAGGAATCCTTGGAGAAAGGCCATATTCGCCCGTTGTCATCACCGTTAGGAGCAGGGTTCTTTTTTGTGGCCAAGAAGGATGGTTCTTTGAGACCTTGTATTGATTACCGCCTTCTTAATAAAATTACAGTCAAATTTCAGTATCCTTTGCCGTTGCTGTCTGATTTGTTTGCTCGTATTATAGGGGCTAGTTGGTTCACCAAGATAGATCTTCGAGGGGCGTATAATCTTGTGCGTATTAAACAAGGCGATGAATGGAAAACAGCATTCAATACGCCCGAGGGCCATTTTGAGTACCTGGTTATGCCATTCGGGCTTTCCAATGCTCCATCAGTATTTCATTCCTTTATGCATGACATCTTCCGAGAGTACCTGGATAAATTCCTGATTGTGTATTTGGATGATATTTTGGTCTTTTCGGATGATTGGGAGTCTCATGTGAAGCAGGTCAGAATGGTGTTCCAGGTCCTTCGTGTGAATTCCTTGTTTGTGAAGGGGTCAAAGTGTCTCTTTGGAGTTCAGAAGGTTTCATTTTTGGGGTTCATTTTTTCCCCTTCTACTATCGAGATGGACCCTGTTAAAGTCCAGGCCATTTACGATTGGACTCAGCCGACATCTGTGAAGAGCCTGCAAAAGTTCCTGGGCTTTACTAATTTTTATCGGCGCTTCATCGCTAATTTTTCTACTGTTGCTAAACCGTTGACTGATTTGACCAAGAAGGGTGCTGATGTGGTCAATTGGTCTTCTGCGGCTGTAGAGGCTTTTCAGGAGTTGAAGCATCGTTTTTCTTCTGCCCCTGTGTTGTGCCAGCTAGATGTTTCGCTTCCGTTTCAGGTTGAGGTTGATGCTTCTGAGATTGGAGCAGGGGCTGTTTTGTCGCAAAGAAGTTCTGAGGGCTCGGTGATGAAGCCATGTGCTTTCTTTTCTAGAAAGTTTTCGCCTGCTGAGCGTAACTATGATGTTGGTAATCGTGAATTGTTGGCCATGAAGTGGGCATTCGAGGAGTGGCGTCATTGGCTGGAAGGAGCCAAGCATCGCGTGGTGGTCTTGACAGATCACAAGAATTTGACTTATCTTGAGTCTGCCAAACGGTTGAATCCAAGACAGGCTCGATGGTCATTATTTTTCTCCCGTTTTGATTTTGTGGTTTCGTACCTTCCGGGCTCTAAGAATGTGAAGGCTGTTGCCCTGTCAAGGAGTTTTGTGCCTGACTCTCCGGGTGTTCCTGAGCCGGCGGGTATTCTCAAAGAGGGGGTAATTTTGTCTGCCATCTCCCCTGATTTGCGGCGGGTGCTGCAAAAATTTCAGGCTGATAGACCTGACCGTTGCCCAGCGGAGAAACTGTTTGTCCCTGATAGATGGACTAGTAGAGTTATCTCTGAGATTCATTGTTCAGTGTTGGCTGGGCATCCTGGAATCTTTGGTACCAGAGATTTGGTGGCTAGATCCTTCTGGTGGCCGTCTTTGTCGCGGGATGTGCGTTCTTTTGTGCAGTCCTGTGGGGCTTGTGCTCGGGCTAAGCCCTGCTGTTCTCGTGCCAGTGGGTTGCTTTTGCCCTTGCCGGTCCCGAAGAGGCCCTGGACGCATATTTCTATGGATTTTATTTCGGATCTCCCCGTCTCTCAAAAGATGTCGGTCATTTGGGTGATTTGTGATCGCTTTTCTAAGATGGTCCATTTGGTACCTTTGTCTAAATTGCCTCCTCTGATTTGGTGCCATTATTTTTCCAGCATGTGGTTCGTTTACATGGTATCCCGGAGAACATTGTTTCTGACAGAGGTTCCCAGTGTGTTTCAAGGTTTTGGTGATCCTTTTGTGCTAGGATGGGCATTGATTTGTCTTTTTCCTCGGCTTTCCATCCTCAGACAAATGGCCAAACCGTACGAACTAATCAAACTTTGGAAACATATCTGAGATGCTTTGTTTCTGCTGATCAGGATGATTGGGTGTCCTTTTTGCCGTTGGCTGAGTTCGCCCTTAATAATCGGGCCAGCTCGGCTACTTTGGTTTCGCCGTTTTTCTGCAATTCTGGTTTCCATCCTCGTTTCTCTTCAGGGCAGGTTGAGTCTTCAGACTGTCCTGGTGTAGATACTGTGGTGGATAGGTTGCAGCAAATTTGGACTCATGTGATGGACAATTTGACATTGTCCCAGGAGAAGGCTCAACATTTCGCTAACCGCTGGCGCTGTGTGGGTCCCCGACTTCGTGTTGGGGATTTGGTTTGGTTGTCGTCTCGTTATTTTCCTATGAAGGTTTCCTCTCCTAAGTTTAAGCCTCGTTTCATTGGTCCGTATAAGATTTCTGAGGTTATCAATCCTGTGTCATTTCGTTTGGCCCTTCCTGCTTCTTTTGCCATCCATAATGTGTTCCATAGGTCGTTATTGCGGAGATACGTGGCGCCTGTGGTTCCATCCGTTGATCCTCTTGCCCCGGTGTTAGTTGAGGGGGAGTTGGAGTATGTGGTGGAGAAGATTTTGGATTCTCGTGTTTCGAGATGGAAACTCCAGTACCTGGTCAAGTGGAAGGGTTATGGTCAGGAAGATAATTCCTGGGTTTTTGCCTCTGATGTTCATGCTGCCAATCTGGTTCGTGCCTTTCATTTGGCTCATCCTGGTCGGCCTGGGGGCTCTGGTGAGGGTTCGGTGACCCCTTCTCAAGGGGGGGGGTACTGTTGTGAATTCTGTTGTCGGGCTCCCTCCTGTGGTCATGAATGGTACTTCGGCTGGTTCTGTCCATGGACTTCCTCTGGTGGGTGTTTCTGAGTTTCACAGGTGACGAGGTTAATTCGTTAGCTGCTGCTCTATTTGACTCCACTTAGATCTTTGCTCCATGCCACCTGTCAATGTTCCAGTATTGGTCTGTTCACTCCTGGATCGTTCTTGTTACCTGTCTTCCCATCAGAAGCTAAGTTCCAGCTTGTATTTCTTTGGTTTGCTATTTTTCTGTCCAGCTTGCTATTTAATTTGTTGTCTTGCTTGCTGGAAGCTCTGGGACGCAGAGGGAGCGCCTCCGCACCGTGAGTCAGTGCGGAGGGTCTTTTTGCGCCCTCTGCGTGGTCTTTTTGTAGGTTTTTGTGCTGACCGCAATGTAACCTTTCCTATCCTCGGTCTGTTCAGTAAGTCGGGCCTCACTTTGCTAAATCTATTTCATCTCTGTGTTTGTATTTTCATCTTTACTCACAGTCATTATATGTGGGGGGCTGCCTTTTCCTTTGGGGAATTTCTCTGAGGCAAGGTAGGCTTTATTTTTCTATCTTCAGGGCTAGCTAGTTTCTTAGGCTGTGCCGAGTTGCATAGGGAGCGTTAGGCGCAATCCACGGCTATTTCTAGTGTGTTTGATAGGTTTAGGGATTGCGGTCAGCAGAGTTCCCACGTCCCAGAGCTCGTCCTTATTATCAGTAACTATCAGGTCATTCCGTGTGCTCTTAACCACCAGGTCCATTATTGTCCTGACCACCAGGTCATAACAATGGGGCTGTTCGAATGTCCGTGAATTTGTGCAGTTTGAGTTGCTCCCACAAAATCATGACTTGTCCCCGATAGTGATCCGAATGTAGGATCAATCTCACCAATGTAAGTCTATTAATCAATCTTGCCAAAGCAAGTCTATGGGTCCATGAAAAAAATTGGACAAATTTCGAGCGCCATCCATGTGCATGTCTGTTTTTCATGAACTATTTGATCCGAGAATGTTTAGAAACTTTTATCAATTTTTTTTTCATCCCCAAAAAAGTGTTGAATCTCTGACCAAACTCTGATGGTAACGATTGACACACTGAGCAAATGCTAATTACACTCTGATCAAAAGCACTGATGAAACTCAGACTGTTTTTTGCATATGAGAAAAATCATAGACGCCTGAATGAGCGCTAATGTTGATCTTTTCTCCAATAGGCTCCTAAGTGCATAGGCATTAACCAAGCTTTTACAAAGTGTGTCTAGGAAGGTGGTTGTGGCATGAAAAGCAGCATCATACATACAGGTCCTTCTCAAAAAATTAGCATATAGTGTTAAATTTCATTATTTACCATAATGTAATGATTACAATTAAACTTTCATATATTATAGATTCATTATCCACCAACTGAAATTTGTCAGGTCTTTTATTGTTTTAATACTGATGATTTTGGCATACAACTCCTGATAACCCAAAAAACCTGTCTCAATAAATTAGCATATTTCACCCATCCAATCAAATAAAAGTGTTTTTAAATAACAAACAAAAAAACCATCAAATAATAATGTTCAGTTATGCACTCAATACTTGGTCGGGAATCCTTTGGCAGAAATGACTGCTTCAATGCGGCGTGGCATGGAGGCAATCAGCCTGTGACACTGCTGAGATGTTATGGAGGCCCAGGATGCTTCAATAGCGGCCTTAAGCTCATCCAGAGTGTTGGGTCTTGCGTCTCTCAACTTTCTCTTCACAATATCCCACAGATTCTCTATGGGGTTCAGGTCAGGAGAGTTGGCAGGCCAATTGAGCACAGTAATACCATGGTCAGTAAACCATTTACCAGTGGTTTTGGCACTGTGAGCAGGTGCCAGGTCGTGCTAAAAAATGAAATCTTCATCTCCATAAAGCATTTCAGCCGATGGAAGCATGAAGTGCTCCACAATCTCCTGATAGCTAGCTGCATTGACCCTGCCCTTGATGAAACACAGTGGACCAACACCAGCAGCTGACATGGCACCCCACACCATCACTGACTGTGGGTACTTGACACTGGACTTCAGGCATTTTGGCATTTCCTTCTCCCCAGTCTTCCTCCAGACTCTGGCACCTTGATTTCCGAATGACATGCAAAATTTGCTTTCATCAGAAAAAAGTACTTGGGACCACTTAGCAACAGTCCAGTGCTGCTTCTCTGTAGCCCAGGTCAGGCGCCTCTGCCGCTGTTTATGGTTCAAAAGTGGCTTTACCTGGGGAATGCGGCACCTGTAGCCCATTTCCTGCACACGCCTGTGCACGGTGGCTCTGGATGTTTCCACACCAGACTCAGTCCACTGCTTCCTCAGGTTCCCCAAGGTCTGGAATCGGTCCTTCTCCACAATCTTCCTCAGGGTCTGGTCTCCTCTTCTCGTTGTACAGCGTTTTCTGCCACATTGTTTCCTTCCAACAGACTTACCATTGAGGTGCCTTGATACAGCACTCTGGGAACAGCCTATTTGTTGAGAAATTTCTTTCTGGGTCTTACCCTCTTGCTTGAGGGTGTCAATGATGGCCTTCTTGACATCTGTCAGGTCGCTAGTCTTAAGGCCCCTTCACATTTAGCGACGCTGCAGCGATACCGACAACGATCCGAATCGCTGCAGCGTCGCTGTTTGGTCGCTGGAGAGCTGTCACACATACCGCTCTCCAGCGACCAACGATGCCGGTAACCAGGGTAAACATCGGGTAACTAAGCGCAGGGCCGCGCTTAGTAACCCGATGTTTACCCTGGTTACCATGCTAAAAGTTAAAAAAAAAAAACACTAGATACTTACCTAACGCTGTCTGTCCTCCAGCGCTGCGCTCTGCTTCTCTGCTCTCCTCCTGTACTGTCTGGGAGCCGGAAAGCAGAGCGGTGACGTCACCGCTCTGCTTTCCGGCTCACAGACAGTACAGGAGGAGTGCAGAGCACAGCGCTGGAGGACAGACAGCGGTAGGTAAGTATGTAGTGTTTGTTTTTTTTTACTTTTAGCATGGTAACCAGGGTAAACATCGGGTTACTAAGCGCGGCCCTGCGCTTAGTTACCCGATGTTTACCCTGGTTACCAGTGAAGACATCGCTGGATCGGTGTCACACACGCCGATCCAGCGATGTCAGCAGGAGTCCAGCGACCAAATAAAGTTCTGGACTTTATTCAGCGACCAACGATCTCCCAGCAGGGGCCTGATCGTTGGTCGCTGTCACACATAACGATTTCATTAACGATATCGTTGCTACTTCACAAATAGCAACGATATCGTTAACAATATCGTTATGTGTGAAGGTACCTTTACCCATGATGGGGGTTTTGAGTAATGAACCAGGCAGGGAGTTTATAAAAGCCTCAGGTATCTTTTGCATGTGTTTAGAGTTAATTAGTTGATTCAGAAGATTAGGGTAATAGGTCGTTTAGAGAACCTTTTCTTGATATGCTAATTTATTGAGACAGGTTTTTTGGGTTATCAGGAGTTGTATGCCAAAATCATCAGTATTAAAACAATAAAAGACCTGACAAATTTCAGTTGGTGGATAATGAATCTATAATATATGAAAGTTTAATTGTAATCATTACATTATGGTAAATAATGAAATTTAACACTATATGCTAATTTTTTGAGAAGGACCTGTATAGAGAGAAGCTTCATAGAAAAGGTCGAAGTGTTCTTTCCTGTACAGAAGTTTCTGATGTTTGTCTCCAGTTTTGGTTTTCAAGGAGAACACTCGTTCTCATGTTATTCTATGGGCTGTGCATATGTCTGATTTTTTTCCGTAGACGAAGTGGTCCAAGGAAAATATCGGTGACACGTCAGATTTTGATTTAAGTGATGGATCAAAACCGGCAATGCAAGTCTGTGGGGCCATAGAAAACATCGGACTGCGCTTGGATGACTTCCAAGTACAGTCTGATTTTTACGGAATAACATACAGTAATAGGGAAGATGGAGAATTTTTTTTTCTCGCCACCTCTGGGAAAAACTGATCGCACTCTGATCAAATTCTGATCAGAGTCTGATCGGAAAGATCGGACGTCTTTTCTCAGATGTAGAGAAATCGGTCGTGTGCATCTACCCTTTCTATTACTTTTTGTTCACTTTTTCAACCATTGTCTGCTAAAAATGATCACAGCCCCATGGCAGATAAAGGGACCAACTATGGCTTGGCCCCCATTGTACAAGAGCCCAATAGCAGTTTTATAGTCTGCCTCTATGACGTCTACTTCTTTGATGGAGAGTGGGACAGTCCTGTGGGTGACACTGGTATTGGAGATTTTCAGTCCAGCTTAGTTAAAGCGTTTGTGTAATCTTTAGCAGGAGCGCACAGCTCCCCAACCTCTCAGCTTCCTACTTGCTGGACAGCGGTGTGCTCCTGCTTAATTGTCAGTTTGGGCCAGCTGCAAGTTTGTGCCACAGGCTCGAACTGTGTGCTCTCTGATATGGGGCAGCTTTGTCTCTGCAGTATCAGAGGAACTCCAGCAATCATTGCCAGTATCAATACAGTGCTTACAAGCCCTATCACAAAGAGCTTGTAAGTATTGTGCATGTTTAGCCACGAATGCAAGACCACAGGGGAGGCCAGAAACCCAGGTAGTGAGTCATAAACATTAAAATGAAAAAAAAAACAAGCACTTTTATCCATAAAAGAACATGTATATAACCCTTAAAGCGAGGGCTACATGGCGACTTTGGCCACAACACATGTCAAGCCCCCAAATTTTGCTATGTTCCATTGCTACATCGCCGCATAATAGAGGTGAATATCGTTTTAGGCTACTGCGACAAGCAAGTCATAAGAAGTTCAACCATGTCAGATTTTCTGCAACTTCTAGGAGGCTTATAGAAACGAAGGGTGACCTTTTAGACTCCGGGAAGAGTTGGCAAAAGCTTTCTGGAAAACAGCGCTCCCTGAATGTCTTCTGTATGTGCTTTGGGATGCTATGTAGTGATGAGCGAGTGTACTCGTTTGGGTTTTCCCAAGCACGTTCGGGTGACCTCCGAGTATTTATGACTGCTCGAAGATTTAGTTTTCATCACATCAGCTGAATGATTTACAGCTACTAGCCAGGCTGAGTACATGTGGGGATTCCCTAGCAACCAGGCAACCCCCACATGTACACAGGATGGCTAGTAGCTGTAAATCATTCAGCTGAGGTGATGAAAACTAAATCTTCGAGCAGTCATAAAAATTCGGAGGTCACCCGGGCGTGCTTGGGAAAACCCAAATAACGATTACACTCGCTCATCACTAATGCCATGTCATCAGAATCATCTTTTATATACAAAGACAAAATCAGTAAGCGGGAATGAGTTATGAGAAGAAGGAGACTCGCATATGGTTTATCTGGAGAATTTTGTAGACTGCACTCCCAATTCTCCCATAGCTAATTTTTTTTAAAGTTTGCAAGTAGATGTAGTGCAGAGTTCGATACAGCAGCCTTAAATCAGGAGTAGGATGAGAGAGGTGACAAGGACGCCGTCCTCATGAATACAAAGGACTCATGACGGAATCCAAGAGGAGAAATATTTTTGTGCCGTTTGTGGACTAAGGAGAACTTAGCCGTCCCCCTAACTTGCTGCCTTTACGTACTAAAGCATAATCATGTCCTACAAATACATTTATGAATGTAATTATGAAATAAGTAATAAAATTGTATTTTTTTTCCCTCTGTCCTTATCCCAGTCCATGTCAGTTACATGGACTGTCTCACTTCTCTTGCCGACTCTCGTAATAGATTGTTCCCATGATTAGTATAACAAGCCGAAGATCAGGCCTATTTTGGACATAACCTTTTAATGAAATGTTAAAAGCTTGAATTTAGACTTCATATGACATTTACATCAACCATTGAGAAAGAAAAAGCTGTGTCCATCAATTATTACCCACCCACAGTTTACCAAACACAGCAAACATTATTAGTGGTAGAAATCTGAAATTTGCTGTAGGAAATGTATTTCAGAAGACTGAACAATCTCCTGAAGGTTAACTGAGGGCAGGACGTGGAATACATTTGCCCATACTAAATAGCACTGACATTTACAGAAAACACAATCCATTCGATTAATTGAATACATTAAAGTTATTGTGATCTTAGCCTTAGAAAGAGTAAATGACTCAGTTGTATGCATCTCAGCTTCTGCAGAACCTCTTTTTGACTATTAAATGGAATCTGTCAGTAGAATTAAACTTCCTAAGTCATCTACAGGTGTTCCTCATAAAATTAGAATATCATCAAAAAGTTAATTTATTTCAGTTCTTCAATACAAAAAGTGAATCTCATATATTTATGTACTCATTACAAACAGAGTGATCTATTTCAAGAGCTTATTTCTGTTAATGTTGATGATTATGGCTTACAGCCAATGGAAACTGAAAAGTCATTATCTCAGTAAATTAGAATAATTAACAAAAAACACCTGCAAAGGCTTCCTAAGCTTTAAAAAATGTCCCTTAGCCTGCACAATCATGGGGAAGACTGCTGACTTGACAGATGTCCAGAAAGCAGTCATTGACACACTCCACAAGGACGGTAAGCCACAAAAGGTCATTTACTAAAGAAGCTGGCTGCTTTCAAGCTCCTGCTCTTCATCAGCTCAGACTATCTCTACACTTGATCCTCCTGTCAACCCCAGGGACTTCCCATCCGGCACCACAGAACTCCTGAAATCTGTTATGTTTCCCTCACGTGTTACCCCATCCCTCTTCCTCTCTATGGGAGGGGATAAGGCACACTTCCCAGTGCCTAGTTGGGGCCATAGGCCCTGGATGTTACAGGAATGCCTGCAAAACGTTTGGTACGATCTCATGCTGCCTGAATGCTCTGTGCTCCATGTGCCTCCAGCCCATTTCCACTTGAACTCAAACTTAACACGAACCATACACACTAACCCACACTGACTAAACCTCCCCTCCCATGCTGGACTGGTCTCAAACATTTAACTGTATTTTACTCTGTTACTATACTGTACACCAATAGGTCTCACCACTGCCTATCTGCCCTAATGTTCCTATCACTAACTAAAACACTAAGTTATGTTCTGTAGTATCTCTACCCCTGAGCTGAGTGTACCAGGTTACCTTAGGCACGCAGTACCCACACAGCAGCATCAATACTTGTAACACTCTTTGCATTTTACATTATACCATCAAAACACAATACATACATGTTAATATTCACACTACAATTGCTGTCTTCAGTGGAAGGTATACGACAATTCCTGTCACACCCTTACATTTCCACTCAGTAGCAAAGTGCACACAAGATCTTTAATCCTTGGGAGTTTTAGGGGCAGCACGGTGGCCCAGTGGATAGCACCACAGCCTTGTAGCGCTGGAGTCCTGGGTTCAAAACCCACCAAGGACAACATCTGCAAGGAGTTTGTATGTTCTCCCCGTGTTTGCGTTGGTTTCCTCCGGGTTCTCCGGTTTTCTCCCACATTCCAAAGACATACTGATAGGGAATTTAGATTGTGAGCCCCATTGGGGACAGTGTGTGTAAAGCGCTGTGGAATATGTTAGCGCTATATACAAATAAAGATTATTATTATTATTTTAGTTCACAAAATCAAGCTTTTTTTCTGAACCAGTTCTGATGCCATTTTTGGTCTGTCTTTCGACACTCTCCTCTATTATACAGAGCGGACATCTTCCAAACGAAGCTGAACGAACAATGGACTGCTGTGCATTGTGTCCATTTTTTAATGATACTTTTCCAGGCAGATTCTGGGTGGAATCTACTAGTTAACAACTCAGTATAAAGATACCCTAAGTGGTTATTATAAGAGTCCGAAGCAGGTGGTGAGGAGTCCACCGGCAAGTTGGGTTGGAGAGAGAAGCCTTGTTGGGTTGCAATGAGTGAGGCCTAGCAAGTTCACGAGTATCCCCACAAACCAGATAGATATTTCCAGAGAATCAAAAATTGAAAGCCATTGAATAGCAAATAGATTATTTAGGTTATATGCCTCCTGCTGAGAACCAACATGCTTTACGTGCCAGGTACTTTATAGTAATTGTGAAGCCCGAGTGGCAACTTTATCTACCTTCAATATCCAGTACATGTTGACAAGTGCTGGTGTAACACCCCAGGAATCCGGTTGTTACAGTGATATTGCCTTCCTTTCGGGGAGGGTGAGGTCATGCCTGGAGGCAAAGAGGATTCCCTTTAACAGGTAGTACATCTACATGCAACACATTGTGATTCCAGGCCAGAAGGGGAGCTCTGGACCCGGATTTAGGGGAGCTTCCCCAGATATATATATTCTGGTCTGGAGGAGGAGTTAGGCAGTTGGTAGCAGATAGTGGAAGAGAGAGGAGTGAGAGCAGAGAGTGGGGCCGTGCAGCCATGTGTGGTGCTGCAGCTCCAGAACAGAAGAGAACCGTACGGGTTGTATTGATAGCAAATGTCAGAGGGGAGAGGCAAAAGAGAACAAAGGAGCTGGAGGGGAACTGTGATTGGGCACCCTCTAAGCTGAAGTGCAGGAAACGGGCACCAGGAGCCCGAGGCTGTGTAGTACTCCATGTCCCACAGCAGAACTGGAGGGCAGAAGACTCCAAGTTGTCTGTCCCGCCCACACCCAAAGGTGCAGCAATACACAGAGCACGGGTCATGATAGAGAGGCTCACATTGCCCACCATATGGGTACTGTCCCAGGAAAGGGGACAGAGGACCTTGTAAGGGAGCCACAGGCAGCAAGGAACTTGCATAAAGGCGTAAGAAGGAAGGTTTATGAACCTCACCTGGGAGAGGGATCCATCATTGCCTCCAAGCCGACCGGACCACACCAACGCCTGCTGCTAGTACCCTGGAGAGAGGCTGTCTACCATCAGTAAACCAGGTATAGGGACTGCAACCCTGTGTCCTCCATTTATTTTCTGGCATCACACTATCCTTGCTAAACATACCGGGAGCACTGGGGACCCAGCTTCACCTGCTGCAGTACCATCACCCCCAGAGGACCCATTTTAGCAGCGTGAGTCACCCCTGACCAAGTACCACAGGTGGTGTCAGGAACTTTTATTACTTTACGAGTCCCTTTAACCCCTTCCCGACCTCCGCCATACTAGTACTGTGCTGCGGGCACTGCATTTCTGCCCGGAGCAGTACCAGTACGGCGGCACGATCACCCCGGTCTCACGCTGAGCGCTGCAATGACCAGGTGAGGTTGTCAGCTGTATGTGACAGCTGACACCCCGCTGCAATGCCCACGATTGGTGCTAGCACCGATCGCGGGCATTTAACCTCTCTGATGCTGCTGTCAGTAGTGACAGCGACATAGAGGGGCACCGCGCAGGGACAGGGGCTCCCTGCGCACTTCCATGAGAATAACGCGATGTGATCGCATTATTCTCATGGTCTTTATGGAGACCCTGGATCCAAAATGGCCGCAGGGCTCCTTCCGGGTCCAGAAGTGAGGTGGCTTGCCGGGCACCTGCTGAGAACAGGCACCGGCAAGCCTCCTGCACAGCCTGTCTGATCGCTGACCTGACACAGTGCTATGCAAAGTGTCAGATCAGCGATCTGATGTAATAAAGTGATGTCCCAACCTGGGACAATGTTATCAAGTTAAAAAAAATAGAATGTGTTAGAATATATTTTTTTTAAATCCCCAAATAAAGAAAAAAATACATATATTTTCCAATAAATCCATTTATTTATGTAAATAAAAAACAAACAATAAAAGTACACATATTTGGTATCGCTGTGTCCGTAACAACCCGATCTATAAAACTGTCCCGCTAGTTAACTGTTGTGAATTCTGCTATCGAACTCCCTCCTGTGGTCATGAATGGTACTTTGGCGAGTTCTGTCCATGGACTCCCTCTGGTGGCTGTGAGTGGAGCTGCTGCTTCTGAGGTTCCTTCCACAGGTGACGTAGTTTATTCTTTGGCCGGCTGCTCTATTTAACTCCACTCAGATCGTTACTCCATGCCAGCTGTCAATGTTCTTGTACTGGTTCAGTTCGCTCTTGGATCTTTCTGGTGACCTGTCTACTCCAGCAGAAGCTAAGTCCCTGCTAGTTTATTATTTGTTCATTGTTTCCTTGTCCAGCTTGCTATCATGATTTTGCCTTGCTAGCTGGAAGCTCTGGGATGCAGAGTGGCACCTCCGCACCGTGAGTCGGCGCGGAGGTCTTTTTGCACACTCTGCGTGGTCTTTTTGTAGTTTTTTGTGCTGACCGCAAAGATACCTTTCCTATCCTCAGTCTGTTTAGTAAGTCTGGCCTCCCTTTGCTGAAACCTGTTTCATTTCTGTGTTTGTGACTTTCATCTTAACTCACAGTCAATATATGTGGGGGGCTGCCTTTTCCTTTGGGGAATTTCTCTGAGGCAAGGTAGGCTTTATTTTCTATCTTTAGGGCTAGTTAGCTCCTAGGCTGTGAAGAGGCGTCTAGGCAGTGTTAGGTACGCTCCACGGCTATTTCTAGTTGTGTGATAGGATTATGGGTTGCGGTCAGCAGAGCTCCCACTTCCCAGAGGTTGTCCTGTGTGAGTTTAACCATCAGGTCGTTCCGGGTGCTCCTAACCACCAGGTCATAACAGTACTGCTGGCCAAAAGTATTATTGCATCTCAATAAAGGGATAAGAGAAGTTCTGAGACCATTTTTTTTCTTTGCAGTGTGTTTTGTCTCTCTTTTCCCCTTTACCTCTGGGTGGTTCAGGATACAGGTGTAGATATGGACATTCAAGGTCTGTCCTCTTGTGTGGATCATCTCACTGCAAGGGTCCAAACATTCAAGATTTTGTGGTTCAGAATCCGATGTTAGAGCCTAGAATTCCAATTCCTGATTTGTTTTCTGGGGATAGATCTAAGTTCCTGAATTTCAAAAATAATTGTAAGCTGTTTCTAGCTTTGAAACCCCGCTCCTCTGGTGACCCCGTTCAACAAGTAAAAATCATTATTTCTTTGTTGCGTGGTGACCCTCAAGACTGGGCATTTTCCCTTGCGCCAGGAGATGCTGCATTGCATGATGTAGATGCGTTTTTTCTGGCGCTTGGATTGCTTTATGATGAACCAAATTCAGTGGATCAGGCAGAGAAAATCTTGCTGGCTTTGTGTCAGGGTCAGGATGAAGCGGAGGTGTACTGTCAGAAGTTTAGAAAGTGGTCTGTGCTTACTCAGTGGAATGAGTGTGCCCTGGGGGCAATTTTCAGAAAGGGTCTTTCTGAAGCCCTTAATGATGTCATGGTGGGATTTCCCACGCCTGCTGGTCTGAATGAGTCTATGTCCTTGGCCATTCAGATCGATCGGCACTTGCGTGAGCGCAAAACTGTGCACCATTTGGCGGTATTCTCTGAGCATAGGCCTGAGCCTATGCAATGTGATAGGACTTTGACCAGAGCTGAAGGGCAAGAACACAGACATCGGAATGGGCTGTGTTTTTACTGTGGTGATTCCACTCATGCTATTTCCGATTGTCCTAAGCGCACTAAGCGGTTCGCTAGGTCTGCCACCATTGGTACGGTACAGTCTAAATTTCTTTTGTCCGTTACTCTGATTTGCTCTCTGTCCTATTCTGTTATGGCATTTGTGGATTCAGGCGCTGCCCTGAATTTGATGGACTTGGAGTTTGCCTGGCGCTGTGGTTTTTTCTTGGAGCCCTTGCAGTATCCTATTCCATTGAGAGGAATTGATGCTACGCCTTTGGCCAAGAATAAGCCTCAGTACTGGACTCAATTGACCATGTGCATGGCTCCTGCACATCAGGAGGATATTCGCTTTTTGGTGTTGCATAATCTGCATGATGTGGTCATTTTGGGGTTGCCATGGCTACAGGTCCATAATCCAGTATTGGATTGGAAATCTATGTCTGTGTCCGGCTGGGGTTGTCAGGGGGTACATGGTGATGTTCCATTGCTGTCAATTTCGCCTTCCACTCCTTCTGAAGTCCCTGAGTTTTTGTCAGATTACCGGGATGTATTTGAAGAGCCCAAATCCGGTGCCCTACCTCCTCATAGGGATTGTGATTGTGCTATTGATTTGATTCCTGGTAGTAAGTTTCCTAAGGGCCGACTGTTTAATTTATCTGTGCCAGAGCACGCCGCTATGTGGAGTTATATAAAGGAATCCTTGGAGAAAGGTCATATTCGCCCGTCGTCATCACCGTTGGGAGCAGGGTTCTTTTTTGTGGCCAAAAAGGATGGCTCTTTGAGACCTTGTATTGATTACCGCCTTCTTAATAAGATCACAGTCAAATTTCAGTACCCTTTGCCGCTGCTGTCTGATTTGTTTGCTCGGATTAAGGTGGCTGATTGGTTCACCAAGATAGATCTTCGAGGGGCGTATAATCTTGTGCGAATTAAACAGGGCGATGAATGGAAAACAGCATTTAATACGCCCGAGGGCCATTTTGAGTACCTGGTTATGCCATTCGGGCTTTCTAATGCTCCATCTGTGTTTCAGTCCTTTATGCATGACATCTTCCGAAAGTACCTGGATAGATTCATGATTGTATATTTGGATGATATTTTGGTCTTTTCGGATGATTGGGAGTCTCATGCGAAGCAGGTCAGAATGGTGTTCCAGGTCCTTCGTGCGAATTCCTTGTTTGTGAAGGGGTCAAAATGTCTCTTTGGAGTTCAGAAGGTTTCATTTTTGGGTTTCATTTTTTCCCCTTCTACTATCGAGATGGACCCTGTTAAAGTTCAGGCCATTTATGATTGGACTCAGCCGACATCTGTGAAGAGCCTGCAGACGTTCCTGGGCTTTGCTAATTTTTATCGTCGCTTCATCAGTAATTTTTCTAGTGTTGCTAAATCGTTGACTGATTTGACCAAGAAAGGTGCTGATGTGGTCAATTGGTCCCCTGCGGCTGTAGAGGCTTTTCAGGAGTTGAAGCGTTGTTTTTCTTCTGCCCCTGTTTTGTGCCAGCCAGATGTTTCGCTCCTGTTTCAGGTCGAGGTTGATGCTTCTGAGATTGGAGCAGGGGTTGTTATGTCGCAAAGAAGTTCTGATGGCTCGGTGATGAAACCATGTGCCTTCTTTTCTAGAAAATTCTCGCCTGCTAAGCGCAATTATGATGTTGGCAATCGAGAGTTGTTGGCCATGAAGTGGGCATTCGAGGAGTGGCGACATTGGCTTGAAGGAGCCAAGCATCGTGTGGTGGTCTTGACGGATCACAAGAATTTGACTTATCTCGAGTCTGCCAAACGGTTGAATCCTAGACAGGCTCGATGGTCGCTGTTTTTCTCCCGTTTTGATTTTGTGGTTTCGTACCTTCCGGGCTCTAAGAATGTAAAGGCTGATGCCCTGTCAAGGAGTTTTGTGTTATGGCTGGCAATCAGGCAACACAGCGTGCAGTAATCAGCGCACATACAGAGATCTGGCAATAACCAAAAACAATAGGACAAGCTCTGAGACGTGGAATCTCTGTAGACTGCAGTACCTAATCTATCCTCACACAACTATAAGCAGCAGTGGATTGCGCCTAACAACTACCTATGCAACTCGGCACTGCCTGAGGAGCTGACTAGCCTGAAGATAGAAATACAAGCCTGACTTACCTCAGAGAAATACCCCAAAGGAATAGGCAGCCCCCCACATATAATGACTGTTAGCAAGATGAAAAGACAAACGTAGGAATGAAATAGATTCAGCAAAGTGAGGCCCGATATTCTAGACAGAGCGAGGATAGCAAAGAGAACTATGCAGTCTACAAAAAACCCTAAAACGAAAACCACGCAAAGGGGCAAAAAGACCCACCGTGCCGAACTAACAGCACGGCGGTGCACCCCTTTGCTTCTCAGAGCTTCCAGCAAAAGTTAATAGCAAGCTGGACAGAAAAAACAGAAAACAAACTAGAAGCACTTATCTAGCAGAGCAGCAGGCCCAAGGAAAGATGCAGTAGCTCAGATCCAACACTGGAACATTGACAAGGAGCAAGGAAGACAGACTCAGGTGGAGCTAAATAGCAAGGCAGCCAACGAGCTCACCAAAACACCTGAGGGAGGAAGCCCAGAGACTGCAATACCACTTGTGACCACAGAAGTGAACTCAGCCACAGAATTCACAACAGTACCCCCCCCTTGAGGAGGGGTCACCGAACCCTCACCAGAACCCCCAGGCCGACCAGGATGAGCCACATGAAAGGCACGAACAAGATCTGGGGCATGGACATCAGAGGCAAAAACCCAGGAATTATCTTCCTGAGCATAACCCTTCCATTTGACCAGATACTGGAGTTTCCGTCTAGAGACACGAGAATCCAAAATCTTCTCCACAATATACTCCAATTCCCCCTCCACCAAAACAGGGGCAGGAGGCTCCACAGATGGAACCATAGGTGCCACGTATCTCCTCAACAACGACCTATGGAATACATTATGTATGGAAAAGGAGTCTGGGAGGGTCAGACGAAAAGACACCGGATTGAGAATCTCAGAAATCCTATACGGACCAATAAAACGAGGTTTAAATTTAGGAGAGGAAACCTTCATAGGAATATGACGAGAAGATAACCAAACCAGATCCCCAACACGAAGTCGGGGTCCCACACGGCGTCTGCGATTAGCGAAAAGCTGAGCCTTCTCCTGGGACAAGGTCAAATTGTCCACCACCTGAGTCCAGATCTGCTGCAACCTGTCCACCACAGAATCCACACCAGGACAGTCCGAAGACTCAACCTGTCCTGAAGAGAAACGAGGATGGAACCCAGAATTGCAGAAAAATGGAGAGACCAAGGTAGCCGAGCTGGCCCGATTATTAAGGGCGAACTCAGCCAACGGCAAAAATGACACCCAATCATCCTGGTCAGCGGAAACAAAACATCTCAGATATGTTTCCAAGGTCTGATTGGTTCGTTCGGTCTGGCCATTAGTCTGAGGATGGAAGGCCGAGGAGAAAGATAGGTCAATGCCCATCCTACCACAAAAGGCTCGCCAGAACCTCGAGACAAACTGGGAACCTCTGTCAGAAACAATATTCTCAGGAATGCCATGTAAACGAACCACATGCTGGAAGAACAAAGGCACCAAATCAGAGGAGGAAGGCAATTTAACCAAGGGCACCAGATGGACCATTTTAGAAAAGCGATCACAGACCACCCAAATGACCGACATTTTTTGAGAAACGGGAAGGTCAGAAATGAAATCCATCGAAATATGTGTCCAAGGCCTCTTCGGGACCGGCAAGGGCAAAAGCAACCCACTGGCACGTGAACAGCAGGGCTTAGCCCTAGCACAAATTCCACAGGACTGCACAAAAGCACGCACATCCCGTGACAGAGATGGCCACCAGAAGGATCTAGCAACCAACTCCCTGGTACCAAAGATTCCTGGATGACCGGCCAGCACCGAACAATGAAGTTCAGAGATAACTTTACTAGTCCACCTATCAGGGACGAACAGTTTCTCGGCCGGACAACGATCAGGTTTATTAGCCTGAAATTTCTGCAACACTCTCCGCAAATCAGGGGAGATGGCAGACACAATGACTCCTTCCTTGAGGATACTCGCCGGCTCAGATAACCCCGGAGAGTCGGGCACAAAACTCCTAGACAGAGCATCCGCCTTCACATTTTTAGAGCCCGGAAGGTATGAAACCACAAAATCAAAACGAGCAAAAAATAACGACCAACGGGCCTGTCTAGGATTCAAGCGCTTGGCAGACTCAAGATAAGTAAGATTCTTATGATCAGTCAAAACCACCACGCGATGCTTAGCACCCTCAAGCCAATGACGCCACTCCTCGAATGCCCACTTCATGGCCAGCAACTCTCGGTTGCCCACATCATAATTACGCTCAGCAGCAGAAAATTTCCTGGAAAAGAAAGCACATGGTTTGAACACTGAGCAACCAGAACCTCTCTGTGACAAAACCGCCCCTGCACCAATCTCAGAAGCATCAACCTCGACCTGGAATGGAAGAGAAACATCAGGTTGACACAACACAGGGGCACAGCAGAAACGACGCTTCAACTCCTGAAAAGCTTCCACGGCAGCAGAAGACCAATTAACCAAATCAGCACCCTTCTTGGTCAAATCGGTCAATGGTCTGGCAATGCTAGAAAAATTACAGATGAAGCGACGATAAAAATTAGCAAAGCCCAGGAATTTCTGCAGACTTTTTAGAGATGTCGGCTGAGTCCAATCCTGGATGGCCTGAACCTTAACCGGATCCATCTCGATAGTAGAAGGGGAAAAGATGAACCCCAAAAATGAAACTTTCTGCACACCGAAGAGACACTTTGATCCCTTCACGAACAAGGAATTAGCACGCAGTACCTGGAAAACCATTCTGACTTGCTTCACATGAGACTCCCAATCATCAGAGAAGATCAAAATGTCATCCAAGTAAACAATCAAGAATTTATCCAGATACTCACGGAAAATGTCATGCATAAAAGACTGAAAAACAGATGGAGCATTGGCAAGTCCAAACGGCATCACCAGATACTCAAAATGACCCTCGGGCGTATTAAATGCCGTTTTCCATTCATCTCCTTGCCTGATTCTCACCAGATTATACGCACCACGAAGATCTATCTTGGTGAACCAACTAGCCCCCTTAATCCGAGCAAACAAGTCAGAAATCAATGGCAAGGGATACTGAAACTTAACAGTGATCTTATTAAGAAGGCGGTAATCAATACACAGTCTTAGCGAACCATCCTTCTTGGCTACAAAAAAGAACCCTGCTCCCAATGGTGACGACGATGGGCGAATATGTCCCTTCTCCAGGGACTCCTTCACATAACTGCGCATAGCGGTGTGTTCAGGTACGGACAAATTAAATAAACGACCCTTAGGGAATTTACTACCAGGAATCAAATCGATAGCACAATCACAATTCCTATGCGGAGGTAGGGCATCAGACTTGGACTCTTCAAATACATCCTGAAAGTCCGACAAGAACTCTGGGATGTCAGAAGGAATGGATGACGAAATAGACAAAAATGGAACATCACCATGTACTCCCTGACAACCCCAGCTGGTTACCGACATAGAGTTCCAATCCAATACTGGATTATGGGTTTGTAGCCATGGCAACCCCAACACGACCACATCATGCAAATTATGCAGTACCAGAAAGCGAATAACTTCCTGATGTGCAGGAGCCATGCACATGGTCAGCTGGGCCCAGTACTGAGGCTTATTCTTGGCCAAAGGTGTAGCATCAATTCCTCTCAACGGAATAGGACACCGCAAAGGCTCCAAGAAAAATCCACAACGTTTAGCATAATCCAAATCCATCAGATTCAGGGCAGCGCCTGAATCCACAAACGCCATGACAGAATACGATGACAAAGAGCACATTAAGGTAATGGACAAAAGGAATTTGGACTGTACAGTACCAATAACGGCAGAGCTATCGAACCGCCTAGTGCGTTTAGGACAATTAGAAATAGCATGAGTAGAATCACCACAATAGAAACACAGTCTGTTCAGACGTCTGTGTTCTTGCCGTTCTACTTTAGTCATAGTCCTGTCGCACTGCATAGGCTCAGGTTTACTCTCAGACAATACCGCCAGATGGTGCACAGATTTACGCTCGCGCAAGCGACGACCGATCTGAATGGCCAAGGACATGGACTCATTCAAACCAGCAGGCATAGGAAATCCCACCATTACATCCTTAAGAGCTTCAGAGAGACCCTTTCTGAACAAAGCCGCTAGTGCAGATTCATTCCACAGAGTGAGTACTGACCACTTTCTAAATTTCTGACAATATACTTCTATATCATCCTGACCCTGGCATAAAGCCAGCAGATTTTTCTCAGCCTGATCCACTGAATTAGGCTCATCGTAAAGCAATCCGAGCGCCAGGAAAAACGCATCGACACTACTCAATGCAGGGTCTCCTGGCGCAAGAGAAAACGCCCAGTCCTGTGGGTCGCCGCGCAAAAAAGAAATAATAATCAAAACCTGTTGAATAGGATTACCAGAAGAATGAGGTTTCAAGGCCAAAAATAGCTTACAATTATTTCTGAAGCTCAGGAACTTAGTTCTGTCACCAAAAAACAAATCAGGAATCGGAATTCTTGGTTCTAGCATCGATTTCTGATCAATAGTATCTTGAATCTTTTGTACATTTACAACGAGATTATCCATTGAGGAGCACAGAGCCTGAATATCCATGTCCACAGCTGTGTCCTGAAGCACTCTAATGTCTAGGGGAAAAAAAAGACTGAAGACAGAGCTAAGAAAAAAAAATGATGTCAGGATTTCTTTTTTCCCTCTATTGGGAATCATTGGTGTGGCTCCTTGTACTGTTATGGCTGGCAATCAGGCAACACAGCGTGCAGTAATCAGCGCACATACAGAGATCTGGCAATAACCAAAAACAATAGGACAAGCTCTGAGACGTGGAATCTCTGTAGACTGCAGTACCTAATCTATCCTCACACAACTATAAGCAGCAGTGGATTGCGCCTAACAACTACCTATGCAACTCGGCACTGCCTGAGGAGCTGACTAGCCTGAAGATAGAAATACAAGCCTGACTTACCTCAGAGAAATACCCCAAAGGAATAGGCAGCCCCCCACATATAATGACTGTTAGCAAGATGAAAAGACAAACGTAGGAATGAAATAGATTCAGCAAAGTGAGGCCCGATATTCTAGACAGAGCGAGGATAGCAAAGAGAACTATGCAGTCTACAAAAAACCCTAAAACGAAAACCACGCAAAGGGGCAAAAAGACCCACCGTGCCGAACTAACAGCACGGCGGTGCACCCCTTTGCTTCTCAGAGCTTCCAGCAAAAGTTAATAGCAAGCTGGACAGAAAAAACAGAAAACAAACTAGAAGCACTTATCTAGCAGAGCAGCAGGCCCAAGGAAAGATGCAGTAGCTCAGATCCAACACTGGAACATTGACAAGGAGCAAGGAAGACAGACTCAGGTGGAGCTAAATAGCAAGGCAGCCAACGAGCTCACCAAAACACCTGAGGGAGGAAGCCCAGAGACTGCAATACCACTTGTGACCACAGAAGTGAACTCAGCCACAGAATTCACAACAGTTTTGTGCCTGACTCTCCGGGTGTTCCTGAGCCGGCGGGTATTCTCAAAGAGGGGGTAATTTTGTCTGCCATCTCCCCTGATTTGCGGCGCGTGCTGCAGAACTTTCAGGCTGATAGACCTGACCATTGTCCAGCGGAGAAACTGTTTGTCCCTGATAGATGGACTAGTAGAGTTATCTCTGAGGTTAATTGTTCGGTGTTGGCTGGTCATCCTGGAATCTTTGGTACCAGAGATTTGGTGGTTAGATCCTTTTGGTGGCCTTCTTTGTCATGGGATGTGCGTTCTTTTGTGCAGTCCTGTGGGACTTGTGCTCGGGCTAAGCCCTGCTGTTCTCGTGCCAGTGGGTTGCTTTTGCCCTTGCCGGTCCCGAAGAGGCCCTGGACGCATATTTCCATGGATTTTATTTCAGATCTCCCTGTCTCTCAAAGGATGTCGGTCATTTGGGTGGTTTGTGATCGTTTCTCTAAGATGGTCCATTTGGTACCCTTGTCTAAATTGCCTTCCTCCTCTGATTTGGTGCCATTGTTTTTCCAGCATGTGGTTCGTTTGCATGGCATTCCGGAGAACATCGTCTCGGACAGAGGTTCCCAGTTTGTTTCGAGGTTTTGGCGGTCCTTTTGTGCTAAGATGGGCATTGATTTGTGTTTTTCTTCGGCTTTCCATCCTCAGACTAATGGCCAAACCGAACGAACTAATCAGACTTTGGAAACATATCTGAGATGCTTTGTTTCTGCTGATCAGGATGATTGGGTGTCCTTCTTGCCTTTGGCTGAGTTCGCCCTTAATAATCGGGCCAGCTCGGCTACTTTGGTTTCGCCTTTTTTCTGTAATTCTGGTTTCCATCCTCGTTTCTCTTCAGGGCAGGTTGAGCCTTCGGACTGTCCTGGTGTGGATACTGTGGTGGACAGGTTGCAGCAGATTTGGACTCATGTGGTGGACAATTTGACATTGTCCCAGGAGAAGGCTCAACGTTTCGCTAACCGCCGGCGCTGTGTTGGTCCCCGACTTCGTGTTGGGGATTTGGTTTGGTTGTCGTCTCGTTATGTTCCTATGAAGGTTTCCCCTCCTAAGTTTAAGCCTCGTTTCATTGGTCCGTATAAGATTTCTGAAGTTCTCAATCCTGTGTCATTTCGTTTGGCTCTTCCAGCTTCTTTTGCCATCCATAATGTGTTCCATAGGTCGTTATTGCGGAGATACGTGGCGCCTATGGTTCCCTCCGTTGATCCTCCTGCCCCGGTGTTGGTCGAGGGGGAGTTGGAGTATGTGGTGGAGAAGATTTTGGATTCTCGTATTTCGAGACGGAAACTCCAGTACCTGGTCAAGTGGAAGGGTTATGATCAGGAAGATAATTCCTGGGTTTTTGCCTCTGATGTTCATGCTGCCGATCTAGTTCGTGCCTTTCATTTGGCTCGTCCTGATCGGCCTGGGGGCTCTGGTGAGGGTTCGGTGACCCCTCCTCAAGGGGGGGTACTGTTGTGAATTCTGTTAGCGAACTCCCTCCTGTGGTCATGAATGGTACTTCGGCGAGTTTTGTCCATGGACTCCCTCTGGTGGCTGTGAGTGGAGCTGCTGCTTCTGAGGTTCCTTCCACAGGTGACGTAGTTTATTCTTTGGCCGGCTGCTCTATTTAACTCCACTCAGATCGTTACTCCATGCCAGCTGTCAATGTTCTTGTACTGGTTCAGTTCGCTCTTGGATCTTTCTGGTGACCTGTCTACTCCAGCAGAAGCTAAGTCCCTGCTAGTTTATTATTTGTTCATTGTTTCCTTGTCCAGCTTGCTATCATGATTTTGCCTTGCTAGCTGGAAGCTCTGGGATGCAGAGTGGCACCTCCGCACCGTGAGTCGGTGCGGAGGTCTTTTTGCACACTCTGCGTGGTCTTTTTGTAGTTTTTTGTGCTGACCGCAAAGATACCTTTCCTATCCTCAGTCTGTTTAGTAAGTCTGGCCTCCCTTTGCTGAAACCTGTTTCATTTCTGTGTTTGTGACTTTCATCTTAACTCA
The DNA here is from genome assembly GCF_032444005.1 of Ranitomeya imitator. Taxonomy (NCBI): domain Eukaryota; kingdom Metazoa; phylum Chordata; class Amphibia; order Anura; family Dendrobatidae; genus Ranitomeya; species Ranitomeya imitator. The sequence continues at coordinate 70,496,960 of NC_091283.1, read as the reverse complement.
CAGTCAATATATGTGGGGGCTGCCTTTTCCTTTGGGGAATTTCTCTGAGGCAAGGTAGGCTTTATTTTCTATCTTTAGGGCTAGTTAGCTCTTAGGCTGTGAAGAGGCGTCTAGGCAGTGTCAGGAACGCTCCACGGCTATTTCTAGTTGTGATAGGATTAGGGGTTGCGGTCAGCAGAGCTCCCACTTCCCAGAGCTTGTCCTGTGTGAGTTTAACCATCAGGTCGTTCCGGGTGCTCCTAACCACCAGGTCCATAACAGTTGAGTGAACACCAAAAAAATAAATAAAGAAGTGGAATAACACGCAATCAAAACGACGGAAATAAATAACCATGTTACCACTGAAAACATAATCTTGTCCTGCAAAAAATGATCCACTGTACAGCAACATCTGCGAAAACATAAAAAAGTTATAGCCCTCAGAATAAAACGATGCAATAATAATTATTTTTTCTATAAAATAATTTTTATTGTATCAAAGCGCCAAAGCATAAAACAATTCTATAAATCAGGTATCACTGTCATCGTACTAACCAAGAGAATAAAACTGCTCTATCAATTTTACCAAATGTGGAACGGTATAAACGCCCCCCCTCCAAAAAAAAAAAAAAAAATTCATGTATTGCTGGTTTTTGTTCGTTCTGCCTCACAAAAATCGGAATAAAAAGCAAATGAAAAATGTCCTGTGCCTGAAAATTCTACCAATATAAACGTCAACTCTTCCTTCAAAAAGCAAGACCCACATGACTCTGTGTGACAAAATATGGAAAAGCTATAGCTTTTAAAATGTGGTGATGCAAAAACTATTTTTTGCAATAAAGAGTGTCTTTTAGCGTGTGACAGCTGCCAAATATAAAAACTTGCTATAAATAGTAAATCAAACCCCCCTTTATCACCCCTTAGTTAGGGAAATATAATAAAAGAAAAAAACTGTATTTTTTAAAATTTTCCCGTTAGGGTTAGGGCTAAAGTTAGGGTTGGGGCTAAAGTTAGGGTTAGGGTTGGGGCTAAAGTTAGGCTTAGTGTTGGGTTTAGGGTTTTGATTACATTTACGGTTGGGATTAGGGTTAGGGGCGGGATTAGGGTTAGTGTTGGGATTAGGGTTAGGGGGGTGTCATGGTTAGGGGTGTTGTTAGGGTTATGGTTGGGATTAGGGTTAGAGGTGTGTTGTGGTTAGGGGTGGGTTTGTCTTGTCGTTAGGGTCAGTATTAGGGTTAGGGGTGTGTTGGGGTTGTGGTTAGGGTTGGGATTAGGGTTAGGGGTGTGTTCGGGTTAGGGGTGTGGTTAAGGTTATGGTTGGGATTAGGGTTAGGGGTGTGTTGGGGTGAAAGTTGGAGTTAGAATTGCGAGGTTTCAACTGTTTAGGCACATTCGGGGGTCTCCAAACATGACATGGCGTCCGATCCCAATTCCAGCCAATTCCGCGTTGAAAAAGTAAAACGGTGCTTCTTCCCTTCCGTGCTCTGCCGTGCGCCCAAACTGTGGTTCCCCCCCACATATGGGGTTTTAACGTACTCAGGATAAATTGCACAACAACTTTTGTAGTCCAATTTCTCCAGTTACCCTTGTGAAAATAAAAATTTGGGGGCTAAAAAATCATTTTTGTGGGAAAAAAATGATTTTTTATTTTCACGACTATGCGTTATAAACTTTAGTGAAAAACTTGGGGGTTCAAAGTGCTTGTCACACATCTAGATAAGTTCCTTAAGGGGTCTACTTTCCGAAATGGTGTCACTTGGGGGGGGGGGGGGGGGGGTTCCACTGTTTAGGCACATCAGGGGCTCTCCAAATGCAAAATGGCATCCGATCTCAATTCCAGACAATTTTGCATTGAAAATGTCGAACGGCGCTTCTTCCCTTCTGAGCTCTGCCATGTGCCCAAACAGTGGTTTTCTCCCACATATGGGGTATCAGCGTACTCAGGACAAATTGTACAACACCCTTTGGGGTCAAATATCTCCTGTTACCCTTGGTAAAATAAAACAAATTGGATCTGAATTAAAATTTTTGTGAAAAAAAGTAAAATGTTCTTTTTTTTTTTTTAAACATTCCAAAAATTCCTGTGAAGCACCTGAAGGGGTTATAAACTTCTTGAATATGGTTTTGGGTACCTTGAGGGCTGCAGTTTTTAGAATGGTGTCTTTTTGGGGTATTTTCTATCATATAGACCCCTGAAACTCACTTCAAATGTGATGTGGTCTTTTAAAAAAATGGTTTTGTAAAATTTGTTGAAAAAATGAGAAATTGCTGGTCAAATGTTAACCCTTATAACTTCCTAACTAAAAAAAATTTTGGTTCCAAAATTGTGCTGATGTAAAGTAGACATGTGGGAAATGTTATTTATTAAATATTTTGTCCGATATTACTGTCTGATTTAAGGGCATAAAAATTAAAAGTTAAAAAATTGCAAAACTTTCGCCAAATTTCTTGTTTTTTGCATACAAAAACGCAAGTCATATCGAGAAAATTTTACTGCTATCATAAAGTACAATGTGTCACGAGAAAACAGTCTCAGAATCAGTGGGATCCATTGAAGCGCTCCAGAGTTATTACCTCATAAAGTGACAGTGGTCAGAAGTGTACAAATTGGTAGCGTCAGAAAGGTGAAAACAGGCTGGGTCTTGAAGGGGTTAAAGACCGTCCCTTTTGCTTGGGCGCCCATGGCCATGGACCAGGTGACACATCCCTATAAGTACCGGACTCGGTACTGAGTACTCCACGGCCCTGGCGGGCGTTCCACTGGGACAATTCAGGAGAATTTATTAGCCACTGTCCTTTGAAGCTTTGAACGCAGAGTTACCAACTTCATTTATTTATTTTTTCAGGACAACCTAATCAGGAAATCATAGATAGACAACAGTGTTGAAAATCATAACGGCATTAGCATAATTTACCGTGAACTGTAAAATTGTGATAATTACAATCACAATAATCTTCATAAACTTGTCGAGCTTCAAAAATATCGTGGTTGAATCAGGGTTTTTTTTTATGGACAGTGGAAAAAGTGCCTTATTTTTATGGACAGTCCATGAAATTCTGAATGGTTGTAAACTATACTCCATTGGCTTCTCTTGACTTCACTAGGAAGAATCACTTTTGGGATAATATGGTCTGCAGCTCTGAGCAAAATAGCCATCTTAGGTTGGAGTCACACGAGCGTATTTTCTCTCGTGCGAGAGAATCAGGTCGATTATGGAAATGACACTGGGCCGAGTGT